>NW_028270145.1:51092744-51794411 GCF_037043375.1 Chiloscyllium plagiosum
ATAACTCTTTGGGGTCTGATTTGAGTGTACACTTGCTTGCCATGGATTGAATGTTTGTGTGTTGTTCCCTGGAGCTCGAGATCTGGGAATGTTATAAATTTAATTTGCATGTTGAGAATCTATGATGATTAAAAGAAAAAGCCATTTTGTAGGACAATGGTACCAGGCATGTTAGCTGAGCAAGGTTACCTCATGACCTTTTTCAAATGGTTTAGACTAGCCTCTCTTTACTATTAAAAGGGAAGGCTATCTAGCCAAAGCAATTGACCATTTGGCTAAGCTTGATCAGGGTTCCCACTTTGATGTGCAAGTAGCTTAATTAGTCAAGCATATTCAGACGTGTCAGTTTCTTTTGCCATTTTATTGCTGCTTATCTGATTAAGGACATGTGGCATTTTTGTAATTTTAATACCAATTTCTGTAAAAAGACAGCTTGTTTGCAGCAATAAGGGGAGTAGCCGGAGAGTGCTCTTACAGGTAAGAGCTGGCACTGCTACTCTGCTAATGGTTTTAAAATCTTAGCTCAAGCCTAGTTTGTAGGTATGTTATATTGTAACATTGATGCCATTGGTAAATAAAAGTTTAGTTTAAATTATTAACTGTCTGTAAAAGTTTTATATTCCAGACTACGATCTCAGAGATGAAGAGAGGCTTACAGGTAGAGTCCATCAGGGATTCCCTGAGCCATCTCTACTAGGTACTTTAACAAGGGTCCAACCAAAGTGCCACTTAACACTGTCAATGATCTCTCCCATCACTTTGCTGATGATTGACAGTAGACCGATGGGATAGTAAATTGATCGGGTTGTATTTCTGCTGCTTTTTGTAGACAGGTCATTATTACTACACTATCGGGTGGATGCCAATGTTGTACCTGTACCACAACAGCATGGCTCAGGTTACAATTAGTTCTAGGGTACAACTCTGCAGTATTATTACCAGAATGTGGTCAGAACCATAAGCTTTGCAGTATCCAGTGCCTTCAATCATTCTATCATGTGGATTGAATCAAACTGGGTGAAGACTGGAATCTATAATACTGCAAACCTCAGGAAAAGGAAGATGGCACAGAGCTAAAAATTGGGGTAAATATTTTGGGCTTTTCTTCTACATTGATGTGCTGGTCTCCCCCATGCCCATTCCATCACCATTCATGACTGGATTTGGCAGCAATGCAAAGCTCAGATCTGATCCAACAATTGTGGGACTGCTTACTTCGGTCTATCCCATGTATCTTGTGCTAACTGGCATACAGGTATTCATACGTTTTAGGTATGCCTGGTGCTGCTTCTGGCATGCACCTGCTGCACTGTTCATTGAACCAGAGTTGATTCCTCAGCTTAACAGTAATGGCAGGATGTCAATATGCTCGCCATAAGATTCCAGACTGTAATATGGATTGGATCTGAGATAAAGGTGCGGGGGGAGATTAGGAAACAATTTGTAAATTACCTTATTTACAGTGAAATTACAAGTGACATATAAATCAACAGCTAATGAGAGACTCGCTTCGCAGGATTCCATAAAAAAAAGATTAATTGGAATTTTTATCTAATCCTCACCAGACTTCATTTATTGTTAATCGCACTCTAAAATCCAGCTTTTTGGAATCTTCTCAAAGGTGAGAAGCATGCTTCTGCCATGATAGCCTTTCTCATTCTGCTATCTGTAATTCAAGTCTCAAGGTATGCACATTATAAATAATTTCAAATAGTAACTTAACTGCAACACAGTTACCAAAGTATCACAGTGTACGTTTTCTTCATCTACAGTACTGAGAGGTGAAAGTGGGTACTGCAGATGCTGGAGATTAGAGTCAAGATTAGAATAGTGCTGGAAATGCACAGCGGGTCAGGCAACATCAGAGGAGCAGGGAAAAAAAAAAAAATTGACATTTCGGGCAAAAGCCCTTCATCAGGAATGGTGAGCGGGGTCAATCTACAACCGAACACCAGCAACAATGAGTTCTTGACCCCCAACAACCTGAAAATTATTGGCGCATTCTCTTTAATTCCCAGTTGCTTACATGAAAAGCTGAATTTTGGAGAAAGTACAATTCACAAGACTTTCTTTATTGTTAAAACGAGATAAAAAGTTCCAATTGGTCATTACTTTCTCTCTGGTGAGTCAGTCAGTCTCTTGATTTACCTTCTGATCAATTTTCTCGGCAATGGCATCTGTTACAATCAATTTCAAAATACCATGGAAAAATTACTATTAAAAACATAATCTAAAATATGCATGTTTTCTATCAAGATTTTGACAAAAATTGGTTTTCGCTACACCGTGAAATTCAAATCACATATGACAGCACTATTGGCTAAGTTTTAATTATTTATGTTAATATCTGGCAACTGTTTTAAGATTACTCAATTCATGCTTAGTTCAATATTGCCCTGATCATACTCCTATCTTCCACCCTACACAAACCCCTGTTCAACCAAAACTCAGCTGCTCATATCCCAAGAGAAAGTGGGGACTGCAGATGCTGGAGATCAGAGTCAAAAAAAGTGTGGTGCTGAAAAAGCACAGCTGTGTTTTTCTATAATGGAGACCAACTCTTTAAATATTGCCACATTCAATGAGAGATGAAACAACTGTTAATATTTTGGACTGACAATAGACAAGGGGTACAATTGTAAAGGGGGTGCATGAGTAGAGGGACCTGGGTATACATTTGAACAGATCAAAAAAAAAGCAACAGGACAATTGCAAAAAGCATTTGATAAAGCATACATTATGTCAATGTTAGGGAATCCCTGGTTAAAGTACAAGAGCATAGAGTTATACCTTAGATGGAGAAGAGTCATACAGCATGGATACAGAACTGTCAGTTCAACTAGTCCATGTCAACCAGACATCCCAATCTGGCCTAGTCCCATTTGGCAGCATTTGGCATATATCCTTCTAAACCCTTCCCATTCATATACTGTTCAGATGCCTTCTGAATGTTATAACTGTACCAGCTTCAACTACTTCCTTGACAACTCATTCCATACAGGCACCACCCTATGCATGAAAAAGTTATCCCTCAGGTCCCTGTCACATCAAACCTATGTACTCTAGTTTTGGACTCCCACATATTAAGAAAAAAGATCTTGGCTATTCACCGTATCCATGCCTCTCATGATTTTATAAACTTCTAAGATCAAGTCTCAGCCTCCAACAATCCAGGGAAAAAAAGCCCCAGCTTATTCAGCCTTTCCCTGTAACCAAAGTCCTCCAGTCCCAGCAACATCCTTGTAAATATTTTCTGCACCCTCTCAAGTTTAACATCAGCTTTCCTATAAAAGGGTGACCCAAATTATATGCAGTATTCTAAAAGTAGCCTCACCCACGTCCTGTACAGTCACAACATGACATCCCAACTCTTGTACTCAATGCTCTGACTAAGGCAAGCTTCACCTTCCTCACCACCTTGTTGACCTGTGACTCTGCTTTCAAGGGACTACGCACCTGTACCCCTCTTTATTGTGAGTAATTCTGGATGACACAATACAAGCAGCACACAAAAGGAAAGAAAACATTCACAAAAATGGTTCCAGGGATGAGAAACTTCAATTATGTGGATTGTTTGGAAAGGTTGGGACCATTCTCAAATGTCTCATAGGAGATCTGATAGAAGTTTTCAAAATCATGAGCAGCTGGATAGAGTAGATTGGAAGAACTATTTACAATAAAAGGATCGAGAACAAAATGGCATAAATTTAAATAATTTGCTAACAGAAAATAGGACGCAAGAAAACACTTTCATTAAATGTCTGATTAGGAACTTGAAGGCACTGCCTGCAAGTGTAGCATTGGGAGGTTCAAAGGAGGCATTCAAGAGATTATTAATTAAATAGAAAACAACATGCAAGGGTATAGGGAAAAAGCAAGGGAATGGCACTATGTCATGATGCTCATTTGTACAGCTGATGCAGACAATGGACTGAATGACATTTTTCAGTGTCATAACACTTCTGTGTAAATGACATCACAGAATCAGAACAAGCAACAGCTAAATATTGAAAAAAAACAAAACTCGACACAACAGTTATTTTCCAATGCCAGACTGTAAGAATCTGGTCATTAAAAAGATACAGACAGAAATGGCCAAGCCTTAATTTAATGCGCCTCTTACCATACGTCACACTATTCAATACATTTAAATGAGAGTCAGATTGCAAGCTGCAGTTTTTTTAAAAAACAAAGCTCACAGGTTGACCTGCACATTTTAGATAAGAACTTCAATTGTGGTTGGTCAGATATGCTTACCCTCACCTGAAGTTGCACTGCAATTAGAACATCAATCATGGATGGTATAACTGGATGATTGTAAATTCTGATCCAATATAGAATCTCTAATAGTGAAAATGTACAAAACCATTTCCTAAATATATTGGGTGTTTCATTTGGTGTATCAAACAAGCAAAATATTAAGTATAGTTTATCCCTCATTAAATGCTGCAATACATAAAGTTTGTCTCCATTATAAATACTGGCATAAAAATATCAAAGACAATGGGCACCATTCCCAAACTTGAATATACCAACCAAGATCAAGTACAATCTTCAGATCTAGAGGGGTGGAGGTTTATTGAACAAAGGCATACATATTTTATTCAATCTTCCCTTTCAAGTCATACATTGCCCTCATTTTTCACAATACTTCGATATCAAACTACAGCAATCATTTTATTAAAATGGAAAATTTGGGAAGCAAAGTTGGTTGCAGCATCAGCTTTTCTCAATGACTCTATGACAGCTGAGATATTACAGTGCCACTACTGGCAGGAATATATCATTACAGTGGTATGTTTACATAGCCAGACACACTATGAAATTGGAACACAGAAACTGAAGGAAGTATTTTCACATATATTATGACAAATTAATAAAGTAAAATAATTTCATCGGCAGCTGGGAGGATCAAAAATAAAACTTCAAATCAAGTCAATAGTTGTGTTAGAACTAGACATTACAATGAAATAAACTCTTTTATTGGAATCTTAACCCTTTTTCACTAATTAACCAATTTCCTGGTCATGTAATATACATAGGTGCCATCATTATATATACATTTAGGCGAATTACCATAAAATTTCAGGATTCACTTTTGAAAGCAAGTATAATCACAACCTGCATTATACTGAGTGAGGCATCTTTCTTAGCAGTACAAGGAAAATTAAAATTCACTACTGCTCAGATACCCTTTTACAACTTAGCCAAATATACTCTTTCCAAAAATACAATGCAAGCACTACTTGAGATTAAAGTGATCATGTGCACTAAAGTGAGCAATACTGTTTACATGGAGAAAGTGAGGCCTGCAGATGCTGGAGATCAGAGCTGAAAATGTGTTGCTGGAAAAGCGCAGCAGGTCAGGCAGCATCCAAGAAGCAGGAGAATCGACGTTTCGGGCATGAGCCCTTCTTCAGGACCCTTTCTGAAGAAGGGCTCATGCCCGAAACATCGATTCTCCTGCTCCTTGGATGCTGCCTGACCTGCTGCGCTTTTCCAGCAACACATTTTCAATACTGTTTACAAACCAGCTCTGCCCAAGAAAAAAAAAAGAGTGCTGTCTATTTGGTCAAATTGAAACTCAGCATGACACAAAGAAACCCCCTCGAGTCAAACATTGTTTCTGTATCTCACCAAGTTACATATCATAAACAATTCCCCAAGAGATTTTAAAAAATGAAACTAATAGCAAGAGCACAATTATACGTTTTCATGCCATATGTGCCTGCCATTTTTTCCCTAAATGGAAAACAATTGGCAATTTCTAAACAATGCATACTCCATCCACAGAAATCCACTGAAGTTAATGGCTAGGTGACGGAGAAGATATGGTCTCTCTTATGACTGGTATACACATGGGAATCATCTAGAAAGTGCTCCCCTATGCACAGCATTGGTCCACTCAATGCTTTTTCCACACTGTTATACAAGCAATCTGAAATTAATTAGTGCTTTGCTCATTAGTGAAGAATAATGCTGTGGATAAGTTAATGCTTTGGAGCTGCACTGAAATATAATCTATAAAACTTTCCTTTTTTTTTTACATCTTATGGAAGGGAAGTAAATTATTCTGCATTGAGAGTGAAGAGCACATTTTGGTAATTTAAGCACCCGGTGTTAGCAAACATCTCAAGATAAAGGTCAAATAGGTTAAGCACATTAACAAAATTTCCTTGCTTCTTTAACCATGTGCAGTTATCTTTAATTTTAGCTGTTGAAAAGTATCACTGCACCCCCCCACCCCGCCAACTCTCACCCACCAAGTGCAGCAGAGCAACCTTTGGTCACATTCTCCAGTGATCCTTACAAATTTCAGAAACACTACTGCTAATTTGTACCTGATTATATCCAAAGATTGATCTTTGTCCAGGGCAAGAGTACAAAGTGAATTGAAACCACACAAATTTATTGCATGCACCATGTGTGTGTATTTCTCGAACCAAAGTGGCTACCTTCAAAATTAGATCCCAGGCAATATAATCACAGCATTTTCTTACATACAAATTCAAAAGCACATGCTCTGTGCAAATCTTCAAACTTGAAGAAAGCAATTAACCTTAAAGCAGTATACAAGAAAGTTAAAAGAAAATTTGAAAAATCCAGCAAACTGGATTGCCAATCTGGAAATAAACATTTACACACAGGAAAAAGGCTCTTGGACAATCACACAAGTGTTACCTTACATGCATCTTTAGAAGTTATGACATCAACTTATGAAAATCCTTAGTGTTTCAACTTAGAAAAAATATTCATCAGGTCACTACTCAGACTGCAGAAGCATAAACATAATTCACAAAAGCAGCTAACATCTGTTAAGTGCTGCCATTGCCAAGTTCACATTTGTAATGATGAGTAACATTAAAGTTGTTATTAACTTTATGATATAAAAGTAATATTATACCACAGGACAGTCTGCAAGGTTATCAGTTGACAGCTAATAGACAGTTATTCTTACAGTGATTTCAACCAGATGAAAATTAGTATTTTTTTTGTATTTCAAGAACTTAACTACCAAATTTCCCACTTTAAATTTGCCGGCCATCATCAATAGGTAAAACTACGTTTGTACAAAGCCAGCCTGCGTTTGCTGTCGAATGCAAGCAAACTGAGAAAAACTGTGCATCGTTTATAATAGACAGACGTACAGTAAGCCTATTGGCTCCCTCGTACAATCTCTTAGTTAAAGACAAGGTGTGTACCTTCTCCCCCGTTCCCTCTCCTGCCTGTGCCCATCATCAGGTGAGCAACATACGGTCCTCGGAGATGCAGAAAGCTGGAGGCAATCTTCCTCCTTCCAGCTTCCTCAGTCCGGGTCAATGCTGCAAAGCTGCACGGTTACCCCTCCAATGAAGTGTCAGTGATGTGAGGAGAGAGAGAGAGAGAGAGAGAAGGCCGATGCACTCAGCTCTCCTCGGAGCCGAGTCCATGGGCCAGGCCTGGACCACTGGAGCCCAGTCGGGTCCGGCTCTGACAGCTCACCCGCACGGGCTGCCTTGCAGCGGTGAGCAGAGCAGAGCGGGCGGGCACCTACCTATGTGAGTGTCCTCGATGTGCTCGATAAGTTCAGCCAGGGTGTTAAAGGTGAGGCCGCATCCGCCGAAATTGCAAATGTTGGAGAAGAAGGAGGCGGCGGCTAACGCTGTCATGGTAAAAAAAAAGGAAGCCGCGCCTGGGCAGGGCTGGGCCGGCCGGCCCGCTCACACCAAGCGCCGCCGCCGAGTCAGCCACATACACCGCGGCCGTGGCCCCGGGCTCGCCCTTCACTCCTGCACCTTCATGTTCTCAGAGCCCGCACATTGAAAGCGGCAGCAGCTGCCAAAAAACCGCCTTCATTTCGTTGAGGCTGGCTCCGCTGCTCACGTGACCGCAGGAAGCATGTGGCTCCGCAGATGCTGAACCAGGAGGGACCCCCTGCAAACCTACATGTACAAAAGTTACTTTACAATCCAGCACTGGGCGATGGTTTCTCCTTCGCATCGTCTAAATTCCATCCGGATCTGAAGTGAAATCTGCTCCACTGATTTTCCATGCTTTTCTAATAGTCACATCATTCTTGCAACATTTCAGTAACTTCGTTCTCGGTCATCTATGAACCATTAGTATTAGACGTTTGCCTACGAATCCGAATGAGATTTAACATGGTTGAGGTCAAACACCACTGCCAGTACGGTTTAGTCAAGTGCTTCTCCATATATCAGGCTAGGTAACACATAACACAAAGATCAGGTGCATCTAAGTTTATTAACCACACTAACCAGTTACATTGCTATAACATCAGAAACTTCTATATCGATCAATTCTACCCTTTCTGACATTACTTCGTCTAAAGAGCGCCGTTAGTGTCTCTCCACCTCAAAAGAACTGCAGCAGTTCAAGAAAGCAGCTCCCAACTATTTTCTCCCGGGCGATTAGGAACAGCTGTAAATTCAACAAAATAACCTTAAGAACATTCTACACTGAATGACTGCAGGCAAGGCCTTTATACCGGAATGTCACATGCTAAGACGTCATTGTAAGTGTTTCAAAGGTACACTCCTACGTGGCGTGGAATCTACGCCGTAACATGACATCACCCTTTTCCCTTTAAAGAATGGGAACCCTTTGTGATAACGTACAAAAATGCATTTAGATACATTGTGTCTACAAATTTACATAATATTTTGGTAGATATGTATCACAGACAAAATATTTGGTCATTATATCCTTGTAGAGTTATCTGCATTTGGCTGTATAGCTTCACTCTGGTATGCGGTCTGTCATTGTGGATGGTTGATGTACCAGATGGCATAGGTGCATGGTTGTTATCTGGCATGGTGTCGTCAGTATCTGAGTCATCATTTTGTTGATGGGTGGTTAGTAATGTGCAGCTCAATTGTGTCATCTGTTTCTCTGCAGGACTTAATCTTGCTCATTATAACATCATATGACACAATAATTTTGCCAGAAGCCATTATTTTTATATGAAAATCACAAACCCTTATAAATTGACCTGGTTCAAGTTAGGAAAGTGGCATGCTCATTGATCATACTCCTGTAAGGTTTTCACCATTCTTTTCAGCAATATGTATGCCTGCATATTTAGTGGTAGGACTATGTGAGGGAAGAACTATGTGGATCTGTCTTCCAAACATGAGAGCTGCCAGTGAGGATAAACCATTACCTTGGGAAGTAGCACATGGTTATGCAAATTTTTTAACAAGTGGCTTTACATTTGACTATCAAGAATGTTACTGTTTGGACAATGCATTCTCCAAGACCGTTAGACTAAGGATAGTGAGGAGAAGAGATAATATGTTGAACATCCCATTTCCTACATATGTCTTGGAAGGGTGTACAGACCGTCATCAGACACAATTTGAGGTACATCAAACACATATCAACAACCTTTACCCTGTTGGTGTGTCTGATTTGGCACACTAAAGTAAGCAAAAATGTTTGGAATATTTGGTGTTGCAACTTTTATGTATGTGACCATAACGTATGTGAACTTATGTCAGTTAGATTAACATCTGGCATAGGGAAAATCTTAGAAGCTAATATTAAAAAGTTACTAAAGGTTACTTGGAAAGATTCAGGATAATCAGGTAGAGTCAATGTGATTTTGTGAAAGAAAAGTCATGCTTAACAGTCTATTGAAATTCTTTGAGGAAGTAATATGTGCTGTGTATAGATTTATGTATCTGGATAGACTAATGAAAGAAGAGCTTCTTGTGTAAGCCAAGCCTCTACATCATATGATAATGAGCAATGATTAAAACATTCTTGTGTCCATCCCAAGGAGCTTACATTTAAGATGGATAATTATTGAATAATATGAAATTATTTTTATATTCAGCTCCAGGGACAGAGCAATGGGTTCAAATTATTTCTTTAAATTTATATAAGGGAATTATGAGGGCATGAAAATGGAGCTGGCTAAAGTGAATTGGCAAACTAAGTCAAAGAATAGGTCAATAGAGATTCTATGGTAGACATTTAATGGGATATTTCAGAATATATAGACTATAAACAGTCTAACAACTAAGAAAAATCCAAGGAATAGACACATAACCTGTGGTTAACTAGAAAGGTTAAAAAAAATAACAAATTTAAACAAAAATAATATCATTGTGCAAAGACAGGTGGCACATCGAAAGATTGGACAGAGTATAAAAACAGCAATAAAGGTGCATCTGGAGAATTTTTAATGGAAAATAAAGAGATGGCAGATGAATTGGTCAGGTATTTTGCATCAATCTTCATTATAGAGTAATACATTGAAGCAGTTATAAATCAGGAAATTGGAGGGAGGAATTCAGAAAACTTGCAATCACAAGGGAAGTAGTACTAGGTAAAGAAGTCTGGGCTCAAGATTAGAGTGGTGCTGGAAAAGCACAGCAGGTCAGGCAGCATCCGAGAAGCAGGAAAATCGATGTTTCAGGCAAAAGCCCTTCATCAGGAGTTGAACAATGCATTCTCCAAGACCATTAGACTAAGGATAGTGAGGAGACGAGATAATGTGTTAAACATCCCATTCCTATATATGTCTTGGAAGGGTGTACAGATCATCATTAGACGGTTCTCAGATGTTGCCTGACCTGCTGTGCCTTTCCAGCACCACTCTAATCTTGACTCTAATCTCCAGCATCTGCAGTACCCACTTCTGTCTAAAGAAGTCTGGGCTGACAAGTGCACAGGTTCTAATGGATTTCATCCTAGAGTCTTAAAAGTGAGATAGTTGATATGTCAATTTTCATTTTCCAAATTCTATAGATTCAAGTAAGGTCCTATCAAATTGGAATGATTTGGAGGTGCTGGTGTTGGACTGGAGTTTAAGAGACTCTGGTCAAAATAAGAAGGAGTTATGTATTAGATATAGCCAAATGGGATCAAATGAATCTCTTGGAGAGTATAAAGGGAATAGGGGCATTCTTAAGAGGAAAATCAAGAGAGCAAAAAGGGGATATGAGATAGCCTTGGTAGATTAGGTTAAGGATAATTCAAACAGATTCTGTAAGCACATTAGGAGCAAAATAGCAGCTGGGGAGAGAATAGGGCCCCTTAAAGGTCAACAAGATTGTCCATGTGTGGAACTATAGGAGAATATTTCAGTTTTTACTGTGCAGAGAGAAATGGAGGCTAGGGAACTCAGGGAAAAAAATATTGATGTCTTGAAAACAGACCACATTACAGAGAGGAAGTGCTGGAGGTCTTATAAAACATAAAGGCAAATACATCTCTTGGACCTACTCAAGCGTATTCCAGGACATTGTGGAAAGTCAGGGAAGAAATTGCGAGGCCCCTAGCAGAGGCATTTGTATCATCCACAGCCACGGGTGAGGTGCTGGAGGGCTGAAAGTTAGCTAATGTTGTGCCTTTATTTTAAAAAGTTTGTAAGGAGGAGCCTGGGAACTATAGATCTGTGAGGCTGGCATCAGTGGCACCTAAGTTATTGGAGGAGATTCTGAGAGGTAGGATTTACATTGCACTTAGAGAGGGAAGGACTGTTTCTGGATAGTCAGCATGATTTTATGTGTGGGAAATCATATCTCACAAACTTGATTGAGTTTTTTGAGAATGTAACCAAAAAGATTGACAAGGGCACAGTGGTTGATATTGTCTACATGAACTTTAGTAAAGCCTTCGACAAGGTTCCGCCTGGTAGACTAATCCATAAAGTTAGATCACATGGGATTCAGGGAGAGTTTGCCAATTGGATTCAAAATTGGCTTGACGTTAGGAGACTGGGGTACTGTGGAGATTCTTTTTCGCACTGGAAGCCTGTGACCACTGGTGTTCTACAGGGATCAGTGCTGGGTCCACTTTTGTTTGTCATTTATATTAACAATTTGGATGAGAATTTAGGAAGCATGGTTAGTAAGTTTGTGGGTGACACCAAAGTTATAGTATAGTTGACAGTGAAGAAGGTCATCTAAGATTACAAAGGGATCTTAATCATTTGGATCAATGGGGTAATATTGGCATGGATATAATATTGGCTGGCTAACAGGAAGCAGAGAATAAGCATAATTTGTTGTTTAAGTTGGCAAGATATAATGAGCAAAGTGCCAGCAGTGCTAAGCTATTTACAACTTAGACAATTGACTTAAATGAGGGGATGAAAGGTTGGGTTGCCAAGTTTGCTGATGACACGAAGAGAAATTAGAAAGTAAAGGGTGAAGAGGCATAAGGAGGCTATAAAAAGACATAGATAGGTCAAGTCAATGGGCAAAGATATGGCAAATAGGGTATAATGTGGGAAAATGTGAAATGGTCTTGTTTGGCAGAAAAAAAACAAAAACAAGCATATTATTTGAATGGTGAGAGATTGTAGAAAAATACAAAAGTAGAGAGGTTACATTTCAATTATATAAAATACTGGTGAAACTACATGTGGAGTACTTTGTAAAGTATGGGTACCTTATTTAAGGAAGGATGATAATGCAGTTCAAAGAATGTTTACTAGATGATACCTAGAATGGGCAGTTGTCTTAAGAGGAAATGTTGCAAGTGTGTATTGTTGGAGTTTAGAGGAGCAAAAGGCAATTTGATTGAAACATGCTGAGGGATTTTTGCCAGGGTAGATGTGGAGAGGGTGTTTCTTTTTCTGGGAGAATATAGAGTCAGGGGTCACTTTTTAAAACAATGGGTCACTCATTTAAAGCAGAAATGAAGCAATTCTTTTCCTTATAAATGAGTGAGGTTTTACATTGCTATTCATTAATGGGATTTGGTCGTCATTGGCTTGGCCAGCATTTATTGCCCATCCCTAGTTGCACTTCAGAAGGTGGTGGTGAGCTGCCCTTTTGAACTATTGCAATCCATTTAATTTAGGTAGAGCCATAATGCCATTAGCGAAGAAGTTTTAGGGTTTTGACCCAGTGAAACTAAACCAACTCAGGATGGTATGTGGCTTGAAAAAGAACTTTCAGGTAGTTATGTACCAGTTATTTGCAGTCTTTGTCCTTCACGATCAACGTGGTCATATGTTTGGAAAATGTTGTCTAAGGAGCCTTATGAATTTCTGCAGGGCATCTTGTAGATAGCATATACTGCTGCTACTGAGTATTGTTGGTGGTAGAAGGATGTGGTACCAATCATGTAGACTGCTTTGTCCTGGGTGATATCAAAACAGCCTCCTCCTGTGATTCCCAGATGCCAGTGTTCATCCAATTCAAATCACTCCACGTGATATAAAGAAATGGTTGGAGGTGCTGGATACTGCAAAGGCTGTGGATCCTGACAATATTCTGGCAATAGCACTGAAGACTTGTTCTCTAGAATTTGCCACATCCCTAGCCAAGCTGTAACAGTACAGCTACAACAAAGTCATCTACCTGACGATGTGGAAAACTGACCAGGTATGTTCTATACACAAGAAGCTGGGCAAATTCAACTCAAACAATTACTGTCCTATTAACTTATTCCCGATCATCCATAAAGTGATGGAAGGTGTCATCAACAGTTCTATCTAGCAGCACCTTCTCAGCAATAATCTGCTCAGTGATGCCCACTTTGTGTTCCGCCAGGGCCAGTCAGCTCTTGGCCTCATTACAGTCTTAGTTCAAACATGGACAAGAATTTGAATCCCAGAGATGAGGTGAGAATGATAGCCCTTGACATGAAGGCAACATTTGATCAAGTCGTTGTTTTTGGTGGCTTGGTTGATGCCAAGTAGTCAGTCCAGTTTCATTCCTTTGTTCCTTTCTAGCGATTGATACAATCTGAGTAGCTTCCTAGGCCATTTCAGAAGGCAATTATGTATCAAACAGATTTCTGGGTCAGGAATCACACATAGGGCAGACCAGGGAAGGACTGCAGTTTTCTTTCCTAAAGGCCATTAGTGGGTTCAACAATAATTTTATGGTCATCATTTGCTTTTTAATTACATAATTTTAAAAATTAGATTCAAATTCCACCATCTGCCATGGTTGAATTTGAACCCAGATCTTCGGAATTTTACCTGGCCTCTCCTCTGGATTAGAATTCGGTTCCTGAAAAGCATAGTATAAGGT
The DNA here is from genome assembly GCF_037043375.1 of Chiloscyllium plagiosum. Classification (NCBI taxonomy): domain Eukaryota; kingdom Metazoa; phylum Chordata; class Chondrichthyes; order Orectolobiformes; family Hemiscylliidae; genus Chiloscyllium; species Chiloscyllium plagiosum. Next base: position 51,106,742 of record NW_028270145.1, read on the forward strand.
ATAGCCAGGTGGATTCTTAGTAAGCAGCAGGTGACAGGTTATGCATGTGAGAATGTGGATTTGAGGTTGCAATCAGATCGTATCTTATTAAGTGGTTTGAGAGGCAGAATACTTAGTCCTCCTTGTTCAGAAAAAGTCAATGCAACAGATGTCAGACTCATCGTAAGTAGTTAATTTATCATGTGTGGATTCTACCACATTGTGCCAAATTCCTGAGTACATCTTTTTGAAAATGTATAAAGGAATGCTATTCACATTTTCACCATTGACAGTTTGGGCATTTCATCCATATTATCAGTACATTTTGTGATTTATCATTTGGATATGTGTAAAGAACTTTGACTTTTCTAAAATTGGTCACATGAATGGTCTGACTGTCATACTGCAAATACTTCTTGTATCGATTGACATATTTGTGTGCCATGGATGTAAGTTTGGCAATGCCCTTGTCATTATTCCTTGGTTGACTTCTTTTCACATACTGCTTTGTTGCAATTTGATTCTCTGCAGGCAATTGGATTTCTTGCAGATTTAGCCCAATAATGTCTTGTAGAACTGAACTTGTGTATGTCACAAAATACTGGACACTGTCTTGGTAGGTGAGATAAGCCACAGCTCCTCCAGAATTTGGATGTTTTGTTGGATCTACTACAATAATTGTTGTAGAGTCAGCACCTGACCATGTCAATGTCCAGCCACGATTGCTTTGCATTTGAGTTCCTCTTCAGCATTGAGTCAATGATGTATTCTTTGGGTGTGTCCAGAAGTGCTTTTCTGAAAGATTGAATACATATAGAGAGAATTACCAGTTCTATAAGCCATTCAGGTAAGTTAGCTTCAGTGAAATCACATTCTGTACTTTGATGAGTTTGCAGCTAAAAAAAATGACAATGTCATGCACTTTCCTTTTTCACTTTCTCATCATTTCCAAGAGGCAAGGTGGCAGAATCAATCAATGACTGTGTACAGTTAAGACTTTTTAAGATAGTTTTTTTTGTTTTATTTCCCTTTTTTTGTTCTAGAATAGCTGTAGTAAATTAAAGCTGTCCTTCAGCACAATTTAACTACCATTTTATTAAAAATAAGATAACAGACCTAATCTGATTTTAAAGAGAGACATTGTACTCACAACTGTTCCTACAATGTGATTACTGTAACTTCAGCTCTAAACTCAGACAAATCATGGAAAATGACTGCCACTGATGCAGTCTATTCAGCAGCTGTTCAGCCTTTAGTTCCAATTAGTTGCTACTAACTAGTTGTCACCATTAGATTTTAGTGCCCACTTTCTCTATCATAAGATACTGCTATGGTTTCTTGGATCAAGCATGATTGCTAGCATAATATGCCCTGAGTGGTGCCTATCTGTTAGCTTATGTAACATGTACCACAAAGGTCGGGGTCTTGTTGAGAAAAACATCTTGAAATTTGTTAGCAACACTAACTATTTGTATTGCTATAGTATGACTGACTAATACATTGTTTGGGTTCTGTGCATACTAATATTACTTTACATTTTTGATGATACTATGGCTTTACGAGTTGTATTTTATGTTTTTTTAATGAAGAATGAGGCACAGGTATCAAGCAGTCTGCACAAAGCCAATAAAGTAAACAGCTTGTGAGGTCTTCGGTTTTTTTTAAAGTTAGAAACAGCCTGAATGGATGGGGTCAAGTCCCACAAAACCATTATTTTTAATTTAAGCTTACAACAGTTGCTGGGATCTTGAAGCTCGATATGGAAGCTTTTATTTTTCTCTCTCTGTTACAGCTAAAAGCTAGGGTTCTCTTCCAGCTGCTAGAATTGTATGTGAAACAGTCTGTTTTACTGAATTTACATTTGCCAAGGATATGCTTATGGGATATTACTATATTGAATTATTTTTTATAATGTCTGCATTTTAACTGTAATATGAAAATAAAGCGTGCTTCGCTGTAAGTCATGTAGTTTAACAAATCGAATTGCATCTGGAATGCATCACCTTACACCTACCTTTAAAATAAGCAAAAGTTAGCGTCTAGGCTATCTTCTTAATATATTTTGAGGGGGTTTGGTCTGACATAACACCTTAGATACATGTAACTAACTGACTGAACACAAGACACTGATTCCATTGCAGTGAGAGAGTGACTGAAGGCGTGTCAGGTACTTTTATAATGGAACATCATGTATTACGATATTGTATGTTCTTGTAGATATAAGTCTGTCTGGTCTGGAATTTATGCAATAACACAACAGAATCCAAATCTGAAACTTACTTCAATAAGTCTCCACATTTAAAAAAAAACACATTATTCTCGAAAGATTTCAGTACTTACTTTCTTGGCCACATTTAGTTTAAATAGTTATAATTTTCAGAAATGTTGGTGGGTTCCATCAATAAAGCTGCATTTTACAAACAGTGGTACACTTATTAAGCATAAGATTAAGTTTAAAAACACAGGTAAGAGCATGATAAACATGAATCAGAGCATCTTGCAGCTCATCCAACTACTTGGAATTTATCGTTAGACCTAAGCTCACAAGTGTTTTATGCTGAAAATGTAAACTAATAACAACAAGGCAAGATCAGTAGAGCATCTAGGACTTTGGTGAATAACAGGATCAGTAGTTATCTCTTTAACCAATGTGATTTAAGAACTGAGAGAATAAAAGAAAGAATGACAGAATGAAGAAAATAGAGAAATAACTGATATGAATTAGAAGTCAGATCAGGTACAGAAAGAAAAGTTAGAAGAGACGAAGAAACTTGAATTAAGAGAGATAAAAGAGGCAAAAAGGTAAAGTAATAAACATACGTTTAAAATTAAAATGTTTAAAAATGTTTCAAATAATGTTATTTGTAATACGTTACATAATAATGTTTTGAGACCAATCTGACTCTTCTTTAGAACTACAGCATCTGCAGTATTTGTCTTTATCTAACTTATGTTTTCCTGCAGGAGTGAGACTTTAGTGTTTGAGTTATTGCGCTGGAGAGCTTGCGTGGCATTGTAGGATCGTAAATCTTTAACAAAGTACTTATGTGGTTGAAAGATGCAAAGTACGGCAGATGCTGGAAATCTGAAATAAAACAAAAGATCTGGAAACACTTAATAGGTCTTGCAGCATCTGTAAATTGTGTTAACAGTGTTGAAAGTTTGAGTACAATATGACTCTTTCTCTCAACTATGCAGTTAAGTCTGTCAGTCATTAGTCCACAAAAAACTATTGACATCATCTCTTGTTCTTATTTCAGAGAGAGACAATCAAGCGTAACTTGAGAGATACCAATCCATATTTAGCATGGCTGATGAGGAGTTATTCCCACTCTACCACTTGCAATGGGTTATTGGAAGAATTAATGGGTTGATTATGTTTGGCCACACCTTGAACATTCCTTTTATGTTCAACTATGTTTGAAATGGGATTTGAACTCAAACCTATTGGCTCACTACCCACTGAAGCCTAATTTTATTTGGCGACTTCATTGACAGACAATGTTTAGATTAGAGTGGTGCTGGAAAAGCACAGCAGTTCAGGCAGCATCTGAGGAGCAGTGTTTTTACTGCTCCTCAGATGCTGCCTGAACTGCTGTGCTTTTCCAGCACCACTCTAAACTAAACTCTGGTTTCCAGCATCCGCAGTCATTGTTTTTACCTTGACAGACAATGTGCAAATCCAAAAAATGTTTGAAACTCACAAAGAGGATGAGGGTGATCTGACATTTCTCTGGTGGCAGAGCAATACAAATCATCCAACATATAGCAATCCATGATTCACAGGGTGTTCTTTCCTTGCCAACAGTTGTTGGTTGACTTAATAACATCATTCACATTAAAATCACCAAAATTTGGCTGTGAAGTCTGATCATAGGAGCAGGAATCAACTATTCAGCATATCAAGCCTGTTCTACTATTCAATCAGATCTTTGTTGACATATTATTAACTTCACCAATCCACATGGTTCCTTGACCCTTAAAACCCTCACATAGCAAAAACCAAAAAAGATATCAGTTATCTTGCTTTTAATTTCCACAGAATCACTAATATCAAGAAAAGAATGAAAACTTTACATTGTGTATATTACAAAGTATTTTGTCCAAATATTACCTAACTCTTGCAAAAGGATAAGTCACATGATTTCAAATCATTCTTTTGTTTCCCCTCAGACTTGAGTTTGTATGAATTAATTTTCTTGCATAATCCAAACTGTCAGTAGTCTTTGCATTTTTGTTCAAGTAATTTGTAATTTCAAGTTTTGTTTTGTTTAAAGAAACCTTGCTGATTCCAACAAGTCCTCCATAGTTATAAAAACATTTCTAGTGGGTTTTGAGAAGATTTGTAGCTCAGGTTGAGATTCTGGATGTAGGTTTGCTCACTGAACTCGAAGGTTCATTTGCACCATACTAGGTTTCGTCACCATACTAGGTAACATCTTCACTGAGCCTCCGGACGAAGCACTGCTGATAATTCCAGCTTGCTATTTAGATGTTTGGGTTTCTTTGGGTTGGTGATGTCATTTTTGGCAGTGATGTCATTTCCTGTTATTTTTCTCAGGGGGTGGTAAATGGGGTCCAAGTCAATGTATTTGTTGATAGACTTCTGGTTGGAATGCCATGCTTCTAGGAATTCTCGTGCGTGTCTCTGTTTGGCTTGTCCTAGGATAGATGTGTTGTCCCAATCGAAGTGGTGTCCTTCCTTATTTGTATGTAAGGATACTAGTGAGAGAGAGTCATGTTGTCTTGTGGCTAGTTAATGCTCATGTATCCTGGTGGCTAGTTTTCTGCCTGTTTGTCCAATGTAGTGTTCCTACATTTATGAAGTACTGTGCAAGAACTGAGAAAAAAAACAGGAAATGACATCACCAACCCAAAGAACCCCAAACATATAAATAGAAAGCAGGAATCATCAGCAGTGCTTCATCTGGAGGTTCACTGAAGGTATTACCTAGTATGGTGACGCAACGTCTGAAAATTAACCTTCCAGTTCAGCGAGCAAACTACATCCAAATTTCTAGTGGGTTTTCTGGTTACACACTTTGCTGAGAGGAATTACAAAGGAAGAAAGCAGGAGCAATGTGTTGTTGTTTCTTAGGCAGGTCATATTCATCTGACTGAGTTCACAAATGCAGTTATCTTATTCCACTCACAAACTAGGCCATGTGATCTCTCTCTCTGGGTTTTCAAGATATCTAACTACATTCAAGCACTCTTCTCCTTGGAGGTAAAATATTGTTACTGTTATACTCAAGTGACATTTCTTCAGTTCCTTTTATTCATTCATGGGATGTAGACTTCGCTGGTTGAGCCAGCATTATTTCCAAAACCTAGTTGCCTTTGAAAAGGTAGTGGTGAGTTACCTTCTTGAACTGCTGCAGTCCATTTGGTGTAGGTACACCAAGAATGCTGTTAGTTAGTGAGTTCAGGATTTTTAGCCAGCGACAGTGAAGGAACCGCTATATATTTCTAAGTCACAATGGTGAGTGGCTTGGAGTGGATCTTGCAGGTGATATGTTACCATTGATCCACTGTCTTTCTCCTTCTGGATGGTAGTCATTGTAGATTGAGAGGTGCTGTCAATTGAGCCTTGGTGAACTTCTACAGGTGGTACACAGTTCTGATATGGAGCATTGGTGATGGAGTTAATGAATGTTTGTGTCTGTGGTATCAATCAAGTCAGCTGCGCTCCCTTGATGATGTCAAGCTTCTTGAGTGTTGTTAGATCTACATTCATTCAAGAAGTGGATCATATGCCTGATTGTGTCTTGCTCTGATTGCTCTTGTAGCAACATTTTGTAGCTCTTCCAGTTCAGTTTCTGGTGGATGTTTCAGTGATGATAATCCCACTGAATGTCAAAAAAGATGGTTAGATTCTCTCTTGTTGGAGACAATCAATGACTAGCACATGTGTGGCAATGAATGTTACTTGCTGCTTGTAAGCCCAAACCTAGATATTGTCCAGATGTTGCTGCATTTGGACATAAACTGTTTCAGTTTCTGAGCATTTACAAATGATGCTGAACATAATGCAATCATCAGCAAACATCCCCTATCCTGACTTTATGATGGAGGAACTGAAGAAGCAACTGAATATAGTGGGGTTGAGGACACTACTCTGTGAAACAAGGGCTTTTGTGGTGCGGAGGTAGTGTCCTTATCTCTCATACAAGATGCCCAGGTTCAAGTCCCATCTGCTCCAGGGGTGTATCATAACATTTCTGTACAGGTTGATTAGAAAATACCTATCCTGAGGAAATCCTGCAGTGATGTCTGAGAGTAGAGGTGAATGACTTAAGCTATTTTCCTTTGTGCTATGTATGATGCTAACAAACAGTGTTTCCCCCTTGATTCCTATTAACTCTAGTTTTGTAGGGCTCCTTGATGTCACACTCATTCAACAGCAGCGTTGATGTCAAGATTCTAACCTCACCTCTGGAATTCAGTTCTTTCATTCATGTTTGAACCAAGGCTGTAATGAGGTCAGGAGCTCAGAGGCCATGAAGGAAGGTGTTTATTTGCAAAGTGTCATTTGTTTAAAGTTCAAGATTATTTATATGGATCCACATAATATTTTCAAAAATAATATTTTGATCATATCTCAGTTTTAACAAGTAATTGTAGATTTTTCATAAGTTAGTCTCCAGTTCCATTGCGCCTAATGAATTAAAGTTTGTAAATCACAATTGCGGCAATTTTTAATCTGTTTTTGATGTTCATCAAACAGTTCTTTAACCCTCTTACAGCTGTTTTATTTCAACTAATGAACTCAAATATGCAAGGGGAGGTGACTGAAAAGCATGTCCAAGCTAATCTTGTTTGCATTATTGTTAATGTTCCTCTTTGGTCAGTAAAGGAACTCAAGGTTATTGATAGTAATATGCAAGAAATGTTTCATAAAGTGTTCCTCATACTAAGTTATTTCACAAAATAGAATCTTGTGATATTGGCCAAAGCTTAAAATGCTGGATGAGTAATTAGCTTCGATTCAGTAACCATAGGGTTGTTATTAACAAATATAGCTCGTTTGAAGACATGCTACTTATGGTGTACCACAGGGATTGGTCTAGTGCTCTCTAGTCTTGTTGTCTTTATTAATTACTTGAATATGATAAGTAATTTTGCATTTCCACACTGGGGCAAAATCACAACATTTTTTTATATAGATAACACTTCCACGTTATCTGATGAATTCATTTCAACCACCTAAAAGGTTTGATGCAAATTCTGCATCTTTTTGTTAATGATCCCCTTCTGATACTGGAGCAGTATACAATTATTTGTCAAAGCCATTCATGATTTTGGAGACCTCCATCATATTTAGTTTTTGTTTTACCTGATCTAAGGAAAACATTATCAGTATCTTCAGTAATATAGCCAGAAAATGCTGGAAACATTCAGCAGGACTGGCAATATTATCAGAGAGAGAAACAGAGTTAATATTTCAGGCTTATGACCTCTTACCATCTTCTCAATTATACTTCAAAGATTTGAATACATACACACTCAGATCTCCCTGTTCCTTACATAACCCCTTTAAGATAGTACTGTTGAGTTCATATTGCATCTCCTCATTCTTCCTGTCAAAATATAGTACTTCACACATTGCAGTAAATCTCATCTAACATGTGTTTCCCCATTTTACCAATCTGTCCATGTAATTCTAGAGACCTTTCTCAGTATGGGCGAAATCTTATCAGACTCTGACCTGTTCGGATTATGGTAAGATGAGTGGTAAAATTGAACAAGGTGTTTGGTGAGGTTGATCTCAATATCAAGATCACCTCTCCACATCTTGGTCCCTTTTCTCAAGTGGTGTGGTGAAATTCCCACTAAGTAGCAGCAAATTGACACTCATTATTGCATGTTAAATGCTTTGTTACCAATCCAAATCACCATTGGTTGCAATCTTATCAAACTTGCCATTCAACCTAACTATCAGGAAAATTTAACATCGAAAGCAAAGTGGGCTCTTGAAGGAAGAATCCACCGCTTGCTCTAAAAGACCTCCATGTTAAACACTGAGCACCAACAACTCAGCCATGCTGCACATGTATTGGCCACACACCACCAATATCCACAGACAGCCTCTAAAACCCTCATGGCACATCTCCGATCCACTCACAGGACACTTCTGGACTTCAATGATGCAACTTGGGCCACACAGACAACCAGCATTGTAATGCTATAGCAAGGACACTTTGTGTTCAGGGATACACATACAACTTATGGACTGGACCTAGCTACATCCCTGAGCTTTTTACTTGCTCTCATCATGCTAACTCCCTTCTGAATGAACCTGAATGTTCACAGCATCTCTGCCTTGCAGTGCCTTGTCTTTTTGTGTATTGCCCCCTCAGCCAGAGATACTTTGCTCGAGTAAAGCATTGTTGTGCCATCCTGATACAGTAAGTCAAGAGTGGCCTCCAATAGCAGTGCAGGACCTGTTCAGGGCAGTCAGAGTCAGGATAATCTGCTCATAAGAAGTGGAGAACTGAATGATGGGCAGCACACCACTCATCTTGACTCTCTCTGCCCTATTGTGGGCTGTTCTGTTCCGAGAATGACAGACAAACAGGCATAATAGAAGATGAAAGTGGGGCTGCACAGCTATTACTGATGGTGCAGGTAGAGAGGTTTTCTACTCAAGTTAGTTGGCAGCTCAGAGGTGTGCAGGATTAATACTGCCACAGTTTGGGGTGGGTGAGGATGAGTGGAGAAGATGTTGCATACATTAGTGAGAGCGATAGAGCTTGAGCCTTAGTGGGAGGTGGGTACAAGAACAGAGTGAGTGAGATGTCAGAAACAAAATGGTCTATGTATGCTGGCAAGGTGGAGAAGGACATTGATTTTCTTCTGCATTACTGTGTATTCCTTCAGATGGCTAAGACAGCTCTAATTCAGGAGGGGTCACCTCAGATCAGGCCGGCTTGGTCTGGTGTCATGGCCTCCACTGCTTGTTTTGAAAGACAGGGTGTCTTGCCTGTACACCACCCCACCTAGCAGGAGCTGCAGAAGAATGCCCATAAAGCCAGGATCCAATTTCCTCCATGTGCTATGTTTGGGGCAAATGTCAGGAACCATATAAGGAAGCACCAGACTGACAGTGCTTGCCTAAGTTCGGAACAGTCTTTTAAATATGGTGCCTTGCAAGGATGCCAGATAATTCTGTAATTTCTAATGAATGGAGAGTTGTTTCTGGTAAGATGGATGCCATGAGGGCTGAAACAATTAATGTGTCATGTTTGATTAGATTTTAGATTATGATCAGATTACAGTGTGGAAACAGGCCCAACAAGTCCACACAGACCCGCCGAAGCGCAACCCACCCATACCCCTACATTTACCCCTTACCTAACACTACGGGCAATTTAGCATGGCCAATTCACCTGACCTGCACATCTTTGGACTGTGGGAGGAAACCGGAGCATCCGGAGGAAACCCACGCAGATACGGGGAGGACGTGCAAACTCCACACAGTCAGTCGCCTGAGGCGGGAATTGAACCCGGGTCTCTGGCGCTGTGAGGCAGCAGTGCTAACCACTGGGCCACCGTGCCGGTTTGGTAAGATGCAATCAGAAAACCCATGCTGTCTCATGGTAAGAATCACATGACCAATTTCAATGCAACTCACACTTAGTCAAAAATCTATAAGATTCAGCCCTCTGTTTTTGATTTCTATGACATCTGCAAACTTTGAAATTGTGCCCTGCTTACCCAAGTCCAGGACACAAAAAAAATCACAAAGATTGAAGTATTTAAATATGTACAAAGCTCTCTCCTGGCAATACAAAGTAGTTCATTGATAGCTGCTACGAGTACAAATTTAGGCTTACAATTGGTTGGCATTGAGAAAGCTATAAGAGGAGAAGGAATGCATTTGGAATATGTTTGCTGACAAGATTGCGCTTTTCAGTTCTCCACCATAGAACAAATGAAAGAAATGCTCGGTTTCTGCTTATTCTGCAGATTTCTGTCAGCTTTGATTCAGTGATAGTCTGATGCACTGATGTCTAAATCAAAAACTGTGCAGTCATAGCCCTCCTCCAAAGACCAGAGATGAGCAATTGATCTTGTTAGTAATAGCCTTTCAAACAGTACAAGTGCCTTTACAGCTCCAAGATGGATATGCACACATTTTGTGGAGTGAATCACACTAGAGGCGATATTGTGAGTCAATGCCTCACAGTGAACATCCTCCAGAAGTATGAAGAGCAGACAGATCGTAGCACCAACCAGCATGCAATGCTGATTTGACACCAATGGTGAAACTTTGGAGCTCAATGTTCCAGCCAATGCTGTCTCTTAACCTTGCATAGTGAGTATGCATTCAACAGCAGGATGGATGCTTGGACACTTCTATTAATGGAAACACTCAAATGACTACCTTTTGAGTATTACTCTGGTTTGCTTACATTATTATATTTGACAAAATGGTCATAATCAAAGGAAAGGATAATGAAAAGTAAGGTTGGGACCACCTTAAAAACTTGAGTGGGGTTGAAAGATACCACCAATGATGGAAGCACACTCAAGAAAGGAAGGAGAAGGTACATTGCTTTGTTCATTAGTAGACAATATAAATCAAACCATTATCTGATCTGCTGGAATTAGTTATTTGTTATTAGTAGACTAAACTAAAATTTAATTAAATAAAAATTAGACAAAAGTTAGGACAAATAAGACTGAAAAATATCAATGAATAAAATTATCAAATAATAATAATAATTGCATACCACATAATGTGCATACTTATTTCTAGGCCAAAGGTCTGAAAAGTCTACTTTAAATTACACTGGAAAAGCAAAGTGTCTCAAAAATGTGAATATCACATGAAGCTAGCTATTTCGTATTGCTATTACTCAGGAACAATGTAAGTAGTATGCTCCACTAACAGAATGCTGTCATCAAGCCAAAACAATAATCTGTATATCATACAAATGAGTAATGTAGTATACAAAACTTACTGCCAGTGTAATGCCACATCTGTGGGCCACATGTCCCAATGGCTCGTGGATAGTATCAAACTGCACATCCCTTTGACTGTGGAAGGAGAAAGCCTCCGCGATATAATGGAGCAGTCTGTGGTCATGGAACAGATAGATACCATTGACGTTGCTAAACAGAGGGATGAGGGCCTGAAAGCTGAAGATAGGGAGATCAGTTAAGGAGAATCCAAAGCATTTTTAAAAATACATTAGGGACAAAAGGATAACTAGGGAGAGAATAGGGCCCCTCACAGAGCAGCAAGGCAGCCTTTGTGTGGAGTTGCAGGAGATGGGGGAGATACTAAAAGTGTATTTTGTATCAGTGTTTGTGGAAAAGAATGTGGAAGATACAGAATGTAAGGAAATAGATGCTGACATCCTGAAAAATGCCCATATTACAAAGGAGTAAGTGCTGGATGTCATGAAATGCATAAAAGTGGATAAATCCCCAGGACCGGAACACTGTGGAAAGCTAGGGAAGTGATTGCTGAGGTATTTGTATCATCAATAGTCACAAATGAGGTGCTGGAAGGCTGGAGGTTGGCTAACCTGGTGCCACTATTTCGGAAAGGTGGTAAGGACAAGCCAGGAAACTATAGACCAGTGAGCCAAACGTCAGTGGTGGGCAAGTTGTTGGAGGGAATCCTGAGGGACATGATATACATGTATTTGGAAAGGCAAGGACTTATTAGTGATAGTCAGCGTTGTTTTTTACGAGGGAAATCATGTCTCTTTTGAAGTTTTTTGAAGAAGTAACATAGAGAATTGATGTGGACAGAGTAGTAGAAGTGATTTATCTAGACTTCAGTAAGGCGTTTGACAAGGTTCCCCATGGGAGACTGGTTAGCAAGGTTAGATCTCATGGAATAGAGGGAGAACTAGCCATTTGGATACAGAACTGTTTCAAAAGTAAAAGGCAGAGGGTGGTGGTGGAGGGTTGTTTTTCAGACAGGAGGCCTGTGACCAGAGGAATGCCACAAGATCAGTGCTGGGTCCACTATTTTTTGTCATTTATACAAATGATTTGGATGTGATCATAAGAGGTATAGTTAATAAGTTTGCAGATTATACCAAAATTGGAGGTGTAGTGGACAGTAAAGAAGGTTACCACAGATTACAACAGGATCTTGATCTGATGGGCCAATGGGCTGAGGAATGGCAGATAGAATTTAATTTACAAAAATGCGAGGTGCTACATTTTGGGAAAGCAAACCTTAGTAGGACTTATACACTTAATGGTAAGGTTCTGGGGAATGTTGTTAAACAAAGAGACCTTGGAGTGCAGGTTCATAGCTCTTTGAAAGTGGAGTCGCAGGTGGATAGGATAGTGAAAAAGGTGTTTGGTACGCTTTCCTTTATTGGTTAGAGTATTGAGTACAGGAGTTAGGAGATCATGTTGTGGCTGTACAGGACATTGGTTAGGCCACTTTTGGAATTTTGGAATTCTGGTCTTCCTATTGGAAGGATGTTGTGAAGCTCGAAAGGGTTCACAAAAGATTTACAAGGATGTTGCCAAGGTTGGAGGATTTGAGCTATAAGGAGAGGTTGGATAGGCTGGGGCTGTTTTCCCTGGAGTGTTGGAGGCTGAGGGGTGACCTTATAGAGGTTTACAAAATCGTGAAGGTCATGGATAGGATAAATAGACAAAGTATTTTTCCATTTGTGTGGGGGATCCAGAACTAGAGGGCTTAGATTACTTACAGTGTGGAAACAGGCCCTTCGGCCCAACAAGTCCACACCGACCTGCCTAAGCACAACCCACGCAGACCCATTCCCCTACACCTAACACTACAGGCAATTTAACATGGCCAATTCACCCAACCTGCACATTTTTGGACTGTGGGAGGAAACCGGAGCACCCGGAGGAAACCCTCGCAGACACGGGGAAAATGTGCAAACTCCACACAGACAGTTGCCTGAGGCGGGAATTGAACCTGGGTCTCTGGCGCTGTGAGGCAACAGTGCTAACCACTGAGCCACCGTACTGCCCACATTGGTTTAGGGTGAGAGGGGAAAGATATAAAAGAGATCTAAGGGGCAACTTTTTCACGCAGAGAGTGGTACGTGTGTGGAATGAGCTGCCGGAGGAAGTGGTGGAGGCTCATACAATTGCAACATTTAAAAGACATCTGGATGGGTATATGAATAGGAAGGGTTTGGCGGGATATGAGCCAGGTACTGGCAGATGGGACTAGATTGGGTTGGGATATGTGGTCGGCATGGACTAGTTGGACCAAAGGATCAGTTTCCATTTTGTACATCTCTATGACTCTATGACTGTTCACAATGGAATCCTGTCAGTACTCAACTAGCCTAATACCAGGTCTGTGGGCCATATGTCCCAATGGCTCATGGATTGTATCAAACAGCACATCCCTTTGACTGTTCACAATAGAATTCTGACTGTACTCAATTAGCCTGTGCTAGTTTGAATTTGTATAATAAACACATTTTTTTGACTTGATGACAGCAACCTGTTGGAAAAGCATATTGTTTGCATTGCTACTGAATTCTGAATGTGTGTCCCCAACTTCAGATGTAATTGCACAATTGGTAAACTCTAAATTTGCTAAATAATCCTGATTGCATTAAGGATTAAACTAAAGGCCATTTTAAGATGATCAGTTGGTCACACAGTGTGCCTCACCTACAAGTCCACTGTCCTTTCTAAACTGAAAGAAAGTGTCCACAAACTGTGCCTTTTCAACTTAACAAAAGCTTAGGGAATAGCCGTTCACTGGTGCAATACCTTAAATCTGTCTAAAGCTTGGCTGTTAACTGTTCACTGTCCATAACAGGCCTTTCCCAGTCAGTCCAATTGCCAAAAAAATCAGCATTTTCTCATGCAGTATAAATTGTTGTTCCTTTTAAAATATGATACTTTTGCAATTCTGACCTAATGAGTGCAAGATGAAAGGCTTTGACAGCATATCACCTTTTGATAGCACTACAGTGCTCAAGTTCTGTGATACCAATTGACTATAAATAACACTATGTACAATTAGCAATGTAAGAACATTATTAGCTAGGAACTTTTTAAGAAACCTATTAACATTAGTAATACAAATATTAATACACATCTGTCAAAAATTGAGGATCAATATTTGACTAATAAAGGCTTTAAAATGGCCAATATGATGGACTTTTTTGAGCAAATCATTCATTTTGACACATTGACTCTTTGACCCTTTGCACTCACAGCAAAACTAAAGAATGTTTTCTTACTTTTGGTCATCCCACCAAGCGTGGTTTCAGGATACTTAAATGTTCAATTTTCTTAGTCCACATTTTCTGCAAGAATTTATTATTGTCTTCATACTTAGTGACAACATCAACAGTGGCTTTTCAGGAAGAAACCAATAGGTTTACCGACAGCACTCTTGGAAGTTTTAAATCTTAGTCAATAAATGTTTTTCAACTAGACTTTTCTTTAACAGTACAGTATAAAAGAATTTATTCTGTCTCTTAATCATTTATTTCTTTTTGTAAATATATTTATTAGCAATTTTTTAAACTATACAAACATATAAAATTATTGAAAAATACAATCACAAACAAATACCAGTATAATAAAAAGAAATCAAAACACAAATTACAATACAACTACTGTCTACTAACTACTAACCTACCCTATAATACCCAACAAACCCTAACACTGCAAAGCAACACCAATAAATAAGTAAATGACTAATAGATCAAAAAAGAAAGAAAAGCAAAAAAAAACCCGGAATACAGAACAGCTATGCTCAGCGTAAAGCTCCCAAATAGAGGAACAGGAGCATTGTATGTATATCCTTAACTCAGGAGACCCCCTCCAGGGCCCAGGGCTTGACAAACCTAAACATCCTGGTTAAACAAATGCCCTAGTTAAGATAACTGACAAATCTATATCCAAATAACTCAAGTAGGGCTGCCAGGTCTTATAAAAATGGTCTGTTGTGTGGTGCACCATGTTTGTAAAAATGTCCAAGAGAATGTGCTCCATAATTGGTGGGCGGCACGGTGGCAAGCACTGCTGCCTCACAGCGCCAGAGACCCGGGTTCAATTCCCGCCTCAGGCGACGAACTGTGTGGAGTTTGCACATTCTCCCCGTGTCTGCGTGGGTTTCCTCCCACAGTCCAAAAATGTGCAGGTTAGATGAATTGGCCATGCTAAATTGCCCGTAGTGTTAGGTGAAGGGGTAAATGTGGGTGTGCTTTGGCGGGTCGGTATGGACTTGTTGGGCCGAAAGGCCTGTTTCCACACTGTAATGTAATCTAATCATAATTCATTTCAGCCATCCCAGCAAGCCCGGCGGGTTCTCAAACACCCAGTTCATCAGAATATTCTTCTGTTCACAGTATGCAAGAATAGTAAATAGTTTCTTCCCATGCCTGTCTAAAGACGGTAAATTCAGTTGACCTAAGAGGTGAGGTATCAGGTCTACTTTGACTTCAGTCCTCAACACCCTCCCTATCACTCCCGCCACAGCGCTTCAATAAACACGGAGGCCCCTTTTTTAAACTTGGCCAGACAGTCTGGTGCCAGATGAACCGTGTGCATAACTTTTAACTGTCCTTTACAGATTGAGATCTTTCAAGTATTCTCCCATATGTTCTCCCATGTTTCAGAAGAGATCTCCACTCCTCGCTCTTGCTCCCAGACCTCACATAACCGGTAAATATCCTGCCAGGCCCTGCCACCCAGCAGGCGATAGAGGACACTAACCGTATTGTGGACCGTAGCAACAACCTCTCTGTATCGGGCTTATAGGGCTTAGTGAGAAGTGTAGTCTTCTTCTGGATGAAATCCCTAACCTGAAAAAAAGGGAAAAGGTCTCTGCTGGGCAACCCGTATTTGCGGCTCAGTTGCTCAAAAGACATCATAACCTCCCTCTCAATCAAGTCTCCCAAACTAGAAACTTCTCTCGCTGCCCATAGTTTGAATCCTGAGTCCATCGTCCCTGGTCGGAACCCTGGCATGCTAACGATAAGCGAAAGTGGCGAAGTCTTGGATAAACTACCCTCACTCTGACGCATCGCCCTCCATGCCTTGACTGTACTAATGACAATGGGGTTCCGGCAGTGGTCCATAACTGTCCTCCTCTTATCCACGAACAACAGGTTAATAAGAGGGCACCTTGCCTGGGAGGCCTCAACATCCAGCCATATTGAGTTTGGATCGTTACCTACCCAATCGCAGACAAAGGACAGCAGGGAATTCAACTGATACCTCCTGATGTCTGGGAAATCCCCTCCTCCCACACCTTGAGGCAACTGCAATTTGGTACATTTGATGAGGGGCCGCCCACGAAACCAGACAAAGGAACCAAACCATCCCATAAGCTTCCGCAGCATTGACCTGGGAAACATTATAGGGAGCATACGCATGGGATAAAGCAAACGAGGAAGAACATTCATCTTAATGATAGATATTCGGCCCAACCATGAAATTGGAAGAGCGTCCCATCTCTGGAGATCTCGTTTAATATTGTCGAGCAAGTGAGCAAAGTCAGTCCGAAATAACAGATCAAACTTGGGGGTAATAAAAACGCCTAGGTACCGGAACCCTGCCCGTGACCACTTAAAAGGGAACTGAGGGCCACCTTCAACTTCTGGCACATCCTTAAGGTTCCCCAAAGGCATAGCCTCCAACTTTGCAAAGTTAATCTTATATCCTGAAATGTATGGAGGTCATCTTGTGTGCCCTCGATCCCACTTCCGGAGCGGTTATGTGGACATTCTGACAAATGGCCTCATCCAGCGGCTCTCCTTGCCGACTACCCCTACCAATCCTAAAATTCCCAGACTTCACCCCGTTGGTGATGACTGCGGCCAGAGGGTGGCGATATAAAACCTCCACCCACCTAGCAAAGACCCCACCCAACCCAAACTATTCTAAGGCATAGAAAAAGATACGGCCATTCCACCCAGTCAAATGCTTTCTCTGCATCTAAGGAAATCACCAACCCCTGAATCGATCAATGCTGACAAACTTGGGCCATATTCAGCAACCTTCTAATATTGTTAGAGGACCTACGGCCCCTTATAAAGTCTGCCTGATCCTCTTTAACAATATGGGGCAACACCTTTTCCAATCTCAGCACCAGGATCTTGGACAGATCTTGAAATCTGAATTTAATAGAGAGATGGGCCTGTATGAGGCACAATCCTCAGGAAGCTTCCCCTTCTTAAAAATTAAGGAAATATTAGCTTCTCTCAAAGATGGTGGTAGGCATTCATGCATATAGGAGTGATTGTACATCTTCAACATCGTCCCTGACAAAATCCCTATAAACTCTTTACAAAACTCCTTCAGGAGACCATCAGGGCCAGGCGTTTTCCCACTCTGAAGTTGCTTAGTTGCCTCCTGTATTTCCTGACTTCCTGACCTGTCAAGAGGGCGTTAAGGAGAGAGGTCTGTTCCAAGGTTACCCCTGGGAGGTCCAGGTTCTTAAAAAAGGTCTCAATTTTAGCCCTCCTGTCCTCGCAACCTTCAGACCAATACAATTCAGAGTAAAAGCTCCGAAAAGCCTCATTAATCTTTTTAGCATCCTATGTAAGGACCCCGACGATATCTCTGATTGCAGTAATGGATTGGGGAGCGTGCCTTTTCCTAGTCAGGTACGTTAAATACTTCCCTGGCCTATCCCCATATTCGAACAGCCTTTGTCTAGCAAATGCAAGTTCGTTCTTTGTGTTTTGTGTTAGTATTGAATTCAAGGCAGCTCAGAGGGCTGTGATCCGCTGTAGCTTAGTCACCGAAGGCCATGCAAAATGTGCCGCGGCTTTCAACCATGTCTCAAGTAGACGCTGCTGTTCCTCCTTCAGTCGTTTCCGGCTTGCCAAATAGGAAATAGCTAATCCCCTAGCAAAGGCCTTAGCAGTCTCCCATAGTATAGATGGACTACTAGCCGTGCCTGAGTTGATAGTCAAGAATTCCTGAAACTCCTTCAAAAAGTATTCCACAAATTTGGAATCCTTAAGGAGAAAAGGGTCCAGACACCAGTGCCGCAAACCTAGCCCTTCACTCTTGGCCTTAACTTCCAAATATACTACCGCGTGATTAGAGATAGCCATATTCCCAATTTTACAACCCATAATCAAATCCAGAAAGGCCAAGGGAGCCAGAAAGAGATCAATCCTCATGTGACATTTATGTAGGTTTGAAAAAAAGGTGAAGTCCCTGCTGGTAGGGTGAAGACATCTCCAAATAAGCTCGCATAAGTCAACCACCTGCTTAGCCTGCAAATAAATATTTGGGGGCCCACAAGGCATCCTGTCCACTGTCGGATCCAAAAGACAATTAAAATCCCCCCTATAATAATGTGCCATTTCCAAAAGCACTCAGCTTAGAGAAAGCACTAATCAAACATTTGAGGGGATGCGCTGCAGGACAGTAGACATTTAAACTGCCATATTCCTCTCCATGCATCAGGGCTTT
The DNA here is from genome assembly GCF_037043375.1 of Chiloscyllium plagiosum. Taxonomy (NCBI): domain Eukaryota; kingdom Metazoa; phylum Chordata; class Chondrichthyes; order Orectolobiformes; family Hemiscylliidae; genus Chiloscyllium; species Chiloscyllium plagiosum. Next base: position 51,125,132 of record NW_028270145.1, read on the forward strand.
AAGTATCACAAACTGCCCTTGCTCATCTTTCACCTGCTTTAATAATGTGAACAGAAGATATTTCTGGATAAGTACCACCAGTCCACTACTTTTACTGGTAAGGGATGAAAAGAATACCCGGTCATAACCCCCTGTTGTAATTTCAGGTGTTCCCCATCATCAAGATGGGTTTCCTGCAACGAAGTGATATCAACCCTATCTCTCGTAAGGCTAGAAAGCACTTTTTTTCCTTTTAACAGGTGAATGACTTCCCTTGATGTTCCAGGTGCATCATTTAACAAGACACTTAGCCATATCCCCTTTCAGAGACCCTTGAACCCCTGGGAGGGAGAACCCTGCTTACAAAGCGCCGAGCACAAGTAAATAAAGACTCATAGACTCGAAGAACTATATTTACAAAAACTACTCTATCATAACTATAACCAACTATTACTACCAAAAAATGACAAAGAAAACCAACTACAAAACCTTGAATGGAAGACTCTTCCCCCTGCCCACAGGGGCACTCACCCTACCCATTCCCCCCCTTCACAGCTCCTTCAAACCCGGACTGTACCCCAGCCTTAGGCCAGAAAAGAAAAAACAAGATGATCCTTAAATCAACAGAAAAAAGACAAAGTCAGGATGAACACTCCATCCATCCCTGGCTTCATGTCACCCTCACTTGTGACAAAAAGAGAAACAGAACAAACAAACAAAAGGAGACAACAAAGAACATCCACAAAATTTTCCATCAGAAAATCCAGTTGTTCAAGAAAATAGGAACGACTTGTTCCAAGTTTTTTTTCCCCATTTCCAAAAAAGAAGTTATTAGGGAGGAAGAAAGGAATAAAAAAAGGAAGGGAAAACATGGGGAAAGATTGAAAAGAGAACAAACATTAACCGTATTCTTCAGGCCAGTCTGTCTATTTTAAAGTGTCTACAATGTTTTTAACTTTATCAGCTGATTAAAATGTATAAACTGAGTCCTCGTGGCTGAAACGGAGCACTGCGGGGTATCTCATGGTGTACTAGATGCCCAGGTTCCTCAGCCTCTTTTTAACTTTATCGAAGGACTTCCTCTCAAATTAAAGTTACTGAGAAATCCTGGAAAAACATGATTTTTGACCCCTTGTGCAGCAGTGACTGTGGATCTTTTCCCAGGGATCTGGAAGCTTCTATTAATTTTTGCTTGTTCTAATATGAGTGGAAGTGCATTAAGACGGGCGGAGCGCTGTATCAGCCCTGACCTGTGCACTGTAATGTGCTGAGCCCTTTCAGTCTGCAGCCTGCTGGACTCAATGTGAAGGCCCAAAAACTTCAGCAGCCAGCTTTCAAAGAAGCTGACTGGCTACTCACCTTCAGGGAGCCCAACAATTCGGAGATTTATCCTCCGACCTCGATTTTCGAAGTCGTTGATCTGGTCTTGCAAGGCCTGCACCTCTCACTCCAGTACCTGGATCCAACTGGATGAGGACTCCATCGCAGCTTCCAAAGCCTTAGTTTGACCCTCCACCTCCTCCAGCCTCTCTCTTCTGCAGCATGGATGCGATAGGTTGGACCTGCGCTCGAATCTCCCCATGAATCTCCTCAATCGCAGCCCCAACTTTCAAGGTAAGTCTTTCCATCGCTGCAACCAATTCCTGTGAGTCTGTCAGGTCACCGGGGGGTTCAGGAGTGGCTGTTACTGCTGCAGTCTCTGGTGTGGTAGGTGCTGCAGGAGAGTGTCCTCCCTGCTGCTGGTTGCTCGCTCCTTTTCACTTTGGCATCCTTCCCACTCCCAAATATTAACAAATATATGTTCTGTAAGGTTTTAAACTAATAATTCCACCACATAAGTTGGCCAGGGATGGCAAAAAACACCAGTATGCCTTGGCTGTTAGGCAGAGCTGTCCACAGCAGTTCTACAGAATCACCGCCATCTTGCTGAGCCCACTTCTGTCTATAGATAGCATATTCTTGGTCATATAAATGTTGCATCTCAATAAAAGAGCTTGTATGAAATTGAATTGTTTCATATTGAAGCTGAAATGGATCTATTTATTCAAAAAGTACTCTTGTGATAATAGAATAAACCAATGTCTTATTAGGTTGGATTTGTCCATTTCTGGAATTCCCATTACCTTCCGGAATTCCCATATTTTGTGTAATCATTAATCGTTGCTCAAGATGTATGGGATATTTCAATACTGAACTCCTTATCTTCCCTTCTCTATTGAATTTAAGACTAGAGATTTTTTCGAGATTTCTTCAACTTCCATAACCTGGTATCGGCTTTAGAATTTTAAATCTCTTTGTATTCTCCACTTTCCTGAGTCAGAACTGACATATATAAACAAAGATTTAGTATTAGGTCTCGCGATTCCACAGCCTTGAACTTTCTAATTGTTGCAGCCTAGGTTTGGAGCTCCAATTTCAGGAGGCACACTTGGCTATTTTTGTTTTTCACGTTCAGTGTACAGTACCATATGAGCTATCACTTGGTATAAAATATGTTTTTGATCATACAGATTTCTTTATCAATATATTTTGCAATAGCTTTCTAAAATTAGATAGTAATATGTACTCGGTATGTTTCAAAACGTCTTCCGGTTCTGTAGGTTTTAGAAGTGCCATCTTCAAATAATTAATCTAGCTCAACAACATGTCTTTTTACCTATCTGCAACCTCTGGTCAAGAACTGATATGCTAGCCAAGGTATCTTTGAACATTGCTGTCATCCACATTGACTCTATTGCAGTTATTCTCTATTATAAATGAAATGATATCTAACTCTCATCATCATGTGGAAACTGGAAGTGTTCCTCATCTTAAAACTCAAGTCAAGTTTCCTAGATTTCTTGCAAAAATTTTCAAAAATAGATAAGTTCTTAATCATGCTCAGTGGGAGTCACTAAGAAGACTAATATGGCCAAAAAAGTTAGCACCATTTACTTCATAACTAGATGTCTTGAAATCCCCCACCCGAGGGAAAAGACACCTGCCATTCACCTTATCTAAACCTCTCATGATTTTATAAACCTTTAGAAGGTCACCTCTCAACCTCCTATGCTCCAGTGAAAGAAGTCTCTCCTATTCAGCCTCTCCTTATAACTCAAACCCTCCATTCCAGGCAATATGTTGATAAACAAAAACAGAAATTTCTGGAAAAGCTCAGTGGGTCTGACAGCATTTGTGGAGAGAAATCTGAGTTATTGTTTCGGGTCAAGTGACCCTTCCTCAGAACTGATAGTAGGTGGAAAATGTTGGCTTATATGCAGAAGATATAGTGTGGGGAGGTGGCAAGGAGTAAAAACGATAAGTGGGGATAGAGCCCAAAGAGAGAGAAGAACAGTTGGACAGACAAAGGAGTGGATAACGATCTGGCTAGGAGGGTGAATAGCTCTTAATGGACACTGTTAGTGGCTAACAATGGGTTGTAAGTAGTAGCAGACTATGTGATAACAAGGACTGGTGTGTGGGGTGTGGGGTAAGACCATGGGAGACCTCAAGCCCTGAAGTTATTGACTTCCATATTGAGTCCCGATGCTGTAGGGTCCCCAGTGGAAAATGAGATGCTGTAACATTATGGTAAATTGCTTCTGAACCCACTCCAGCTTAATAATACCCTTCCTACAACAGGAGGAACAGAACTATTGAAAAGATAGCAGATGGGCAGGGCGGGTGGGGTTGTCTTATTCGTAAGAAATGAAATTAAATCAATAGTGAGAAACGAAGTAGGGTCAGATGGTGTAGAGTACTTATGGATAGAAATGAGGAACTGCAAAGGTAAAAAAGAACATAGTTAGAGTTATGTACAGGCCTCAAATAGTAGTCAGGATCTGGGCGCAAGTTACACCAGGAGATAGAAAAGATGTGTAGGAAAGGTAAAGTTACAGCATTCGTGGGGGAATTCAATATGTGGACTGGGAAAATCTGGCTAGTAGTGGATTGGAAGAAAAGGAATTTGTGGCATGTCTATGAGATGGCTTTTTGGAGAAGCTTGTGGTGGAGCCCACTAGGGAACAGGCAACACTGGGATTTAGTGTTGTGCAACGAGGCAGACTTGATAAGGGAGCTTAAGGTGAAAGAACCCTTAGGAGGCAGTGATCATAATATGATGAATTTATTCTGCTATTTGAGAAGGTAGAATCAGAGGTAACGGTATTACAGCTGAATAAAGGCAACTACAGAGGCAGGGTGGAGGAGCTGGGTGGAACTGACTGGGAGAGGAGCCGAGCAGGAAAGACAGTGGAAGAACAATGGTGAAAGTTTCTGGGAGTAATTCAGGAGACACAGCAGAGATTCAACCTGAAGAAAAAGAAGCATGGACAGAGAGGATGAGGCAACCATGGCTGACTAGGGAAGTTAGGGATAGCATAAAAGTAAAAGATAAAGCGTATAATGTGGTGAAAGGCATTGGGAAACCAGAGGATTGGAAGCTTATAAAGACCGAAAGAGGGCAACAAAAAATGAAATAAGGAGGGAGAAAATTAAATATGAGGGTAAGCAAGTCAGTAATGTAAAGGAAGACTGTAAGATTTTTTGTAGATATATAAAGTGCAAAAGAGAGGCAGAAGTGGACATTGGGCCACTGGAAAATGATGCTGAAGAGATAGTAGTGAGGAACAAGGAAATGGGAGAGGATCTGAATAATTACATTGCATCAGTCTTCAAGTGGAAGACACAAATAATTTCCCAAAAGTTCAAGAGAGTGAGGGAGCAGAGCTGAGTATGGTGGCTATCACCAAGGAGAAGATGTTCGATAACCCAAATGACCCAAAGGTGATAAATCACCTGGACCAGATGGGACTATCGGAAGGATGTTGTGAAACTTGAAAGGGTTCAGAAAAGATTTACAAGGATGTTGACTGGATTGGAAGATTTGAGCTATAGGGAGAGGTTGAAAGGCTAGGGCTGTTTTCCTGGTAGCATTGGAGGTTAAGGGGTGACCTTATAGAGGTTTATAAAATCATGAGGGGCATGGATAAGGTAAATAGACAAGGTCTTTACTTTGGGCAGGGGTGTCCAGAACTAGAGGGCATAGGTTTAGGGCGAGGGGGAGAAGATGTAAAAGATTAAGTGCATTAGGGAAATGGGTCTGGGTGGGTTACTCTTTGGAGGGTCAATGTGGACTGGTTGGGCCAAAGTGCCTATTTCCACACAATAGGGAATCTAATCTAATTACTTACAGTGTGGAAACAGGCCCTTCGGCCCAACAAGTCCATACCGACCCGCAACCCACCCAGACCCATTCCCCTACATTTACCCCTTCACCTAACACTATGGGCAATTTAGCATGGCCAATTCACCTAAACTGCACCTTTTTGGACTGTGGGAGGAAACCGGAGCACCCGAAGGAAACCCACGCAGACACAGGGAGAATGTGCAAACTCCACACAGTCAGTCGCTGAGGCGGGAATTGAACCTGGGTCTCTGACGCTGTGAGGCAGCAGTGCTAACCACTGTACCACCGTGCCGCCCATAAGGGGCAACTTTTTCACACAGAGGGTGGTGCGTGTGTGGAATGGGTGGCCAGAGAAAGTGGTGGAGGCTAGTACAATTGCAACATTTAAAAGGCATTAGAATGTGTATATGAATAGGAAGGGTTTGGAGGAAAATGGGCCGGGTGCTGGCAGGTGGGACTGGATTGGGTTGGGATATCTGGTCTGCATGGATGAGTTGGATCGAATGGTCTGTTTCCATGCTGTATGTCTCTATGACTCTCTGACTCTATGACTACACCATAGAGTTTGAAGGGAGATAGCTGAAGAGATAGTGGGGGTGTTAGTGGTGATCTTTCAGGAATCACTAGAATCCAGGAGAGTTCCACAGGACTGGAAATGACAATCTTTGGAAGGTGGATGATTGATACCGGTTAAATTTAAAATGCTCTAGTCAGTAAAATAATCAGAGCTAGTATTCAACTCAATTCTCCAAAGCTTACACAGAATCACAGAAAATAGGAGCAGGAGTAGGCCATTTGACCTATTGAGCCTGCAATATGGTCACAGTTCTATACACTTATACCCTTATACTCCTTGACATTTTTTTTATAATATATTTTTATAAAGAAAAAATAGATTTTTAAATATTACAACAAATACAAAACAATGCAATTCAAAACAGTACAAAAATAGTACAAAACTAAACCCAAATAATAAAAACAAATTCCCCAACCCACCCTCCTATATGAATGTATAAATATATGTAGAGAAGTATAAAATTAAAAAAAACCTAAACTAGTTATTTAACTAACTAACTAAATACCTAACAACAAACAAATAAATAGTAATATCTCAGCCCAGCCAAACAAAACACTCATACATTCACAGTTCCTCCTCCCTGGATATTGGACTCATGAAACACAATTGTTACGGCTATATAAAAGCCCTTGTTAGTGTGGCAGATAAATCTGTGTCCAGGTATTTCAAAAAGGGTTGCCATGTCTTATAAAAATTCTCAGTTTTGTGGTGTACCATATTTGTGAGAAAATCCAGGGGAATATGCTCCATAACAATCTTCCGCCAACCCGACAGGCCTGGGGGGGTTTTCTGATATCCAACCTAGCATTCCTTGCACAGAATGTAAGAATATTGAAAGGTTTTGCCTTATGCGAGTCTGCAGGAAATACAATGGGTAGACCCAAAAGGAGCGAAATAGGATCCTTCTCCACCCCTACACCTAAAATCCTCCCCATTGCACCCACCACAGCGCTCCAATATGTTTGAAGCCTGTCTCAAGACCAAAGACAATGGGTAAGAGTAACCGTACAGACCTTGCACTTGGGGCATGCTGAAGATACCCCTGGTTTAAATTTTGACAAACGGTCTGGGGCTAAGTGGACCCTGTGGAGAATCTTCAACTGTAAAGCATGGGTCCTATTGCAAATTGATATCTTCCTTGCATCCTCCCAAATATCCTCCCATGCCTCTGAAGAAACTTCAACACCCAGCTCTCTTTCCCACATCTTGCAGAGTTGATCAGACTCCTCTGAGGTGGCGCCCCCCAATTGGTGATATAGAGTACTGGCAGAGAGTGTATGCTTAGCCCTTAGTACCCCTCTTTCTATGTCAGATTTGTAGGGATCAGTCAAAAGTGTCGTCCTTTTTTGAATAAAATCCCTAACTTGAAAAAAACGAAAGAGGTCTCTATTAGGTAACTCGTACTCCCGTACTAACTGATCGAAGGACATCATTACATCTCCCTCAAATAAATCACCCATGCAAAATATACCCCTAGCTGCCCAACGTTTAAATCCTGAATCTATCATACCTGGTTGAAAACTTGGCATACCCACTAAAGGTGTAAACATAGATGTTTTGCCAATATTACCTTCCCTCTGCCAAATTGCCCTCCATGCTTTAACAGTATTGACTATTGGGTTATAGCAATATTCCCTAACTGTCCTCACCTTGTCCAAAAACAGCAAACTGGTAAGGGGGCACCTTGCCTGGGAGACTTCGATATCTAGCCATATTGAAAGAGGGTCCCCACAAACCCAATCACTTATGTAGGTCAAAAGCGAGCTTAATTGGTAATTTTTAATGTCCAGGAGATCTATTCCCCCCCAATCTGTGAGGCAACTGCAGTTTGGCTAATTTAATGAGGGGCCGTTTACAGTGCCAGATAAAGGAGCTGAACCAACTGTTCAGTCTCCTGATTGTTTGTTTATTGAAAATCAGGGGGAGCATCCGTATAGGGTATAGCAAACGAGGGAGAATATTCATCTTAATAAGTGCTATCCAACCCAACCATGAGACTGGAAGTGCCTCCCATCTTTGAAGATCTTGTTTAATTTTTTCAAATATTAGAGTAAAATTGGCTTTGAACAGCCAATCCAGAACTGGAGTAATGAATATGCCCAAATACACAAAACTCCCCTGTGACTATCTAAATGGAAATCTATAGTCACTCTCAAGAGCCAACTCTTTCGTATGACCACCCATAGGCATAGCCTCTGATTTAGCAAAATTAATCTTATACCCTGAAAAAGCGCCAAACGCGTGAATGCATTCTATCAGGCAAGGCACTGAAACTGCTGGATTTGTCAAGAAAATTAGAACATCATCTGCATACAGCGAGACCTTATGTAATTTTGACCCCACTTCTGGAGCTGATATATTGAGATCCCCACGAATGGCCTCTGCCAATGGTTCAATCACCAACGTAAAAAGTAATGGTGAAAGGGGACAGCCCTGCCAGCTGCCCCTAGAAATATTAAAATTGTTTGATCGTACCCCGTTGGTAATGACCGCAGCGAGAGGTACACTGTAGAGAACCTTTACCCATCTTATGAAAACTTCACCTAGACCAAACCGGTCTAGAGTATAGAAAAGGTACGGCCACTCAACTCGGTCAAATGCCTTCTCTGCATCTAAAGAAATCCCCAATCCCTGTATTGACTGCTGTCGGCATGCTTGAATTACGTTAAGCAGCCTCCTAACGTTATTGGAGGATCTGCGACCCTTTATGAAGCCCGTCTGATCCTCTTTAATAATAGAAGGTACACAGTCTCCAGCCTTAACGCAAGAGCCTTAGAAAGGATCTTAAAGTCCACATTTAAGAGCGAGATGGGCCTGTATGAAGCACAGTCTTCCGGATCCTTCCCTTTTTTAAGGATAAGTGAAATATTGGCCTCTGTCAGAGGTGGTGGGAGACAAACATGACTGTATGAATCATTAAACATATTCAGCATCAGGCCTGACAGTATACTTATAAATTCCTTATAGAATTCACTGGGAAGTCCATCAGGACCGAGCGCCCTTTCCACTCTGAAGCTGCCTCACAGCTTCCTGCACTTCTTGCTCTGATAATGGGGCATTGAGAAAGGACTGTTGTTCGGGAGCCACACCCGGGAGCTTCAGATCTCTAAAAAGGATTCCATTTTGGCCTGCCCCTCCTCACAATTCTCAGACTGATATAACTTAGAGTAGAATCTCTGGAACGCCACATTAATCTTTTTAGAATCACATGTTAGGTTCCCAGACCCTTCCCTAATCGCTGTAATGGTTTGTGGGGCACTTCGCTTTCTGGCAAGGTATGCTAAGTATTTGCCTGGCTTGTCACCATGCTCGTATAACCTTTGCTTTGCAAAAGCCAGCTCCTTCTTTGCCGTCTGCGTGAGCACGGAATTTGGTGCAGACCGCAGTGCCGTAATCCTCTGTAGTTTGACCAACGAGGGTCTGTCAAAATAGGTCTTCTCGGCTGCCTTCAACCATGCTTCAAGGAGACATTGCTGCTCACCCTTCTGCCGCTTCCTACTTGTGGAATATGAAATAACTAACCCTCTGGCATAAGCTTTGGCAGTTTCCCAGAGAACAGATGAGCTATCAACCAAGCCTATGTTGATGTCTAGGAATGCCCGAAATTCCCTAGAGAAATACTCCATAAACTTGCTGTCCATGAGAATAAAGGGGTCCATTCGCCAGGACCTTGAATCCACTGTAACATCCTTAATTTTAACCATGAGGTACACTGGAGCATGATCAGAGATGGCAATATTACCCATCGTACAGGATGCCACCAGATCCAGGGTTACCGCAGGGGTCAGAAAAAAATCAATCCTCATGTGACATCTGTGCAGATTGGAGAAAAATGTGAAATCCCTACCTGTAGGGTGGAGACACCTCCAGACGTCACCAATCCTAATTCCCCACACAAACCCAATAACTGTTTAGTTTGTGCAGAGGGTATCGAGGGATCCTTTAGGCAACCTGTTTACTGTGGGGTCCATGGGTTAAAATCTCCCCCTATAATGATGTGCCGAGACTTGAGACTTATCAGTTTAGAAAAAGCATCTACCAAGAATTTAAGAGGATGAGCTGGGGGACAATAAACATTTAAAATGCCATATTCTTCCCCATTTATCAAGGCTTTAAGAATTACAAACCTCCCATATGTGTCTTTGACACATTCTAACAATTTAAATGAGAGATTTTTCCTTACCAATATAGCCACTCCCCTACTTCTGGTATTAAATGATGAAAAATAAACTCGGTCAAAGCCATTCTGTTGTAATTTCAGATGCTCTTTGTCATCCAAATGTGTCTTCTGTAACAAAGCAATATCCACCTTCTCCTTTCTAAGACACAAGAGTACCTTCTTCCTCTTAATTAGTGAGTGACTTCCCTTGATATTCCAGGTACACCATTTAATCAAATCATTAGCCATAATCTTCTGCAATTACATTTAAATTCCAGAGAGAAGGAACCCGAACCACAAATTGTTGAGCCTTAGTGTCGCATGGTCCACCAAATATAAAAACTACATAAACTAAAACCACTACATTTAACAAACATACAAAATTATTAAAAATAAAAAACAACAAAAAACAGAAAACAAACCAACATATAAAGCACCAATAGAGCTGAGTAGGGGAACTCACCCCCTGCCTGGATGGGGCAACTACCCATCCCGAACTGCCCATAAATAGGCATCTAACCATCTCAACCACCTTCACTTCTCCCAGCTACAGCCGCATCGCAAGCACAAGCTAAAAAGAATAAACACCCCATAGAATATCAATATGAATAAAAAAACATTCTTTTATATAAAAAAGGGGGAATAAATACCCCACCCATCCTTTGGTATGTCCTAACTTAGAAATTTAAAATGTACATCTTAACCACCGCCAAACATAGTTTGAACCAAATTATTATCAATAGAGGAAAAAAAAGGGAAAAACAAAGCTCCAACCAGATTTCCTCCATTTCTTTTACAGAATGACAAACGCATACCCAAGCAACAATATTTATACATACTACAATTGTTTAAATTAGGTTAGTTTGTCCACAAAGTCTCTTGCCTTCTCTGATGTATCAAAGAGATGCATGGATCCATCTAAGGTGATCCGAAGCACTGCCAGATATCTCAGGGAGTACTGAATCCCAAGCTCCTTCAATCTTCTCTTGACACCATGATACGATTTTCGTTTCTGGATCACCGCCGCTGAAAAGTCGTGAAAAAAACATGATCTTAGACCCCTCATAAATTAGGGCCTTTGGCTCCTTCCCCTGGAGTCTGGAAGCCTCCATGACTCTCTCCTTATCCCGGTAATGATGGAACCGCACCAGGAAAGGACGAGGGTGTTGACCCAGACCCAACCTCGGTGCTGCGACCCGGTGAGCGCTCTCTATCTTCAATCCTCTCATGCCAGTCTCCAAGTCAAGGAATTTCGGAAGCCAATCTTCAACAAATTCCTTCCTTACCGTCAGGCAGACCGATGATCCGAATGTTTTTTCTCCTGCCCCTGTTTTCAAGATCATCCACTTGGTCACGCAAATTACGAACCTGCGTCTTCAGGGCTTGGATCTCTTCCTTGAATGAACTGGCATCAGCTTCCACCACAGTGACCCTGTGCTCCACCTCATCCGTCCTCTTCTCCAGGTCTCCCAGCTGCTGCTCATGCTTCTGCAGCATGAGAGAGACTGGAGCCAGCTTCTCTTCAATCTGTTTCCCCAACATCTCGCGAGATTTCGAGAACTGGTTCACCAGGTCTTGGAGAGTAATCGGCTCCGAGGCTGCTGCAGGCTGAGCTGCCGGCCCGGCCTCAGATGCTCCTCCTCCCTTTTTAGGCATTTCTGGACAGCTGAAAATACAGGTGAGTCAATTTTTAAATGTTTCTTGGAGCTCCACAATCTTTCCAACACCTCAAGAAATCCTGATGACCTGGGTTGGGTGGGTTAAAGGACCATCCTGCTCCTGCTGCGATGCAAAGCTCTGCAGTGTGATCTTCTCAGATACCCGCCATCTTAGATCCCCCCCTTGACATCTTTAGTTTCTAGAGATCTATCTACTTCTTTCTTAAATATATTCAGTGACTTGACCTCCAAACCTTTGTGTAGCAGTGAGTTTCACAGGTTCACCACTCTCTGGATGAAGACATTTCTCCATGTCTCAGTTCAAAACATATTTGCTAGGCTGATTCCTGTAATGAAGGGAATCTCTAATTAAGGAAAAGTTGAATAGATGGATGTTTATTCATTGGAATTTAGAACAACGGGAGTTGAAGATATTGAAACATACACTTATGAGGGTATTTTACAATGTAGATAATGAGAGCATATTTCCACCCATATTGGTATCCAGAACTAAAAGGTATGCTTTAAAAATAAGATTTCTCCTATTTAATGTGGTAATAAGGAGGATGTTTTTCTTATCTCTGAGTCGTTATTAGTTTCATTCGTCATTGGAATTCCTTTCCTCAGAGAGCAGTGATGGCTGTTTCATTGAACAAATTCAAGATTGAGTTAGACATTTTTTTGTATTTTTCAAGGGAATGAAAGGTTCCGGGAGAAGGTAGAAAAATGCAGTTAAGGCTACAGTAAAATCAGTCTTGATCTCATTGAATGATAGAGCAGACTTGATACGTTGAATGGCCCCCTCCCAATTCTTACGAGTCCTGTTTCTTGTGATCTTAGTTTTACTTGATAAAACTATGCTTATCATTATGTTAATGTTCTGGCAACCTATATATTGGATCTCTAAATCTACACATAACAACAATGCAATACCAGCAAGAATCCATTTTGCAGCTCTCTCTTTTGTTCTCAAATTGGAAGTGCAAACATAGGTGGGTCTTCTAAGCATTGTCTTATAAACAGGACAATTTCTAATTTCCTTTTTGCCATTGGGGATTGTGTTAACAAGTATAACAGGCATCAGAGGTGTCAGTTCTTTCAACCAGGCTTCTGCTGTATGGCCATTCTAGATGTGCCAGCATGCTCCTGTTACATAGCAAGAAGGGGACAAAGTAAGTTATTTCACACAATGTTACTTGTTTTCAATTAGAAAGCACTATATTTCAAAAACTAAACAGACATCAAAAACTACACAAGTGAAGTGCATTATCCTCATAGTTGAAACTTTATTGCTGGAACAGCACAGCAGGTCAGGCAGCATCCAGGGAACAGGAGATTCGACATTTCGGGCACAGGCCCTTCTTCAGGAATGAGCAGAGAGTGTTCAGCAGGAGAAGATAAAAGGTAGGGAGGAGGGACTTGGAGGAGGGGAGTTGGAAATGTGATAGGTGGAAAGAGGTCAAGGTGAGGGTGATAGGTCGGAGTAGGATGGAGGCGGAGAGGTCACGAAGAAGACTGCAGGTCAGGAAGGCGGGGCCGGGCTGGAAGGATCCGGCTGAGACAAGGTGGGGGGAGGGGGGATGAAGAAACTGGTGAAGTCCAAGTTCATCCCCTGCGGTTGGAGGGTTCCCAGTCGGAAGATAAGACGCTCCTCCTCCGACCGTCGGGTTGTTGTGGTTTGGCGGTGGATGAGTCCAATGACCTGCATATCCTCGGTGGAGTGGGAGGGGGAGTTGAAATGCTGTGCCACAGGTTGGTTGGGTTGGTTCGTCCGGGTGGCCCAGAGGTGCTCTCTGAATCGCTCCGCAAGTAGGCGGCCTGTCTCCCCAATATAGAGGAGGCCACACCGGCTGCAGCGGATGCAGTAGATGATGTGGGTGGAGGTGCAGGTGAATCTGTGGCGGATATGGAAGTTTCCCTTGGGGCCTTGGAGAGAAGTGAGGGGGGAGGTGTGGGCGCAAGTGTTGCACCTCCTGCGGTTGCAAGGGAAGGTGCCGGGAGTGGTGATTGGGTCGGTGGGGGGTGTGGATCTGACAAGGGAGTCGCGGAGGGAGTGGTCTCTACGGAAAGCTGATAGGGGAGGGGAGGGAAATATATCCTTGGTGCTGGGGTCTGTTTGGAGGTGGCGGAAGTGACGGCGGATGATGCGCTGTACATGGAGATTGGTGGGGTGGTAGGTGAGGACCAGTGGGGTTCTGTCCTGGTGGCGGTTGGGGGGCGGGGCTCAAGGGCGGAGGAGCGGGAAGTGGAGGAGATGCGGTGGAGGGCACCGTCGACCACGTCGGGGGGGAAATTGCGGTCCTTGAAGAAGGAGGCCATCTGTGTTGTACGTATTTTGAACTGGTCCTCCTGGGAGCATTATCCTCATACTTTATTTACCTTCCATATAGAGTCCAGAAACATATATTCTTTCTCTAGCAGGCTGTGCAAAGACTTTCTTCAGTTTTTTCATGACATCCATTATCAGGAGCATCTTATCCAGGTGCTACTCATTTTTCCTTTCCAAACTTTGCATTACAGCTGAAATAAAGATTGAAAATTTATGTTCTTCAAATACAGCAAATGAAACAGTCACATATTGCCTTGTTGCGCAAATGCATCATAGCTTTGCGCAGAATCTCGCATGTATTAAATGTTGGTTTCAACTGTGCTGTTTTAAAAAATTTTGAACAATGCGTGTGAAAAGTCTTGCATTCAAGTTGCTCTTCTTTCACCGAGAGATGTTAACAGTATTGTATCAAAATAAAGTATTAATGTTACAAATTTGATGCAGATAGACTAACCTTTCAAATTGCTGAGTAAAATATATTGACCATGCATTTTTGTCACAAACTTAAGATTTTGTATATATCAGTAAAATACATCTAATGCTGAATAGAAAGACAAGCTAATTTAATAAAGGGTTAGCTCCATGCCACCAATTAAACTTCCCTGCTGCCAAGGTTCTAAGAACTTAAATTAGAAACTCAAATTGGTTTGTCTTAAGTTAGTCCATCTCACTCACCCACTTAACAATAAGCAAATTATGGGGAAAATATATTACTGAGATAGACTAATTGATCAAAACCAAGACAATCAGCACACCTAGAGTTTTTCAAAGAATTATAAAACTGTAAGATCATGTGTATAATAACACATTATTCTTCTGCAATTTGTTTCCATAATAATTTTATAGTTTTTCATAAACACCACCTGAATCTTTCGCAGAATTGTCACCAGTAAATTTTGACATTTAAAGTTAAAAAAATTTCAAAGTAATGAATTTGCAGATACAACTTTTTTTTTTAACCAATTATGATCTTTACATGTTACCTGTAAGAAAGGATTGTTGATGGAAAAAAGATTGATATCCTGATAACAATAGGGAGGATCAGATCCTGTGTCCAGGTGTCAAGTTCAATAAATAGTTTTTATTAATATTCACAGGCTTATAATGACACAATATTTATCGAGTGACTCACTACATGCATTAAATTGAAATCTTGACACTCCCAGAGGTCACTGACCATAATAGGCAAAATGTTGGAAACCTAGTTGAGGATAAATGCCATCATTTTACAATTTTAATTAATATTCTGATTTATTTTTTCTTACATGATCACGTTTTGCCTTCATTGCTTAGAGTTGGTCTCTTTGTTCAGCAACACTCTCTAGGATCTTACCATTAAATGTATAAGTCCTGCTAAGATTTGCTTTCCCAAAATGCAGCACCTCGCATTTATCTAAATTAAACTCCATCTGCCGCTTCTCAGCCTTTTGGCTCATCTGATCAAGATCCTGTTGTAATCTGAGGTAACCTTCTTCGTTGTCCACTACACCTCCAATTTTGGTGTCACCTGCAAACTTACTAACGATACCATTTATGCTCGCATCCAAATCATTTATATAAATGACAACAAGTAAAGGACCCAGCACTAATTCTTGTGGCACTCCACTGGTCACAGGCCTCCCGTCTGAAAAACAACCCTCCAGCACCACTCTCTGTCTTCTACCTTTGAGCCAGTTCTGAATCCAAATGGCTAGTTGTCCCTGTATTCCGTGAGATCTAACCTTGCTAACCAGTCTCCCATGGGGAGCCTTGTTGAATGCTTTACTGAAGTCCATATAGATCACATCTACCGCTTTGCCCTCATCAATCCTCTTTGTTACTTCTTCAAAAAATTCAATCAAGTTTCTGAGACATGACTTCCCGCGCACAAAGCCATGTTGACTATCCCTAATCAGTCCTTGACTTTCCAAATACATGTACATCCTGTCCCTCAGGATTCCCTCCCACAATTTGCCCACCACCGAGGTCAGGCTCACTGGTCTATAGTTCCCTGGCTTGTCCTTACTACCCTTCTTAAATAGTGGCACCACGTTAGCCTACCTCCAGTCTTCCGGCACCTCACCTGTGACTATAGATGATATAAATATCTCAGCAAGAGGCACAGCATTCACTTCCCTAGCTTCCCACAGAGTGTTGCTGACCAAATAGAAGTTAGAGTGCAGGCTCATATTCCTTGAAAGTAGAGTCGCAGATAGATAGAATAGCAAAGAAGGCATTTGGTATGCTTTTCTTTATTGCTCAGATTAGTGAATATAAGAGTTGGGAGGTCATGTTGTGGCTGTACAGGACATTGGTTAGGCCACTTTTGGAATATTGTGTGCAATTCTGGTCTCCTTCCTATCGGAAGAATGTTGTGGAACTTGAAAGGGTTCAAAAAAGATCTACAAGGATGTTGCCAAGGGAGGAGGATTTGAGCTATAAGGAGAGGCTGAATAGGCTGGACCTGTTTTCCCTGGAGCGTCAAAGGCTGAGGAGTGACCTTATAGAGGTTTACAAAATCATGAGGGGCATGGATAGGATAAATAGACAAAGTATTTTCCCTGGGGTGGCGGAGGCCAGAATAAGAGGACATAGGTTTAGGGTGAGATGGGAAAGATGTAAAAGGGATCTTAGGGGCAACTTTTTCATGCAGAGGCTGGTACGTGTATGGAACGAGCTGCCAAAGGAAGTGATGGAGACTGATACAATTGCAATATTTAAAAGGCATCTGGATAGATGTATGAATAGGAAGGTTTTAATGGGATACGGGCCAAGTGCTGGAAAATGGGACTAGATTAGGTTAAGATATCTGGTTGGCATGGACGAGCTGGACTGAAGGGTTTGTTTCCATGCTGTACATCTCTATGTCTCTATGACTCTATGACATGGGGCACTGCTACTCCCCAAGAGTGGCATATCTGCAATCCTAATCTACAGGAAAAAAGATTGCTGGAATGCAGATATCCTTCAAGCCTCTTTGTTTATGCTAATGCACTGATATGATATTTGTAGCCTGACTTTGCAAAGAAGCAGTGTGAGGGGGTCAATGAAGCTCATATACACTGCTTCTGCTGCACAGGAATTTATGACATCAGATATCAAATGCTATATCATGACTGGATTCACAAGTGTATAAATGAAGTTGGCATTGCTTGTATTTTTTGAAAAGAATGGTCTCTAACCCATGTGCTATCCCATTAACCAAGCAGGACCTCTCCATGCCCCTCGACATTGATCATGAACTTTTAAGCAGGCATGCCTAAAAATGTATCATGCATTTTGTTGTGTGTATTAAGATTCTTCTGTAGACTGCCCTAGTAAAGTGCTCATTCAAGTCCACACTAGCAGAACCTATATGTGGCCTTGCTTTCCAGCTGGCCAGCACCAGCACTAATCATTTTTCCTGTCTCTGGCATAGTGCACTCATGTTCAGTGTTGCATCCCTGAAGTTCTGCCTTTAAAGTATCCTGTAAATAAATGCAGTGTCAGTACCTGAGCTGGTGGTTGAATGTGTGAATTCAAGTGGCATGGCAGTGACTTAATCATCACTGTTTTCTTGAATTTCTTTCTCTACCTGGCTAGGTTGCCACTCTTGGGTATCTGAAATGCAAAAGTTGCAAATGCAAGATCATGTGCATATTGTCTGAAAAGGTAAAAGGTGCATGCTAAATTATCTGTGGTTTATAATTCAGAAGAAAGTATGGGTTGAGGGGGAAATAGGGTATGAGAAGGAAGATTTGGCTTGAGGATAGCATCATCTTTGATGGCCATGGCGCCACCTATCGTTATTTTCCAATAATAGTCTCTTTCATGGTAGAAGGAGACCAAGTTGGCAAAACCTTCTCCCTTCGGTTAATTCCTGATATCTTTAGTTGTATACAGCTTTGCTCTCCAGGACAGAGGGAAGTATGTCAATAAAGTGTCATGCAACCTCTTTGATGATGTGCTTGTCATGGTTGAATAACTGCAGGCCTGTGCAAACTGTGAGATTTGGTGGTGGGGTGGGGGACCTGCAGTAGGAATGGTAGGATATGTCAAGTTTATCTCTGTATGGCCAAAATGAACAAATGTTCTTAAGAACTTCCTTAATATTGTCAGGCCATCCTTGGATAGTGGTGGTTAGCAATTCTCATAGTTTCTCATCTTCAGGAGTTGCTGATTGCAACTCTTTACAGTGCCTCTATCCATTCGAAGAATGTCTTGAACTTCATAGTCTCAAGCATCAACAAAGATATATGAGGCTTCTTAGGAAGGGTTGGGTAATCTGCTCTGTGTATCAAATGTAATCATCCTCTACATGACGTTAAAGTCATATCCTTGTACTTTGACAAGTAGGTGGTAGAAATGTGGCTGTGCATACATTAATAGTTTATAATAGATCATTTCTAGTTGCGCATGGTCCATTTTGATGCTAAATTTCTTGATTAGAAGATGGGTTTCTAATGTCTTGTGCTTAATATTGGAGGTTTTGTCTTGCGCAGATGGCAGGGCTTTTGAACCAAAGATAATACTTTTCTTGCCTTATGTAAAACATATGCCAAGGCCTTTTTATGAGACATCCATTTGAGCACTATGTCTTTTCTGGATTTATAGTATTGAAGTAGGCAAAAATGTTGCTGACAGAACCTGCTTGAAAATCAAAGACATAATAGCAGACATTATACCACACATAGGGGACAGCATGTCTTTCTTGGAAAAAACTCTCAGCGACATACCTATTTCAAGAATATATGTTGAGTGGAAATTTAAAAATCCAAGTCAACTTCACAGATCTTCTTTATCCTGTATGCTCAACATGTGCTTTATATCCTCAATCTTACTTGGATCAGATAAACCTTATGGGCAGGATACCCGATGCTGAACTGGCATGCCATTAAATGCCAAACCATGTTGTTGCAGTGCTGCCATCAGTAGGTGAAAGTTATGGTCATTTATCTTTCCCTGATTTTGATATCATCGGCTGTGCTGTCAGGTTCATCTTCAATTATTCTATCTGTGTGCTGCTGAAATAATTATTGGATAACTGGGAGTTCAAATGGTAATCATTGGAAATAATACTAATCAAATGGCATCCTGAGTGTCATGAACTCTTCTGCTAAATGGATGCTTCACATCTAGTTTGGAGAAAAACATGACACAGGGAAATTTAGGGCTTAATTCTTTTAGTGTCATTATTTAATGTGAATATGTCTTAAGTGAAAGCTTAAGGTGCCCTATATTCAGCATTCTGACAACTTTCTTTAAGATGCATATAACGGAGCTACACCAATCTGCATAGTGGTTGACATTTTGAATGATATAATTTTGCTTCATCGTATTCACTTTCACTCAAAGCTTCTTCTGAATGTTGTTATGATGGTTTAGAAGTGTACTGTACCTTTAAGAGAGTGAAGGACTTACTTAGCACACAGAGTGCTGGAGAATTTACAATGTAACATTTGGTCCAGCAGCTAGCACTGGCTGAGTTGCTCTGTAAAAAAAAAGCAAAGTCTAATTTGGCCAATCAGTTTAAATTATAATCCAAAATACCAACCTCCAATCAAGTTTGAATTTAGTATATTGACAATATTAAAAACCAATGAAACAGTCTGATGCTTTTGGGTATAAGACCAGAAAAATTGAACAGTTGGGGGAGAACTGCCAAGGCACCAGCACATACAGACTGCCTGAAACAAGATCTCGTAAATGTACCTTTATCTATCAATGACCTGTGAATTAGAAATCCCTAAGCAGAAGAAAGTCTACAGAAGAAGATACAAAGAGAAGATTTGACAGCTGCCTGGGTTTGAAATTTGAATTTTTGGTAAATCCTAATTGGGGGTTTTATTGGACTAGTATTGTAGTCCAATAAAATGTAAGCTGAAATTGTAAGGGAATTACTCAAACATTAGGTGTATCAGAGAAACAGACAAGTGCAGTAGAGGTCAAAAAACTTAAATTACAATTGATGAAAATGGAGTCAGAAGATAAACAAAGGGAGAGAGAAAGAGAGAGGGGACAAAAAGAGAGGAAAAGCAGAGAGAAGGTTCTTAGCTGAGTAGAGAGAAAGAGACAGAAGAAAGGAAGAGACAAAAAGAAAGAGAATTTGAACTTGAGAAGTTGCGAATTAGTCAGCAAAGTCTAGTTAACAGGATGGAGATTAGAAGAGAAGGTAGTGATATATACAAATATGTCAAAACGCTGCCACATTTTGATGAGAAAGATGTTGAAGCCTTCTTTATTTCATTTGAAAAATTGGCTGGGCAGATGGCGTGGTCCGAGGATTTATGGGTAATGCTAGTTCAGACTAAACTGGTAGGCAGAGCTGAGGGGTCAAGACATTTTGAAGAGGTTAAGCATGCTAGTTTAAGTGCTTATGAATTGGTACCAGAAGCATATAGACAGTAGTTCAGGAACACAAAGAAGGAACCAGGTCAGACTTATGTTGAGTTTGAAAGCATTAAACATAGTCATTTTGATAGATGGGTGTGTGCTTTAAAGATAGACAGGGCATTTGAGGCTCTATGAAAGATTATTCTGCTGGAGGAGTTTAAAATCTCACTTCCAGAGATGGTAAGAATTCACATGGAGGAACAGAAAGTTCAGGAAGTGAGAAGTGCAGCAGAATTAGCAGATGAATATATGTTGGGACATAAGATAAGCTTCCGGCCAGAATTTCATCCTGTGAGGGATACAAGTTGAGAGAAAGGGGGATCCCTACACTATGAAACCAAGAGTAGAGAACACTGGTAAGAATTTACCACAGGTTAAAGAAGCTCAGGAGTGTTAAAAGGAGGTGAAAGTCCTCAGGTGTTTTCATTGTAATAGAAGGGAGACAGAAAATTAGCGCCAGTGGTTTCAGAAGGTCACTGGGGAAAGATGTTTTCACTGCCAGAAAGTGGGACACATAAAGTCACAGTGCTGGTTGTGAAAGAAAGGCGCTATGGGAAAAGATGTGGTAAAAGAAGCTAAGCCAGTGGCATTAGTGAAGGTAGTAAAGGAGACCCCAAGAAGAGCTGAGGAGCTGGAGGAGACTGCATTGCCTAGGCAAAGGCTGGGTATGGAGTTAGTACCTGATTGTTACAAAGAATTCGCCTGTGTGGGTAAAGTTTACTCAGAAAGACAGTGGGAGAAGGACAAGAAGATATAATTTTGAGAGATACAGGATCTAACCTGTCACTGATAGTAAGGGACGAGCAAATATGCACTCTTTCTGATCTGTTACCAGTGGGTGTGGTAACTTGTGGAATAGATGGACAGAAATTTAGCATTCTGACAGAAATTTAAGATCAGGTTGGAGTGCCAACTCAAGACTGGTAAAGCAACAGTGGCAGTGATTTACAGAGTGTCAGTTCCAGGAATTTAATTTGTTCTTGGGAATGATTTGGCGAAATCCAAGGTGGGAGTGACACCCCTCGTTGTGGAGAAGCCCAAGGAAGCCCAAGAAACTGAGGAGTTAAACAGAAATATCCTGGTATTTTCTCAGACTGTGTAGTAACCAGATCCCACTATCATAAGTTACCGAATGAAATGAAAAGTAAAGCGAAAGCTGAAGGAGTTGAGGCTCAGTTAGCAGACACCCTGTTTGACATAATGGTGCAGGAAAAACCTGAACAGGCAGAGGGTCAGACAGAAGTGTTTAGTCCTGAAAGGCTAAGGGACTTGCAACAGCAAGACAAGATGATAAAAGAAATATATGTGGATGTGCACTCTGAAAAGAAGGCAGTGAATATTCCGAAGGGTTATTATCTGAAGGATAGAATCCTAAGATAGAAGTGGAGACCATGGCAGGTTAGTGCAGAGGAGAAATGGGCCGAAGTGCACCAAATCGTGTTGCCGGTAGCATACAGATAGGAGGTGTTACGGGTAGCACATAAATACCTGTAGGAGGTCACCGAGGGGTATGAAAGACTTAGGCTAAGGTACAAAAACATTTTTATTGGCTTGGAATGCACAAGGATTGGTTAACTTTTGTCATATGTATCATACATGCCAAATGGTAAGCCATAGGTGGTAATAAAACTAGCACCATTGTTGCCAATTCCCACATTTGAAGAACCTTTCACGCATGTTATAATTGATTGTGTAATTGTATAATTAACCCCTCATGAGAACTAAAAGTGGGAACCAGTACTTGTTAACCATAATGGATGTGGCTACCAGATTTCTGGAGGCAATTCCATTATGGAGTATCAAGGCAAAAAAGGTGGTAGAGGAGTTAGTAGCTTTCTTCTCGCAGTATGGGCTACCTAGAGAGATGCATTCGGATCAAGAGTCAAAATTTACTGCTAGGCTGTTTAAGGAGGTTATGAATAGCTTGGGTATACAGCACTTTAAATCCAGTGTGTATCATCCTGAATCCCAGGGAGCTTTAGAAAGGTGGCATCAGACCTTGAAGACCATGTTGAGAGCATACTATCAGGATTACCTGAGTGACTGGAATAAAGATATCCATTCGTATTGTTTGCCATTAGAAATGCCCCAAATGAATCTACTCAGTTAATATTTGGGCATGAAGTGAGAGGCCTTTGAAATTAATTAAAGAAACATTGACAGGACCAAAGTCGGAGATGTCACAATTAGATTATATATCGGAGGTGAGGAAGAGACTAAATCAAGTAGATGAGTTAACTAAACGGCACCTAAAGAGGGCACAGTATAGAATGAAGCAGGTGGCAGATAAAAGCTCTGAGACTCTGACGTTCTCCTGAAGGGATGACGTATTAGTACTGTTACCAGCGATAGGAGATTCCTTCAAAGTCAGGTTTAGTGGTCCCTATCAAATTGAGAAAAAGTTGAGTCAGGTGAACTATCTAGTAAAGATGCCCAATAGATAAAAAAAGGTATCGGGTATGTCATATGAACATGTTGAAACTGTATTATACTAGAGAGAAAGAACAAGAGAAACAGGTGTTAGGTACTGCCCTGCAGAGTGAAGAATTCAATCCAGATGATATAGATTTTGATGTGCCTCAAAACAGATTCAAAAATGAAGGAGTCCTTGAAGAGTGGGATAGATTAATAAGACATCTGTCTCATGAGCATAGAATGCAGTTGAAAGATTTGTTACTGCAGTATAATGACATATGTAAGAATCAGATGGGGAGGACTAATTCTATTGTACATGAAGTAGACGTAGGGAATACTGCTCCAATAAAACAACACCCCTATTGGTTTAATTCTTGCAAAGCCAGACAGGTCCAGAAGGAGGTGGAGGCCATGCTCAATGAGAATATCATCAAACCAAGCCACAGCAAGTGGAGTTTGCTGATTGTCTTAGTTCCCTAACCAGACAGGACTCAACGATTTTGCGTGGATTATCGAAAGGTCAACGCCGTTACAAAATCAGACTCATAACCAATTCCTAGATTGGAGGTCTGTATCAAGAAAGTCAGACAAGCCAGTTACATCACCAAGTTGGATTTACTGCGTGGTTACTGGCAGGTTCCTTTATCATACACGATGAAAGAAATTTCTGTATTTGTAACCTCAAATGGGCTAAATCTGTTTAAAGTGATGCCCTTTGGAATGAAGAACTTGCCCACCACATTCCAAAGACGCATGAACAGAGTTGTGGCTAGGTTAACAAACTGTGCAGTCTATTTGGACGATGTAGTGATCTTCAGTAAGTCTTAGAAAATCACATGGTACAGTTGGCGGAGCTCTTTGAACGACAACGAGAAGAAAAACTGGTAATAAACTTAAACAAAACTGAATTCGCGAAAGCAGATGTGACATTCTTGGGATATAACATCAGTCATGGAAGGTTGATCTCATGGACTGCAAAGGCGAAGGCCAGAGGAATTTCCACGACCAACCCTGAAGAAAGAGTTGCTTCGATTCTTAGGACTCAGCGAATTCTATTGGAAGTTTGTTCCAAACTTCAGCAGTGTTGTGGCACTGTTAACCGATTTGAATAAGAAGAACACAAAGTTTCGGTGGACAGAACAATGCCAGGAGGTATTCGACCATTTGAAAGTGATATTAATCACCAAACCAGTTTTAGCTACACCAAACCTTTCAAAAACTTTTAAAGTCGCCATTGATGCTAGTGACATAGGAGTTGGAGCTGTACTGCTACGAGAAGATGAGGATGGGATTGAACTGCCAGTTGGTTACTTTTCGAAGAAGCTCAACATCCACCAGAGAAAATACTCCACAATCGAAAAATAACTATTGAGTTTGGTACTGCCTTACAACATTTTAATGTGTATGTCGCGAACAATGTGTCGTAGACGGTTGTGTACACCAATCACAATCCTGTTACATTCTTAGAACACTTTAAAGACAATAATATGACACTATTTTGTTGGAGTCTTATGTTACAGACTTTTAATTTAAAAATCGTATATATTCCGGGTCTTAAGAACATAATCACAGATACGTTATCGCAGACTTAACCCTGATAAAGTTTAGATGAGATTTGTATTTATCCAATGGGGAAGGCGTTATGAAGGTATAAAATTATACTGTACCTTTAAGAGAGTGAAGGACTTAGCTAGCTCACAGAGTGCTGGAGAATTTACAGTGTAACATTTGGTCCAGCAGCTAGCACTGACTGAGTTGCTATGAGAGAAAAAACAAATCTGAATTTGGCCAATCAGTTTAAATTGTACCCCAAAATACCAGCCTCCAATCAAGTTTGAATTTAGCATACTGACAATATTAAAAACCAATTAAGCAATCCGATTCTTTGGGGTATAAGACCAGGGAAAATTGAACAGTTAGGGGAGAACTGCTAAGCCCGAAACACAGCTCTTGTAAAGGTACCTTTATCTATCAATGACCTATGAAACAGAAATCCCTAAGCAGAAGAAGGTCTACAGAGGAAGACAGAATGAAGATTCGACAGCTGCCTGGTTTTGAAATTTGAATTTTTGGTGAATCGCAATTGGGGGTTTTATCATACTAGTATTGTAGAAGGGGAGGGTAAATGATAGGTTAGAGGAAAGAGTTGTAAATAATTGTTAGTTAATTATTCTCTATTATACTTTAAGAAATACTTTAAAAAAATTTAGGAATAGGTCCAGTCAAGGATACTAGTGGGAAGTTGCGTATGGAGGCTGAAGAGATTGGGGAGACACTGAATGAATACTTTTCGTCAGTATTCACTCAGGAACAGGACATTGTTGCCGATGTGAATACTGAGTCACAATTAATTAGAATGGATGGCTTTGAGGTATGTAGAGAAGAGGTGTTGGAAATTCTGGAAAGGGTGAAAATAGATAAGTCCTGGGCCTGATGGCATTTATCCTAGGATTCTCTGGGAAGCAAGGGAGGAGATTGCAGAGCCATTGGCTTTGATTTTTATGTCCTCGTTGTCTACAGGAATAGTGCCAGAAGACTGGAGGATAGCAAATGTGGTTCCCTTGTTCAAGAAGGGGAGTAGGGATAACCCTAGTAACTATATGCCGGTGAGTCTCACTTCTGTTGTGGGCAAAGTCTTAGAGAGAATTGTAAGGGGTAGGATTTATGCACATCTGGATAGGAATAATGTGATCAAGGATAGTCAGCATGGTTTTGTGAAGGGCAGGTCGTGCCTCACAAACCTTATTGAATTCTTTGAGAAGGTGACGAAGGAGGTTGATGAGGGGAAAGCGGTAGATGTGGTGTATATGGATTTTAGTAAGGCGTTTGATAAGGTTCCCTATGGTAGGCTACTGAAAAAAATATGGAGGTATAGCATTGAGGGTCAGTTGGAGGTTTGGATTAGGAATTGGCTGGATGGAAGAAGACAGAGGGTAGTAGTTGATGGTAAAGGTTCATCTTGGAGTGCAGTTACTAGCGGTGTTCCGCAAGGATCTGTTTTGGGACCATTGCTGTTTGTCATTTTTATAAATGACCTGGAGGAGGGGCTAGAAGGTTGGGTAAGCAAGTTTGCAGATGATACGAAAGTCGGTGGAGTTGTTGACAGTGAGGAAGGATATGTCAGGTTACAGCGGGATAAAGATAAGCTGCAGAGCTGGGCAGAAAGGTGGCAAATGGAGTTCAATGTAGGTAAGTGTGAGGTGATTCACTTTGGTATGAGTAACAAAAAGATGGGGTACTGGGCTAACGGTCGGATACTTGGTAGTGTGGATGAGCAGAGGGATCTTGGTGTCCATGTACACAAATCTCTGAAAGTTGCCACCCAGGTAAATAGTGCGGTGAAGAAGTCATTTGGCGTACTGGCTTTTATTGGTAGAGGAATTGAGTTCCGGAGTCCTGAGGTCATGTTGCAGTTGTATAAGACTCTGGTGTGGCTGCATCTGGAGTATTGTATGCAGTTTTGGTCGCCATACTATAGGAAGGATGTGGAGGCACTGGAACGGGTGCAGAGGAGATTTACCAGGATGTTGCCTGGTATGGTAGGAAGATCGTATGAGGAAAGGCTGAGGCACTTGGGGCTGTTTTCATTGGAGAAAAGAAGGTTTAGGGGTGACTTGATAGAGGTGTACAAGATGATTAGGGGTTTAGATAGGGTTGACCATGAGAACCTTTTTCCACGTATGGAGTCAGCTATTACGAGGGGGCATAGCTTTAAATTAAGGGGTGGTAGGTATAGGACAGATGTTAGGGGTAGATTCTTTACTCAGCGAGTCATGAGTTCATGGAATGCCCTGCCAGTAGCAGTGGTAGACTCTCCCTCTTTATGGGCATTTAAACGGGCATTGGATAGGCATATGGAGGATAGTGGGCTAGTGTAGGTTAGGTGGGCTTGGATCGGCGCAACATCGAGGGCCAAAGGGCCTGTACTGCGCTGTATTTTTCTATGTTCTATGTAAATAGTTAGTTTTTACTTTAAATAGTTCTTGGCCTCTCTAATTTTTACAGATTACTGCATGGGATAAGTCTTTTCTGTGTTGCTGATTTAAATTAAGCAGGGGGTTGGGGGGAAGGTTACCCATGTCGTAACAATGTATATGCTCCATTTCCTTGGACAATTGATAAATTTGGTTGCCTCATCCTTGTGATACAATATTGCATCACCCTTCAAAACTGCTTATTGTGGCAAAGTGTCTACATATAGCTGTTTGAGGTCACTGATTGATTCAGTTGTGGCTTGCCTGATAGTACCTATAATATAAAATTCATGCATTGTGACTATACAAGATCTGCACAAACTGGGAGTCCTGCCACTGCTGGACCATTGGTATCGATCAGGTAGAAGATTTGAGGAAACCACAAAGTATTATAAATTGGTACCACAGTCCTATTGTACCAATACATAGAATTGGTTATTTGTTTTACATTGAGACAATCTCGTGTAGATTGTACCATGAAGCAACACTTGCTGAGGTCCACTGCTTTCATGATGCATAATGGTAATATGTTGATCCTAACTCTGGTTGAATTTTAGCCTTTAGTATGTGTCAAACTAGTTTTCAGGAAATATGATGTTGCTAGTTGTAAAAGAAAAGCTGCTGATCGCCTTATACTATTGACATGATGTGTAGTTAACAATATGGAAAGCTAATCATCTTCTGAAATTTGCATTTCACTTCATTAAGGACGCACTTAATTCATTGGTGTGTTGTTTTTGTATGCATTATTGTGTTTCCGGCTGATATGCTATGAGGCAATTGAGATCCCAGAATGAAATCTGGCTTGATACATATTTTTCATAAATTTAGTTAACGTGGATTTCAATCACTGAAACATAATCACATAAAGCTGCAGAGTTCTTTAACAACAGGATGTTATGTCAAATGCCAAAAACAAAATAAAAACTATCCAGGTCATACAGTATTATACAACAATAATATCATGAGCATGTCTTTTAAAGGCACACAGTATACTAGCTGTCAGATATAACAATAGTAATAAGTGTCATTGTATGTAACTCTGCATAATAGCTTTAATGGGAGAATTAGTGGAATGGTATCCTAAATAACAGCAGTTCATCTGGTGTAAGCAGACCCACAATATTGTCAGGGAGATAGTTCCAGGATTTTGAATGAACAACAGTGAAGTAATATTTACAAGTCATAAGTTGAGTATCTTGAAGAGGAGCTCGCAGATGGTGGTGTTCCTACGTATGCCACCTTTTTCCTTCTAGATTGTTGTGGTCATAGGCTTGGAAAATGATGTCTAAGGAACTTACATGAATTTCTGCAGTGCGTCTTGTAGATGTTGCAAACTGCTGCTACTGAGCATTGATGGTAGTTGAAATGGAGTTTTATGTGAATGTAGTGCCATTCAAGTGGAATGCTTGATCCTGGTCTCAAGCTTCTTGAGTGCTGTTCAAACTGCACTTACCCAGACAACTGGGGGGTATTCTGACAGTGGCTTGTAGATGACTGGCAAGCTTAGATAGTTATATTTATAGTTCCTTGAAAGTAGTGTCACAGGTAAACAGGATGGTGAAGAAGACATTTGACACACTCACTTTTGTCAGCCAGTGCACGGAGTACAGGAGTTAGAATGTTGTGTATTGGCTGTACAAAACATTGGTAAGGCCACAATTGGAGTACTGTATATAATTCTGGTCGCCCTGCTATAGGAAGGATTTTACTCAACTGGAAAGAGTGCAAAAAGGACTTAAGAGGATGTTACCCAGACTTTTGGGGGGGGTGGCGGGGTGTGGTTGAGTAATAAGGAGAAACTGGATAGGCTGGGACATTTTGCCCTAGGAATTTGAGGGGTGACTTTATAGAGATTTATAAAATCTTGGGGGGCATAGATAAGTTGAATATCCGAGATCTTTCCCCCAGGATAGGGGAGTCCAAAACTAGAGGGCATAGGTTTAAGGTGAGAGGGGAAAGATTTAAAAAGCAACGTTTTCACACAGAGGGTAGTTTGTATTTGGAACAAACTGCCAGAGGAAGTGACAGAGGTGAGTACAATTACAACATTTAAAATTACATTTAGACAGGTACATGGATAGGGTTTCATGTGATATGGCCCAAATGCATGCAAATGGGACTAGTTCAATTTAGGAAACTTGACCAACATGGCTGAGTTGGGCTGAAGGGTCTGTTTCCATGCTATATGACTCCATGACTCTCATGTTGGGAGATATTCATTGTGTGGTGCAAATGTTGCTGACTCCTTGTCAGCTCAAACCTGGATAATTCTGATTTGTACCAGGCTTTACTGAATTTTGACATGGATTTCTTCAGTATTTGTGTTATTGTGAATATTGCCGAGCATTCACTGTTGAACTATCACCAGTGAACATTCCCACTTTCGACTTCATGATGAAGAGAAGGTGAATCAATGAAGTAGTTGAAGATGGTTGAGCCTGGGAAACTATCCTGAGGAATTCCTACAGAGATGTTTTGGAGCTGAAATGACTGGCCTCCAACAATCACAACCATATTCCTTTGTCATTGAGTCAGACAGCATGGAAACAGACCCTTCGATCCAACCAGTCCATGCCGACTGTTTCCCAAATGGAACGAGTCCAACTTTCCTGGGTTTGGCCAATTTTCCTCTAAACATTACCTAGTCATGTATCTATCCAAATGTATTCAAAATGTTGTAACTGTACTTGCAGCTACCACTGCCTCTGGTAGTTCATTCCACGTACAAACACTGTGTGTAAAAGGTTGCCCCATGGGTCCCTTTAAAACTTACTCCTCTCGCCTTAAAAAATAAGCACCCTAGATTTGAACTCCCCACCCGAAGGAAAAGAACTTTGCGTTTCACATTATCTATATCCCTCATGATTTTTATAAAGTCACCCCTCAACCTCCCAAGCTCTAGTGGAAAAAATGTTCCAGTCTATCCAGCCTCTCCTTTTTATTCAAACCTTCTAATCCTAGGAACATCCTGTTAAATCTTTTCTGAACCTGCTCCAATTTAATAATATCGTTCCGAAAGCAGGGTGTTCAGGACTATACGCAATACTCCAAAAGTGGCCTCACCTATGACTTGTACAACCTCAACATCACATCCCATTTTCTATATTCAATGGTCTGAGAAACAAAGGCTAGATGCCTTCTTAACAATCCTGTCTACCTATGACAACTTTCAAAGAACTATATACCTGAAGCCCTAGGTCTCTGTTCCACACTACCCAGGACCCTACCATGAACTGTATGAGTCCTGCCCTTGTTTGTTTTACCAGAATGCAATACCTTGCATTTATCCAAATTAAACTCCATCTGTTTCCCCTCAGCCCACTGACCCAATTGATTAACATCTCTTTGTAATTTAGGTAACTTTCTGCACTGTCCACTATACCACTAATTTTGGGGTCATCTGCAAACTTACTAACCATGCCTCTTAAATTCTCATCCAAATTGTTTATATAAATGACAAAAGTGGACCCAGCAATCGATCCCTGCGGAACACTCCTAGTCACAGGCCTCTAGTTCAAACAAAACCCACCACCACCACCACATAAAGCAGGCAAAATCTCAAATTAACAGCCAAAAGATCTACCTTGGATTCCAGCATCTGCAGTTTTGTTTTGTCTCTAAAATATCACCTAACACCATACCATCCCTCTACATTTAAGTGTTAGATTAAATAATATGCAAAATTGCATATCGTGAATCCTGAACCTATAGCTTTCTGGCTCAGGCTGGTATTCTGATGAAATGAACCAAGGTAACGCCCAAGTCTATGTTAGTTAAGCATTTTGCGCACCATCTGTAATAACCCAGCTAAGTCAGATTGTTGACTGGAACAATTGTTGACTGGAATAAGCTATGAGTGGGACAGTAGTGGGATCAGTGGCAGGATTTAGCCCTCACAGTTCCAAATAACCCTGCAAACTACTGCTCCAATATGAAGCTGATGAAACAGTGCAAAATATTGCATTCCATGATGGGAATGCTTTCAACAGGTCTGGCAGCATCTGTGAAGGGAAATCAGAGTTAACGTTAGAATGTTCAGAGGAAGGTCACCTGACTCAAAACATTAATTCTGATTTCTCTGCACAGATATTGCCAGACCTGCTGAGCTTTTCCAGCAAGTTCTGTTTTTGTTTCTGATTTACAGAACTCGCAGTTCTTTTAGTTTTTATATGGTAATGCTTTCGGTAGCTTGAATCCCATCACCATGTTATCTCTGCAAACAGCTTATCTTTGGATTTTGACAATTGTGACCTATTTCAACCTAGAAAGTATTTTTTTTGGCAGAGCCACAACACTCAGATTCCACTTCTACAGTGGAGATCATCGATGTAGGTTGCTCGGTTTAGTCTTTAAAGCGTAGTGCTGGGTTTACATGTCAGACATCCAAAACCTTTCAAACCACATCAGCCCATGGTATGAAATTATCTACTTTCTACTGTTACATTTATATTTAAGCAGAGGGAAGCACCATGGGTGCTTGAAGAGCAGCATATACTGTTAACTATTTGTGCTTCTTTTCCAACCCACAGGACGTGCTCATCCTGTCTTTTTTTGAAAATGATTGGAGTGCAACAAACAGGGCATGGCTTTGGAACCAAAGTGCAGTGGAAAAAGCAGATTGCAACTTCTTTTTTGTTAAAGAGAATTACAAACAAAACCGCTAATATTTATTTTAATTCAGGGATTTGGGAAGGAACCACGAGCTGGCAGTGGGCGCTGCCAGTGAACAAAGTTCGGTCCAACCCACGTCAGGCCTACCTTTCCCCTCAATCCCCGCAAAGCCTTCAGCCCAGTAACCGCCACAATCGGGATCTCTCTCTCTCACTCACTCACACACATAAATACACACACAAGTACATGGTTTTCAGCTCCATCACCCCGCACGACCACCGTTCACACAGATTGAGCTGCCCAGGGCAGACATAACTAACTCCTTTTGTCGAAAAGTGTAGTGCTGGAAAAGCACAGCGGGTCAGACAGCATCCGAGAAGCAGCAGAGTCAACGTTTTGGGCATAAGACCTTCATCAGGACTCCTATTGTTGCCTGGGGAGACTTCCCGATCTGCCTCCTGCCCCTGCCTCAGCCACACACACAAAGTGGTAGGTATGACTCCAAACAGTGTGGAGTCTTCCTTCGATTCCCATGGACTCTAATTTTACTCAGGCTTCTTGGTGCCACACTTTGTTAAATGTGGTCTTGATGTTATGGACATCTACTGTAATTTCACTGTTGAGTTCAACTTTTTTTGTCCATATTTAATTTAAAGTTATTAATAAGATCAGGAGCTAAGTGCTCCTTGTGTAACCTAAAGTAAGTCTCAGTGAGCAGATCGTTGCTAGGCAAATGCTGCTTGATAACACTATTGACGACACTTTCCAGCATGTTGCTGATGATCAAGAGTAGACTTGAAAAGGCATAATCGGTTAGGTTAGATTTGCCCTCCTTTTTGCATACAGGAAATTCCTGGACATTTTTCACATTGTCAATTAGATGCCAACGCAGGTCACCAGTAATACTGCTGGAGTGTTGTCAGGGCGCATACCTTTTTGCAGTATCCAGCTGTTTCTTGATATCACATGGATCAAATGGAATTTGAATGAGATGGTGGGCACCTGCAGGGGACGCTCAGACGGTGGCATTTAAAAATTTTTTTTTACAAGGTGCACGAGTCTTTATTCAAATTTCCACCACCAGGAAGAAAGGAAACACCAGAGTGGCCAGTGACAAGCAGTGCCCTTTACATCAAAGGGCAATACTGTGTGATCAAACAGTGAAGGGCAGGGCAGGGATTAAATCAAAATAGAGTTGGAGGGGGAAATAATGCACTCCACTTCTTGCGGCGCCCACCTCTCCCTGAACAACTCCAGGGTATTGGTGGAGACCGCGTGCTCCTTTTCCAGAGACACCCAGGCTCTAATGTAACCGCGGAAGAGGGGCAGGCAGTCAGCCCTAACGGCCCGCTGCCTGGACCTATTTATGGCCACTTTGGCCAGGCCCAGGAGCAGACCACGGTGGCATTTCTGGCTGAAGAGGATAGTTAAGGATTATCAATGCAGGCCTTGCCATTTATTGCGCGTCTCCTATGAAAAAAAGGGAGTTAAAAATACATTCTGAACATTCAGGGGAAAAAATGGTTTGCACAGACATATACTGTTGCAACTCTTGGGTGATATCCATACGAGGGGGAGTAGAGGAAGAGACCATGCTGTTAATATGAAGGGTTTCTGTAACAGTGCTCCAGGCGGATGGTTGGGTGCACTCACACGCATGCGCACTCACTGCCTGATTGCGGTGGCTGGAAGGGGAAGGAGAGAGAGACCGAGAGCCGAGCCGGGTCGGAGCGGACCGACTGCTGTTCAGAAAACACTGGCCTTTCCGCTCTCTACCCACAGCCGCACGTTGCTCGCCGTGCACCGACACTAGGTGGACATCGCGCCGCCCGAACCGTCAGCCTGTGCTTGTTCAAGGGGGAAAGAGACCGTGCGTCGGTTGTTTGACCTTCTCCCGCCGCTGCCATGTTGACCGCCGCGAGACTGGCCCCGGCCGCAGCTGCGGTAAGTGACCGTCAGAAAGTGACCCTCCCTGCTCCGAGCAGGAGTGCGGCCCGCTCGCTCCAGCTCCAGCTGCAGCTCCATCCGGGAAGAGACTCCGAACGGGATGTGCTGCTCCCTGTCGTCCTAGGCCCAAGGACTTGTGATTCTCACTTTGCTTCCCTGGGTGGCTGCGGTCAAATGTCTGTTGAAAGTGTTTGTAAGAGATCCTGCGATGGGGTAGTTGCCATGACCGAGGCGTTGAGACGTGGTCGTTGGTAATTAATGTATTTGGAAGAATTCCGCGTGAATAGTCGTGTATCTGATTTACACAGACTTGTCATCTGACTGTCTCTGTCCGCACCAACGATTGTGCAAGCTCACATGAACTCCAGAGCCTAGTAATTAATGTACTGTTCACACCCCGGGCCCTTGGGTTTCTCTGCGAAATCCAGGGGCGGCTGATTAAGGTTTGCCCTTATTTGACTTTGATCTCAAGGAGTTTTGCAGTTACCGTAGTTAAATGCGACCAATCTGCTCCTGAAATATCACCGCTGGGCGGAATCTCGTGCCTTCCTTTTTGTAAAGTTCCGATGGCCGAGAACATTTAATTAGGCGGGGGAATTGCGAATGGAAATCCCGCCTCAAGGCTGACAGAGTCTATGATGAGGAGGCCTCTGGATCGACCTCCCGTCATCCTGTTGAGTTATTGGCTTGTGTTTGTTGCAACAGTGTAGACAGTGTTGCGGGTTGGGACAATACAGAAATCTCGGCGTAATTGTGTGCGAGGGAAGTACCTTTCAATGAGAAGTTCCTGTTGGGACTAAAACTCTTCAGAAAAGGGTTGTGCTGTATGGAATGAGTTACCAGAAGAAGTGATAGAGGTTGGTCTATAACCAGGTAAAAACAATGACTGCAGCTGCTGGAAACCAGATTCTGGATTAGTGGTGCTGGAAAAGCACAGCACTTCAGGTATATAACCTGCATTGACAAGGCATCTGGAAGGGTATATGAATAGGAAGGGTTTAGAGGGATATGGGCCAAATGCTGGCAAATGGGACGAGATTAGGTTAAGCTATCTGGTCGGCACGGACGAGTTGGACCAAAGGGTCTAAAGACCAATGAAGTCAGAATGTGAAGGTTTATGATTCACAGTTACCAAGGAAAAGATAGAGAGTTACAACTTAACTCTTCGGCAACAATTAAAGTGAACTCTGCTTCACTGTTGAACCCATGTCCCACCCAATCAAACTCCTGTGAACATGATGCCCAGACCTGAAATCCCGGCATCTCAACCTGGCCTGTCAAACCTCCCTCCTTGGCGTAACACAACTCAACCCGACCAGATACCCCCAATAATATGACCTCATCTAATGCCCCTCCTGATCCGACCCTAAGTAGTCATCACTTACCTAACATTACATTTACACCTTCACATTAACTTTCAAATTGTCAACTGGATGTTGAAATGTATTGCCATGTTCAGTGCTGTATAAGGGGGTGTAGTTTTAATGATAATCACTGCTAGATTCGGGATTTCTGGACAGGTTCATAGGTGGAAGCTCCTGTCCAATAATCTCTAATGCAGAAGTCAATAAAAGTTAAGTGGGTATTTATTAATTTGAGCAGGGTCAGAAATTCTGGGCCATTATTGGTTTTACTTGAACCAGCTTTTCAGGTAGTCCATTATCATAAATCTCTCATTTTTGCTTTTGATGTTTTGGCAATTATCTTAAATCTCTGATTGCTGATTCTTCTGCCACTGGAAGCAATTTTTCTTTGTTTACTTTATTCGTTTTTCAAACTGTTGATTTTGAACACCCAAATAAATCTTCCCTTCGCCTCCCAAACTAATTCAGATTCTCCAGGCAACTGAAGTTCAAATACCATTCGCGTAAATCTCTGAACCCTCTCCTTTTCTAAAAAATTGGATTTGTCCAGAATTGGAACAAGACTCCATAGGGGACAAACCAGTGAGTTTTAAAAGCTTGGCACAATTTTATTTATATTCTGTGCCAGTTTATAAAGCAGGATCTTGTTTTCTTAGAGTCGTAGTGATGTACAGTAGGGAAACAGACCCTTCGGTCCAACTTGTCCATTCAGATATGATATTCTAAATAAATCTAGTACCATTTGCCAGCACTTGGCTAATATCTCCCTAAACCCCTCCTATTCATATACCCATTCAGATGCCTTTTAAGTGTTGTATTTGTAGCAGCCTCCACCAGTTCCTCTGGCAGTTCATTCCATGTATGCACCACCCTCTGCATGAAATAGTTGCCACAAGATCCCTTTTTAAATCTTTTCCCTCTCATGTTAAGCCTAGCCGTCTAGTTTTGCACTTCCCTACCCTGGGGACAAGACTTTGTCTATTTACCTTAGTTATGCCCTTCATGACGTTGTGAATCTCTATAAGGTCGACCCTCGGTCTCCAACGCTCCAGGGAAACAGCCCCAGCCTAATCAGCCTCTCCCTATAGCTCAAATCCTCCCAACTATGCCAACAATGTTGTAAATCTTTTCTGAACATTTCAAGTTTCAAAAACATCCTTCCTGTTGCAGGGAGACCAGAATTCCATGCTGTATTCCAAAAGTAGCCTCACCAGTGTCCTGCACAGCCGCAACATGAGCTCCCAACTCCTGTACTCAGTGCACTGACTAATATAAGCAAGTGTACCAAACACCACCTTCACTGTCCAATCAACCTGTGACTCTACTTTCAAGGAACTATGAACCTGCATTCCAAAGTCTGTTTGTTCAACAGGACCTTACCATTAAGTGTATGAGTCCTGCCTGATTTGCCTTTCCAAAATGTAGCACCTCCCATTTATCTAAATTAAACGCCATCTACCACTCATTGGTTCATCTGATCAAGATCCCATTATACTCTGAGGTAACCTCCTTCGCTGTCCACTACACCTCCAATTTTGGTGTCATCTGCAAACTTACTAACCATACCTCCTATGTTCAAATACAAACCATATAAATGATGTAAAGCAGTGGACCCAGCACTGATTCCTTATGGCACACTGCTGGTCAAAGGCCTCCAGTCTGAAAAGCAACTCTCCAACACCATCATCCTCTGTCTGCTACTTTCAAGCCAGTTCTGTATCCAGATGCGTAGTTCTCCTGTATTCCATGTGATGTAGCCTTGCAAACCAGTCTACCATGAGGAACCTTGTCAAACATCTTACTGAAGTTCATTTAGATCATGTCCAAAGTTCTACCTTCATCAATCCTCTTCGTTAATTCTTCAAAAACTTAATCAAATTAGTGAGACATGATTTCCCATGCACAAAGCCATGTTGACTATTCCTTGCCTTTCTAAACATACAAATTCTGTCCCTCAGGATTCCCTCCAATAACTTACCCACAACCTCTTTTAACAGCCTTCTTGACTAAGCCTCAGAGTTTTCTGTATGTACAACCTTTTTCCAGGTATCTCTATTCCTGCACCTCATGAAATTCGAACCGTTTGGTTTATGTTTACTTTCCTTATTCTTCCTACCAAAATAACACACTTCTCTGCCATAAAGCACATCTACCAATTCACCTATATCCTGAGATCCAGTAAAACTGGAGATGGAATAAAGCAATCCCTTGTTTACTACAAAAAGTTAACTAGTATTTTACATATTTTTGAATTTCACCACCCATGGAAACTTTGTAATTATGCCCTGTACAGTATACTCAAATCCAGGCCATGAATATATGCCAAAATGAGCTGCATGCCTAATTCCAACCACTATGCAATTCCTTCCAGTTGAAAGCAACTGTTTATCACTATTCTACTTTTTGTTTTAAAACTGATTTTGTACCCAGATTGTCATTACCTTTTTAAACCTGTAGGCTTCGATTTTACTAACCAGCCTTTTACATGGTGCTTTATCAAATATCTTTTAGCAATCTATATCTACAACGTGAACTGCACCATCTTCTTCAACTTCCTCTGTTACTTACGCAAATCTATGCTTGCTGTCAGTTATTAACCTATATGTTTTCAAGTATGTAAAATGCACCTGTTATCTTAAGAGACCATGTAAAGATTTTAGACAAAAGTATGCGGATAGGTGATTTTCTTTTTTTTTCTTAACTAGGTTCGCTATAGATCTGGAGCTCTTTGTAGACCTCTTTCCGTGTCAGTAATGTTGACATCAGAGGCTCGGTTTGGAAAAGTAAGTATAAATGTTTTTAAAAATGTGATCAAAAGTTCAAGTGGGCATGCAAGCGGTTAGATATCCAAGAGTGATCAAAGTACTGTCTGAGGCCAGAGAAAGTTGTTGGCAGTCTTGCTATTCTATTTGACTGTGCTTTCATCCTCTCCACCTTTACCGTCGTCTTCCATCTCTTCAACATTATTTGTCTCTGCCTTACCTTAGCTCATCTGCTGTTAAAACCCTGGTAAATGTCCTTTATACTTCTAGAATGGGTTATTGCAATGCTTTTGTGTTGGCCCCCTACTTTGTACTCTGCTTAAATTTGAGTTCAACTAATATTCTACTGCTTGGGATGGCAGAGTGGCTCAGTGGTTAGCACTGCTGCCTCACAGCACCAGGCACCCAGGTTTGATTCCTGCCTTGGGCAACTGTCTGTCTGGAGTTTGCACATTCTCCCTGTGTCTGCGTGGGTTTCCTCTGGGTGCTCCGGTTTCCTCCCACAATCAAAAGATGTGCAGGTTAGATGAATTGGCCATGCTAAATTGCCCATAGTGTTACATGGATTCGTTTGGGTAAATATAGGGTAGGGGAATGGATCTGGGTGGGTTACTGTTTGGAGAGTCGGTGTGGACATGTTGGGCCAAATGACCTGTTTCCATACTGTAGGGAATCTAATCATGCTCAAATTCTCACTAGCTTTAGTTCAGTCATCTCTCCGATGTACAATGCCGTAGTGGGAGCCAACGTTAGCCAATATCTTTTATCAGGGAAAAGGTGAGGACAATACGTGCAGGAGTAGGCCATTCTGCCCTTCGAGCCTGCACCACCATTCAATATGATCATAGCTGATCATCCTTAATCAGTATCCTGTTCCTGCCTTATCTCCATAACCCTTGATTCCACTATCCTTGAGAGCTCTATCCAACTCTTTTCTTAAATGAAGCCAGAGACTGGGCCTCCACTGCCCTCTGGGGCAGAGCATTCCACACAGCCACCACTCTCTGGGTGAAGAAGTTTCTCCTCATCTCTGTCCTAAATGGTCTACCCCGTATTTTTAAGCTGTGTCCTCTGGTTCAGCACTTACCCATCAGCGGAAACATGTTTCCTGCCTCCAGAGTGTCCAATCCTTTAAAAATCTTATATGTCCCAATCAGATCCCCTCTGTCTTCTAAACTCAAGGGTATACAAACCCAGTCGCTCCAGTCTTTCAGTGTAAGGTAGTCCCGCCATTCCAGGAATTGACCTCGTGAACCTACGCTGCATTCCCTCAATAGCCAGAATGTCTTTCCTCAAATTTGGAGACCAGAACTGCACACAGTACTCCAGGTGTGGTCTCACCAGGGCCCTGTACAGCTGCAGAAGAACCTCTTTGCTTCTATACTCAATCCCTCTTGTTATGAAGGCCAGTATGCTATTAGCCTTCTTCACTACCTGCTGTACCTGCATGGTTACCTTCATTGACTGGTGTACAAGAACACCCAGATCTCTTTGTACTGCCCCTTATTAGGTAGTAATCTGCCTTCCTGTTCTTGCCACCAAAGTGGATAACCATACATTTATCCACATTAAACTGCATCTGCCATGCATCTGACCACTCACCTAACCTGTCCAGGTCACCCTGTAATCTCCTAACATCTTCCTCACATTTCACCCTGCCACCCAGCTTAGTATCATCAGCAAATTTGCTAATGTTATTGCTAATACCATCTTCTATATCATTAATATATATTATGAAAAGCTGCGGTCCCAGCACTGATCCCTGCGGTACCCCACTGGTCACTGCCTGCCATTTCGAAATGGAGCCGTTTATCACTACTCTTTGTTTCCTGTCAGCCAACCAACTTTCAATCCAAGTTAGTACTTTGCCCCCAATACCATGCGCCCTAATTTTGCTCACTAACCTCCCATGTGGGACTTTATCAAAAGCTATCTGAAAGTCCAGGAACACTACATCTACTGGATCTCCCTCGTCCTCAAAAAATTCCAGAAGATTAGTCAAGCGTGATTTCCCCTTCATAAATCCATGCTGACTCTGACCTATCCTGTTACTACTATCCA
Source organism: Chiloscyllium plagiosum (assembly GCF_037043375.1). Taxonomy (NCBI): domain Eukaryota; kingdom Metazoa; phylum Chordata; class Chondrichthyes; order Orectolobiformes; family Hemiscylliidae; genus Chiloscyllium; species Chiloscyllium plagiosum. The sequence continues at coordinate 51,164,489 of NW_028270145.1, forward strand.
GATGGGTCGTAATTTCATCCTTTATAACAGACTCCAGCATTTTTCCCACCACTGAGGTCAGACTAACTGGTCTATAATTTCCTGCTTTCTCTCTCCCACCTTTCTTAAAAAGTGGTATAACATTAGCCACCCTCCAATCTGCAGGAACTGATCCCGAATCTATCGAACTCTGGAAAATAATCACCAATGCATCCATGATTTCTCGAGCCACCTCCTTCAGTACCCTGGGATGTAGACCATCAGGCCCCGGGGACTTACCAACCTTCATACCTAACAGCCTCTCCAACACCAATTCCTGGTAAATATAAATTCCCTTCAGTTCAGGTCCTTCAAGCACTGTTACCTCAGGGAGATTGCTTGTGTCTTCCCCAGTGAACACAGATCTGAAGTACCAATTCAATTCTTCTGCCATTTCTTTGTTCCCCGTAATATATTCCCCTGTTTCTGTCTTCAAGGGCCCAATTTTAGTCTTAACCATTTTTTTGCCTTTCACATACCTAAAAAAAGCTTTTACTATCCTCCTTTATATTTTTGGCCAGTTTACCTTCGTACCTCATTTTTTCTCTGCGTATTTCCTTCTTAGTAATCCTCTGTTGTTCTTTAAAAGCTTCCCAGTCCTCCGTTTTTCCACTTATCTTTGCTATGTTATACTTTTTCTCTTTTAACTTTATATGTTCCTTAACTTCCCTCGTCAGCCACGGCCACCCATGCCTCCTCCTAGGATCTATCTTCCTTTTTGGAATGAACTGATCCTGCATCTTCTGCATTATACACAGAAATATCTGCCATTGTTCCTCCACTGTCATCCTTGCTAAGGTATTGCACCATTGAACTTTGGCCAGCTCCTCCCTCATAGCTCCATAGTTCCCTTCATTCAACAGAAATATTGTCACTTCCTATTGTACCCTCTCCCTCTCAAATTGCAGATTGAAGCTTATTGCATTATGGTCACTACTTCCCAATGGCTCCTTCACTTCAAGGTCCCTGATCAATTCTGGTTCATTGCAAAATAGCAGATCCAGAATTGCCTTCTCCCTGGTAGGCTCCAGAGAGTGAATCCATTTCGGAGGCACTCCACAAAGTCTCTTTCTTGAGGTCCAATACCATCCTGATTCTCCCAGTCTACTTGCATGTTGAAATCCCGCATAACAACTGTAGTAACATCTTTGCGACAGGCCAATTTCAGCTCCTGATTCAACTTACATCCGACATTCAGACTACTGTTTGGGGGTCTGTAGATAACTCCCAAGAGGGTCTTTTTACCCTTAGAATTTCTCAGCTCTATCCATACTGACTCTACATCCCCTGATTCTAAGTCCCCCTGCGCAAGGGACTGAATATCATCCCTTACCAACATGGCCCACCCCACCCCCTTTGCCCATCAGTCTGTCCTTACGATAGCACGTGTAGCTTGAATATTCATTTCCCAGGCCCTGTCCACTTGAAGCCACTTCTCAGTTATCCCCACAATATCGTATCTGCCAATTTCCAAAAGGGCCTCAAGCTCATCCATCTAATTTCTAATGCTTCGTGCATTCATATCTAGTATTTTTAATTTGTTACTGCCCTCACCCTTCCCATCAACTCCTATTTCACTCAACTTTACAGCATGATCCCGTTTTGAGTTTTCTGCTTCATTGAACAGTTGTCTTTCATGACTTCCCTTGTTCTAACTTTCCCTTCAATTTCCTTCTTAAACATCCAGTTTGTCCCCTCCCCCCCCTCTACTTAGTTTAAACGTAGCTGTGTTGCAGTAGCAAACCTGCCTGCCAGAATGCTGGTCACCAACCTATTAAGGTGCAAACCGTCTCTCTTGTATAATTTATGCTTACCGCAAAACATACCCCAGTGATCCAAAGAATTCCTGCACCAGTTCCCTAGCCACACGTTCAAGTCCATTTTCTCCCTGTTTCTGGCCTCACCAGCCCGAGGAACTGGAAGCAAACCGGAGGTAACCACCCTGGACGACCTGCTTTTCAGCCTGCTTCCTAGTTCTCCGAAGTCCTGCTGTAGTATGTTCCTCCGACTGCAGATGCTGGAAACCACAGTAGAGATCAGAGTGGTGCTGGAAAAGGACAACAGGTCAGGCAGCATCCGAGGAGCAGGAAAATCGACGTTTCTGGCAAAAGCCCTTAATTAGGAATGGAGTCTTGGAGCCACCAGGGTGGAGAGATAAATGGGGGTGTGGGTGGGGCTGGGGAGAAGGTAGCAAAGAGTACAATGGGTGAATGGGGGTGGGGATGAAGGTGATACGTCAGAGAGGAGGGTGGAGCGGATAGGTGGGAAGGGAGATTTGTGGAGGCTGTTGGTTGTTATTATATAAAGAATTTGGATGAGAATTTCAAAGGCATGGCTAGTAAGTTTGTGGATGACACCAAAATTGCTGAAAGAGTGGACAGTGAAGAAGGTTATGTCAGAATAAAACAGGATCTTCATCAACTTGGCTAGTGGCGTGAGAAAGGGCATATGGAGTTTTTAATTTAGATAAATATGAGGTGTTACATTTTGGTAAGACAACCAAGAGCAGGATTTATTCAGTTAATGGTCGGGCCTGGGGAGTGTCTTCAAACAGAGAGACCTAGCAATTCAGGTACATAGTTTCTTGAATGTGGTGACATAGATGCACACTGGTGAAGAAGGCATTTGGCACGCTTGCCTTCATTGGTCAGAGCATTGAGTACAGGAGTTGGAATGTCATGTTATAACTGAACAAGACATTCGTTAAGGCTGCATCACTTCAGCAAGTCTCTATTTCTATTCCCCATGTATTAGCTTGAATTATTGAGCCCAGAATCCGTGAACCTACTAGAAGCACTATCCAGTTTTCAAAACTCAATTGCAGCTATCGGTTGATCACCAAATCTCTAGCGACATTCGTTTCTTTACCATTCCACACCGACTTGTTTATAGATCTCCCAAGTGCGAGCTCCTCCTTCTCATGTGAGAATCCGTTGTAAATCCTTACAATACACCTGATAGCAGACAATAAGAACAGGAGAAGCTCTTGGTCAACCACACTGCAGAAGGCAATGGCAAACCACTGTAATAGCTTTCCAAGCACTATCATTGGCCAGAGTCCATTGTTGCCAATACCCTTTTATGGTACAATTCTTAGAGAAAGACTCAGTCATACAGCACAGAAACAGGTCCTTCGGACACTTCATCTACGTCAACCAGGTTTCCTAAAGTAAATTAGTCCCATTTGGTCCATATTCCACAAAAACCTTCCTATCCAAATATCTTGTAAGTGTTATAATTGTACCCACCTCTACCATTTCCTTTGGTAGCACATTCCATATAGGCACCACCCTGTGTAAAATGTTGCTCCTTAAGTTCCTTTTAAATCTTCCCCTCTCACCTTAAACCTCTAGTTTTGCACACTCCCCTACTCTGGGAAAAAGATCTTAGCTATTCACCCTAACCATTCCCCCATGATTTTATAAACCTCTATAAGGTCACCCCTCAATCTCCTACACTGCAGGGGAAAAAAATACCCAGCCTATCCTTATAACTCAAACCCTCCAGACTTGGTAACATCCTTGCGAATCATTTTGCATCCTATCCAGTTTAATAACATCCTTCTCACAGCAGGGCGACCAGAATTGTAAGCAGTACTTCAAATGCAGCCTTAACCAATGTCTTGTTCAGTTATAACATGACATTCCAACTCCTGTACTCAATGCTCTGACCAATGAAGGCAAGCGTGCCAAATGCCTTCTTCACCAGTGTGCATCTGTGTCACCACATTCAAGAAACTATGTACCTAAATTCCTAGGTCTCTCTGTTTGAAGACACTCCCCAGGCCCGACCATTAACTGAATAAATCCTGCTCTTGCCTTGTACATACCATGAAGTGTAAGGAAGTGTATCTGTCGTGGCAGGCAAGTGGTAACATTGGGTAGGGAGATTGTTTGTTTGTTTGTATGTGTACTTTATATGTAAACTCTGATCATGCAAGAGCAACGTCAAATATGATTTCACTGACAGAAATATTATTTTATAACTGCAATTTCTGAATTAATTCCAGGAGAACACAACGTTTCTGAGAAGGACCCAGGGCAAAAATTCATTTATTCAAGATGTGCTGCGAGAGTTCCAGACAAGTGCTACAAGACAGGATATTGACACTGCTGCAAAGTTCATTGGTGCTGGAGCTGCCACTGTTGGAGTGGCTGGTTCCGGCGCTGGAATTGGAACCGTTTTTGGTAGCCTTATTATTGGTTATGCCAGGTAATCTTAATCAACAAAATGGTCAGCCTTTTCAGAAAATTTTCATATAATGGATGTTCCTGCACAGAATCCCTATAGGGTGGAAACAGGCCCTTCAGCCCAATGAGTCCTCACCGACCCTCCGAAGAGTAACCCACCCAGACCCATTCCTCTACGTTTAACCGCTGACTAACGCCCCAACCTATAACCCCCTGAACACTGGACAATTTAGGACTGCCAATTCATCTCAACTGCACATCTTTGGATTGTGGGGGGAAACCGGAGCACCCAGAGAAAACCCACACAGACACTGGGAGAATGAGAAAACTCTATGCACAGTCACTATTTTTTCAGCATAAGTCTGAAGAGTTTCTAGATCATGTAGTGAGGTTACCCAGGTCTTGAGTCCATATATCATTTAAAACAGGATAGTTATGCTACTGTCAAAAGTTATCCAAATTAGAATAAATGCACATTTATGCTCCTGCATTCCCAATGTTTGTTTTTAGAAATCTGCTGGAATGGTTTTGAAATGCTGCATCCCAATTATTCATTTAAAAAAAATCTGAACAGTGCAATGCACTTCACCTGTCCCCAAAAGTATTTTAATTTAAAAAAATCTCTGCATCATATTGTCCTTCTGTTTTATTTTTGTGTATAATTGCTGCTAATTCAGCCTGGCTGTTGTGTTGCTGCCCTTCAACCAATGTTCTCCATGTCGGTTTGTTCCCCTTCTGCCTTTTTTCCATTTCTACCACTTCCACTAACTTCACTAACTATACCAGCAGCTCTTGTTCCTTAATAGTTTCACTCCACCAGCCCACCTGTTCATCCATTATGATCAAGTTAACAAATTCATCTGTTCTGTCTTTCACACCTTCAGACCACGACCCCTGTCCTCCATTTTTCTTGCATCTTTCCACCCTGTCTGGCTGTGCGTATTTGTGTCTTGTTGACTCCTCTATCAAATGTCAGAAGACCCATTTTCTCCTCTTCACACCTTCATTTACGCTTTATATCTCCATCTCTCTTTTACCATTATCATCACTTCCTTTTCTTTGCTCTGGGCACCCTCATAGTCTTCTACACTTGGTTGTTCTCCCTGTCTTGGTCAACAGCATAAAAAAATCTCTTTTCCAACCCCTTCACTTCTTCAGAAGAATCATTTTGGATTCAATAATAATTCTCCACAGATGCTGCTAGACCTGCTGAGTTTCTGTGGCACTTAGAGAGAAGTTGTTTATTATTGAAGCTATTTCCAGGGCATCCTTATCCACATTATTTAAGGCACATGCTGCATATTATATCCCAAAGTCACTCAAAGCACTGTTTCAAACAATTTTGGATGCTTCCCTGCAATAAGTTTTCTTATTCTTCTGTTCATCATCCTCTATCCTCAGCCCATGCCTTTCCTTCAAAACAACAAATTCTTCTTCAACTTTTACACATCAGATCAAAGACTTTATCTACAACTTCATCTTGATTGATTGTATTAATACTCTAGCTCTGGCAAAACATGTCTTGCTGCTTGTAAGTCAAAACCGGTGCTGTGACCTTCTACCATGTTCTATTTATGTTCTACCATGCTTCCTGCTCAGACCATAACAGTTGCTTGGCATAGATCTTCAAGAGCACCTTGGCTTATCCTGATTCCTTGTCCATATTTCACAACCATCTCCTCTAATGTGTCTCATTTTTGCTGCAAAATCTTACCTATCCAACTTCTTCAAATGCCTTTTCAGTGAATTAAAACAAAGAACTGTCGATACTGGAGATCTGAACAAACAAAAACAAATTTCTGGAGAATCTTACCAGATGTGGCCATGTCTGTGGACAGGCAAAGAGTTCTGAGTCCATATTTCGTCTGCAATTTCTGTTTTTGTTTGTTTGCCTTTTTAGTGAACCTCATCACGATCTTCCCTTAATGCTTCCATCAGGCAACTCATCTTCAATCTCTACCTGTAATTGCCTCTACCCAAATGTCTTGGTCTATTTATTTCCCTTAGAATAGTCATGTGATCATATTACACTGTTGAGGCACCTTGTTGCTAACAATGTCATTTTTAATATGTTCTTTGTTTTCTCCTGCACAGCTCCTCTTTCTTTCCTTTAGCCCTGTACTCTTGTATCCTGTCCCTGAAAAATACTACCGGTAACTCCTTTACACATTGCATCAAACTCATCTATTTTGCCATAATATTGATGGCTATCCAAATTTGTTCTGTTTATATCTTCAGTACCCTTGTCTCCACCAAATTTAGGGTCAGCTCAGAGGTCAGAATAATGTTTTTTCCAAGGGCTGTTGTGTTCTTTTTGCGTTTTGGGCTGTTTTTGTTTTCAGGGGCTTTTTCATACTGATTGACTATTTCATTGGATGACTTAGTCACATAGTAACATTTTTAGAACAGCAGATCAATCGGTCCCATGAGCCCAGTCCGCTGATCTGTTTGTGTTCTGAATTCCACATTCTACTTACCCCTGATAACCCTAGATTCTGGTTAGGCAAGGGAATCAATCTACCTCTATCTTAAAAATACTCAATGATCCTGCCTCCACCGCTTCTGAGGCAAAATATTCCAAAGTTGCACAACCCTCTGAAAGGAAAACCAGTTCCCCTCATTTTTATCCTAAAAGGTGTATCCTGATTTCAAAAATGTGCCCCGCAGTTCTGCACTGACTCACAAGAGAAAACATCCTTTCCACATCCACTTTGTCAAGATCATTTTCTATCAAGTCACTCCATGTTCTTCTAAACTCCAATGCAAACAAACCATGTCAGTCCTTAAAAGACAATCTCCTCATTCCAGATAACAAATTAGTAAATCAGCTCTGAATCTCATGCGAAATATGATAAATTTTTTGAGGTCCTTTTTTTATTTGAAAGATTTCAGCACAGATACCAAAGATTGTATGTGTACATTTATATTGTGAAATGTTATAATTTAGGATGTTAATCAAATATTGAGAGTTATAGGGTAGCCAGGAAGGACCTGAAGAGAGAGCTAAGAGCAGCAAGGAGGGGACATGAAAGGTCCTGAGTCGGTAGGATTAGGGAAAACCCTAAGGCTTTCTATAGGTATGTTAGGAATAAAAGAATGACTAGGGTAGGAATAGGTCCAGTCAAGGATAGTAGTGGGAAGTTGCGTGTGGAGGCGGAAGAGATTGGGGAGACACTGAATGAATACTTTTCTTCAGTATTTACTCAGGAACAGGGCATTGTCGTCGATGCGAATACTGAGTCACAAATAAGTAGAATGGATGGCTTTGAGGTATGTAGAGAAGAGGTGTTGGAAATCCTGGAAAAGGTGAAAATAGATAAGTCCCCTGGGCCTGATGGCATTTATCCTAGGATTCTCTGGGAAGCAAGGGAGGAGATTGAAGAGCCATTGGCCTTGATTTTTATGTCCTCTTTGTCTACAGGAGTAGTGCCAGAAGACTGGAGGATAGCAAATGTGGTTCCCTTGTTCAAAAAGGGGAGTAGGGATAACCCTAGTAACTATAGGCCGGTGAGTCTCACTTCTGTTGTGGGCAAAGTCTTAGAGAGAATTGTAAGGGATAGGATTTATGCACATCTGGATAGGAATAATGTGATCAAGGATAGTCAGCATGGTTTTGTGAAGGGCAGGTCGTGCCTCACAAACCTTATTGAATTCTTTGAAAAGGTGACGAAGGAGGTTGATGAGGGGAAAGCGGTAGATGTGGTATATATGGATTTTAGTAAGGCGTTTGATAAGGTTCCCCATGGTAGGCTACTGCAGAAAATACGGAGATATGGCATTGAGGGTGAGTTGGAGGTTTGGATTAGGAATTGGCTGGATGGAAGAAGACAGAGGGTAGTAGTTGATGGCAAAGTTTCTTCATGGAGTGCCGTCACTAGCGGTGTTCCGCAAGGATCTGTTTTGGGACCATTGCTGTTTGTCATTTTTATAAATGACCTGGAAGAGGGGTTAGAAGGTTGGGTGAGCAAGTTTGCGGATGATACGAAAGTCGGAGGAGTTGTTGACAGTGAGGAAGGATGTGGCAGGTTACAGCAGGATATAGTGAAGCTGCAGAGCTGGGCAGAAAGGTGGCAAATTGAATTCAATGTAGCTAAGTGTGAGGTGATTCACTTTGGGAAGAATAACAAAAAGATGGGGTACTGGGATAATGGTCGGATACTTGGTAGTGTGGATGAGCAGAGGGATCTTGGTGTCCATGTACACAGATCTCTGAAAGTTGCCACCCAGGTAAATAGTGTGGTGAGGAAGGCATATGGCGTACTGGCTTTTATTGGTAGAGGAATTGAGTTCCGGAGTCCTGAGGTCATGATGCAGTTGTATAAGACTCTGGTGCGGCCGCATCTGGAATATTGTGTGCAGTTTTGGTCGCCATACTATAGGAAGGATGTGGAGGCACTGGAACGGGTGCAGAGGAGGTTTACCAGGATGTTGCCTGGTATGGAAGGAAGATCGTATGAGGAAAGACTGAGACACTTGGGGCTGTTTTCATTAGAGAAAAGAAGGTTTAGGGGTGACTTGATTGAGGTGTACAAGATGATTAGGGGGTTAGATAGGGTTGACAGTGTGAACCTTTTCCCGCGTATGGAGTCGGGTATTACAAGGGGGCATAGCTTTAAATTAAGGGGGGGTAGATATAGGACTGAAGTTAGGGGTAGGTTCTTCATTCAGCGAGTCGTAAGTTCATGGAATGCCCTGCCAGTAGCAGTGGTGGACTCTCCCTCTTTATGGGCATTTAAGCGGGCATTGGATAGGTATATGGAGGATAGTGGGTTAGTATAGGTTAGGTGGGCTTGGATCGGCGCAACATCGAGGGCCAAAGGGCCTGTACTGCGCTGTATTCTTCTATGTTCTATGTTCTAAAAGTTTATGACAAATCTTTTGTACTCCGTTTTCAAAATGGGATTATTGAAGACTCTGAACTAACTCAGTTGCTGTTAACTGGTTCAAGTTTAGTAGATGATGAACTAAGACAGCAGTTTTCAATTTAAAATCTTACAACTAATTGTGAATTGAATGAATTCCAAGCTTTTCTGTCAGGTAAAATATCAAATAAATATTGTTTGGCTTCACTCAGCCACATGTACACTGTATTGGGTTTCTTGTCCGCACCCCCAAACCACCACCGATTCCCAATATGCACAAAAGGTCCTCTTACCCTAATCACTGCACAGCTTTAGGATCTACTTCTTTTTGCATTCTAAAATTAATCTATGCAGTGTTGAACTCTTATCACCCTTTCCTTTTCTTAAACAACAGTTTTGCATCATCATTTGTTAATGCATTCCAAATACTTAGACATAACCAACTTGTTAATAAAATGGATCTCCTTGCCTCAACGATTCACTGACATTTCGTTGCATATTGTCAGATATTTCCAAGTAATACTAATAGAACAATCAATGATTTCAAAATGAAGGTTTGCATCTGTACTATCTCCTGGTCAATTGTTTCTTCTGCTATATTAATCAGAGCATTGATTTTAGTGACCGTGTGGTCTGAGAACAATATTTTGTCCAGCTCTTCATGAAAGATAGCAAGACCTGCACAAATTTTGCATCTTTCATGACGTTAGGATTTCCTTAGGTGCTTTACAGCCCATTGAGTACTTTGAAGGCAAGAGAACTGGCCGTGGTGTGAGAGGTAGACCCGTTAGCACTCCATTAACCTATTAACTTGCAAAATCTATAACAGGTTATATTGAACACGGAGCTGCCTGCTTGTTATAGAAAGTCCTTTGCTGTTGCTATCATCCTTAGAATCATTACAATTCTCATCACTACTACACTAATAAGATGGATGTAATTATGATTCAGGCCAATAGGTGAAAACTCAAATATTTGATTTCAACTAGTTCTAATGCCAAAACTTGCAAAGCTTCCAAAAACAAAACATTGCCTCCAAATAATACTTGAGAAAATGCTATTTAATTGAACAGTGGAGATCTTTCAATGTCTTAAAGTCAGAGACTTGCTTTTTATTTACCATTTTCATAACCTCATCACCTCAACTCAGATCCCTCTCACTATAGTTCAGGATCTTGGCCTAACTGACCGACTACCAGTTTGATGAGCAAGAGCAACCTAAGGTGATTGGTGGAATTTGGGAACATTCTCATTGACTTTGTGTGAACAGATAGCCTGCTTAGTCAATTTGTAATGCTATGACCACATGTAGGCAATAGTTTCTTTGTGATTTGAGATTTCTAGGTACAACCTTACAGTCTCGAATTTAATAATGTTTTGTTTATTTTTATTCTATAGAAATCCTTCACTGAAGCAGCAATTATTCTCATATGCCATCCTTGGATTTGCCTTGTCTGAAGCAATGGGACTCTTCTGTTTAATGGTTGCTTTCCTCATTTTGTTTGCTATGTAAAATTTGTTGATTAACAGCCTAATCACGTACAAATGTAATTAATATTTCACTGTGGCTCCCACAAGTATTTATGTTGGTGTCATGGAAATGTATATTTCCTAAGTGAGTTCTCAAACGTTCCAATAAATCCTGATACAAATATAATGTGTGATTATTTTAAGCATGCACCTTGCAATTTAAGACTAAATATAGTGGTTGATTTGGCCTTTTTATCAACTTGTCGTTGTGTAAAACAATAGACTGATTATCTAGAGTAAACTGAGGATTATCTATACAATAACTAAATAATTAGGATGATCCAAAAAGGTAAATCTTTCCAACCATTACTGACTTTTTTTAGTCATAGAAGAAATGTTTTATGATGTGCTGGAGGGTAGGGTTTATAATAACTGGAGAGGGATCAATATCCTGGTGGGGAGACTTGCTGGAGTTATTTGGGAGGGTTTAAACTAGTCTGGCAGGGATGGGACCCTAAACAGTGAGATAAATGGAAAAGTTGAAGCTGGTACAGAAGTTAGAGCAAGTTAAATAGATGAGGCAAGCAAGGGCACAGCAGGGAATGAGGGAAGACTGATGAATGAAACTGTGTTTATTTCAATGTCAGAGGCCTGGTAGGTAAGCCAGATGAACTTGGCATGGATGAGAACATGTGAATGGAATATCACAGCTATTACAAAAACATGGCTGAGGGAAGGACAAGTCTGGCAGTTCTGTGTTTCAGGGTACAGAAGCTTTAGGAATGATAGATGCCGAGGCAAGAGAGGAGAATGAGTGATATCTTTGACATGGGAAAACAGCAGTACTTTAGAGAGGATATTCCTGAGGGATTGTCCAAGGAAGCTATATAGATGGAACTGAGATATAAGAAGAGCGTGTTCACTTTGATGGGACTGTACTATAGCTCCAGTAGGCAGCAGGAAATTGAGAGCAAAAATGTAGGGAGATCCGAGCTGTAAAAATAATCGGGTTGTAGGATTTGAACTTTTCAAACATAGACTGTGACTACCACAGTGTTGAGGGCTTGGATAGGGAGGAATTTATTTTGCGTTCAGGAAAATTTTCTCTATCAATATGTAGATGGCCCTATTAGATAAGGGTCAAGAGGTGGTGCTGGAAAGGCACAGCCAGTCAGGCAGCATCCGAGGAGTAGGAGAATCGACATTTCGAGCATTAGCTCTTTATCAGGAATGAGGCTTGTGGGCCAAGGGTGCTGGGCGATAAATGGGGTGGGGTGGGGGGGAAGGTAGCTGAGAATGCAATAGATAGGTGAAGGTGATAGGTCGGCGAAGAGAGTGGAGCGGATAGGTGGAAGGAAGATGGATAGGTTGAGGGCAGTGCTGAGTTGGAAGGTTGGATCTGGGATAAGGTGGGGAGAGGATCAATGTGGAACCTGGTGAAATCCACATTGATCCCATGTGGTTAGAGGGTCCCAAGACGGAAGATGAGGCGTTCTTCCTCCAGGTGTCTGGTGGCTGAACACTTTAATTCCCACTCCCGCTCACCCAAGGACATGCAGGTCCTTGGCGATGGAGGAGGCCAAGGGAGGAGTTAAAGTGTTTGGCCACGGGGCTTTGGGGTTGTTTCCTGCGCGTGTTCTCCAAAGCATTTGGCAAATAGGCGTCCTATCTCTCCAGTGTAGAGGAGACTGTCGGGAACAACCGATAAAGTAAATGATGTGTGGAAGTGAAGGTAAATCTCAGACGGATGTGAAAGGCTCCTTTTGAGCCTTTGATGGAGGTAAGGGGGGAGGCGTGGCTGCAGGTTTTGCATTTCTTGTGGTGGCAGGGGAGGGTGGGTTGGTGAGGGGCGTGGACCTGATGAGAATCAAGGAGGAAATGGTCTTTACAGAATGCAGATAGAGATGGGGAGGGAAATATATCCTGGTGATGGGGTCTGTTGGCACTGAATCCAAGCACCAACTCGCGGACACCTTCTCCTACTGCTCCCTTGACCATGGCCTCACCTTCCAGACCATACACAATCTCATCACCTCGAAGGGATCTCCCATCCACAACCTCCAACCTCAGTCTGGGAAGCCCACACTGCCCAGTTCTACCTCCTACCCAAATTTCACAAATCTGACTACCCTGGCCAACCTATCGTCACAGCCTACTTCTGCCCCACCAAACCCATCTTCACATATCTTGACACCATCCTATCCCCCCCCTCCCCGGTCCAGGAACTCCCCATCTATAATTGGAACACCACCCATGCTCTACACCCACTCCATGATTTCTGTATTCTCATCTCCCAACACCCCATCTTCACTACGGACATCCAGTCCCAATACACGTCTATCTGCCATGGCAAAGGCCTCCAAGCACTCTGTTTCTTCCTTTCCTGTTGTCCCACCAGTACCCATCCACTGACAGTCACATTCATTTGGCTGAACTGGTCTTCACCCTCAACAATTTCTCCTTCGAATCTTCCCATGTGTGTCAGACCAAAGGGATAGCCATGGGCACCCGTATGGACCCCAGCTATGTCTGTCTCTTTGGGTACGTGGAACAGTTCATCTTCCGCAGTTACATCAGCACCATTCCCCACCTTTTCCTCCACTACATCGATTACTGTATCGGCAACACCTCATGCTCCCATGAGGAGGTCGAACAGTTCATCAACTTCACTAACACATTCCACCCCAACCATACGTTCACCATAAGTGACCATCTTGGACACCTCCCTCCCCTTCCTGGACCTCTCCATCTTCATTAAAGGTAACCAACTCAACACAGACATCTACTACAAACCAACAACAGCCACAGTTACTTGAACTACACATCCTTCCACCCTGACTCCTGTAAAAATGCTATCCCTTATTCCCAAATCCTCTGCCTCCACAGCATTTGCGCCCAAGAGGACCAATTTCACCACAGAACATACCAGATAGCCTCCTTCAAAGACTGCAATTTCCACTCCCACATGGTTGATGCCTTCCAGCGCATCTCATCCACTTCCTGCACCTCCACCCTCAAACCCCACCCCTCCAACCGCAACAAGGACAGAACTTCATGGTCCTCACCTTCTGCCCCACCAACCTCTGGATATAACGCATCGCCCTCCACCATTTCTGCCACCTACAGCCAGACCCCACCACCAAAGATATATTTCCCTCTCCACCACTATCCATGTTCCATAAAGACCATTCCCTCTGTGATTCTGTTGTCAGGTCCACATCCCCCATCAACCCACCCTCCCCTCCGGCACATTCCCCTCCCGGCACATTCCCCTGCCACAAGAATCGCAAACCTGTCGTCTCACCTCCCCTCCCTTTTACCTCCATCAAAAGCCCCAAAGGAGCCTTCCACATCAGTCAGAGATTTATCTGCACTTCCATACGTCATTTACTGTATCCGTTGCTCCTGATGTGGTCTCCTCTACATTGGGGAGACAGGACGCCTACTTGCAGAGCGCTTCAGACATCATCTCCAAGATATCCACACCAACCAACCCCATCGTTCCGTGGCCAAACATTTCAACTCCCCCTCCCACTCCGCCAAGGACATGCTGGTCCTGGGCCTCCTCCATCACCAAATCCTTACCACCTGATGCTTGGCAGAAAAACACCTCATCATCTGCCTTGGGACCCTCCAACCACATGGGATAAATGTGGATTTTGCCAGTTTCCTCATTCCCCCCTTATCCCACATCCAACCTTCCAATTTGGCACTGCCCTCTTGACCTATCCTATCTGTCCATCTTCCTTTCCACCTATCCGCTCCAGCCTCCTATCTGACCTATCACATTCACTCCCACTTTCATCTACCTATTGCAGTCTCAGCTATCTTCCCCCTGGCCACACCCTCACCCCCTCCCATTTATCTCTCAGTCCCCTTGGCCCACAAGCTTCATTCCTGATGAAGAGCTTATGCACAAAACATTAATTCTTCTGCTCCTCGGATGCTGCCTGATCATCTGTGCTTTTCCAGCACCTCTTGACTCTGATCTCCAGCATCTGCAATCCTCACTTTCTCCCTGTTGGATAAGGGATAAAACATGACCTCCTCTTGGGAGGAAAAGAAAGGTAGGGCAATTGACTGAAATGTTAGTGGGGGAGTACTTTGGCACCAGTGATCATAATTCTGTTAGTTATGGAAAATGATAGGTCTGGTCCCCATGTTAAAGTTCTAAATTGGGGCAAGGCCAATTTTAATGGTATTAGAGAGGGACTTTCATAAGTTGATTGGGGGAGGCTGTGCAGTTTGCTAAGTGGGAAGTTTTCAAAATGAGATAATGAGTGTTCAGGGCCAGCATGTTCCTGTTCGTGTGAAGGGCAAGGCTGGTAGTAATATGGAATACTGAATGACTAGAGATATTGAGGTTGTGGTCAAGAAAAGGAGGCATGTGTGATATGTATGTAGCTGGGATCAAGTGAAATCCTTGATTATAGGGAGAATAGGAGTCCACTTCAGAGGGAAATCAGAAAGGTAAAAAGGGGACATGAGATAGCTTTGGCAGATAGCGTAAAGTGGAATCCAAAGACATTCTAAACGTACAAGGGCAAAAGAGTAACTTGGGAGAGAATAGGACTCCTTAAAGATCAATGCAGTCGTCTGTATGTGGAACCACAGGAAATGGATGCGATCAGAAATGAATATTTCTTGTCGGTATTTACCATGGAGAAAGACATAGCAGCTTGAGAACTCGGTGAAATAAATAACGACGTCTTGAAAAGAAGTCCATATTCAAGAGGAGGAGATGCTGGAGGTCTTAAAATGTATAAAGCTATATAAATCCTGATCAAGTGTATTCCAGGGCACTGTGGAAAGCTGGAGAAGAAATTGTGAGGCTCCTAACAGAGATAATTGTATTATTGACGATTATGGGTGAGGTGTCAGAAGACTGGAATGTAGTTCATGTTGTGCCATTACTGAAGAAAGGCTGCAAGGAAAAGCCAGGGAACTACAGAGGAACCTAGATTATCCAGCATTTGATTATCCGAATTTCAGATTATCCGGCAAGTTCACAGAGTCCCGATACTTGGTTAAACTATGTTATCCAGCATTCAATTATCTGAACATTTGATTATCCAACAAGCTACTCCTCGCCCGTGTCATTCGGATAATTGAGGTTTCTCTGTATACACAGTCGGTCTAACATCAGTATGGGCTAAGTTCTTGGAAGTAATTCTGAGACAGCATCTACATGCATTTGGAAAGGCAAGGACTGATTAGGATAGTCAGTATAGTTTTATGGGTGGCACGGTGGCACAGTGGTTAGCACTGCTGCCTCACAGCACCTGAGACCCGGGTTCAATTCCCGCCTCAGGTGACCCAATGTGTGGAGTTTGCACGTTCTCCCCGTGTCTGCGTGGGTTTCCTCCGGGTGCTCCGGTTTCCTCCCACAGTCCAAAGATGTGCAGGTCAGGTGAATTGGCCATGCTAAATTGTCCGTAGTGTTCGGTAAGGGGTAAATGTAGGGGTATGGGTGGGTTGCGCTTCGGCGGGTCGGTGTGGACTTGTTGGGCCGAAGGGCCTGTTTCCACACTGTAATGTAATCTAATAAAAATCATGTCTGTCAAATTTGGCTAAATTTTTTGAAGAGGTGACCAAGAAGATAGAGGAAGGCAGAGTGTAGATGTTGTCTGTGTGAACTTTGCAAGGCCTTCGACATGTTCCACATGGTAGACTGGTTAGTAAGGTTGGGATCCATAGAGAGCTAACTAATTAGATACAAAATAGGCTTGATAGTCAGAGACAAGAGGGTGGTAATGGAGGGTTGTTGGTCAGATTGGAGGCCTGTGATCATTAGTGTCCTGCAAGGATTGGTGCTGAATCCACAGTTGTTTGTCATTTATATAAACGATTTGGATAAGAAAACTAAGGTATAGTTACTAAGTTTGCAGATGACACTAAAACTGGTGGTGCGATGGAAAGTAAAGAAGGTTATATAAGAGTATAGTGGATCTTGATCAACTGGGCCAATGGACTGAGGAATGGCAGATGGAGTTTAATTCAAATAAATGCGAGGTGTTGCATTTTAGTAAAACAAACCAGGGAAAGACTTGCATAGGGCCCTAAAGAGTGTTGTCGAACAGAGACACTAGGGATGCAGTTACATTGTTCTTTGAAAGTGGCATCACAGGTAGACTAAGTGGTGAAGAATGTGGGTGGTGAAAGGCAGCACAGTGTCTCAGTGGTTTAACACTGTTGCCTCACAGTGCCAGGGACCTGAGTTTGATTCCAGATTCGAGTGACTGTCTGTGTGGAGTTTGCACATTCTTCCCTGTGTCTGCGTGGGTTTCCTCTGGGTGCTCCAAATTCCTCCCACAGTCCAAAGGTGTGCAGGTTAGGTAAATTGACCATGCAAAATTGCCCATAGTGTTCAGGGATGTGTAGGTTAGGTGCATTAGTCAGGGGTAAATATAGGATAATAAGGCAAGGGAATGGGTCTGGGTGGGTTACTCTTCGGAGGGTTATTGTGGACTTATTGGAGCAAAGTGCCTGTCTCCACACTGTAGAGATTCTATGACCTATGAAAATGTTTGGCCATGCTTGTCTTCATCGGTCAGAGCATTGAGTACAGGAGTTGGGATGTCATGTCACAACTGTACAAGACATTGGTAAGGCCAAATTTGGAGTACTGCTTACAATTCTGGCCACCCTACTATAGAAAGGATGTTATTAAACTAGACAGGGTGCAAAGAAGATTTACAAGGACAATACCAAAAGTGGAAGGTTTGAGTTTTAAGGATAGGCTGGAGGCTGAAGGGTGACCTCCTTGAGGTTTATAAACCATGAGGTGCACAGTATAGATAAGGCGAATAGTCATCTCTTTCCCAGGGTAGGTGAGTCCAAAAGTAGAGGGCAAAGGTTTAAGGTGAGAGGGGAAATATTTAAGAGAGACCCAAGAGACAACTTTTTCACACAGAAGATGGTATGATTATAGAACAAGCTGCTAGAAGAAGTGGGAGAGGCAGGTACATTTACAACATTTAAAAGACATTTGGCCAGGAACATGGAAGGAAAGGTTTAGTGGGAATGGGTCAAACATAGACAAATGTGACTAGTTCAATTTAGGAAACCTGATCGGCAAGAACGAATTGGGCTGTTGGGTCTGTTTCCATGCTGTATGACTTTCTGTGCATTTAGACAGTTCTTTTGGATTACATTCATATCCATTAGCTCGATGTACTTTTGCGCTGGTTCTTCCATTTTTAAAATTCATTTGTGTGACTTAGGTGTTGCTGGCTGGCCAACATTTTATGTCGAACCTTAGATCGTCTTGAGAAGATGATGGTGAGCTGTATTTTGAACTGCTGCAATCCACATGCTGTTGGTTGACCCACAATGCCATTATAGAAGAAATTCCAGGATTTTGACCCAGGGACAATGAAGAAACTGTAATATATTTCCAAGTCAGGATGGTGAGTGATTTATAGGTTAACTTGTAGGTGGTGGTGTTTTCATGTATCTGCTGTTCTTGTCCTAGATGGAAGTGGGCACAGGTTTGGAAACTGCTCTCTATTGATCTTTGGTACATTTCTCCAGTGTATCATGTGGTTCTTTCATGTACTCTTGTAGCCATAATATTTATGTGGCTGGTTCAGATAAATTCCTGTTTACTAGTAATTCCCACGCTATTGATGGTCTGAAATTCAGTGTTTGTAATGCTGGGTGAAGGCTAAATTCTTCCTTGTTGAAGACAGTAATTGCCTAGCACTTGAGTGAATGTTTCTTGCTATTTTATTAGCTCAAGCCTAACTGTTGTTGACATTTTATTGCAGATGAGCACTGTATTAGTGTCACCTGTGTCTCTTATGAGGGAGAAGCGGTCACTGAAGCATTAGCTAAGGATATTTTAACCGAGGATATGAACGTGATCCAAGGCACTGAAAGAAAAAGGAATTGCAGGAAACAGTATTAGTGAGAAAATTGTGTTAGAGGAATTGATGAATCATTAAGATTGGTCAGTCCCTTGGACCTGTATTCTCCTTTCCAGAATTTTGAAAGAGTTGGCTTTGGAGATAGTAGATACATTGGTGATCAGCTTTCAAAATTCTATAGATTCTGGTATGGTTCCTGCAAATTGGATGGTAGCAAATGTCGTTCCATTATTTAAGAAACAAAGGAGAGAAATTTGAGAAGTATAGACCTATTGACCGTACATCACCAGTAAGGAAAACTAGAATCTATTATAAAGGATGTGATCAATGGACCCTCAGATAATAACGATTTAATTGAGCATATTCTACATGGATTTGGGAAAAGGGAAGTTGTGTTTGATGAACCTGTTCCAAACAGGTTTTGAAGGTTTTCGAGGATGTTACTAACAGAATTGGTAAAGGAGTGTCACTGAAAGTAGTATATTTGAACTTTAAGAAGGCTTTGATAAAGTGCCCACAGGAGATTGATGAGCAAAATTGATGCACATTAGATAAGAGGTAGCATACTGGCATGGAATAAAAGTTGTTTTTTATTTTATTCTACTGAAGAAGGGCTCATTCCCGAAACGTCGATTCTCCTGCTCCTTGGATGCTGCCTGACCTGCTGCGCTTTTCCAGCAACACATTTTCAGCTCTGATCTCCAGCATCTGCAATCCTCACTTTCTCCTCCAATAAAAATTGGTTAACAGGCAGAAAACAATAGGAATAAATGAGTCATTTTCACATTGATGGGCTGTGACCAGTTTTCTACTGCAGGGATTAGTTCTTAAGACCCCAACTGACTACAATATTTATCAATGATTTGGGTGTGGGAACAAAACTATGGGAATGTGTGCTGTGAGAAAGATACAAAGCAGCTCCAAGAGGACTTGGACAGGTTTAGTGAGTGGGCAAGAATATGTCAAATGCAATGCTAATGTATTAGGAAGAATATGTGCAGCATATTTCTTACATGGTAAGAGGTTAGAGAGTATAGATGTACAAAGGGACCTGGGTGTCCATGTGAATAGTGAACGTGAGGACTGCAGATGCTGTCTATCTGAAGCTTCTGCAAAAACTGCAAATAGACAAAGGTACTAAAGGACCGATGTGCTGTGCTGGTCATAACACCAGCAGCACAACAATCATCTGCACTTATTGGAGCCTTTAATTTAGGAAAAACATTCCAAAGTACTTCACATGAGTACCATCCAACTCAAAAGAAAGAATGGATTGTACTTTACACTGGGTCTTCAACTGTGCAATCCATGGGGATGGTGTGGTGGTTAGTGGACCTCCGTATGGCTCAGTATGCCTCCGCTAAATCTGTGTTCTCAGCAGCAAGGCGCAGGATGAGGGGCTTTTGTCCGAAACGTTGATTTTCCTGTTCCTCAGGTGCTGCCTGACCTGTTGTGCTTTTCCAGCACCACGCTCTTGACTGTCCTTGTGAATAAGTCATTGAAAGCTAAAATGCTGGTGCATCAAGCAATTAGAAACACTAATAGTGTATTTGCCTTTACTGCAAGAAGATTTGAGTACAGAACTAGTAAAACCTTATTTAAATTATATAAAACTTGGTTGGATCACATTTGTAGTTATTTTAGTCCCTTTATTTAAGTAAAGATATTATTGCCATAGAGAGAGTGTCTAATGAAGACATATTGGGTAACTGGGTCTGTATTCTTGAACCTTCAAGAAAAAGAGGTTATCTCATTGAAATCTTCAAAATACTTAAAGGAATAGATAGACAGTGTTAATGCAGGCAAGAAGATTCTCCTGACTGGGAAATCTAAAACTAGGGGTCACAAATTTAAAAATAAAGGGCATGCCAATAAGGGACCAAGACAATGATAATTTTTCTTTTGTCTGTGCACCTCTGGTTGTTAACCTTTGGAATTGTATCTCACAGAGTGCTGCAAAGCTCAGTCTTTGAGAGTCGGTCCTTGACACATTCATGAGACACTCATGTGGCCCATCCTGAATATGCTACTACTGACATAAACCCCACATCTCCAGCCAGCCACTGAATATCTCCAAACAAAAATCTACAAATTGCCAAGGCTGAGATATGAGTGCAGAAACAGAAGAAACCTGGATCAAAACACATTCTAGATTGTCTCAACTTGGGAGACAGGATGAAAAGTAATAACGGTACAATAGCAGAAAATGCTTTCTTGAATTTCCTGTGCAGTGAATTGAATTTGCCGAAAGTTGACATAGAATCTTAGAGGCATAGAGATATACAGCATGGAAACAGACCCTTTGGTCCAACTCGCCCTTGCCAACCAGATATCCTAATCTAATCTAGTCTCATTTGTCAGGATTTGGCACATATGCCTCTAAACCATATGGCTCAGTGGGTGGTGGTAGAGGGTTGCTTTTCAGACTGGAGGCTTGTGACCAGTGGAGTGCCACAAGGATCAGTGCTGGGTCCACTGTTTTTTGTTATTTATATAAATGATTTGGATGTAAACCTCGGAGGTATTGTTAGTAAGTTTGCTGATGACACCAACATTTGAGGAGGAGTGGACAGCAAAGAAGGTTACCTCAGAGTACAACGGGATCTTGATCAGATGGACCAAAGGGCTGAGGAGTGGCAGATGGAATTTAATTTAGATAAATGTGAGGTGCTGCATTTTGGAACGCAAATCAGGACAGACTTATACACTTAATGGTAAGGTCGTGGGGAGTGTTGCTGAACATTGAGACCTTGGAGTGCAGTTTCATGGTTCCTTGAAAGTAGAGTGGCAGATGGAGAGGATAGTGAAGAAGGCATTTGGTATGCTTTCCTGATTGGTCAGAGTACTGACTATCAGTGTTGGGAGATCATGTTGCGGCTGTACAAGACATTGGTTAGGCCACTTTTGGAATATTATGTGCAATTCTGATCTCCTTCCTATCGGAAGAGCGTTGTGAAACTTGAAAGGGTTCAGAAAACATTTAAAAGGATGTTGACAGGTTTGGAGGATTTGAGCTATAGGGAGAGGCTGAACAGGCTGGTGCAGTTTTCCCTGGAGCATCGGAGGCTGAGGGGTGACCTTATAGAGCTGTTATGAAGGTGTTGGTGTGTACTATACTTTTAAGAGCGAGACAAAGCTAGCAAGGACTGATCAAAAGCACAGAGTGCTGAACAAGGTAAAAATGTAACACTTGGTTGAAGCAAATAGCTGGAGTTGTATTGCCATGGGAAAAAAAAATTCAAATTCGACCAATCAGTTTAAATTATGCCCCAGATACCAAATTCCAATAAAATGTGAATTTAGTGTTTTGATGATATCAAACCAATTAAATAATCCAATGTTTTGGGGTATAAAACCGGACATTTTAAACAGTTAGGGGGAGAACTGCCAAGACAATCAACAGGTATAAACTGATATCCAAAGAGCTGTCTGAAAGGTACCCTTCCATAAGAAATTTGTGCAGCAGAACACCGAAGCCAACCTGGAGAAAAATCTACAGAGGAAAATCTACAAAGGAGTATCAACAAAGCTGACTGGTTTTAAAACGATTTTTTTTTGTAAATCTTAATTAGGGTGTTTTATCGGACCAGTACTACAGAGTGGGAGGTTAAGGATAGGTTTAAGAGAAAAGAGTTGTAAATAGTTATGGTTTAATGTTCTCAAATGGACTTAAAGAATAGAATTGTTAATGTTTACGTTAAGTAGTGAAATCTGAGATATTTTTTGCCTCTCGAAATTTAACAGATTACAACGTGAGGTGAGCTTCTCTGTGTGTTGGGTTTAAATTAGCAGAGGGGTTTACCCTGCGTTGTAACAGAGGTTTATAAAATGATGAGGGGCATGGATAGGATAAATAGACAGGATCTTTTCCCTGGGGTAGGGAGTCCAGAACTAGAGGGCATAGGTTTAGGGTGAGAGAGGAAAGATATAAAAGGGACCTAAGGGGGAACTTTTTCACACAGAATGTGGTGCATGTATGGAATGAGCTGCCAGAGGAAGTGGTGGAGGCTCATATAATTAAGGCATCTAAAAGGCATTTGGATGGGTATATGAATAGAAGACTTTAGAGGGATATGAGCCAAATGCTGGCCAATGGGACTAGATTAGGTTAGGATATCTGGTCGACGTGGACAAGCTGGACTGAAGGTTCTGTTTCTGTGCTGTACATCTCTATGACTCTATGACTCTAAGTTCGTGAGACATGATTTCCCAGGCACAAAGCCATGCTGAGTATCCCTAATCAGTCCTTGCCTTTCCAAATACATGTAAATCCTGTCCTTCAGGATTCCCTCCAACAGCTTGCCCACCACCAATGTCAGGCTCACCGATCTATAGTTTCCTGGCTTTTCCTGACCACCTTTCTTAAATAGTGGCAGCACATTAGCCAACCTCAAGTCTTCCAGCATCTCCCCTGTGCCTATCAATGATACAAATATCTCAGGAAGGGGTCCAACCATCACTTCCCTAGCTTACCACATAGTTCTAGTGTTCATCTTTTAGATTAGATTAGATTACTTAGTGTGGAAACAGGCCCTTTAGCCCAACAAGTCCACACTGACCGTCCGAAGAGCAATCCACCCAGGCCCATTTCCCTACATCTACCACTACGGGCAATTTAGCATGGCCAATTCACTTGACCTGCACATTTTTGGACTGTGCGAGGAAACCGAAGCGCCCGGAGGAAACCCACGCAGGCACAGGGAGAATGTGCAAAACTCCACACAGACAGTTGCCTGAGGCGGGAATTGAACCCGGGTCTCTGGTACTGTGAGGCAGCAGTGCCGCCCTGATCGGGTTCTCAGGATTTATCCACTGTTTTGCATTTCAAGACATCCAGCATCTCCTCCTCTGTAATATTGACATTTTTCAAGTTGTCACCATCTATTTCCCCACATTCCATATTTTCCATGCCTTTCTCCACAGTAAACACTGATGCAATATTGTTTAGTATCTCCCCCATCTCCTGCTGTTCCTCAGATGGGCTGCCTTGCTGTTCTTAGAGAGGCCCTATTCTCCTCCGAAGTTACCCTTTTGTCCTTAATGTATTTAAAAAATCCCTTTGGATTCTCCTTAACCCTATTTGCCAAGCTATCTCATGTCCCTTTTTGCCCTCCTAAATATACTTCTACTACCTTTACACTCTTCTAAGGATTGATTTGATCTCTCCTCTCTAGATCTGACATATGCTTCCTTCCTTTCACCCTAAGAGCTATATACTGTTTCTGATGTTGAGGACTCAGAGTTGTCTCAGATGAATGAACTACTTGGCATTTCTGGCAGAACTTAGCTGCAAATGCTTCAACCCTTGCATTTTTTTAATCAGCTTGCTAGGCTTTCCATTCATGGAGGATGGGGATATTTATGGAGTTTCCTCCATTATTTATCCAACTGTCAAACATTATTTACAATTCTGATTCAGAACTGCTGAGCATTCATCTGATCCATTGTTTGTAGGACATGTAGCTCTGTTTGTGGCATGCTGCTGCCTAAATTTGATCCTTTTCCTGCCCTGGACTACCACTTTTGAAGTTCTCAATTGCTATTTCTTTCCTAGATACTGTTCTTTGATGCTAGAAAAACAATCAGGTTAGACCATAACCCATTGAGAGGTTAATGAAGTGTGCAAAGAGTTGGCAAATGGTATATAATGTGGGAAAATAGGAGGTTACTCATTTTGGAAGGGAGAACAAAATAACAGAATCTTATTTTACTGGACAAAAACTGCTGAAAGCTGCAACATAAAGGGACTTGGAGGAATTTATGCATGAAACATAAAGTTAGCACACAGGTACAACAGGTAATCAGGAAGGCTAATGGATCGTTGGCCCTTATTTCAAGGAATTGAAATAGAAGAATAGGGAAGTCTTACTGCAACTGTATAAGGTAGTGGTGAGACCACATTTGAAGTATTATGAGCAGTTTGGTCCCCTTATGTAAGGAAAGATGTTGTTGAATGACCTGCTCCTGTTCCTATTTCCTACAGTCTTACAAGACGTAGGAGCAGTAGGCCATTCAACCCAATGAGTCTGCTCTGCAATTCAATGAGATGCTGGTTGATCTGAGAATGGATAGGTTAAAGTATCATCACAGGTGACGTTTTGGTTGTTTTGAGTTAATTGACGGAATGTTTCCATTGTTTAGTTTTTAGGTTGCGTACTGAAGTAGTGTTTAGTTAATATTGCTTTTAGTTTGCATAGTACAGTAAAAGTCTTAAAACTTTAGACCAGAAGAATGCTATTTGGCCCATTAAGTCTGCTTCACCATTCAATGAAATCATAGCTAATCTGACAATCCTCAACAACACTTTCCTGCCTTATCCCCATAATGCTTGATTCCTTTACTGATTAAATACTTGTCTATCTCAATCTTGAATATTCTTAATAATCCAGGCTCAGTCCTCTGTAGTAACAAATTCCACACATTCACTACCTTTTGAGAGAAAAGTATCCTCATTTTAAATGGACGACCCCGCTGAGATTGTGTCCTTTAGTCACAGGTTCTCCCACAACGGGCAATAATCTCTCCGCATCTACACTGTCAAGTTCCCTAAACATCTTTTATGTTTCAATGCAGTCTTGACTAATTATCCTAACCTCCAATGAGTTCAAGCCTAACCAACTCAACATCTCATACAAAAATCTCTCCATACCTGGAATCATCCTCATGAACCTTCTCTGGACTGCCTCAAAGTAAGGGAACCTAAACTGTTCAGTATTCCAGGCATGGTCTGACTAGTGTTCTGAAGTACAATCACCAAACCCAAAACATTAACTCTGATTTCTCTCCACAGATCCAGCCTGACCTGTTGACTTTTTTCAGCAACTTATATTTTTGTTTATAGTCTGACTAGTGCTGATCTTTTTGAAATAAAGGCCAACAGTCCATTTACATTTCCCATTACCTATCAAGATTGAACTTGTGATTGGCACAGCGACCCCCAAATTCCTTTATTCTGCTGATTTCTGAAGTATCTATTTAAATGAAGTTCAGCTTTCTATTCTTCTTACCAAAATGCATAATCTCACCTTTGCCCCACATTGTATACCATCTGCTAAACAGGTGAGCAAACAGGTGGATGAGGGTAAAGCCATTGTTGTGGTGTATATGGACTTCAGTAAGGCATTTAATAAGGTTCCCCATAGTAGGGGAAATAAGGAGACATGGGATTGAGGGTGATTTAGTGGTTTGGATCAGAAATTGGCTAGCTGAAAGAAGATAGAGCGGTGGTGATTAACGGGAAATGTTCATCCTGGAGTTCAGTTACTAATGGTGTACAGCAAGAATCTGTTTTCAGGCTACTGCTGTTTGTCATTTTTTATAAATGACCTGGATGAGGGCGTAGAAGGATGGGTTAGTAAATTTGTGGATGACACTAAGGTCGGTACAGTTGTGGATAGTGCTGAAGGATGTTGTAGGTTACAGAGGGGCATAGATAAGTTGCAGAGCTGGGCTGAGAGGTTGCAAATGGAGTTTAATGCAGAAAAATGTAACGTGATTCACTTTGGAAGGAGTAACAGGAATGCTGAGTACTGGGCAAATGGTAAGATTCTTAGTAGTGTAGATGAGCACAGAGATCTTGGTGTCCATATACACAGATCCCTCAAAATTGCCACCCAGGTTGATAATGCTGTTAAGAAGGCATATAGTGTGTCAGCTTTTATTAGTAGAGGTATCGAGTTTTGGAACCATGAGGTCATGCTGCAACTGTACAAAACTCTGGTGTGGCCGCCCTTGGAGTATTGCGTGCAATTCTGGTCACTGCATTATGGTAAGGGTGTGAAAGCTTTGGAAAGGGTTCAGGGGACATTTACTAGGATGTTCAAGGAGAAAGTGAGGACTCCAGATGCTGGAGATCAGAGCTGAAAATGTGTTGCTGGAAAAGCGCAGCAGGTCAGGCAGCATCCAAGGAACAGGAGAATCGACGTTTCGGGCATAATTCCTGAAGAAGGGCTTATGCCCGAAACGTCGATTCTCCTGTTCCTTGGATGCTGCCTGACCTGCTGCGCTTTTCCAGCAACACATTTTCAGCATTTACTAGGATGTTGGCTGGTATGGAGAGAAGGTCTTAACGAAGTAAGGTTGCGGGACTTGAGGTTGTTTTTGTTAGAGAGAAGGTTGAGAGGTGACTTAATTGAGACATATAAGATAATCAGTGAGTTAGATCGAGTGGACAGTGAGAGCCTTTTTCTGAAGTGGTGATGGATAGCATGAGGGGCTAGCTTCAAATTGAGGGGTGATAAATATAGGACAGATGTCAGAGGTAGTTTCTTTACTCAGAGAGTAGTAGGGGCATGGAACACACTGCCTGCAGCAGTTGTAGACTCACCACTTTTACAGGAATTTAAATGAATAGGCATATGGATGAGATTGGAATAGTGTACGTTACATGGGCTTCAGATTGGTTTCACAGGGCAGTGCAACATCAAGGGCCGAAGGGCCTACACTGCGCTATAATGTTCTATGTTCTTTGTGTCATCCTCATAACGTGCATTCTCACCTATTACTCCATACGTCTGCTGGTGGAACACAGCTTCATTTCTCCATTCCATGTTAACAGACTACTTTTCTACTGTTCCATCTTGGATAAGTCAGAATTTCCACTTGGGACGACTGAACAATACAAATTGTGTTCCTAAATTAAAAATCACACAACACCAGTTTATAGTCCAACAGGTTTATTTAGAAGCACTAGCTTTCGCAACGCTGGTCCTTCATCAGGTGTTTGTGGGGTATAAGACGGAAACTAGTGCTTCCAAATAAACCTGCTGGATTACAAACTGGTGTTGTGATTTTTAACTTTGTATACACCAGTCCAAAACCCACATCTCCAAATTAGGTGTTCCTAAGGTACTGCGACCCCCCTTCACCCTCAATGCTTCAGGTTGATTGAATCAAATTCTGCAATCGTGGGATCCTATTTGTTAGCTGAGCCCTATAATCAGGTTACCGACTATTGAAAATAAGGGACACTGTCTGTCAGACTAGCGGAGGTGTGGGTGACTATTAAAGCAGTGTTGATAGTGAGATGCAAGTAGATGCTGGGTACTGTTATCATAGCAGTTCCTTGTACCACACCATCTACCATTAACTGACCAAAATTGATTCGCTCCTGTCACCAGTCACTATGAACTGCCGCATGGTGGTTCTCTTCTGTCATGTTACCATTAACTAACCCCCCACCCCACCCCACCCCCACTGACCACTGAGTGACCCGCAGCAGCGTCTTGTGTACTAACGACTGAACCGTAACTTCCCAGCGCCGCCCAGCCTTGGATCACGTGACTAGTTGACGTCGGGGCGAGGGTTCCTGTGTTGAACTCTCGCGAGGTGTCGCCTTGCTTGGCCGTCAGCAAGAATCAGCCCTTGTGGTAAGTTTGTAAACAACGATAATCAGTAATTTAGGCGGCTCCAGGCTTCTTCTCATGACATTACGAGCGGCGCTTATTGTCACAACGAGCACTGGTCATGGGTGTGTGTGTGAGAGCGGCCTCGGGGTGGGTCTGTTCACAAACGTTATCTGTTAACATGGCGACGGTGCCCGGCCGCTGGGGCTCCGATTCCTGAGGCTTCCTTCCAGCTGGAGGAGGTTTCCTCACAGTGCGGCTTGCTGCTGTCTTCTGGAGTTGCACAAATTCACGAGTAATTGCTTGTGTTAAGTAGAGGGTGGGGTCTCTCTTGGTCTTGAATCGTGGTGCTGTGTAAGATGTGGACACATCTGAATGAGATGAATGGTCTGAGCAATAGAAAATATGACTAGTGTCTCGATCTTTAGAAAGCAGACCGATAGTATCCTTGTCATTGGTATTTGTGCTGCATTGTAACAGAGTCAGATCGTACATTGTGGGTGTTAATACAATTCATACAACCAAAATTTTCAGCATCTTGTTATTAATGATGCACCGTGTGAAATTCTGCACCTCAAAGCAAAAAAATCGCGTTTAATCTCATCATTGGTTTCGAGTTCTGAAGGAATTAATTGAGCATCAATAATGGCTATTGCCCAGCCGTAGAAAATATAAATACTGCTTCTGTTTTCTAAAAGAATAAACAGTTTTAAAATCCGACTGATAAGTATATTTGTTATTGAGAAGCACGGGTGCAGGGCAAAAGTTCATAGCGTCTATGGACCCCACCAAGGTAAATCAAAGTTAGTTTTTAAGCGACACAAAGCTTAATGTTCAAAATCTTGTAGAAAAAAATGAAAGAAACAAAGAGCTCTATGGTTTTGGAAACAACCATTCATCAGAAGGAACAATACTTTGTAGAGCAATGTATTTGATACTTAGGAACAGGAAGAAAGGTTGAAGCAACACTAAAGTGGTTTCATAATACAAACTAAAGACAAATACTTGAGAGTGAAAAGGCCTTATTCTTCTCAGCAATATGAGGGAAGTGGCAGAAGGAACTCTCCAAATTTGACAGCAGTTTTGAAACCCTGATGTAATTAGATTTTGTAAGTTGTGTCATTAAGGAGAAGGTAAATGTTTGAAACAATGAGATGTACGTTTCTCACATTTTGAAGTGATGTGGGACTTCTATTTGACAAGAACTGTGCAGTCCAATATTGCCCATAGATGGGGAAGGGCAATGGATGAAAAATCAAAGAAAAGACATGGTAGCAGTACAGTGCATTATGCTTGCCAGAGATTAAGGAAATGGTGTGCTTTAAAAAAATAATGAAAACATGTTTCAATGATGCTGCTTCATAGCAGAATGATTTATCAGTTGGACTGTTGAAGGACTGATAATACGTTGAATGCAACATTGAACGTAGAATGGAATAATGAGAAGCATGGATAGGGTGAATGATCAGTATAAGTCATTGATCTGAAGATGGAACCATATGAGAGAGACAACAAGGCCCTAGGGGTTTCTTGCTTTAAGACAAGAGGAGTCTAAAGATGATGAATCAACTACAGCACAGATGGTGATTGAGAGCAAAATTGAGAACCATAAATGTATGTTTAATGGAGCTTCTAAATCAGTGCAGAAATACATGGTGCCAGAATTCATCAAAAGCTGTCCACTGTCTGAGCAATGATTGATGATTTCAGAAAAGGGTTTCTTTCATGACTTTAAAAATTACTACACTGTTGTTAAATGCACCCAATAAGCATGAATTGATTTAATTCAGGCTGTAGATATTTTTAGTCAAGAGTGTGGTGCTGGAAAAGCACAGCAGGTCAGGCAGCATCTGAGGAGCAGGAGAATTGATGTTTCAGGCATAAGCCCTTCATCGTGTCTGCAACATCTGCAGTCCTCACTTTCTCTTTGTAGATTTTTAATCAACCTGTTCAGGCATGTTATGATACAACGCTGGAGCAGGTTGGACTTGAATCAGACCTGGCTAAGAGGTAAGGACACTACCATTGCACAACAAGAACTGCACAATTCAGGCTGTAATCGTAATGGTTGGCAAGCAGGTTTGTGTTATTAGAAGCTGACGTTCTTGCACAGGAGGAAGCAGTTTGGCCCATTTTGTACGTGCCAGTCAACAAAGATCTGACTACACTAAGCCCATTTTCCAGCTGCTTGTCCATAGCCCTAGAGGTTCTGTCAATGCAAGTGAATATCAAAATACAGCTTAACTGTTAGAAGAACCTCTGACTCAGCCACCCTTTCAGGCAGTGAGTTCCAAAAAAATTTCTCCTCAACTCTCATCTTCGTTTTCAACCTCATACTTTAAATCTATGCTGCCTGGTTATTGACCTCTGTACTAATGGGATAAAGTGCCTTCCTATCCGTGATCTTGTAAGCTTCTATCAGGTCACTTTTCAACCATCACTGCTGTAAGGAAAATAATTCCAACCTGTCCAATCTTTCCTTTTATATACTCTAACTCTTGCAGCAGCCTGGTAAATATCCTCGACACCCTCTCAAGTGAAACCACACCCTTCCTATAATTTGCTGACCAGAACCTCATGCAGTACTTGGATTGTAGCTTTATCCTCATTTTATAACATTTGAAAATAATCTCCCTGGTAATGTATTGTGCCTCAGCTAATAATGGCAAGTATTTAATTTGCCTTATATACCTGCCGTGCTAACTTCAGGAATATACACATCAAGTTCTCTTTGATCTTTGGTACTTTACAGGTTTCTACCATTTGTAGCTGCCTTGTTAGGATAGTGGAGTTTGCACATTCTCTCCATGTTTGTGTGGGTTTCCTCTCAATCCAAAGATATGCATGTTAGGTGGATTGGCCATGCTAAATTACCCAGAGTGTCCAGGGATGTGCAGGCCAGGTGGATTGGCCATGGGACATGCAGGTTTGTAGGGTGGAGGGGGTGGGTCTGGGTAGGATGCTGTTTGAATTTGGTGTGGACCTGATGGGCCGATTGGTCTGCTTTCATGGTGTAGGGATTCTTTGATTCTGTTAGACAACAGAATCCTTTCACTGTATGAAGTGAAGATATTTAGTTTCAATGTTCTAAAATATCAAATTATCGATGTAAACCTTTTACTATGTAAGCCTAGTCTTTATATAAATCACTATATAGCCACAGACAGTGCTTCTAGTTTTTCTTTTGCTTCTGCGTGGACCTCTGAGGTCTGAGCATGGCAATAACTTCTGGAACTGAATGTCAGTCCTATAGAGGGTGGTGGCATTGGCATCCTAAGCACCATTTGTGGACCTTCAGAGCAGCTATATGTGTGCACAACTGCGCAGCTTAGACGGTACATTTATTGGGTCTTTTTTTCTGCTATAATGTGTCTTGAGCCAAAGATTCAAGGTGAATTTTTAACAAAAAACTTAATAAACATACCACCATATATGAAAGGTGGTAAGGAAAAGCCAGGGAACTATAGATCAGTGAACCTGACGTTGGTGGGCAAGTTGTTGGAGGGAATACTGAGGGACAGGATTTACGTGTATTTGGAAAGGCAAGGACTGATTAAGGATAGTCGATGTGGCTTTGTGCATGGGAAATCATGTCTCACTAACTTGATTGAGTTTTTTGAAGTAATAAAGAGGATTGATGAGGGCAGACAGTGGACGTGATCTATATGGACGTCAGAAAGGCGTTTGACAAGGTTCCTCATGGGAGACTGGTTAGCAAGGTTAGATCTCATGGTATACAGGGAGAACTCGTCATTTGATATAGAGCTGGCTTAAGGGTAGAAGACAGAGGGTGGTGGTGGAGGGTTGTTTTCAGACTGAAGGCCTGTGTGACCAATGGAGGACCACAAGGATCAGAGTTGAGTCCACTACTTTTCATCACTTACATAAATGATTTGGATGTGAACATTGGAGGTGTAGTTAGTTAAGTTTGCAGATGACACGAAAATTGGAGGTGTGATGGACAGCGAAGGAGGTTACCTCGGAGTACAACAGGATCTTGATCAGATTGGCCAGTGGGCTGAGTGGCAGACAGAGTTTAATTTAGATAAATGCGGGGTGCTGCGTTTTGGGAAAGCAAATCAGAGCCGGACTTATACACTTAATGGCATGATCCTGGGGAGTGTTGCTGAACAATGAAAGCCTGGAGTGTGGATTCATAGTTCCTTCAAAGTAGAGTTGCAGACAGATAGGGTAGTGAAGAAGGTGTTTGGTATGCTTTCCTTTATTGGTCAGAGCATTGAGTATAGGAGTTGGGAGGTCATGTTGCGGCTGTACAGGACATTAGTTAGGCCACTGTTGGAATATTGCATGCAATTCTGGTCTCTTTATGTTTGGAAAGATGTTTATGAAACTTGAAAGGGTTTAGAAAAGATTTAGAAGGATGTTGCCAGGGTTGGAGGATTTGAGCTATTAGGAGAGTCTGAATAGGGTGGGTCTGTTTTCCCTGGAGCATCAGATGCTGAGGGGTGATGTTAGAGGTTTATAAAATCATAAGGGGCTTGGATAGGATAAATAGACAAAGTCTATTTATGGGGTGGGGGAGTCCAGAACTAGAGTCCATAGTTTTAGGGTGAGATTGGAAAGATATCAAAGGCACCTAAGGGGCAACTTTTCACACAGGGTGGTGGGTGAAAGGAATACACTGCCAGAGGAAGTGATGGAGTCTGGTACAATTGCAACATTTAAAAGGCACCTGGATGGGGATATGAATAGGAAGGGTTTAGAGGGATATGGGCCAAGTGCTGGCAAATGGGATTAGATTTGGTTAGGATATCTAGTTGGTATGGACGCTTTGGACCGAAGGGTCTGTTTCCGTACATCTCTATAACTGATAATTTAGGATTGAGTGGTATTATGGCGGAAAACATATTTTACAAGGATGAAGAACAGGAAGCACCTGGCTGGAATCTTTGCTTTGATGCACTGAATGCTATTGTGCCAATTTTACGGTAAAGTACACTTGCTAAATATGGGAAGCTTTTGCTTCTTTTGAACCCTATACAAATTTGTACTTTGGTATTGAAGACAACAGTAACAGCATTTATTTTGTCCATTTTATTAGTTGATGTGTGTAGTTGTATTTACATGAAGGTAGAAATTGATCTGGGTCATTTTTTCAAATGGAATGTATTTTAACTTTTATGAAATATCACTGATTTTGTGAGGATAAATACATATTCAAGTGCAAACACCAAAGACCTGTAGATGCTGGAAATCTGTAACAAAAACAAAAATTGCTGGAACACCTCAGGCCTAGCACCATCTGTGGAAAGAGAAATTGAGTAAACATTTCTGGTCCAGAGACTGAAGAAGTTTAAGTTGTTGAAGCAATTTCTGTTGATATTCAAATACCTGTTAGACTAATTTTAATTGTTTATTTTCAACAGTTGAAATTTTTGAAAGTGAGGGCAAGTAGCCCTTTTGATTATTTTAGAGTGTACTTGTAGCACAACTGTTAAAATGTGAGCTACGTTTTCAGAACAATTTCTTGGATGTAGATTAGTCCGAAATGAGATGGAAG
Source organism: Chiloscyllium plagiosum (assembly GCF_037043375.1). Classification (NCBI taxonomy): domain Eukaryota; kingdom Metazoa; phylum Chordata; class Chondrichthyes; order Orectolobiformes; family Hemiscylliidae; genus Chiloscyllium; species Chiloscyllium plagiosum. The sequence goes on from NW_028270145.1 coordinate 51,197,762, forward strand.
TTATGACAAATTTGCCGTCTTCGTTCTGTAGTTACAAAACTTCAGTTAGAAAATCCTCACACAAGTGTGTAATTGCAATAACATTAAGTTCCCGCAATATGGCAAAATGATGCACTTTAAGTGCCATCTTCATTTCTATCCACATATCAATCGTCAATCTGTCCTACTGTATTACCTTCAATGCCCATATCCCAATGTTGTGTAATGACTTCCTGTGTGGGACCTGGTCAAGCACCTTTTGACAAATTTATCTACTGGTTCCCCCAGTATATTGCTAATTGCAATCTCAAGAAAGAAATAGAAGTGTCAAGCTCATATTCTATTTCATGTATTTGTGTTGACTTTGCCTAGTCATAACTGTAGTCGATTGTGTGTTGCTGGAAAAGCACAGCAGGTCAGGCAGCATCCGAGGAGCGGGAGAATGATGAAGGGCTTATGCCCGAAACATCGATTCTCCCACTCCTCAGATGCTGCCTGACCTGCTGTGCTTTTCCAGCAATACACTGTCAACTCTGATCTCCAGCATCTGCAGTCCTCACTTTCTCCTAGTCATAACTGTATTATGATTTTCTAAATGCCCTGTTACGATGCTCTTAATAAGAGATTCTTGCATTTTACCAATGATTTGATTTCTAACCAGCTTCCTTGTTATTTCTTTCTGTCCCTTCATTCTAGAATAACCAGGGCTGTGTTTGTTATTCCCACTACACAGGGATCATTCTCGGATATAGTAAAATGTCAGGTAATCACCATCTGTAATTAAAATCCAGGATGCAGGCAATTAATCCAAGGGGTTTGTCAACACTAAGTCCCAATAATTTCTCCATTATTATTTCTTTACTGTTTCTTGTTTCTTTGAGTTCTTCATTCTGACTAGGCCCTTAGAATGCAACCATTTCTGGAATATTTTTATGTCTTCTACTATGAAGATAGGTACAAAGTATTTACTTACTGTCTCTGCCATTTTCTTATTCTTCATTTTAATTTTTCTTGCCTCTGCCTCAAATGGGTGGTCCAAACCTGGTTTTGCTCATCTCTTCCTTTTGGTATATCAGTTGGAGTTTTTTTTAACATAGATTTGCATAACCATACAGCACAGAAACATGATGTTCACCCCATCCAGTCAAAGCCGATGTTTTTGCTACACTTCAACGTTCTCACAATCTTCTTCGAATGCTGTCAGTACTGCATATATTAACATTTCCCACATGCTTATCTAGTTTAAAAACCAAAAGAACTGTGGATACTGTAAATCAGAATCAAAAGCAAAAACAGAAATTGGTGGAAAAACTCAGCAGGGTCTGGCTGCATCTGTGATGAGAAATCACAGTTAATGTTTTGGGTCAGCTGATCCTTCCTCAGAACTGATGGAAGCTAGGAAAATATTGTTTTTTTTAATGCAGAAAATAGGGTAGGAAGAGAGGTAAGGAGTAAACGATAGGTGGGGATAGAGCCCAAAGAGAGAGAAGAATAGTTGGACAGACAAAGGAGTGGATAACAAGGAGGGTGAATAGCTGTTAATGGAGACTGGGTTGTGTGTCATAGCAGACTGTGAGATAACAAGGCCTGGTTTATGGGGCTTGGTGCTAGGACATAGGAGTGCTCAAGTCCTAAAGTTGTTGAACTCAATATTGAGTCTAGAAGACTGCAAGGTCCCCAAGTGGAAAATGAGGTGGTGTTCTTCCAGTTTATGTTGAGCTTCGCTGGAGCACTGAAACAAGCCTGAGTCAGATATTAAACAGAGAACAGAATGATGTGTTGAAGTCGCAGGCAACTGGAAGGTCAGGGCCGTTTTTCGAGACAGAATGTAGGTGTTCTGCGAAGCGCTCACCCAGTCTATGCTTCATTTCCCCAGTGTAGAGGAGATCACAATGTAGTAGACTAGATTGTGTGAAGTGCAAGTGTGAAGTGCTGCTTCACCTTGAAGCTATGTTTCGGCCCTGGGATACTGACAAGAGAGGAGGTAAATAGGCATGTGTTACACCTTCAACAAAGTAAAAGTGCCATGGTGCTGTGGTGGGGTGTGGAAAGTGAAGGAAGAGTGGACCAGGGTGTCCCAGAGAGAATGTCCCTGCGGAAGGCGGACAGGGGAGGAGAGGGAAATATGTGTCTGGGGGTAGCAGAAAAGGTGGCTAATGATTTTCTGGATGTGGATCCGAGATGAATGGTAGGTAAGGACAAGGGGAACCCTATTGCTGTTGTGGCAGGGAAGAGAGGGAGTGAGTGGTAAGTGCAGGAGTTGGTTTGGACCCGGTTGAGCAATCTGGGGAATCCTCAGCTGAGGCTCTTCACCCTCCTAGCCAGAACATTATCCACTCCTTTGTCTGTCCAACTGTTCTTCTCTTCTCTCTCTTTGGGCTCTGTCCCCACCTGTCATAAAAACCAACACTTTCCTAGCAACCATCCAGTCTGAGGAAGAGTCACTGGACCTGAAATGTTAACTCTAATTTCTTTTCTCAGATGCTGCCAGACCTCCTGAGCTTTTCCAGCAATTTGTTTTTTGTTGCTTATCTTGTTTACCCTGGAAATGTATCTCAACTACTACTCAAACCTTGACTACTGCCTGTGGTAATGAGTGGCATGCTCTCATCACGTTTTGAATGAAGCTTCTTCTAAATTGCAAATTTGATTTCTTGGCGCTTACCATATTTCATGGGTTCTACATTTGCAACTTGCTGTAAGTGAAGCTCTCCCTGTGCTAGATTTATCAACACTTTTTATAATTTTAAAGAACTTTGTTAGGTTAGTCTTTGATCTTTCTTTCAGAAAAGAAATCCAGTCTGTTCATCCTTTCCTGATAGGTACAACTACATAGACTGATCTAATATCATTGTAAATTTGTTTTGCATTCACGCTACTGTTCCTCTTTGTAATAATGTGGTGACCAGGACTGTACAATTAATATCTAAGTGTTGCATTTACAATGTGTTTTTTATATTACATTAGTTTACGCTCTTTTTTAAAATCAATTTCTTGGTTATCCTTTGCTGAATTTTAAAATCCTCCTACTCCTAAGGCTTATTGTATGTGGCAATATTATTAACTTCCCCAGAAATCAGGTACTTGCCTTAACATCCTTTAGTTTGAGTTGAACCACTTATCTTGAGGGGTTTTTAATCCCTTGAGGAAATGTGTTCTTGTTTCAAATTACTGTTTAATTTTACTGTCGTATTGTTTAATGTAGATTTCCAATCTACCTAGCCAACTCATCCTTCAAACACATAATTTGCTTTGTTTAGATTTAAGTCTGTCTTTTGTCACTTAACTCACACTGAAACTATAAATTTGTCACAGTATGATCACAAATCCATAGAGGCTTCTTTATTACAATGTTATTAAATGAACCCTTTTCTCATTGCACAATACTAGATATCAAAACGTCTGTTCCCTAGATGGTTCTTGGCATACTGGTGTAAAAATATCTATCTTGCTTTTAAACTTTGCTCAGTTTAAATGAAGGGTTAAATCCCAGCTGATTACTGTGTTATGCTTGTTCTATGTACCTTATTAGGGCCTAATGACATCGCAAGAATTTGAGGAGCTAGAACCACAATCTCAATCTAGAACTTTGCAGATAATCATGTTTGATTATTACTTGATCCATGCACAAAATGACATCGGGACACGACAAGTGTGGGGATTAAATGTGTGGCTGAACAATTGGTGTGATAGGCAGGTCTTTTGATTCCTGGAGCACTTGCACCAGTACTAGGGAAAGAAGAAGCCATTCCTCTGAAACGTGGCAACTTTTATAGAATCATAAAATCCTTACAGAGTAGAAGCAGGCCTCACTCCAAGTCCACACCATCCTTCCTTAGAGAATCCCAGACTCAGCACAACCTTAGTCCTAAGTGTGGTGCTGGAAAAGCACAGCAGGTCAGGCAGCATTCGCAGAGCAGGAGAATCGGGTATAAGCCCATCACGGTGGGCGGCATGGTGGCACAGTGGTTAGCATGCTGCCTCACAGCACCAGAGACCTGGGTTCAATTCCCGCCTCAGGTGACTGACTGTGTGGAGTTGTTGCACGTTCTCCCCGTGTCTGCGTGGGTTTCCTCCGGGTGCTCCGGTTTCCTCCCACAGTCCAAAGATGTGCAGGTCAGGTGAATTGGCCCTGCTAAATTGCCCGTAGTGTTAGGTAAGGGGTAAATGTAGGGGTATGGGTGGGTTGCGCTTCGGCGGGGCTTTGTGGACTTGTTGGGCTGAAGGGCCTGTTTCCACACTGTAAGTAATCTAGTCATCTAATCATGGTGGCTCAGTGGTTAACACCTGTTGCCTCACAACAGCAGGGACTGGGTTCGATTCCCACCTTGAGCGACTATGCAAACTCCACACAGACATTCTCCCTGTGTGTGTGTGTGTGTGTGTGTGTTTCCCCTTCGGGTGCTCTGGTTTCCCCCTACAATCAGAGCTGAAAATGTGTTGCTGGAAAAGCGCAGCAGGTCAGGCAGCATCCAAGGAGCAGGCAAATCGACATTTTGGGCATGAGCCCTTCTTCAGGAATGAGGAGAGTGTCATTCTCCTCATTCCTGAAGAAGGGCTCATGCCCGAAACGTCGATTCTCCTGCTCCGTGGATGCTGCCTGACCTGCGGCGCATTTCCAGCAACACATTTTCAGCTCATGCTAAAATTGCTCATAGTGTTCAAGGATGTGTAGGTTAGGTGTATTAGTCTGGGGTAAATGTAGAGCAGTAGGGAAATGGGTCTGGGTGGGTTTCTCTTTGGACGGCTGGTGTGGACTTGTTGGGCCAAAGGGCCTGTTTCCACACTGTAGGATTCTATATCTATATCAGATATCATATCATATATCAAGAATGCCCACCCCAATCCTATTCCTGTTACCTTGTGTTTTCCATGGTTTATCCACCTAACTTGCACATCTTTGAACACTATGGGCAATTTAATGGCCAATCCATCTAACCTGCACATCTTTGGACTGTGGCAAGAAACCAGAGCACTTGGAGGAAACCCATGTAGATGTGGGGAAAATATCCAAACATCTCACAAATAGTCACCCAAGGCTGGAATTAAACCCAGGTCCCTGGTGCCAGGGGCAGCATTGTTAACCACTAAGCCACTGTGCTGCCCCTGGCACTAGTGTCCTGGCAAATCAAATGACTAGGGCAGTGTATAGGGTTTTAAACTAACGAAGGCTTGAAGGAATGAACAAGATTCAAAAAGGTTAAATTCGAAAACCATTAAAGAAATGTGAAGGTTGCAGAGTATAACAGTGATTAAAGTGGAAAATAAGCAGCGTCGGTCAGAAGGAACAGAGAGCCTAAAGTAGATGGTAGAGCATTTGAAAGTAAGGTGGCATTGGATTTGCTCCCTACATGTTGCGATTTTTACTTATCTACCATGCAGATCTTGCCCTTGTCCATCTGAGCATAAAAATAGACCTTGTTGCTTAAAGTCAAAGATGCTATTCCAGCACTGCACCTGGAGTTGCCTTACCTGTCTGACTTTAAGTCACAACATGATATCCTGACCATTATTCAGATCTGTAACACTTCCAAATCTAAGGATCTGACTTCAGCCTAGATCAAAATGTCCATGTAACTCTTCCCTATCTCTGTCATGCAATACTTGCACTTCTGACTCCAGCTCAACAATTTTGATTGGACATTCCTTCAAAATACGCATACCACTGTTGTCGTTCACTGGATAAACCAAGGAAATGTAACCAATTTATCTTACATTGAAATAAGTGTCAATTCTTTCATTTTCATATCGTGACTTTGTTGTCAAATTTGACCAGTCTGTTGTTAGCCTGGCAAGACCTCCTCTCTATTAAAGACATTAAGGAAATATAAGCATTTATATAAAGTGTAAATATCATTGTATGGTTAGTATAGCAACCCAATCAATATAATGAACTTGCATGCATTTCACAAGTGAAATACATCAATCTCTTTTCATCAAGTAACCATGTAATGGTGAATTTTTGATGAAGCCCACCTTTGTGTCAGCTATAACTCACATAGTAGCACTCACGCTTCTGATTCAGGAAGTTATTGATTCAAGTCTTATTCCAGAGACTTGAGCACAGAAATCTAGACACTCCAGTTCAGATCTCTGGTATTGTTATGCTATTGTATATTGCACTTTTTTGATTGAAATGTTTAATCAAGTTCCTGCCCCCTCAGATCTAATAAACAGATTACTAAGCGCTTCGCAGGAGGCTCCCAAGCAGTGATGATGTCGCCTAGCCAGGGGACGAAACGTTTGCAACAAAAACTTCCAGCTCGGCGAACAGAACCACAACAGATTACCAACTCATTATCACATCACTGTTGTGAAACTTTGCACAAATTAGTTACTGTGTATTCTAATTGTGGCAGTGACTACACTTCAAAATGACTCCGTTGCCTAAAGTACTTTGGGACATCCTATGTCCGGAAAGGCACTATGACAGTAAAGGCTGTTTAATTTTGTTTGTGCGCAGTCTATTCGTTTTGTGTGCAAGACCTTTACTGTTTTTGTGCAACTGCATAAGCAAGGTAACTTAAGGAAGCCCATGTTGTGCTATGCTTACACAGTAACTTCTGGGTTTCTATGCAGCTTTGTAGTTTGGAGGCAATATTGATTGTAAGGCTTGCTTTCTTTGCTTAACTATTGTCCCAAAGCTCAGGTATGAAAGTGTAATATTCTATTATCAAGCTACGGTCCCATTACCGATCTTTTGTTCTTAATGTTAAGGGTTGATGGAAATTGTGAGATCAGATGGTTGGTGTTAAGCATTATGTTAATGACACGATTTTTAGTTTTTTAGATTAGATTAGATTACATTAGATTACTTATAGTGTGGAAACAGGCCCTTCGGCCCAAAAAGTCCACACCGACCCGCCGAAGCGCAACCCACCCAGACCCATTCCCCTATATTTACCCCTTCACCTGAAGAAGGGCACATGCCCGAAACATCAATTCTCCTGCTCCTTGGATGCTGCCTGACCTGCTGCGCTTTTCCAGCAACACATTTTCAGCTCCGTATGTCTTCCTGAAGTCAATGATCAGTTTTTTTTGTTTTGCCAACCTTGAGAGAGAGAGTGCTATCATTGCACCATGACACTAAGCCCACTATCTCCTTTCTGTATTCTGACTCAGCATTGTTTGATATCCATCCTAGTAAAGTTGTAGACGGCCTTTAATTCGGAATTTGGTTACACAGTCTTGAGTATACTGGGAGTACAGTAGGGGCTGAGAACGCATCCTTAGGGGGGCTCCAGTGTTGAGAGTTATCGTGGAGGCAGTGCAGTAGTCTATCTTCACTGATTGCAGTCTGTGGGTCAGAAAGTTGAGGATCCATTTGCAGAGGAAAATTTGAGCTTATCTGGAGGGTATTATAGTATTGAAGGCAGAGCTGTAGTCGATGCGTCGGCATCTGATGTAAATGTCCTATGTGGCTGCCTTTTTAAAATTTAACCCATTTTTCTAATCAACCTGTTCAAAGATGTTATCGCAAACCTCTGGAGCAGGTGGGATTTGAAGCTGGGCCTACTGGCTTAGGGATAGGGGCATACCACTGCACCACAAGAGGGTCCCTAAAAGCCATGCCAGAGCAAGTACTTGAACCTTGGACTCTGAGATTAAAAGTCTGATGCTGTACTGACTGAGCTATCTGTGCTCCTCAGTGCCTGTCAAAGGCAAAAAAAAAGTACTGATTACCTTGACTAACTAATTGGCTTTAGGGGACATGAAACACTCCTTTCTTAGCAGACCCTTGGATTAAAGATGACTTGGATCAATCACTCTGGTTTGATGGGTTCTGAAATGGCTAAACACAGCGCATGCCCTTTAGATTCTGTGCATGTAGAATAGGTGGTGTTGGAAGGGTTAGATAGATGAGAAGTTTGGATGTTTATATGTTCCCTCTACTTTGATTTTTACCTCTGAACATTCCCAAAAAATCTTTATTTGGTGAATAAGCTGTTTCCATTTTGGTGTGTTATAATTCAGGTTCTTTCTATGGGTGACATTGGCTGTGTTTGATCACTTCAGGGATGTTTTGAGGGCATTCTACTGCTTTTCTAAATTTGTCACCTCCATCTGTGGGTAATTTGCTGGAGGTTTCTGCAGTATAGAACGAGAAAGATGGAGAAGAGAGTTGGTTCAATGACACAGCTTTGTCTTCAGTTTTCATTAAATTAGGATTTGTGGTATTTCAGTTGGTGTCAATCACATCTTGAATGTCATCATGAAATTGGTTTAGGATGGTGACAATTTTGAGGGCAGGCAAAGTTGAGGGTGACTCTCCTGCCATGACTGAGTTCCAGTAGAACCATTGCCTAAGAAATCTGGTGTCAGACATAAAGTTACACGTTGCTGGTTTTCCAAATGGAACTCATTTTCAGTGATTGCCACCTCGATGTTGGGTAAATTGGCTTGGAAGAAGAAGCTGCTGCTGAACCACCTTTCTTGTCCCCAGATTTGGAGTGGTATTATTAGTGATACTTCTCCAGTGTTTTGTGGTTCCTGCTGTTGTTTGTCCAAGTCTCCAGTGTATAGCGAATTACTGCTGCCCAGTGAATCATCATCCTAATCTCAGGTTTAAGATCCCGGTGCATATCTATTCTCTTCAAAGGCTGGCTGAAGGCTGAGCCTTACATGTTGGAGACGATAATGAATGTTGTCATGTCTGTCTGTCTTCATCAAGAGGAGGTTCCCAAGAGACAGAAAATGAATTGCATCTTCTGAACTTGTTAATTAATTGGTGAATTTGTTTACTGTGGAAAGAGGACCTTAGTTTTCCAAGAACCTTCTATTTGTTACCTACTCCTGTGGATAATTTGCTGGAATTTTCTGCAGTTTCGAACAAGAAAGGTGGAGAAGAGTTGATTCAATGACATAGCTTTATCTTCTGTTTTCATTAAATTAAGATTTGTGATATCTCAGTTGGTATCAAACACAACTTCAATGTCATCATGAAATTGGTTTAGGATGGTGACAATTTTCTGCAGGCAGGCAAAGTTGAGGGGGATATTCTATAAGCCTTCATTGTTGACAGAGTCTCAGAGGCTTTTGTGAGGTCGTAATATTAATTTGTGTTTTTCTTGAATTTGTCATACAACAAATATGTTTTTGTGGTGGAAATTGTACTACCTCTCAAGAAAGAATTCGTCGGTCACTGGGAGAAGGCGGTTGAAACAGATCTTTATAATGATCTTCAAACAGTGGGGCAATTCCTTTTTATGTTGTCTCTTTTCCTCAAAGTAGTTGCAGCTATAAGACCACCTGGCATGATCATTTTGCTTCAGGCAATAGAAATAACTGCCTAAAATTGATCATAGACCTGTTTACAGAAGGTTGTATTTTTATGTGTGCTAGATGGGAGAAAATCACATCACAAAGCATATGCACTGTTTAATCTATTGAAATTTACAAACTTTGTCATAGTTTGTATCTACTGATCAGAGGGTAATTTGTTCTGAGTTTGGTGCTATGTCATATAAAACATAAAGTTAGCTAATCTCATTTGGGGATTTATAGTTGTTGTGGGTGTATGAATCTACAAATTAGGAGCAGATATAGACCTTCTCAGCCCTCTTGTCTGCTCTGCCATTCCATAAGATCATGGCTGCTCTGTTGTGGCCTTGGTTTTACATTCCAGTCTACTTATACTAACAATTCCCTTATTAGTCACGAGACTCTCCACCTGTGCCTTAAAAGTATGCAATGATCCCTCCTCCACCGCACTCTGGCGAAAGAGTTCCAATAGCACGTGATGCTCTGAGAGAAAGAGAGATTCTTCTAATTTCTGCCTTAAATGGGAATCTTCTTATTTTTAAACTTTGTCCATATTATTGTCTCTCCAACAAATTGGAAAAATCATTTCAGCTTTTGCCCTGTCAAGTCCTTTGAGAATCTTTAATATTTCAATCGATGAATCTCTCATTCTTCTAAACTTCAAGTTTCAACTTTTCACCATGAGTCAAAATGATCTTCTGACTGAAAAACAGGTGTCAGTCGAGTGAATCCAATAGACCTAATTCCCAAGGTGAGATGAACTAATTTTCTGGTTTGTATGCCTCAGTATTAGATTCTGCACAAAGTATTTGCTAATCAACATGCTGTATCTTTGGGTGTGGTAGGGCTAAAATAAATCAGGAATCTATATTAAAATAATGATATTTAAGATAAATTTACTGTGAAGTGCTTTGAAATGCTTCTAAGTGATATGATAAAATGCAACATAAGTGCCAAGTCTGTCTTGCTTTCTTTAATTGCTGTTCAGTGATTTCTCCTCCCAGTGCAGAAATAGGTAGATACTTGGTAAGGACATGCCCAGGTTTACCCATTGTCTCTCCAGACTGCCATTTCTCACTGTTTCAGCTCACTCTTGGGTAAGGTATAAGAATACTTTTAGAAGCTGTAGTGTCAGAGAGACAAAGTTGAAATTCGCACAAGAAAAACAAAGCACTGTTTTCAGTCATATAATTTTATTTGCTGCAGAGCATTGAAAATGTAGTAAATCATCACATTGTAAAAAAATTCTTTATATAGCTTTTGTGTAGATTTATGTTTATAAATCTTTTCAAAATTATTTGAAATTAAGACATACACATGTTTTAAAAACATAGTCATAGAGATGTACAGCATGGAAACAGACCCTTCGGTCCAACCCGTCCATGCTGACCAGATATCTCAACCCAATCTAGTCCCACCTGCCAGCACCCGGCCCATATCCCTCCAAACCCTTCCTATTCATATACCCATCCAAATGCCTCTTAAATGTTGCAATTGTACTAGTCTCCACCACTTCCTCTGGCAGCTCATTCCATACCCGTACCACCCTCTGTGTGAAAAAGTTGCCCCTTAGGTCACTTTTATATCTTTCCCCTCTCACCCTAAACCTATGCCCTCTAGTTCTGGTCTCCCCCACCCCAGGGAAAAGTTTTTGTCTATTTACCCTATCCATGCCCCTATAATTTTGTAAACCTCTATAAGGTCACCCCCAGCCTCCGACAGTCCAGGGAAAACAGCCCCAGGCTGTTCAGCCTCTCCCCATAGCTCAAATCCTCCAACCATGGCAACATCCTTGGAAATATTTTCTGAACCCTTTCAAGATTGACAACTTCTTTCCGTTAGGAAGGAGTCCAGAATTGCACGCAATATCCCAACAATGGCCTAACCAATGTCCTGTACAGCTGCAACATGACCTCCCAACTCTTGTACTCAATACTCTGACCAATAAATGAAAGCATACCAAATGCCGCCTTCACTATCCTATCCTATCTACCTGCGACTCCACTTTCAAGGAGCTATGAACCTGCAATCCAAGGTCTCTTTGTTCAGCAACACTCCTTAGGACCTTACCATTTAGTGTATAAATCCTGCTAAGATTTGCTTTCCCAAAATGCAGCACCTCACATTTATCTGAATTAAACTCCATCTGCCACCTCTCAGTCCATTGGTCCATCTGGTCAAGATCCTGTTGTAATCTGAGGTAACCCTCTTTGCTGCCCACTACACCTTCAATTTTGGTGTCATCTGCAAACTTACTAACTATATCTCTTGTGCTCGCATCCAAATTATTTATGTAAACGACAAAAAGTAGAGGACCCAGCACAGATCCTTGTGGCACTCCACTGGTCACAGGCCTCCAGTCTGAAAAACAACTCTCCACACCACCCTCTGTCTTCAACCTTTGAGCCAGTTCTGTATCCAAATGGCTAGTTCTCCCTGTATTCCATGAGATCTAACCTTGCTAATCAGTCTCCCATGGGGAACCTTGTCGAACGCCTTACTGAAGTCCATATAGGTCACATCTACCGTTCTGCCCTCATCAATCCTCTTTGTTCTTCTTCAAAAATCTCAATCAAGTTTGCGAGACATGATTTCCCACACACAAAGCCATGTTGACTATCCCAAATCAGTCCTTGCCTTTCCAAATACATGTACACCTTGTCCCTCAGGATTCCCTCCAACAACTTGCCCACCACCGAGGTCAGGCTCACTGGTCTATAGTTCCCTGGCTTGTCCTTACCACCCTTCTTAAACAGTGGCACCACGTTTGCCAACCTCCAGTCTTCTGGCACCTCACCTGTGACTATCGATGATACAAATATCTCAGCAAGAGGCCCAGCAATCACTTCTCTAGCTTCCCATGGGAAGTACCCCTTCCTAGTTGAGAAGTTATTAATAAGCTCTGATACAGAGAAAGAAAAAAGAAAAGAAATGTTTTTAAAGTGGATAATTCTGAAATCAATTAGATGCTTCTGGTTGTCATTTTTTTTCTTATTCACTCATGGCATATGGGTATATCTGACTGGCCAGCATTTATTGACCATCTCTAGATGCCCTTGAGAAGTGGTGGTGAGTTATCTCTTGAACTGCATCAGTCCACGTCATTACAGACCCACAATGCCATTAGGGAGGGAATTCCAAGAAATTAACCTAGTGTCAGGGAAGGAGCATGATATATTTCCAAATCAAGGTGGTGAGTGATTTGAAGGGAAGTAGTAGTGTATCGGATGCCCATGTCCTCTTAGATGGAAGTGGTCATGACTTTGGAATGAGTAGTCTAAGGATCCTTGGTGAATTTCTGCAGTGCATATTGTTGTAGACTATAATAGTATACTGCTACTAATAAATGGTGGTGGTGGGGGGGAATATGGTGCTAATCAAGTGGGCTACTTTGTCCTGGATGGTGTCAAGTTTCTTGAGTGTTGTTGGAGCTGCACTCATCCGGGCATGTGGGGAATATTCTGTTAGGCTTCTGACTTGTGTCTTGTAGATGGTAGACAGGCTTTGGGGAGTCAGGAAGTGAGTTACTCACTGCAGTATTCCTTGCCTCTGACCTGTTCTTGTTGCCACTGTATATATATGGTGAGTCCAGTTGAATTTCTGGTTAATGGTAATCCCCAGGATGTTGGTAGTAGTGGATTCAGTAATGTCAAAAGATGTTGGTTAGATTTTCTCTTATTAGAAATGGTCATTGCACACATATGCCAGGCAATTTGTCAGCCCAACACTGAATATTGTCCATGTCTTGTTGTGTTTGAACACTGACTGCTTCAGTATCTGAAGAGTCAGAAATAATGCTGATCATAGTACAATCATCAGCAAGCATTCCTGCTTCTGATCTTATGATGGAGTTATGCCCTGCCTACACTAATTCTCAACATGTCTTCTTTGGTAGTGCACTACACTGAGGTAATTCACTAGTGTCATTCTCTAAACACTCTTGAGCTAAAACCACCCAGGATGCAGAAAGCTTACAAATTGAATGCTATTGCTGGAAATGAATTGCATAACTCACTAAAAACATTTTCCTTCATTAATAGAAAACTTCTGATTTGTCAGAAATTGCTGTTTGTAAGTCTTGCCTCTGTCCCTTTTCTCCCAGTCAGTGGCCAGCCAATGAAAAGGAATGACAATGCTAACCATCATATAAATTTTATGGTAGCGCAATAATTGTGCAAACATGCTAAAAGTTGCATTGAAACAACTGTCACATTTAAAAATGGAGTTCATCGGTTCTGTCTCAGAAAGTATCTTTGCTCTTTTTAGCACCAAGAACTGTCCCCACCCAGTTACATTTATGCATTTTTATTGGCACTCCAAACTTGATTCACATTGCATTCTGATTCCAGTAACATTTAATTGACTGCTGCTATACTGCAGCTTGGCTTTCCTTTTCGTTCTTTCCTTGAATTTACTTCATGATCTGACCTGCAGTATTCATAGGAAATGCTCTTAGATATCTATTAGCAACAAAAATATATATGTAAAGAGTATCTTAGTGGTTTTCTGTTTTTTTGACTGTGGACTGTATTATGGACCAGACCAAACCCCCTCAAAACATATTAAGGAGATAGCCTAGACCCTAACTTTTGTCTTATTTAAAGGCAGGTATGAGATGCTGCATCCAGATGTGATTCCAATGGTTCAACTACTAGTTTTTAAGCAAAGCACACCTTACCCTTACACCACATTTAAAACATAAACAAAAATAAAGAAGAATATCCATCTGTGTTTTCTCCAATTGTCGTTCAACATTGAGGGATGCTGATCCATCACCTGAGCGAGAACAGTACATAGTAATCAGCAGGAGGTTTCCTTGTGTATGTTTAACCTGATGTCGTGAGGGTTCATGGGATCTGAAGTCAAAATTGAGGACTCCAAAGGCAACTCCGTCTCACTGTACCACCACTCTCCTGGGTCTGTCCTGCGGTTGGACAGGACATATCAAAGGCTGGTGATGGATTATCTATAGAGTACAATTCCATGACTATGACTTTGTCAGGCTGTTGCTTGACTAGTTTGAGCCTGCTGTCCCAATTTTGGCACTAGCCCCTGGCTGTTAGTAAGGAGGACTTTGCAGAGTCGACAGGGCTGTTTCTGCTGTTGTCATTTCTGGTGCCAGGGTCCATTTTTAATTTTTTGTAGTGATTGATAGAACTGAATGGCTTGTTGGGCCATATTAACTGGCACAGAGTATACAGCATAGAAACAGGACCTTCAGTCCTGCATGTCTATTCCAAATCTCCCCACCCCCCATCTCATCCCAGATCCAGTCCTTCCTCCCCCCCCGCCCCCTTGACCTAACCTGTCCATTTTCCTTCCCACCTATCCACTCCATCCCTCCCATTGACCAATCACAGTCACCTCCTACGTGCATCCACCTATCGCTATTCCATCTGCCTTTCCCACAGCCCCACCCTCTCCTATTTATTTCTCAGCCCATTTCCCCCTCCCCAGTCCTGATGAAGAGTTATGCCTAAAATGTTGACTCTCCTGCACTTTTGATGCTACTGGACCTGCTGTACTTTTTCCAGCTCCATATTTTGTCAATTCTATGCAAAACAGCAAATGCCAAACCACACTAATCCATGACCTGTACTTGGTCAGTAAAATAATATGCCCAGCCATTTTGTGTTCATTTAGATGCTGCTTAAATGCTGTGAGAGTCCCCAGCTCCACCACCTGCTCAGTGCGTTTCATATTTCTACAACCTCTGGGTGAAAATATTTTTCCTGAAATCTCCTCTAACCACTTGCTCCTCATCTTAAGTGAGGATGACAGATTTCTTTCCGTGAATGACATTAGGGAACCAGGTGGCATTTCCAACAATCAATAATTTCATGACCATCAGTAGGTTCTTGATTTTTTAAATGAATTTCAAATTACACCATATGCCATGTGGAGATTCAAACCTGGCTTCCCAGCACATTAGCTGAGTGTCTGGATTAATAGACTAGCAGTCATACCAGTAGCCCTTGTCTCCCCTACCAAAATTATTATCCCATGTGACACCCTGTATTGTGACAGTACTTTGCTTTTGTGTCATCAGATCCTGTTGTGCTTTGACTTTTCACTGTCACTCTTTACAGCTCTCTGTTCCCTCTCTTTTTAAATTACTGCTGTTGGCATTGCCACTTCTGAAATCGTTGCTCTGACTGTTCAGTTCCTACTCCTTTTGAGCGACCACTATGACAGTCCCTTGTGTTCTTGAACCTCGGCTCTGCCTGTCAGCTTCTGCTCTTTTGAATCTCAACTCTGGCTGTCAACTCCTTTTTTTTTAAACTAGATTCTGACTCTGTTCGTGATCTTTTTAAATGTTCTTTTTGACTCTGTTCCTGGTCTTGTTAAACATTTGCCTAAGCCCTCATCTTCTCTTTTTGAATCATTGATTTGACTCTAAGCTCCTGCTCTTTTTTAAATCCATGCTCTAACATGCAGCTTCATCTCTTTTTAAAACTTGGCTCTGGCTTCAGCTATTCTTTTTAAATACCTGCCCGACTCTCCGCTTCCTCTGTCTTTCAGTCTTCACTGTAGTTTTTAGATTAGATTCCCTCCTGTGTAGAAACAGGCCCTTCAGCCCAACATGTCCACACCGACCCTCCGAAGAGTAACCCACCCAGATCTGTTTCCCTTTGTCTAATGCACCTAACACTATGGGAAATTTAGCATGGCCAATTCACCTGACCTGCACGTATTTGGACTGTGGGAGGAAACTGGAGCACCCAGAGGAAACCCACACAGACACAGGAAAAATGCGCACACTTCACACAGATAGTCGTCTGAGGCTGGAGTCGAACCTGGGTCCCTGGCACTGTGAGGCAGAAGTGCTAATCATGAGCAACTGTGCCGCCCGAAGCTCTTAGCTCCTTTTTTCTTTTTAAAACCACTGTCATAGACTCATAGAAATGTACAGCATGGAAACAGACCCTTCGGTCCAACCCGTCCATGCCGACCAGATATCCCAACCCAATCTAGTCCCACCTGCCAGCACTCGGCCCATATCCCTCCAAACCCTTCCTATTCATATACCCATCTAAATGCCTCTTAATGTTGCAATCGTACCAGCCTCCACCACATCCTCTGGCAGCTCATTCCATACACGTACCACTCTCTGTATGAAAAAGTTGCCCCTTAGGTCTCTTTTATATCTTTCCCCTCTCACCCTAAATCTATGCCCTCTAGTTCTGGATTCCTCCACCCTATGGAAAAGACTTTGTCTATTTATCCTATCTATGCCCCTCATAATTTTGTAAACCTCTATAAGATTAGATTAGATTAGATTACTTACAGTGTGGAAACAGGCCCTTCGGCCCAACAAGTCCACACCGCCCCGCCGAAGCGCAACCCACCCATACCCCTACATTTACCCCTTACCTAACACTACGGGCAATTTAGTATGGCCACTTCACCTGACCTGCACATCTTTGGACTGTGGGAGGAAACTGGAGCACCCGGAGGAAACCCACGCAGACACTGGGAGAACGTGCAAACTCCAGGTCACCCCTCAGCCTCCGACCCTCCAGGGAAAACAGCCCCAGCCTGTTCAGCCTCTCCCTGTAGCTCAGATCCTTCAACCCTGGCAACATCCTTGTAAATTTTTTCTGAACCCTTTCAAGTTTCACAACATCTTTCGGATAGGAAGGAGACCAGAATTGCACGCAATATTCCAACAGTTGCCTAACCAGTGTCATGTACAGCTGCAACATGACCTCCCAACTCCTGTACTCAATACTGTGACCAATAAAGGAAAGCATACCAAACGCCGCCTTCACTATCCTGTCTACCTGCGACTCCACTTTCAAGGAGCTATGAACCTGCACTCCAAGGTCTCTTTGTTCAGCAACACTCCCTAAGACCTTACTATTAAGTGTATAAATCCTGCTAAGATTTGCTTTGCCAAAATGCAGCACCTTGAATTTATTTGAATTAAACTCCATCTGCCACTTCTCAGCCCATTGGCTCATCTGGTCCAGATCCTGTTGTAATCTGAGGTAACCCTCTTCACTGTCCACTACACCTCCAATTTTGGTGTCATCTGCAAACTTACTAACTGTACCTCTTATGCTCATATCCAAATTATGTAAATGGCAAAAAGTAGAGGACCCAGCACCGATTCCTGTGGCACTCCACTGATCATAGGCCTCCAGTCTGTTGTGCCATTTTTTTAAAGGTCTGCTTTTTCTGTCAGCTCCATCACTTTTGAAATCTGCCTTTGACCTCTAGCATCCTCTCTCTCAAATCTGCCCTCTGATTCTCAGTTTTTGCTCTTTTTAGATTGGAATGTTACTGTCAACTTTTTATTATTGAACTTGCATTCTGATCCACAGTTCCTGCTTTTTTTTTAAGCCTTTGCTATGACTCATGGCTCCTCTTTCTAAATCTCTGCTCTAACTTTGACCTTTTCTTTTTAAACTTCCACTCTGAGATGCAGCTTCATCTATTTTTGACCTTAATTCTGACTCAGAGCCCTCAAGTTTTAGATCTACACTCTGACTGTCAGTGCATACTGCTCCCCTTGTGCTATCTGCAAGATGCACTGTAGTAATTCACTATGGTTTCTTCAACAGCACCCGGCAAACCCACAAGCTGTACCACCTCAATAAACAAATGCACATGAATACCGCCTGTTGCATATTCTCTTCCAAGCCCAACACCACCCTGACTTGGAATCTGTTGCTATCCCTTCACTTGCTGGACCAAGATGTTTGAACTCCTTTTTTAACACCTCGTTTGGTATACCTGCACTACATGGGCTGTAGCAGTTCAAGAAAGTGACTTACTATCATCTTGAGAGCAATTTAGAGGTGGGCAAAAATGCTGGCTGAGCTAATGATGCCCACATCCAATGAACAAATACAAAAAAAAAGGCCTGGATACAAAATTGCTAATGTACAGGAAAAAGGTTTAAAAAACAGTGGAGTACACCTGGCCTGCAAGGATAAGCACTAAATGCTTGCCTTACCAGCGGTACTCTCAATTCAGGAATGAATAAACAAAATAAATCCTCCCTCTCTCTCTCTCTCTCTACCAGTAAATAACATTTGATGGTTTAAACATAATAAAGCTATCTGAGTGGATGCTGAATACTATTGTAGACAGGTTTAGATAACTAACCTGCCCTGTGTTGTATTGCCAAATTCTAGGAACACCACATGCAGTACAACCAAAGCCCAGGGCTTCCCCATCCCAGTTCACTTAACATCCATTACCTATACTCATGATGGTAAATCATACAAACCATCTTGTTGCGCATTTGTAAGATTCGTAAATTGAACATGTCATTAAGAAAGATGTCATAACAAATTAATTTTCATGAAAACAAACAATGAAAAATTTGTATTTATATAGTGCATTTCATCATCTCTGGATATGTTAGAGCACTTTGCAATATTTGAAGTGTTGCTCCTTTAATCTTCATGTAATGTTTCAAGCAGTTTTTGCAGAGCAGGTTCCAGTAGATAAAATGATAATTTATCAGATCATGTGTTTTAGTGACGTTGAGGGACAGATATTGGCCAGAATGTTGAATAGTATAGTAGAGTCTTTTGTATTCAACTGGTAGGACACTGATTTTAGTTCATTGGTAGGACATGGGCGTCACTGGCTGGTCCATCATTTATTACCTGTCCCTAGATGCCCTTGAGAAGGTGATGGTGAACTGCCACCTTGAACCTTGGTGATCCGTGTGCTGTAGGTAGATCCACAATGCCCACAGTAAGGGAATTTGACCCAGTGACAGCAAAGAAACAACAATATGTTTCCAAGTCAGAATGGTGAGCGGCTTGGAAGGGAACTTTTTGGTAGTGAGCCTGTGTATCTAATGCCCTTGTCTTTCTAGATTAAAGTAGTTATGGGCATATGCCATCCAAGAATCTTTGGAATTTATTCAGTGCATCTCAAAGTACACATTGCTGCTATTGAATGTCGGTGATGAAGGGAATAGATGGCTGTGGATGTGGTGCGAATCAAGTGGGCTTCTTGTCCTGGATGGTGTCAAGTCTCTTAAGTGTTGTTGATGCTGCACCAGTCTAGACAAGTGGGGAGTATTCCATCAGACTCCTGACATGACTTGTAGATGGTAGAATGCTTTGGTGTATCAGGAACTGAATTATTTGCTGCAGTATTCCTAGTCTTTGACCTGCTCTTGAGCCACAGTATTTATATGGTGAGTCAAGTTGAGTCTCCGGTCAATGGTAATCCCCAGGATGTTGACAGTGGGGATTCAGTGCTCGTACCACCATTGAATGTTAAGGGGCAATGGCTAGATTGTATCTCTTAATGGAGATGGTAATTGCCTAGCATTTGTGAGGTGTGGATGTTACTTGTCACTTGTCAGCCCAAGCCTGGATATTATCCAGATATTGTTGCATTTGAACATGGAATGCTTCAGTTCTGAGCATTTGCTAATTGTACTGAACATTGTGCAATTAATGAACATCTCCACTTCTAATCTTATGATGGAGGGAAGGTCATTTCATGAAGCAGGTGAAGTTGGTTGTCCCTGGGACACTACTCTGAAAAACGTCTGCAGAGATGTCCTAAAACTGAGATGACTGACTTCCAACTACCACAATGATCTTCCTATGTGCCAGGTAAGACTCCAGCCAGTGAAGAGTTTGCCTTTGATTCCAGTTTTGCTAGGACTCTTTGATACCATGCTCCATTTAATGCAGCCTTGATGTCAAGGGCTGTGACTCTCACCTCTGGAATTCAGCTCTTTTGTCCATATTTGAACCAAAGCTGTGATGAGGTAAGGAGCTGAATGGCCCTGGCAGAACCCAAATTGGGCATTACTGAGCAGGTTATTGCTGAGCAGGTATTGCTTGAAAGCATTGTTTATGACCCCTTCCATCAATTTACTGATGGTCAAGAGAAACTGGGGCATTGTTTAGCTGTGTTGGATTTGTCTTGTTTTTGTGTACAGGACATAGCTGAGCAATTTTCCACATTGGCAGATAGATGCCAGTGTTGAGGCTGTACTAGAACAGTTTGGCTAGGGGTGCAGCAAGTTCTGGAGCACACACCTTCAGTACTATTACCAGAATGTTGTCAGGGCCTGTACCCTTTGTAATATCCAGTGTCTCCAACCATTTCTTGATATCACATGGAATGATTCAAATTGGCTAAAGACTGTATCTGTGATTTTGGGGACCCACAGGAGGAAGCCAAGATGTATTATCTACTCAGCTTTTCTAGCAGATGATTGTTGTGAATGCTTCTGCCTTATCTTTTGTACTGCTGTGCTGGCCTTTGCCATCATTGAGGATAGGTATATTCATTGAGGATAGGTATATTCATGGAGGCCCTTCCTCTGGTGAGTTGTTTAATTGACCACCACCATTTACAACTGGATGTGACAGGACTGCAGATTTTAGATCTGATCTGGTGGTTGTGGGATTGCTTAGTTATGTCTCTCACTTGCTACTGATGCTGCTTGGCATGCAAGTAGTCCTGTTTGGTTGCTTCACCAAGTTGGCATTTCATTTTTTAGTATGCCTAGTGCTGCTCCTGGCATGCTCTACTCCATAGACTGTTGAACCAGGATTGGTACCTTGATTTCATGGTAATGGTTATAGTGAGGATATGCTGGAGCATGATGTTGCAGATTGCATTGGATATGCTTCTGCTACTGTTGATGGCCCACAGCGGCTCCTGGATAGCTACTCTTGAGTTGCCAAATCTATTCAAGGTTTGTCTCATTTAGCACAGTGATACTCCTACACAACACAATGGAGGGCCTTAGTTTATGTTTCACACACAAATTTCACATTACAACATGCATTCAGTTCTCCACTAAAATGTGAACTTCAGTGCAGAATTCTTTTTGAGTGAGATTTGAAACCATAATCTTCTGATTCGGAAACCTTGAGTACTGCCTTTGAAGCAAGGCTGTCACAAAATGAAATCCTGGTTATTGGGTGAACTAAAGGGAAGGGGGAATCTTGTCGTTGTGGCCCATGTAGAACTCAACATTGCAGTAAGGAGAAGCCTCAGGTATTTTGATAAATTTTCAGAGATGTTGCAGTGGCTTTACTTCAAACCATTTAATTGGCCATGAAGCACTGAGGTCATAAAATTTTCTGTATAATTGCAAGTTGTTTTTCTTTAATGATCATTAATTTTGTTCTTTCTGAAATGACCTATAGAGTAGCACACGGGAGGCAAAGCAGCATCTAAGATTTGTATCCTGGACTGCTGATTGCCAAGCGTCTAACTCAGTGCTTCCTATATCTTTTCCCGTTGTGACCCTATTTTGTTGCTCAAATGTTGCTGAGATCCCAGGCGGCACGGTGGCTCAGTGGTTAGCACTGCTGACTCTCAACACCAGGGTCCCAGGTTCGATTCCAGCCTCGGGCAACTATCTGTGTGGAGTTTGAACATTCTCCCCATGTCTGCGTGGGTTTCCTCTGGGTGCTCAGGTTTCCTCCCACAGTCCAGAGATGTGCAGGTCATGCTAAATTGCACATTGTGTTAGGTGCATTAGTCAGAGGGAAACTGGTCTGGGTGGGTTACTCTTCGGAGAGTCGGTGTGGGAATGTTTCCACACTGTAGGGAATTTAATCTAGACCTATGAGCATGGGGCAGGGAACCCCTGACCTGCAAGAGCAGATGTTGTACACATGCTCTGAGTGCTGTTTTACCAGTGCCCTGACGAATGCTCCATTCCTTTGCCATAAGCAATACAGCTTTCCTACTTTAGCATGTACCTATTCACCCTGATATGTGGAGAATTATCATTGTTTCCACCAACTCTTGCAAGGCTTGCCACAAAACCTTGGACCTTTATTTTGCAGGATTGTCTTCAATTCTGTCTCCAGTTATGAGAACTTCCAGTCAGGTAGTTTGAGGGTCTGTCCAAATTAATGTCAACCACTCAATTCCCACATCCTGCAGAAACCATACATCACTCTCCCTGTGTTTCTATTTTTATTATAATTAAGTTATAAACATTTTTTAATCTCCCTGTAATTTCCATTAAACTACTCCTCCTGTGTTCTTCATGACAGTGTTTTCAAGGTATTGTTCTTAGTCTAAATTTTTAAAACTTTGTACAAATAACCAACAAAAGCCATTGTAACCAGGAAAATTTCTTCACACCAGGGTATTGTTGGAACATGGAATACTTTGTCACAGAAAGTACTTGAAACAAAGATCACTGCATTATTGAGGAAAATTGGATAAGTATTTGAAGCACAGGAAGGTACAAGATTATGCAAAGAGAACGAAGCAATGGGATTTGTTTTGGATTGTTGTAGCAACGAGCCAGTACAGAAACAATGGCCACAAGCACCTCTTATCCTGTGGAACTAGGTTGTGCGTTGGGCACCAATCATCCTGGGGAAAGCCTGAGAAAATGTGAGCAGTAAGATAAAAAGGACCCGAGAGAGAGTGAAAGACAATGAGTGACAGAGACAAAAAATCCAAAATATAACGTAAGTGCTGATTTGTATCATTTTTGATAGACTTGAAAAATTCTTACCTCGTTACATTGGAGCTTTATGTTGCTGTGTAGCCATAGTCTTACCAGACCACAGGAGCTATTCTCTTATTAGAGAGAAGCAACTGGTGGTGATTTAACCTGAGGGCCACCAGACCTCAGGTGAGGGAAAAGGTTGAGAAGGAGAGTACTTTATGGTAACCTCAGACCAGTGATGGGAATTGAACCCATGCTGTTGGCATCACACTGCTCTCCAAACCAACAATCCAGCTAACTGAGCGAAACCGATTCCCAGAGGTTTGTGTAAATCACTTATAAAAGTATTTTATTCAGTACTTATGAAGGTTTTCAAATCTGGAAGCCAAACTGTAACATCTTTCGTTAATGGAGTGAGAGAATCTTCTAATTTTTCTATGCTGAGGTGAGTGTGGGAAAAGTTGCTCAATAACTCATGAGGAAGAAGATAGGTAATTCTATTCTCCATTAGAATCAACAGATGGATGGTTTTGGCCATGTCATCCTTTTATTCGTTCTTGGGAATTAACATTTTAGTAAGGTTAGCATTTATTGCCCATTTTTATTTCCCCTATGAGGGTGGTAGTGGACGGTTGTTTTGAAGTACTGTAGTACAAGTGATGAAGGTGTTACCACAATATCTTTGGAGTTATCAGTTTTGAGAGGAACTGCCAAAGAAGTCTTAAGTAATTTGCATTGCATCTTAAAGATAGTACTGTGTACAGAGTATACAAGTGATGGAAGGAGGCTATTTAGAATGGGGAAGAGGTGCCAGTCAAGCAGACAGCATTAACCTGGATGGTTGAGTTTCATGGGACTTATTCCATCCATTTATCACCAAATTAGTGGCAATCACTGTCAAATGCTGCCTTACTTACAAAAGTAGTCACTCTTCCCTCATCTTTGAAATTTAGCCATGTTGATCTTTGGACTACCTTTATAAAGACATCTGGAGACACATACTTCTCTTGGATCTCAAAACCTAGATTGGTGAACAAGTTATTATTGGGTAAATGCTGCATGATATCATTGTTGACAAGTTCTCCCAGCACTTGGCTGGTGAGTGGGAGTAGGGATGGAGTTGCACTTAGGGCGCATACTTAACCCATTTTCATATTGTTGGGTAGAGGCCAGTTTTGTAACTACACTAGAAGAACCTGAAAGGGGATGTGACTATATCTGGAGCATCGATCTGGAAAATTAAAGTTGTTATGTTAACATGATCTGTAAATGTTGCTGTGTAGCATATTCAGCCAACATCTTAGTTTCACTTGGAGACTGTAACGACTGAAGATAGGCACTTCTGGGTGAAAATAATTGCAGTTATGTCAGCTGTATCTTTTTGCACAAATGCTGGATACAGATGTTCATGGAGTTGCCTTCTCCCTTTAGTTGCTTAATTGTTTGGCACCATCAAAGTCCCTCATGTAGATTAGATGCTGTGCCCTCATTACCGGCATTATTTCAATTAAATTAGATTAGATTAGATTACTTACAGTGTGGAAACAGGCCCTTCGGCCCAACAAGTCCACACCGACCCGCCGAAGCGAAACCCACCCATACCCTTACATTTACCCCTTACCTAACACTACGGGCAATTTAACCTGGCCAATTCACCTGACCTGCACATCTTTGGACTGTGGGAGGAACCGGAGCACCCGGAGGAAACCCACGCAGACACAGGGAGAACGTGCAAACTCCACACAGTCAGTCGCCTGAGGCGGGAATTGAACCCGGGTCTCAGGCGCTGTGAGGCAGCAGTGCTAACCACTGTGCCACCGTGCCGCCCACTAATGTTCAGCACAGAAAAGTTTTAATTCATTAGCTGTTGAAGGGTGGTAATTGACACTTAAATGGAAGTTTTCTTCTCATGGGGACATGAAATTCCATATTGATAGCTTCTAAGGTCACTCCCACTTGACTATATATTGCTGTGTCAACCTCTCCCTGCTCTCTAATGAATTTGTCATGCCAATCAGACATGGTATTCTCACAGATGAAAATCAGATTATCTTAGAAATTGTTAGGTGTGATTCTGTGAATATAACTAATAAATTGTCAAATGATAAGTCTGTGGGATAGCTCACCCAACTTAGGTGCCCGTCCTTAGTGAAGAGCACTTTGCTGACGTGCCTAAGCTACATTTATTGACCTCTGTCCAGATCGCTAATTCACCTCATGATGATGATTTTGTACACTTGATATGGAGGATAGTTTTAAAAAAAATTTTTGTACGCTTTCGAAGGCCTCATGTTTTTCCCCAAGTGCAGTGTGGAGAATTTAGCACAATATTCTAGCTAAGACCTGGTCGTGTTTTATAATGGTCTGGCTTACATACCTTGCTTTAGACCTCTATTCATCTGTTTATAAAGCCCAGAATCCTGTATGCCAGACACACTTGTTGTTATCAACCCATTATGGAAATGAAATTTTCACCTGCGATAATTCCTGCTCTGCCCTGACAAAAATATAGGACAAGATAAAAAGCTCAAGTATTTAACAATGGTGCTCAAGGCTCCTTGTAACTGGCTGAATCAGGTACTACCAGGAAAAGATAAAAAGGTTTGATTTTCCCAAAATTCATTTTAACTGGAATATCGGTGATGGCCTTTTATCATTTAGAATACCAGCAGCCTTCCCCATTTTTGTGCAGAATGGCAGCTATGATATCTCACCTTGGTAATTTTGAGAAAGTTTACCATAATCCTGAAGGGCACAGTAGATTGTCTCTGTACCTGGTGGCATTACTAGCATACATGGTATGTAGTAGATTTGGGACCTAGACATGGGAATATTCCAGGGAATGCTAGTGTCTCTGGCAAATGTTCAGTGACTAAAATGTTTTGGCTATGTTGTACTAAAATGCATAATCTATAACAGTCTGGCTTGCAATGGAATTTGAATATTGTTCCTTCATGGGGGAAATGGTTAATTGTAGCGAGGGAAACTACTGATATATAACAGCAATAAATGTCTTTGGAAGTGTTCGGTAGTGGGGATCATTTTTTTAAAAAACTGCCACTTACTCTGGTGAAATAAATTAACAGGAGTATTATGATGTTGTTGAGTCAGTCTGAAACACTATGGCATTTATGTTGCCACAGCCTCATAGCTGTTGAGAGGTAAACATTCTACATTGATTATAGAAATTGGAAGAAGTTATTTATAGAGCCAAGAAAACCAAATGCTGAGTGAATGAGTATTTGAAGCTGCAGTCAAATACCAAATAATTATCACGAGATCTAGGTTGGTTTTTTTTCTCTAAAGCTGCAGGCATCTGATGTTAGGTCCGAAAAGAGGGCTAGAACATGGGGTGAAATCTACGCTCAACAGATCAGCCTCACAGCAGGGAAAAGAATAAAAGAATCCAGAAACAGGTTTATTGAAGAAGAAACCAGTTCAGTCAAAGAAACGAAGTCTGCTGTTATTAGCAGTACAAGCAGTCAGAACATTCAAACACCCAGTCCTGAGTAGATGAGGAGAAAAACAGGAAGATTGTGGATACTCTGAGAGAAAATACTTCCTACAATACTGTTGAAGATCTGAGTTTCGGAAATCCTGGTCCAGAGTAAGTGAGCTAAATAAGTAGTTTGTTTAAGGATTATGATGAGATAATCGACAAATAAATTAACACTGGGTGAATGCAGAAATTTGCCCAGGAGTAATTAGATTGGTGTGGGAAAGAGGGATTCCATTTCATGGGACATTGGCATCGGTTTTGGAACCGGGGTGATCTGTACCGATGGGACAGTCTTCATCTGAACCGATCTGGAACCATTGTTCTGGCAAAAAGGATAAATGGGGTGGTTACTAGGACTTTAAACTTGTGAGTTGAGGAGGAAGGGAAATGGAAAGCAACAGGGAGTAATGAGTCAAGTAGAATGATAAGCAGCAGGTTAGCATGTGTACAGGGTTTAAGTTCAAGGCAGCTGGAAATGTGTTGCTGGAACAGCGCAGCAGGTCAGGCAGCATCCAGGGAACAGGAGAATCGACGTTTCGGGGATAAGCCCTTCTTGAAGAAGGTCTTATGCCCGAAACATCGATTCTCCTGTTCCCTGGATGCTGCCTGACCTGCTGCGCTGTTCCAGCAACACATTTTCAGCTCTGATCTCCAGCATCTGCAGGCCTCACTTTCTCCTTAAGTTCAAGGCAGACTAGGAATGAAACAAAAAGGAAGGATACTTAGGACATATTATTTGAAATGTTGGAAATCATGAGGATAAGAAAATTATCATTAAGGCGCTTCATCTGAATGCTCGTAGTGTTCATAGCAAAGTAGATGAATTAACGGCACAAATCAGCGTGAATGATTACGATGTATTAGGCATCACAGAGAAATGGTTGCAGGGGGTTCAGGACTGGCAGTTAAACATCCAAGGATTTACAACTTATTGAAAAGACAGGGAGGTGGGCAGAGGGGGTGGGGTTGCCTTGTTAGTTAAGAATGAAATTAAATCTGTGGCACTGAATGACATAGGGTCAGATGATGTGGAGTCTGTGTGGGTGGAGATGAGGAACCACAAAGGCAAAAATATCATAATATGAATTACGTACAGACCTCCCAGCAGTGGTCACGTCCAGGGGTGCAAGATGTACTGGGAAATAGGGCATGTCATAAAGGCAAGGTCACGGTGATCATGGGGGACTTCAATATGCAGATGGACTGGGTGAATACTGTTGCCGATGGATCCAAAGAAAGGGAATTCGTGGAATGCTTACAGGATGGCTTTTTGGAACAACTTGAGATGGAGCCAAAAGGCTATTCTGGACTTAGTGTTATGTAATGAGCCCAGACTTTATAAAAGATCTTAAAGTAAGGGAACACTTAGGAGGCAGTGATCATAATATGGTAGAGTTCAGTCTTCAGTTTGAAAGAGAGAGGGCAAAACCGGATGTAATGGTGTTACACTTAAATAAAGGTAATTACATGGGCATGAGGGAGGAACTGATGAAAATTGACTGGAGACAGAGCCTAGTGGAGAAGACAGTAAAGCAACAATGGCAGGAGTTTCTGGGTATAACTGAGGACACAGTACAGAGATTTATTCCAAAGAAAAGAAAAATTATCCGGGGGGGCGGGGGGGGGCGGGCGGGGATTGGAAATGAGACAGCCATGGCTGACAAAGGAGGTCAAGAAGTGTATCAAAGAAAAAGAGAGCCTATAAAGTGGCCAAGAGCACTGGGAACTCTGAAGATTGGGAAGACTACAATAACAGAAGATAACAAAGTGAGAAATAAGGAAGGAGAGGATCAAACATGAAGGTAAGCTAGCCAGTAATATTAGAAATGATAGGGTTTATTTTAATTCATAAGAAACAAATGAGAGGCAAAAGTAGAAATTGGGCCACTCCAAATTGATGCAGGAGGCTAGTGCTAGGAGACAAGGAAATAGCTGAATACCTTAATAAGTACTTTGAGCCAGTCTTCACAGTGGAAGACATAAGTAATATCCCAACAATTAAGGAGAGTCAGGGGGCAGAGTTGAGTATGGTAGCCATTACAAAAGAGAAAGTGCTAGAAAAGCTATAAGGTCAACAAATTGATAAATTTCTGGCCCCTGGCTACATCCTAGAGTTCTGAGGAAATAGCAGAGGCGTTGGTTGTGATCTTTCAAAAATCACTAAAGTCAGGGAAAGTCCCAGATGATTGGAAAATCGCTGTTGTAACCCTCTTGTTCAAGAAAGGACCAAGCCAAAAGATGGAAAATTACAGGCTGATTAGCTTAACTTCGGTTGTAGGTAAAATTCTAGGATCTATTGTTAAGGATGAGATTTCTAAATTCTTGAAAATGCAGGGTTGGACTAAAACACGTCAGCATGGGTCTAGTGAGGGGAGGTCGTGCCTGACAAATTTGTTAGAATTCGTTAAAGAGGTAACAAGTAGTTTAGACCAGGGAAACCCAATGGATGTTATCTATCTAGATTTCCACAGGAGGCTGCTAAGTAAGATGAGGGCCCATGGTGTTCAAGGTGAGCCACTGGCATGGATTGGAGATTGGCTGTCTGACAGAAGACAGAGAGTTGGGGTAAAAGTTTATTTTTCGGAGTGGTAGCTAGTGACAAGTGGTGTCCCACAGGTTTCAGTGTTGGGGCCATAGCTGTTCACTTTATGTATTGATGATGTGGATGAAGGGACTGAGGGCATTCTAGTGAAGTTCGCCAATGATACAAAGTTAGGCGGACAAGCAGGTAGCTCTGAGGAGGTAGTAGGCTGCAGAAAGATTTAGACAGTTTAGGAGAGTGGTCCAGGAAATGGCTGATGAAATTCAACATGAGCAAATGCGAGGTCTTGCACTTTGGGGGAGAAAAGAATATAGGCATGGACGATTTTCTAAACGCCGAGAAAATTCATAAAGCCAAAGCACAAAGGGATCTGGGAGTGCTAATCCAGGACACTCTAAAGGTTGACTTGCAGGTTAAGTCCGTGGTTAAGAAAGCAAAAGTAATGTTGTAATTTATGTCAAGAGGGTTGGAATATAAAAGCAGTGATGTGCTACTGAGACTTTATAAAGCTCTAGTTAGGCCCCATTTAGAACACTGGACCCTACACCTCAGGAAGAACATACTGGCACTGGAGTGTCTCAGTGGTTAGCACTGCTGACTCACAACACCAGGGTCCCAGGTTCGATTCCAGCCACGGGCGACTGTCTGTGTGGAGTTTGCACATTCTCCCCATGTCTGCGTGGGTTTCCTCCGGGTGCTCCGGTTTCCTCCCTCAGTTCAGAGATGTGCAGGTCAGGTGAGTTGGCTATGCTAAATTGCCTGTAGTGTTAGGTGCATTAGTCAGAGGGAGATGGGACTGGATGGGTTACTCTTTGGAAGGTCAGTGTGGACTTGTTGGGCTGAAGGGCCTGTTTCCAAACTGTGGGGAATCTAATCTAACAACAGAGAATTTTAAGAATTTAGGTTAGAGGTAATTCTCTCTAAGTTTGACTTTTCCTCCTCTACCTCTATACATGCTTTTTCGATCATGACTCCCACCTACCCTCTGAAGGCACCTTCTCCCTCCTCCACAGTCCATCCTCTTGGACACCTCATGCTGGCCTCTTAGCCTCCCCCAACCTCTTTATCTCCAACTGCCGTCGTGACATTGACTGTCTCAACCTGTCCACCCTTTCACCCAATGCAACCCCTCTCCATTGCAATGCACAGCCCTCCACTCCCTCTGTTCCAACCCAACCTCACTATCAAACCAGAGGACAAGGGGGGCTTAGTGGTAGTATGGCACACCAACTTCTACCTCGCTGAAGCCAGACACCAACTTGCTGACATCTCCTCCTGCCCCCTCAACCACCACCCCATCTCTCATCATCAAGCCATCATCTCCCAAACCATCCACAACCTCCAACCTCATAGTCCTCCAACTCTGGACTGCCTAGTTCTGCCACTTACCCAAAATCCATAGACCTGACTGTTGTTTGTCTCTGCCTGCTCCTATCCACAAACTCATCTCCTCATATCTCGACTCCATCCTGTCCCCACACCCTGCACCTCCTCCATGATGTTTGATTCTCTGCCCTCAACATCTCATGTTCACCGTGGATATCCAATCCCTATACACTTCCATCCCTCTTGACGAAGGCCTAAAAGCTCTCTGTTTCTTCCTCTCCTGCCGACTCAACCAGTCCCCCTCCACCGGTACTCACTTTCGATTGGTGGAACTGGTCCTCGCCCTCAACAACTACTCCTTGGAAGTCTCCCACTTCCTACGGACCAGAGGGCTAGCCATGGGCACCCGCATGGGCCTCAGGGGTGCCCCAATGAGGTGGTTGAACAGTTCATCCACTTCACCAATACCTCCCACCCTGCCTTCTAGTTCACATAGACCATGTCCGACACCTTCCTTCCCTTTCTGGACCTCTTTGTCTCTGTCCAGCAACTGACTCAACATGGCCATCTATTTCAAACCCACTGAAATCAACAGCTACCTTGACTATACGTCTAACCCAAACACTATCCCATACTCCCAATTCCTCCATCTCTGCCATATCTGCTCCCATGGTGGAGCAATTCCACTCCAGGGCATCCCAGATGGCCTCCTATTTTAAGGACTGCAATTTCCTCTCCCACATAATTAACAATGCCCTCAAGTGTATCTCCTCCACTTCCTGCATCTCCGCCCTTGAACCCCACCCCCCAACTGCAACAAGGATAGAACCCGGTCCTCACATTCCACCACAAATCTCCAGAGGGAGTGCATTATCCTCTGCTGTTTCATCACCTACTGTGAGAGTTCAAAGTTTGTGCGAAGATTTGTAGCTCGGGTGCTCGTTGCTGTGGTTCTGTTCGCCGAGCTGGAAGTTTTTGTTGCAAACGTTTCGTCCCCTGGCTAGGCGACATCATCAGTGCTTGGGAGCCTCCTGCGAAGCGCTTCTTTGATGTTTCCTCCGGTGTTTATAGTGGTCTGTCCCTGCCGCTTCCGGTTGTCAGTTTCAGCTGTCCGCTGTAGTGGTTGGTATATTGGGTCCAGGTCGATGTGTTTGTTGATGGAGTTTGTGGATGAATGCCATGCCTCTAGGAATTCCCTGGCTGTTCTCTGTCTGGTTTGCCCTATGATAGTAGTGTTGTCCCAGGCGAATTCATGTTGCTTGTTGTCTGCGTGTGTGGCTACTAAGGATAGCTGGTCGTGTCGTTTCGTGGCTAGTTGATGTTCATGTATGCGGATTGTTAGCTGTCTTCCTGTTTGTCCTATATAGTGTTTAGTGCAGTCCTTGCATGGTATTTTGTACACTACATTAGTTGGGCTGAAGAAAATGGTAAACAAGGGGTTGCCTATACCCAAGGCTGACTAGGTTTCACAGGGTACGGAGTCATTGTTGAGGACTCCCAGGGCAACTCATTCCTGCCATTGTAGTACAATGATACCACTATTAGATGGTCTATCTTGCCAGTGGGATAGGATATACTCTGTTAATAGTAGCATCCAGAACATGGTCATACCTGTGGAATCATACCTTACAGACATTGTCAGGCTGTTACTTGACTGGTCTGTGGTACAGCTACTCCAATTTTTGCATATTCTTGGAGATATTGTTAAGGAGAACTTTGTAGGCTTAGCAGGTCTGTATTTTCCATTGTCATTTCCGGTGCTTAAGTTGATGCTTAAAGTGGTCTGTCCATTTTACTCCTTTCTTTACATTTTCTAGTGATATGATGCACGTGCACAGTCATTGTGGAGAGCATTTAAGAGTTAACCATATTGCCATGAGTTTGGAGTCACATGTAGGCAGACCAGGTAAAGATAGCAGATTTCCTTCCCTCATTGCTTCAGATGCAAGTTAGTTAGTTAAATTCTAGTTTGGGGCCAATAGAAAATTCTGCATCTTAGTTTCCTTGATAACAGCCATTGCTCATGCCTATTGCCTCAGAAAATCAATCCTCAGAAGGTGGTTTTAAACAGCTATTAGGCATATTACTGTTATGTGCAAAGGCCCTAAAGTCTATTTTAAATTGCAAGAATAAATACCATTATATACTGGCATGAAATGGAAACCTGCCCCACCACTCCTATGCTTGTTGCTTTATTTTGCCTTCTGGTCAAGCAACATCTAGATTTTGTTACGATCGCTATAAAGATCAATCTCTTGTAAAATGAAATGGATTTCCCAAGTGAACAATGGAAATAAACCTAAGGGCAAGATTTCAGTTTTTAATATTCTACTGTGACAAACAGTCTAAAATCAATAAGATCAAATGTTAATTAACAGGCAGCTTGACACATCAGGCTAAACTAACTAAATAACACAACTGAATTATATCTTATGAAACACTTTGTCACATCACCATGTCTCTGGCTGATTTAGAGCATCACAGAAACAGTTCCATCACTCATAACTACCTATCTCTGGTTCACTTCTCCTTGCCAAGGTATAATGAAATATCCAGTGCCCTTTGACAGTTGTTCCACTCAAACTGAATTTTCCTGCAGCAAGGTATGCTTTGCCAACTGTGCTGCTTGAATTTTCAAAAACCTAGCATGTTCTATTCCCTACTTTTCAACAACTGAATCTCTTTCCCCCACTCCCCCCCCCCCCCCCCCCCCCCCCCCCAGCATTCTGCTTGATCAGTAGCACAAACGGTCCATCTGTTTGAACAGAGCAGCTTCTTTGTCAATTCATCTTAAATAACAACTATCCTTTTTTTGTGAGATACTGCGAAAATGTCTTAAACTGGCATCCCTTTCTCAGTGGATTTCTGCTTGTATTTCTTCCTCATTGCATGTCTCTATGCAGCGACGTTCATTCTTCACCATTGCCCTTTGTAGAGTTTTGTTTTCCCTCAAGTTAATTAATACATAATCATCTTATACATGAGGATTTTTAAATTCTCACTTTTGTTTTTAAATTACTCTGTGGCCTCACTCCTCCATGTCTCTGTACTCTTCTCCAGCTTCACTATCCTCTTAACCTTTCTGTGCTCAACAAATTCTTCCCCCTGAACATCTTGGATTTTAATCCCTCCACTATTGGTGGCTGTGTTTTCAGTTGCCTCACCCACAGATCTGGAATTTTCTCTGTGCAACTCTCCAGCAGTTGAATTGAATTGAATTTATTGTTATGTGTACTGAGTAACAGTGAAAAGCTTTGTCTTGTGAGCAATACAGGCAGATCACAGAGTTAAGTAGCATAGATAGTAAATAATAAGTAAACTGCAGCAAAAGCAAAAACACAGGTACAGGTGAATGTTAAAAGTTTGTGAGTCCATTCAGTATTCTAACAACAGTAGGTAGAAACTGTTTCAAAACCGACTGGTGCGTATGTTCAGGCTTCTGTACCTTCTCCCTATTGGTAGACGTTGTAGAAAAACATTGCCAGGGTGGGATGGATCTTGGAGAATGCTGGCGGCCTTTCCTTGAAGTGGGCCTGGTAGATGGGTTCTATAGATGGGAGCTGAAAATGTGTTGTTGGAACAGCGCAGCAGGTCAGGCAGCATCCAGAGAACAGGAGAATCGACATTTCGGGCATAAGCCCTCCTTGACCTCACTTTCTCCTCTATAGATGGGAGGTAATCCTTTGTGATTGTCTGGGCTGAGTTCATCATTCTCTGTAACCATCTTTGATCTTGAATAGTACAGTTGCCGTATCAGGTAGTGATACATACAGAATGCTCTCAATAGTGTACCTATAAAAGCACTCACTAGCTTTTGTAATTTTTGTACATTTTGTTGATTGTAACAAATGGTTGTGGTCTACATTGGCTCTTATAGGTTGTCTTGATTGTTTAATTCCTACTCGCAGGTTAGCTTAATTTGGAATTAGAAGACAATGTCCATTTGTTTTACTGTTAGTTCCTCTGTTGTCTCTTTAAATACTTCATTTGTAAATGATGCATTTTGGACAATTACAGGTGTCAGGTGGTTGGTTTTGGTCGTGAAGGCGGCCCAGGGCTTGCATGTCCTTGGCGGAGTAGGCGGGGAAGTTGAGGTGGTTGGTTACAGGGTAGTGGGGTTGTTGA
Organism: Chiloscyllium plagiosum; assembly: GCF_037043375.1. Classification (NCBI taxonomy): domain Eukaryota; kingdom Metazoa; phylum Chordata; class Chondrichthyes; order Orectolobiformes; family Hemiscylliidae; genus Chiloscyllium; species Chiloscyllium plagiosum. The sequence goes on from NW_028270145.1 coordinate 51,231,908, forward strand.
GTACGTTTGTCCCGGAGATGTTACCTGAACCATTCTGCAAGTTGGCGTCCTACCTCTCCAATGTAGAGGAGACCACATCGGGAACAATGGACACAGTAAATGAGATATTTCGATGTGCAGGAAAATCTCTGTTGGATGTGGAAGGATCCTTTGGGACCTTGGATGGAGGTGAGTCAGAGGTGTGGGTGGAGAGTTTGCACCTCTTGTGGTGGCAAGGGAAGATGCTGGGAGTGGAGCGTGGATTGCTGAGGGTGTGGATCCAACAAAGGAGTTGCGGAGGGAATGGTCTCTGCGGAATGCTGATCGGGATGAGCAGGGAAATATATCTCTGATGTGGTCTGACTGTCAGTGGCAGAAATGGCGGAGGATGACGCAATGTAACCGGAGATTGGTGGGGTTTCCATCCTTGTTGCTGTTGGAGGGGTGGGGTTCATGGAGATGTGCTAGAGGGCATGGTTGACCAAGTGGGAAAGCAAATTGCAGTCCTTGAAGTTGGGGGCCATCTGGGATGTTCTGGAGTGGAATTGCTCCTACTGGGAGCAGACGCAGTGGAGGCGGAGGAAATGGGTGTATGGGATAGCCTTTTTACGGTAGGAGTGGTGGGAGGAGGTGTAGTCAAGGTAACTTTGGGAGTCAGTGGGTTTGAAGTAGATGTCCATGTTGAGTCAGTTGCCAGAGATGAAGAGTTCCAAGAAGGGGAAGGAGGTGTCTGAGATTGTCCAGGTGAACTTGAGGTCAGGGTGCAAGATGTTTGTGAAGTTGGTGAACTGTTCAACCTCCTTGTGGAAGCATAAGGTGGTGCCGATACAGTCATCAATGTAGCGGAGAAAAAGCTGGGGAATGGCGCTGGTGTAACTGCGGAAGGTGGACTGTTCCACATACGCGACAGAGGCAGGCTTAGCTGGGGCCCATGTGGGTGCCCATGGATACCCCTTTGATCTGGAGGAAGTGGGAGGATTCAAAGGAGAAGTTGTTGAGGGCGAGGACCAATTCAGCCAGGCGGATGAGTGTGTCGGTGGAGGGGCACTGGTTGGGTTGGTGGGAGAGGAAGAAATGGAAGGTTTGGAGATGTTTGTCATGGCAGATGGACATGTTCAGGGACTGGATGCCCAAGGTGAAGATGAGGCATTGTGGGCCGGGGAACCAAAAGTCATTGAGTAGATGGAGGGTGTAGGTGGTGAGCCAAATGCATGTGGGGAGGACCTCAAGGGATCCTTCCGCATTCAACAGAGATTTTCTTGCACATCCAAACACCTCATTGACTGTGTCCGTTGTTCCTAATGTGGTCTCCTCTTCACTGGGGAGTCTGGCCACCAACATTTGGAACGATTCAGGGAACATCACTGGGACACACGCACCCAAGAACCCCACCGCCCTGTGGCTGACCGCTTCTACTCCCTCTTCCACTCCAACAAGAACATGCAAGTCCTGGGCCATCTTCATGGCCAAATCCAAACCACCTTTCTACCCCCCCCTGCCCCCCCAACTCCAGCCCCATACCCCCTCCTATTTATCTCTCCGCTCTCTTGGAGGCCGCCCACACTCCTGATGAAGGGCTTATGCCCAAAACGTTGACTGTCCTGCTCCTTGGATGCTGTCTGACATGCTGTGCTTTTTCAGCGGCACACTCTATAACTAGTTTAGGCATGCAGAACTTAAGCTTGCTGAAAGAGTCCTTTTTTTACTAAGCTTTTTGTCTTGCATTCATTAGGACAATGTAAGCATGTCCAAAAGGCTAGCTGTTCATTACTAATAGAAGAGTCCTTCAGCTGTGTATAGGAAACAAAGTAATGACCATACCCAACCAGCTCACTCTTATTAAACTCACAGCACAATGGCCAACATGAGACGTGATTCTGCAATTGTACAACATTCACAAAATAATCCTTAGTGTTCAAAGAATTCTGCTGACAATCAGGTTAATGTTGTCAATTGTACTCGCAGTGTAGCATACTGAAAGCTTGTGATTTTTGAGAAGATTTATAGCTCAGGTTGAGGTTTAGATTGTACGTTTACTCACTGAGCTGGTACATTTGATCTCAGATGTCATCACCATGCTATGTAACATCATCAGTGAGCCTCCATTGAAGCACTGGTGTTCAGTCCAGCTTTCTATTTGTGTGTCGTGGTCTGTTAAGGTGCGTGGTGTCATTTCCGGTTCTTTTTCTTAGAGATTAGTAAATGGGGTCTAAATCAATGTGTTTATTGATGGAGTTCCGGTTTGAATGCCAGGCCTCTAGGAGTTCCCGTGCATGTCTCTGTTTAGCCTGTCCTCGGATGGATGTGTTGTCCCAGTCGAAGTGGTGTACTACTTCGCCTTTATGTACGGATACTAGTGATGGTTGGTCATGTCTTTTGGTGGCGAGTTAGTGTTTATGTATCCTAGTGGCTAGTTTCCTGCCTGTCCAATGTAGTGTTTGTTGCAGTCCTTGCAGGGTATTTTATATATGACAATTGTTTTGCTGGTTGTTGGTACAGGGTCCTTCAGGCTCATTAGTAGCTGTTTCAGTGTGTTGGTAGTTTGTGGGCTACCATGATATCAAGGGGTTGGAGTAGTCTGGTCATCATCTCCAAGATGCCTTTGATATATAGTAATATGCCGAGAGTCTTTGGGTGTGTTTGTGTCTTCTTGCTTGGGTTTAATCTTTAAGAATCAGCGTATTGTGCTTATCGGGTACCCGTTGTTCTTGAATACACTGTATAGGTATTTTTCTTCTGCTGCTAGTAGTTCCTGGATACTGCAGTGTGTTGTGGCTCAATTAAATAATGTCCCTTTGTAGCCCACTTGTGGGTGTTGGAATGATTGTGCCTGTAGTTGAGTATCTGGCCTGTGTATTGCTTTCCTGTAGCCCACAAACCTACCAACACACTGAAACAGCTACTAATGAGCCTGAAGGACCCTGTACCAACAACCAGCAAAATGAATGTCATATACAAAATATCCTGCAATGACTGTAACAAACACTACATTGAACAGACAGGCAGGAAACTAGCCATCAGGATACAGTATCCTTACAGATGAAGAAGGGCACCATTTCAACTGGGACAACACATCCATCCTAGGACAGGCTAAACAGAGACATGCACGGGAATTCCTCGAGGCCTGGCATTCAAACCGGAACTCCATCAATAAACACACTGATTTGGACCCCATTTACCAACCTCTGAGGAATAGGAACCGGAAATGATATCATTCGCCTTAATAGACCAAGACACACAAATAGCAAACAGGACAAAACACCAGTGCTTCAATGGAGGCTCACTGATGATGTCACCAAGAATGGTGACGAAACATCTGAAAACAAACCTACCAGCTCAGCAAGCAAACTTACAACCTGACACTCAAAGCTATATATTTATAGGGCTCTGTTCTTCACTGACAAAAAGAACATGTACATTCACTGCATCTGTTGAAACTGAGCAAAATATGTGGCAGTCATTGTCTGGTTTATTTCTTGACAATGCCTTAGTGAATTAGAGGTAGCTGAAAATGTGTTGCTGGAAAAGCGCAGCAGGTCAGGCAGCATCCAAGGAACAGGAGAATCGACGTTTCGGGCATAAGCCCTTCTTCAGGAATCATCTTAGAGGTAAAAAGGCTTTTGCCCGAAACGTCGATTTCGAAGCTCCTTGGATGCTGCCTGAACTGCTGTGCTCTTCCAGCACCACTAATCCAGAAATTAGTGAATTAGAGTTAATTTTATGTCATTATTAACTGATGAATTTCCATTGCAATTGCTCTACCAGTCAGGATCTATTTCCGAACAAGCAGCACTTTTCTCTCATACAGTGCAAGTATTGTATTCACTTTACTTTGGAATTTCTTGCACATTGCCCTAGTGAGTGCAAGACAAAAAAAAACGCTAAAATATGTTCGCTTTTCGCAATGTTCAAGTGTTGAATATCATGCTCTTGGTTTCTCTGTTCAGTAACATGATCTTGATCTGTCTTCAAGCAGTCCATTAGTATCTAATTCTTTTAGTAGAATGCTGTATATCTCGGAGTTAAAAGTAGCAAGGTGTTGTGAAAGAATTATTAATTGTATTAAAATTTATATAAAGAAGAGTCAGTCTAGAAATATTGATTTTTTTTTTTAAATATAGCATGTGGTTGGTTGAAATAAAACTTGTAATTGAAAAGTTTATGTTTGGATATTGCCTAAGTGTATTTCACTTCTAGTGATAACAGAGTCTTGGTCCACAGTTCCATTTTATCCTTTGCTTCATTCAGTGTGTAAGCAAAGAACATTTTTCTTCCGTTTTGGAATATTTAAGGATCGCAGACTTCAAGTTGCATGTGCCAAAGAGCTTCCAGATTCTTCTTCTTCAGTTTTCTTCGATCTTATTTCTTCTTACCTCACCCCTTGTGTTTCAATGCACCCTTTGAGCTTCACTTTTCTGACTCCAAAAAATCAGTTCTCAACAAAAACCTTTAAATTGATCCCCTTGCAGTTCACCTCAATGGATTTTGGGCTGAACATGAACTGAATTTCTCTTCCATTGCTTTCTCCTTATGTGCATTTCTTTTTTGGCAAAATGTCCTCCACTGTATACCAGTTCCTTTTCCCTATTTTTCCTGCCTTCAGCTTTTTTAATCCATCTGCAGTCCTTCTTCTGACCCATTTCCCTCCCTAGATCTTTTAAGAATGTTGACATGTTATCCACCTTCTCAATTTTCTTGCTCCCTTCACTTATGCCCACTCTGAACTTGCCACAAGCTGTGTTTCAGGTCTATCCCTGACATTATCCTCATCTGCTGCCAGAGGTGGTGTTTTTGTTGTTTGTTAATAAATCTATCTAGCTGAGGTTGAATGGCAACTCTGATAAACTCAGAATGTCTACTATCATCTTCCCAAGATTTACAAACACAACTGACCAACCCATATTTGCAGTCTTTTCTTGCTCCTCAGAACTGATTTCTTTTCATCTTGACTAATTTTGTCCTGTCCAAAATTCCATCCTTCCATCCTCACATTGGTTTTCTCCTACTCTTCCCTTACTATCTCCAACTTCAAAGTCTCCATTTGTGGGGATAGACTTTTGATAAATATAAAATTAATAAACATGTCCCCCATTAGCCCAGTGTTTTCCACAACTACTTTGACTACATGTCCTCACTCCCAGTAAGTACTATATTCCACTCTCCCATTTTATCTGTCCATTTCATATCTGTTTTGACAATGCAACCTTCCACACTTAAATGCATGTATGAGTCTGAGTAACCACTTAAATCATCCAGGAAAATAGGTGTTCGTAAATAATGGACACTTTTGTCTCAATAGATCATTGATTATGGAATGATTGGTTCAGCTAAAATAAATATTTATGACAAATGTACCTTTGGGTTTTGGATTTAAACAACACATTGGTTTAAAATGTTGTATTTTCACTCTTGAATGGCTAGTTTCAAATCTAGTGTAGATCATTGAAATGAAGAGCCCCTTGCTTTGTAAGTTGTAATATTCTTCTGCAGCTTTAATTTACTTCCTTACTTAATCAGCAACAGTGACCATAATTTGATAGTAATTAATTTGAGATGTTTTCCTTGGATTTTTTTTCTTCAATTTTGCATTTAATTGTTGATGTAGGTGAAGCAAGGAGCTGCTGAACATGAGTGATGATAAACCCTTTGTTTGCACTGCTCCTGGATGTGGCCAGGTAAGACCATAAGATTTCTTTCAGTTCTTTTTCATCATGCAGTTAATGTTTTGATGAGTGTGCAGAGTGTTGAAGTAGTTTGTTGCTATGATTTTCTCATGCAACAGAAAGTTTTCTTTTCGTTCAGAACCTCATCTAATATATTTAAAAGCCTGAAAGATTAATGTATCTATATTGTAAGCCCAGTGGCATCCCTGTTATTTTTAAGTTGTGACCCCTTTATTATAAGAGGTTTTGAGTACAGGAATCATGAAATCTTGCTTCAGTTGTCAAGGAGCTTGGTTATATTACTCCAGGAGCACTGAATGCAGTTTAGCTCTCCTTATCTTAAAGATATTGCCTTAGAGGGAGTGCAGCAAAGGTTTGCCAGACTTGTTTCCAGATGTTGGGATTGCCCTATCAGGAGAGATTGGGTAACTGGGCCTGTATTCTCTATAGAGTTTTGAAGAATAAGAGATGATCTTGCATAAACTTACAAGGGAGCAAAAGAAATAGACAAGGTAGGTGCAATTAATATGATGCACGTTTGCCATTTTGGAGAGTCTGGAATCAGGGGTCACAATTTAAAAGTAACAGGGATGCCACTTCGATCCAAGATGAGGAGAAATATTTATACTCAGAGGATTGTGAACCTTGGTGTAATTGTCTACCACAATGGGTTGTGCAGTCCAGTCTTTGAGTATGTTTGAGATTGACAGATTTCTGATTACCAATGGCATATAGGGTTTTGAGGATTGGATAGATAAAAGCATTGAACTGAACGATCAGATTGTTTTGAATAGTGGGGCTGGCTCGATAGGCTGAATTACCAGCTCCTGCCCCTAGATATTTATCGCTCAATCAGTATCACAAAAATGGGTTATTTTGTCACATTCACGTGTTTTGTGGAATTTTGCTATGCACAAAGTGGCTGCCAACTTTTCTCCGTTCAAATAATGTAAATACCACAAAAGGTACTTAATTGATTCTAAAGCACTTTGAGATGTCTGCTGGACCTGCAAAGTACTATGTCAATATAACCCCTCTATGTTGGTAGACCTACACAGAGATATCACAGCATTACTGGTGTAGAAAATAGGAATACCATGCTTGCCCAGTGAAAATTTAAAAATTATTTTCTTTCATCCAAATTGATTCTTTGTTTTGTTATGTGCAATTTTGAAGAATAAAATGGAAGAAAAATCTGTAATGTTGTTGGTTCTCTAAAATTATTAACAGAGCCTATTAGTGTTAATATTTATGGATTACAATCTAAATACCTTAAACTGTTGTTGTAGCGCTTCACAAATGAGGACCACTTGGCTGTTCACAAACACAAACATGAGATGACGTTAAAGTTTGGTCCAGCTCGTAATGACAGTGTCATCGTGGCTGGTAAGTGCCTTTTTTTTCATTTCCATATCTTGTAGTCTAAATTTAAAGAAGATAATGAAATATTGATTTTGTTTTGACATGAAAGCCTAATTCATTTAAAATATTGTAATACCATAATACTTTGTGCAAAAAGTTTTAATTGCTTAAACCTGTCTGGAAAAGCCTGTTTTACTGATATGAAGCAAAGAACTGTGGATGCTGGAAATCTGAAACAAAAACGGAAATTGCTGGAGAAACACATCAGATCTTCAGAGAGACCTTTCTGAAGAAGTGTCACTGGACATGAAATATAAACTCTGCTTTCTCTCCACTGATGCTGCCAGACTTGATACGTTTCTCCGACAATTTCTGTGTTTGTTCCTGTTTTACTAATAGTGTACATTTCTACATTAAAATTTTATATTCACTAAAATTGAGTTTGTGGATCATAAGTGTATCCGGTATTGCTTTAATAGAAGCAGAAAATACTGAATGTAGTTAGCAGTGTTAGGCATCAGCTGTGACGAGAAAAGCAGTTAACATTTGAAATCTGTGACTTTTCATTAGAGCTGAAAAAAGTTAGAAATGTAATAGATTTTGAGCAAGTGAAAGGGAGGCAGTGTGAAGATGAACGAAAGGAAAAAAATGGAGGACAGTGGAGAATAAATTGCTAAAGGTTTTGTGGTTCAAAAGCCGAAGAAGTTGATAATGGTTAAAGTAAGAGTCCAGACAAGGTGTGTATAGTAGGATAGAAGCCATCCAATGTAAAGGAAACGGGTGTAAGGAAGAAACAAAAAAGAAATCTGAACGAAAAAAGCCACAAGCACCCTCTTCTCCCATTTTCTTTAATAATCTGATTTTGAACCAGAAGTTCAGTTCAGAATGCTACAGTGTCAAGCCAAAAGACCATAAGAAACAGGAGAAGGCTGTTTGGCCCCTCAAGCCTGCTCCATAGTTGATCTCATATTCCTCATGTCTACACTCCTGCTCTCCTTTTTTATGACAATCACAGTTTCACAGTCAATATTACAGAAATTAGATTTATATTTCAGATTTATTAATTGGATTTTTTTTTGTGTTTGTAGAGTGATTACATAAAATTATGTAGAACATTCTGAAACAGGCCATTCAGCCCAGCTAATCTAATGAAGTTGTTTATGTTGTTAATCAAATCATTTCTATCTTTTGTCCGCTAAATCCATTGTAACCATCTTTTTCCATTTCTCTTAGATGTTTCTTTAGTTTATTTATAAATGCACTTATCCTTTTCTTTTGCACTGTTCCTTGTGGCAGTGAATTCACATTCTCGTCACACTTTAGGTAAAGAAGTCTCTTCTGAATTTCTTACTAGATTTCTTGGTGACTATCTTATATTGATGGCCTCTAGTTATGCAGTTACCCACAGAGGATACATTCTTTAGAACTTTGAACATTCTCTCTGTATCCAGTCTATCAAAGTCTCTCGTTATTTTTAAAACCTATATTAAGTTACACCGAAGCCTTGTTTTCTCACAATAGAAATGACCCAGTTGCCTTTCTTTACTTGATGTGTATACCCATGAATTTCTAGTATAATTCTTCTGTGTCCTCTACAGTGCAGTATATCACTTTCATAATTTGACAATCAGAATTGCATGCAATATTTCAAATATGGTCCAATTAAAATTCAGCACAGTTTTAGCACTGTATTTTTCTAGATTTTAATTCTATCTTATTAAAAGAAAAGAATGGCTAGCTTTTTTTTAATGATCTTGCTAACCTATGACTCAGTTTTTAGAAATTGGTGTGTTTGTACTCCTGGATCACTTTGCTTCTCTTCCTCAGTGAGCTTGGCTGTCTGGCAGAGAACAGAGTGGGGATAAAAGGGTCCTTCCCAGGATGGCAGCCGGTGAAAAACTGGTGTTCCATGAGACTGTGTTGAGACCACATCTTTTCACTTTATACGTTAACCATCTAGATGAAGGAACTGAGAGCATTCTGGCTAAGTTTGCTGATGATGCAAAACTAGGTAGAGGGACTGGTTGCATTGCGGAGACGGGGAGGCTGCAGAAGGATTTGGACAGGTTGGAAGAGTGGGCAAAGAAGTGGCAGATGGGATACAACGTGGGAAGGTGTGAGGTCTTGCACTTTGATGGGAAGAATAGAGGCATGGACTATTTCTAAATGGGAGAAAATTCAGAAGTCTGAAATGCAAAGACACTTGGGAGTTCTAGTCCAGGATTCTCTCAAAGTAAAGATGCTGGTTGAGTCAGTAGTTAGGAACACAAATCCACTGATGGCATTTATTTTGAGAGGGCTTGAATATAAAAGCAGGGATGTACTTCTGAGGCTCTGTCAGGTCACATTTGGAATATTGTGCACAGTTTTGGACCCCGTATCTCAGGAAGGATATACTGGTCCTGGAGCGTGTTTGGAGGAGGTTCATGAGAATGGTCCAAGGAATGAGAAGTTCAACATATGAGGAATGTTTGAGGACTCTGGATTTATACTCTATATGGAGTTTAGAAGGATGAGGGGGAATCTAATTGAAATGTACAGAATACTGAATGGCCTGGACTGAGTAGATGTTGGGAAGATATTTTCCATTGGTAGGAGAGACTAGGACCCGAGGGCACAGCCTTACAATAAAGCAAAGCCCTTTTAGAACTGAGATAAGGAGAAACATTTTCAGCCAGAGATTGGTAAATCTATGGAATTCATTAGAGAAGGCAGTGAAGGCCTGGTCACTGAGTATATTTAAGACTGAGATATCTAAGTTCTTGAGGATCAAGAGTTACGGGGAGAAAGCGGGAGAATGGGGTTGAGAAATATATCATGATTGAATGGTGGGGCAGACTCGACAGGCTGAATGGCCTAATTTTTGCTCCTGTGTTTTATGGTCTTATGGAGACTTGCACCTTTCGAGTAATAAGTTACCTTCCTACTGCCAAAATGTGCTACCTCTGATTTATCTGTGCTGAATTCCATTCAATTATTTGCTCATTCTACATGTTTATTAATATTCTTCTGTAATTGTTGCAGTCCTCCTCAATGTTATTGTATCCCCCTCAACTCACAACAACCACCACCCTAATTTGATACGATGTGAAAATTTAGAAATTATGTTTTTGACTCCAAAGTCCATATCACTACAGTAAATTTGAACAACAGTAGTTCCAACACATATTTGTGGAACATCATTTCCCACTTTGTTCCACTATGAACATCTACCCTTTGCTCCCAATCTCTGCTTTTTGTCTTAAAGCTAGCTAGTACTCTAATTTAGTACTTGTCCCTTGACTTCATATTTTATTAATTTACTTGTTTATTATTATTGCCATTTAATAATTCAGATGAAATACATCTTCATTTCTTTTGTCCACTCTCTGTTATCTCCTCATAAGATTGAGTTCATCAAGCAAGATTTTTATTTTTGAAATCCATGTTGACTATTTATTGTTATATTTCTCATTTCCTGGGACAGATTCTTCTGCCCTCTTTAGTGACATGTTTAGAGGTGCCATGCTCTACTTGGTCTGGGCTGAGAAGGACTTCCACCTCACCCCAATTGATATCCTTAAATGAACCTTTAATGACCACAATGGACCTCATCCCATTTCTGTGTAGGCCTGTCACAATGTGGGGAGCAGAAGCAAACCTGCTTGCCATCTCCTGGGGTAGGTTCTACCTTCAAAGTACACAATGCCTGATTGATGGACTTAACATATTGAAGGAAGGGGCTACTGAGAGTCAATCTATTGCCCTTGCTACCAGCCTGAATCCCACAAAACATGTTTAGCCTGAGTTGCTCTGAGATTTTGAGCTTTAGGTGCCTGTATTTCCAGTAACAACCACCACCTCAGTGGAGCTTGGCTGAGCAAAACACCTCTGATTGGCAAACTCTTTTCCTCTTGGTCAGCAGAACCTTGGACCTTGAGATGAAGGCTATTTAACTGCCTAGTTGCCTCATTTCTTGGCAAACCTTCTGAAAGGAAGCAACAAGGGGTTTCACCACATCTCTGGCCAGCAGACAAGACTCCTATCATCTCCACTGAACTTTGCCCCTTATTTTTATGTCCTGTCCTTTCGGATTCCGGTGTTATTCTTCCAACTGACATTAAGTTCAGTGGTCTGTAATTCCATGGACATGTTTTGTCGTACGCCTCGAGTAAAGAAATTACTTTAGTTATCTGGCATGACACCTTTTTCCAATGAGTTATTAAGTATGAGTAATTATAACTCTGCTATCTCTTTAGATTCTTTAAAATACGTGAATGCAATCCATCTGGACCAGGATTCTTATCATGCATGTGTTTGTTTAGTTTATATAATATATTCACCTTCTATATTTTATGGGCACTTATCTCATTAATCATCTCATTTAATGTCAAGTCTACTGTTCAGTTATCCTCTTGAGGTGATATAATTATTTAATATTTCTACCGTCTCTCCTATCTCTAAATCATAACTTGTGATATCCCGTAATGGTTCTTTTCACAACACGTCCTTTCTTTTCAATTGGTATGCCTGTAAAATATTTGACTTTTGTTTTATATTTTCTATTATCTCTCTTTTCCAACCCTTTAACTATGTAATTCACTTGATCTGCCTGCTCCAATGCCAATTTTCAAATGGTTCATGCAGTATCTAGGGATAATGACCTTTGAGGCCCTGCTTTGCTATTCTCCTTTTTTGATTTGTTCTTCATGTCTGTTATACGAATGGACAGATTTACTTACAAATTCACTGGATGTTTCCATTAAAGCTTTGATGAAAGTTTAGTAGACTCTATTAACTTAATCTAAAAAGTGCCTTTTCTTTTACTGTTTTGAATCCATTCAGACCAAACTCCAACTCCAACTCGTTTCCTTAAGAATTGTGAAGAGGTAGGGCTTTTTAATGAGCTGGCAAGTCCATTTGAAAATGAATTTAAGAAGGCTTCAGAAGATGACATCAAAAAGGTGAATAGTATTTATGTCTAGACTTTCTTAATATTGAAACATGGTTTCATGGCAACAGTTGGTATGACTGAGCTAAATTTTCAGAGGATGTCTTGTTACAATGTTTACACAGATCTTTAATGTAACTAATTACTGAATAATGTACTTTGGACAACAGATATTTTGTGACCCCTTTCTGGTGCAGTCGGTTCAGATATAATGCGGTAGTTCTGTTTGCGTGCCATCCTGCATTATAAGAAAATCATGCAGTAGCAGCACCGTTTAAACTAATGTGGCTGGAATCTCATTATAGCCAATACAGATAATGAAAGTTTCCATTCTACAAATAACAGTCTAAATTATTCAATCATGTTCAAGCCAATTCGTGTTGAAGAAACATGCTTTATAACAAAACCGGCAGTATTGTATGTAGCACCAAAATAGCAATCCTGGTTTAAGTCTGAATGTATTTATTACTTATCCTTTAAGTTTTACATATGATGAATTTGCCATTTTTGAAGATACTAAAAGGAATGTGAACTTCAGAAATTGTAGTGAATGGACAAAATTCTCTGGGGAAAGTGTGGATAAAATATTGTGGAAAATGTGATAATTGGAAATATTTTAATGAATCTGTGCAACTCATTGGTGTCTTTACGAAAGACACCAATAGTTCCTATCACAGCCACATTTTTAAACAAAACATAGAATGTAACTGGTAAAAAACTTCCATCTTTGATTATAGTTATAATATTTCTCTTGATTGCCCAATCAGTTACAAACAAAATGTTTTCTACATCTGTTCATGCCTTCACTGCTCAATTAGCTGAATACAGAAAGCTTTGTTTTAACTGGCACCTTGTGAACTAGCTTTCTCGATAAACAGGCAAAAATGATATACCTCAATTACAGCCAAGTTTATTGTATTATTCTGTCCAATTATAATAGCTTTTTAAAATTTACTTACCTTGGTATAAATATACTTGTTGTTCAATCAAATGACCACACGAAATACAACAGTTGATTCAATTTCGAGTGAGTTTCTCCTCAAATACTGCAATCTACCTCAGTGTCCGAATAGTCAGTTGAGGATGCAAGTGAGAAGGCTGTCTGCTGATAAGTTTTATTTAAGGCAAAGTCGCATTATTATTTAAATGATTTATGCTATAAATAATGTATAACGATGATGTGCATACCTCTATCATGCTTCCATTACTTAGCGCATGTTTTGCATTGATTATGTGGACTCGTCAATATCCAGAATATTTGATCAGTCAGCACACTCCTGGCTCAATAGGTGCTAGATAATAAAAGGTTTACTGTATTTCGATTTTTTTTTTTTCTCTCCCAATTTTGTTCAAGAGGAATAATGCATTTTTGAAGATCCTGGAATTGAAGTTGAATCCAGGAAGAATGTGTGCTCTACACACTTCTTGAGACCAGTGACCAAGCAGTTTGTGATAGTACAACAAGCTGCTTGCCAATTGTAAAGGTTCAGCAAGATTGATTACTTCAAATGCTAACTGAATATTCTGAATGTGGTGGGAAGAAATTGGTCGATGAAAACTGACAGCTGGGACCTACCCATAGTCTTATTGTGGAGACATGAAAAGACCACTTATCCTAGGATATACAAAATTATGAGCAAAAAAAGAATTAGCGTACAATTTGGTGGAAACCTTCAGTCATCTTTTTAAGGACTTCTGGTAATTGCTTAGTTGCTGAGAGTCTATATTAATTGTAGTGTGCATAACACATGACATGATTGTACGCAATCTAATTTGGTAAAAGGGCCTGATGCCCGCTCCTTTGGAACCTCTACTAAGCAGCAATGTGGCAGAAGGGGTTCTTCTGGAGCAGAACAAGCCTGCCATTTTGTTGCCTGCCATTTTGGATCCTTGTAATTACGTATTTTTTAGACCGTAGGGCCTTCAAATTTCTAAGCCTATAGCTTTGTCAGTACTAATGTATACAAGTTGATTTATTCATGTTTTTCGTGACATTGTTCATATTTTTTATATTGTGCTGTGATTAACTGGGCACATCTTATTGTTGGTTATCTTTACATTATGTTAATAAATTCATGCCTAAGGACAAAAATTCAAACCATACAGTTTTCTAGAAATATATATATAATTGCTCAAAATTGGTATTGATTTTAGTTTTCACTGAAATGGGTTTCATTGCTTAGATGCCCTTGGACATGTCACCACTTGCTTTACCGGCAGTTAGAACTAAAGTGGAAGATATGCCGATTGTGGAAACAAGTCATCAGAATAGTCCCCTCCCTCACCCAGAGTCAACCACCAGTGATGAAAAGGTACTAAGTTTACATTATCAATTATTTTAAGTTGCAGCTTGAAATTTTCTGAAGAAAATGAAGGTTAATTTAAGGAGAGAAACTGAAGAGAATCTGAAATCTGTTTCTCATTGCATAAAGCTAGGATAGCAGTGGGAGTAAGTAAAACTGATTGGTTAAATTGAACAAAAATATGTTGCGAACAATTTTGAAATGAAGTTGCTAAATTAAATGGATTTATTTTTAAAAATACACCACACAATCTTCTCAAAAATCACATTGGCACTGTCTTTTGCAGCAACTTAATTTCCAGATGTTCTTTTGAAATTAGAATGTTTTATAGGAAAAACCCACATGAAAGAAACCCTTAGGGATAAAATCATGTACTTTAAAAAAGTTGCTGACGTTAGCAGCTACGGAACAAACCACATGCTTACCACATGGAAATGTGCCTCAGGAAGGACTTGTCAGAATAAATAACTGACAGAAACCAGGCTCAGGGGAAGTTGTGATTTAGATTAGTTTGGTTGATATTGTTTATATTCATATAAAATCTGATGTTAAGTTAAATGTTTTGGCAATTGATGTAGTAGTAACGTTTTGGTCACAATCAGTGTGTGTTCAAGATTGTTGAGGCTGTTAGACTGAGATGAAATTTGCCAATTCTCAGCATGCCATTAGCTGAAGTGTTAAGTAGAAGTAGTAGTATTTTCAATCAAGAGGGAAATAAAGTTGGTGTGGATTACAGCATCCTACACTTGACCAAGTGGATGATAATGGACATTGAGTGTCTGCATACTATATTGTCTTTCACTCCAAACTGTAAAAGGATGCATGGGGATTGGGAAGTAATTTAGAAGATAAGAAATGGAAACAAGAATTCTATTTCCGACAAAGCTTTCATTTTCTGCAAAAGACAGTGCCCTCAAGGCTCAAAATTAAGAAAGCTGGACCAGTAATTGTAAGATAATTAATGCGCATGAAAATGTTTGGCTATTACAGTACAACAAACAAGGATGCTGAAAATGTCAGCATGTCAGGCAGCAGCTTGGGAGAGAAAAACAAGATTAATGCTTTAGATCAATGGATTTTCATCAGAATTGGGAAAAAAGTTTCTGGCGTTTGTAGGTTTAGCCTATGCTTTTTAGTTTTTAGGATTTTATTCAAGATCTTTTCTTTTCAGGAAACAGCCTTTAATATTTTTCTCTCTGCTGTTTAACTTCAAAACAATCTTATTTGTTATTTTTCTGCTGAAGGATCTCTTGTAGATGATTAACGTATTTTTAAAAGTGTTGACTTTTCTGCAATGCAGTATTTGTAATGCAGTAAAAATATAATTAAAAATTTGTTTTAATATCTGATCTAGCTGTCAATATCCCAGCAAAAAGGATACAGCTAATGTACAACCAGCAAGTTGCTAGTTCCAACTTCTGACTAGCCACTTAGTCTGAGAAAGCAAGTCATAGGACTGGTCTTTGTTTCATATTGTATCTGATCTGTGTTTTGTACCTCACCGCAACACCTCAGAGGGACCAGACAATTTTGATATTGAGAATTCAAGGCATTAATCAGCTTACGCAGAGGTAGTATTATGCATCTTTGGAGCAAGTGGGGCATGATGCTGGATCTCCTGGCTCAGAAATAGGGACATTGCCACTGTGTCACATGAACCTCGAATGTTGTCCAATATTTTCTAATCAACCTGTAAAAAGATATTATTACATACCTCTGGCACTGGTGGCACTTGAACTCAGGTCTCCTGGCTCAGAGTTAAGGATAATGACACTGCTCCACAAGAGCCACCTAACATTGTATTATGTATTTTCAGTCAACCTGTTCATGTTACAACATTCCTCCCTCCCTCAAGTGGGACTTGAATCCAGGCCTCCTGGCTCACAAGTAAATGTTGCACAATTTTATAGTGATCAGAGTCTAACACCTGAAATGTCACTAATTTTAATTCATTTCTTTGAGTTGCTACCCTTCACATACTGTCTCTCAGAAACAGTGCAACTCTAATTTTCAGTAGATCTAGTGCATTAGTCAGAAAAAAACGAACTAAAAACTAGTAAGGCAAGCATTTTTTATTTGAAAAATGCAGTTTTTTATTGTAAAATAAAATAATTCTGTTTTGTAAGGAAGCTGATATGAAGTTTAAATGCTAAAATTCACTTAAATTTTATTATATTAAGGTATTGGAGTTAAATTGATTATGATCCACAGAATTTTTTTTGTGCATCGCTTTTGGACATAATATTGAAATCTGTTACCAAATAAATCCTTGGTACCATTTAGCAATCATGTAGAAGGTTGTGACTTTAACTGACATCAAAACTGTTATCAGGAAATGAAAAATTATTGATTTATAGCGAGTCTGTTCTGTATTAGTGCCCAGGAAAGTAATTTCAAATGTGATGTTACATATACTTTACCTACACACATGTTTTATGCGATTAGGAAACATGAAACTTACTCACCAATATATTTTATGATTTGGGGTTTGAGGTTAGGGGAATTTAAACAGTTTAAATATTATAGGTCAGCTAACCCATCAGTGTTTGGCACAAGCCTGACCCATCCCTATAATTGGGTTGATGAATAAAGCACCTGTTAGGTCCCCTGCCCTTAGAACTGTCAAAGCCTTTAAGTAGTCAATTTATGGTCCCTTTTGGATTTCAATCTGCTTCAACTGTCATAATAGGCTGAGCAATGCATGGGAGTAACAGCAACAACCATTCTTTTCACCAATATTGGTGAAACATTGGGAAGAAAGGGAGTTGCTCCTTCTGTACATATCGGGGTCTCTACTGAGATGTTATTCACCAGCAGACTCCACGGAGTCTTCAGTGCAGCCTTCATATTCTTCTCTGCCTTGCCCATCCCTATACAATAAAGGCTCCTCTTATCTGTTGGTTGGAGTTTTGTATTCTTGGGATTTTCTGGCAGGCCCAGCATGCCCATTTGTCTCTTCTGGCATTGCTGCAACTACATGAACTGCTGACCAATTTGTTTGGCACTCTCAAAAATAGACTTTCCTTCCACTGAGGAGCAATAGTTGCAATTGACCTTTTTCAAAAGGAGGTAAAGTGCCTAGGTTGAAAATGAGGTTTTGCTTCTCCAGCTTATGTTGAACATCATTGGAACACTATCACAGGTCAGTGACAGAAATGGGAGCAAGGTGATTTATTGAAATCATGAGAAACTAGAACGTCATGATTGGTCCTTTCCGCAGAGCGAAGGCATTCTGCAAAACGGTCACCCAGTTTGCATTTGATTTCTCAGTTTAAAGGAGATTGCATTTTGAGCACACATACAGAAGAGTAAAATGCTGCTTCACCTGGAAGATGTGTTTGCAGCTTTGGTTGGTGAGGAGGGAGGAGATAAATTGTGATGGAAGAGTCAGCCAAGGTGTGATGGAGGGAATGGTCTCTGCAGAATGCTGAGAGTGGAAGTATGGGAAAGATGTGTTTGGTGGTGGTATTCTGCTGGCAGAATGGCAGAAGATGATCTTTTGAGTGCAGAGACTGGTGGAGTGGAAAGTGAGGAGAAGAGGAACCCTATTATTTTTCTGGGATGGAGGGAAAGGGGTCAGGGCAGAACTAAGAGAGATGGGTCAGACACATTTGACAGCCATGTCAACCACTGTTTGTATGGGTGTGTCCTTGTTTCAGGAAAATGGAGGAAATGTCAGAGCTCTGGAGGAATAACATCATTGTACAGATGAGACTGGCAAACTGAGAAACTGGAAAGGTATCCTTGCAGGAAGTGGGATGTGAGGAAGTGTACTTGGAGCTAACTGTAGGATTCATGGTTTGTAGTGAATGTTGGTGAACAGCCTATTGTTATGGACCAGACCAGACCAGACCTCAAAATACATTAAGATGGTAGCCTAGACCCTACTTTACAGGTAAATATAAGGTGTTGTGTTCCAGATGCAATCCGATTAGTCAAACTACTCGACAATATGCAAAACACAACTTATTCAAACACCAAAGAGCTATTGTCTCATTCTTTTCAATGAAATTCAAAGAAAATCATTAATTATTTTGGTTGATTTTAAAATGTTGCAGTGAAGATATAGCAGCTGTTATATTCTTTCTAAGTAACAAGGAAGGCAAACAGCAAACTTTCTCAATGCTACTCATAACTGCAATTAATTCAATTGCATATCTGTGATATTATGAATAATGAACTCTGAAGTTGGTGCTCTTGTAGATGAAAGGTAGGTGTGCAAGGCAATTGTGCTATTTATTCACTTGATTACACTGAAGTAACAAAACATTCTGGCCAAGATTGTCAAATTCAAGGCAGAAATTGTGAGCCAGGCCATTCCTGGTATCACGCTATCCAGTAGTGCCCACCAATGCTTTTTTATGATGGGATGCCAGGGACTGGTTGGAATCAGGCTCCTGCCTCCGAAAGCAGGTCCAGCTGAGCAGATGTTGAAAATGCCACATTAGAAGACCTGCTCACTGGGGCATTGACCATTTTTGTAAATGATGTTCAGCACTATTATGCCTCACCCACCTCAATTCCAAATGCCTAGTGTGTACCCTCCATATCCCCTCATATCTTCCATATCCCATGTCCCATGTTAGAGTGCTACCTCCATATTCCAAAGCCTCTTCCACATTTATCCTTCTTTCCCATGTTTTACTTGACCCTGAACTAAACTTGTACTCCTTTCTCAATTTCTATTTGAATATCATCACAACAGTACGAATGTGGGTTCCAGTGTTAACTTGAAAATGTGTTACATGAATAGAGTTGAAAGTGTACTGATTGAGTTGGAATCTATGTCGTTGAATGCTCTCTTCTCATCCATGTGGCTCATTTTAAACCCCAAGTGAAATGGGAGTGGATAGACAATAAAAATTATTGATTTTTACAGAAGGACATTTGGGTCCAACATGCCCACTTCCTCCTCAAGATTACACATTTCGATGCTGGCAAGAAAAGTACTTGTCACATTTCCTCTTTGAATGTGATTGGGTGCTTATTGATGCAAAACATTTTTGGGGGAGAAAGGCATCAATGTGACTGTTCAAAAATACTTTTTTACTTGGTTCCAAATTTTACTTCAGCAGAAAGACTGAGACACTTGGGGCTGTTTTCATTAGAGAAAAGAAGGTTTAGGGGTGACTTGATTGAGGTGTACAAGATGATTAGGGGGTTAGATAGGGTTGACAGTGTGAACCTTTTCCCGCGTATGGAGTCGGGTATTACAAGGGGGCATAGCTTTAAATTAAGGGGGGGTAGATATAGGACTGAAGTTAGGGGTAGGTTCTTCACTCAGTGAGTTGTAAGTTCATGGAATGCCCTGCCAGTAGCAGTGGTGGACTCTCCCTCTTTATGGGCTTTTAAGCGGGCATTGGATAGGTATATGGAGGATAGTGGGTTAGTATAGGTTAGGTGGGCTTGGATCGGCGCAACATCGAGGGCCAAAGGGCCTGTACTGCGCTGTATTGTTCTATGTTCTATGTTCTATGAACAGGTTTTCAAAGCTTGGGAAAGTGACCAGGGAAACAGAGACAAGTTTAAGCATCAATTCAGCGCAGTATTAAAGTTGTCATTGTCGCATTTGAATGAAATCTCACTTAATTCATGCACAGTAACTTCTATTGTTCAATCACTGCCAACTCACGTGCTTGGAGTTAAAAATTGCCCACATGGATGGGGAGAGAACATTGAACTATATAGAAATATGTATAGCTGCATAGTGAAGAGAACAGAATAGATGACAAAAAAGAAAATAGTAGAGACGCTTTTCCATCATACCACTGGAGAGTAATTCACTATCTCCTGAAAAATACTCCGGGCATTAAGGCACATAGAATCCCACAATATGTCTGGGTAACAAGTTGCGCTTGACAAAATCTCTAGGGAGTCACTAGGTTAATTTCAACTTTTGAAAAAGTAAGCAATTGTGCAGGAAGTAGCACAAAATAATGTAAATGCACTCATAACACTGTAGAAATTGAATAACAACCCAGAAACTGCTGGAGCAGGGCACCTCTTGGCAAGTGCTGGGAATTACTTCAACCTTCAGATCAAAACTTTTTCATGGCAATTTGCTGCAAATATATCGTAGCAACACCAGAGAGAGACCTCATGAAAATCTAGGCGAATCAATGGTCTATCCTTTTAACCAATCAAATTTAACATTAGAAAAGGGCAGTCGATGAATTTGAATCAAATTAGATATAGAAAGAGAAATAGAAAGTGAAGAAATATTGGACTAAGAGAGAGACAGACACAAAGAAAAATTAAGGAGAAAAGTTCAATTGAAAAAGACCTCTGAGAACAAATTTTATCTGCAATAGTGATATTAATAGTTTCAACTGTTCCCTTTCTGAAGCTCCAAGACTCCGGATCACAAATCACATGATTAACAAGATCCTTACAATGTGAAATACCAGTGCTAAATGACTGTGACGAGTGTCATTTGTATTTGGGGTATAAATACAGCAACTTGTTAACAATCAAAAGGAGATGGATAGTGTGTTCCTGCTTTTTGCAAGGATCCTTGCAGACTGACAAAAATCCATCCAATAATTTATGGAATTGCACATTTCATGGTGTATATCTTCCTCACCACAAATTGCTATGATTTTATGCAGTTTCCTGAACTTCATATTATTTTTCTAGCAATTTGAGTTATTAGCACAATATAACAACTTCTTCGCTGCTAGCTCAGTCCACTTATAAGTCTGTTGCTTACAGTTCATACCTTTGAATTATTATACTGTATCAATGCATATATTTCAAAACAAAGTATTCATAAAAAAAACTATCTGACAACTCTCTCAAAGTCACCCTGTTCGATCACCCACCTCTTTAAATATCTAACCATTCTCCCTTAATTTATTTTCACACTCTGTTTTCATTGCACAGTAATTCAGATTCTTTACATATAGTTTGGTTGCTGTTTTGAGCACTATCACCAATGTCGGCGTTTTCTTGCAGTAACATTGCAACCAGGATTGTACATACAACTCCAAGGATGATTATAGTACAGGCTTGAGAATTTATGTTCTATCCTTCTGACCCTACATTGAATATCTGGCTGGCTGCTACACTGATAGTTTTGTTGAGCTAACTGTCAATACCTAAAGTCAGTCTTCTGCATTGTCTCATATAGTCTAGTTATATTGCCCTTCTTTATTTTCATTTTCTAGTCTCATTGCCTTATATTTTAAATGCTCTTGGATGTTTATGACATCATCTTTCAAATCGATTTTAATCCCATTGTTTTTGGTTTCTTCTCTGTCTACATGTTGTCCAATGTTTGTTTTATTATGTCTACCTACATTTCTCAATCTCTAGCTTTCCTTATATTGTAGAGACGCGAGTAGAAGAGGCATGCACCAACAACTACCTCAGTCAGTACGAGAACTGAACTTATACCATCAATGCCAATAAGCATCACATCTAACCATTTGATCTATTTAGCATTACTGCATTTGGTTTATAATGATCCAGTGAAGTGCCTTCAGACACTTTATTACGTTAAAGGTATTTTTTAAATGCAGTTTTGACGGAGTTGAGTTCTCATCTCTGACACTCCTGACACTGGCAATACTTCACTGAAGTATCAACTACTGTATGTCAATATTTAAGTTTTGGAGTGTGGATGCCACAGCCTCCAACTCAGGTGGAAAACTGTTACCACTGTTTAATGTTGTGTTCCTGTTGTTTAAAACTCCATTAGTCAGTTTGGTGTCTCATGTAAATACTTTGCATTTGTCCCTAGTTCCCAATTGTTTATATATTTTTATACCGTAAGTGACCATGGGCTAACTAAGCACTGTGTGGCATGTTGCTTATGATCTCTTGTTGTATTGATGCAGCTCTATACAAATCATCTTTTGACATATAAGGTATAATTTATTTTCAGTTCATTTTAGAAGCACACCTATGATTCCATGCCTTCCTGTACCATGGAAAATTGTATCTCATACATTCTTTTTCTTTTTAGTGGATAGGCACTGCAGCTGCATCTAGTGGCAGAAGTCTGTAATAAGGCATTGCAGAGTATTTTTTTCATGGTAGTCTAGATGTTAATACTTAAATCTAGAAAGATTGTTAACAAGGATTTCATTGAGATATATAAATGTGAAGTTGTATAATAGCTGAATGAGATAGCAGATATAGTAAAGGCAAAAGTATTTGTGATGCTTGAAGTGCTACTGAATCATATAAACAAAATGCAAGGTTACTGGAAGTATGACTTAAGTTTTCTTAAATACGCAAAAAGCAAATGATTAATATTTCTGTAGGTGAATTTTTAAAAAAATTATATTTGTTAATGTATAAAATTTATTCTTTTATGGAAATACATTTGCTATAAAAGTGATAAGGGTTGCTAAGAAAGTCAGCAGAGCTTGGAATAAAATAATGTACCTGGGAGGTCAATCATTTATGGAGGACATTTATGATCTCATTAAATTTATTATTGCCTATTCATTATTGGATGGATTTAATGTCAGCTTTAAATAGTGGTAACAGTCTTCCACCTGAGTTGGAAACTGTGGGATTCACTCCAAAACTTAAATATTAATGTATGGTAGGCTGAAAGATCATTGAAATTTTGCATGGAATGTCAGAGATGAGAATTCAACTCTATCAAAGCTGTGTTTAAAAAATGCCTTTAACATAATAAAGTGTCCAAATGCACTTTGTTGGAGCATTATAAAGCAAAATTTAGCACTGAGCCACGTAAGGACATATTGGGGCAGATAACTAAAATCTATGTCAAAGGGGTAAGTTTGAGGAACATCTTTAAAGAAGGACAAGTAGACAGAGACCTTTAAGGATGAAATTCTAGAGCTGAAGGCACAAGAATGGTGGAGTATTTAAATTTGGGAACTTTGAAGCAACCAGAATTGGAGGATTAAAGATACGGAGTGCTGTGGGGTTGAGGTGATTAGAGATTAGAAAGGCTGAGATCATGAAGGGATTTGAAGACACTTGTGAAATTTTTAAAGCTAAGACATTGATTAAATGGTAGATAGCATAGGTTGATGTAGTGGTGATGGATGATCAAGGACATGGGCATCAGATTTTTAGATAATCTCCAGTTTACAGAGGGTAGAATATGGCCATGAGGTGTGTTGGAAAGGTCTGGTCTAGAAGTTGCAAAGGCTTCAGTAGCATCAGATGAGCCTGAGGGGAGGTGTGGGTGAAGCTGTGGAAGTGGAAATATCCAGTCCTGGTTATGCAGAGATAAGTGACTAAAAACTCATCTTTTTAAACTGTGATGCAGTTCTGTTGCGCAGTTCTCTTTAAGACAGATGACATCACAACATGTTACACTTAGGTATGAAAGGTCCATATCTTACACTCTATAAATTCAGTTGCTTGTCAGTTTGCAAATTGGTCTGTTAGTCAGCCAGTCAACTGCATATATAATGAAATAGTAATTTAAGTATGCAAATAACCCGCAGACTTGTATTGAAAACAACAAATGTTGGAGATGACTCTTCATCAGAGAGTCATTTAGATTCGAAACATTACCTCTGTCCCTCCATGAATGTTGCCTGACCCGCTGTGATCTCCAGCATTTGTTTTTAGTTCAGATCCCAGCATCTGCAGTAATTTGCTCCTATCCAGACTAGTACATCTGAGAAATGATATTAATGTACCTAGTTAGTTGTTAATAAACTTCTAGATACCAATACAAACACGACTCTGTAATATATGTTACATGTGATAACATATAGGAAGCCACAAAACACATCAAATATTATCGTTCTCATTCTGCTTATGCATTAAGCAGTTGCCAGTAGCTGGAGTCAGTAGCTAAGGAACAAAGTTCATGGCAAGGATCAAAGACCAACGCTTTGGGTCTTTCCAGTATTAAATTGGAGGAATTGTCTACTCTTGCTGCACAAATTTCAGACAAGCAGTCAGATAATTTAAAGGCAGTGGTAGAGTGAGGAGAGTGCTGGTGAGGTTTAGCTTGGTGTTATCAAACATGTGAGAATGGACCATGCAGTTTCGAATGATGATGTTAAGAGAGAAGGGCAGGATATATGACAGAAATGGCAGAGGCCGTGGTTAAATTTTCAGGGAAACTAGAGATAATGGTGTGGGTACATGTTGCAGGTGATTTTCTAGCACTGATTAGATAAAGAATGGAAACAGCGGAGTGCGTTCCCATCCTAATGGAGGACAGATGTTGGGAGGTAGATACTATTGTCAACCAAGTGACAGACTTGATTGGCAGTTTGATAATGATGAAGAGAGTGAGTTTGGATGATGATTTGTAATTTTGATAAGAGTTATTTCTATGCATTGGCTGGACCTTTCACCAGATTGGGGGATTCAAACCTGGGTTCTAGGCAAGAAGGCCACATTTTATGCTTTTTTTGAAACATTAACTGGACATTTGTGTCACTGCCATTTGTCTATTTTTATGAAGTACAAAACAGTTGATCTCATAATATCAGTAACTCAAAGACCGAATTTGTTTTATGTGAAGGATTTGGGATGTTTCTGAAAGCTGTGATAAAGAACTTAATTAATTTTTAAAATGTTCTTCTGTGGTATTCCTATAGCCTTCTAAATCATTTTATTTAGTTCCATAGTAGATATTTCATAGCAAACTTGTAAAAAAAAAGTGCTCTAACAATGCAGCAGACAAATCAAATTGTCAATCTTCCATGTCTGCTATTTCTTTAAGAATGACATTTTAAAATTTCTCCAAATGTATGAACTATTCCAGCTGTTTGAGCTGTGTGTTATTTGCAGGTTATGCGTGTTATTATATTATGTGTAAATGCACAATTCACCGTTTTGAATCAGTGATTCGAAAGATCCTGGTGATCATAATAGTCAGTGGAGGCTCAGTATATATGCCACATTGTTTTTTAAGTAACCGTGGTATCAAATTTGTCTAAATATATTTGTCATCCTATTGATCTGTGTTGTGATTTGTGATGCATTCTGGGGGCCAAAGTATCTTCTGTTAAACTACAGTTAAAAATGATAGAAATCAACTTCTGACTTTCAGTCCCATCTTGGCTCGGCCTAGCAGCTGTCGCTAGAAATGACAGACTTGACGCACATTCTATTAAGGCTGAAAATGTGTTGCTGGAAAAGCGCAGCAGGTCAGGCAGCATCCAAGGAAAAGGAGAATTGACGTTTCGGGCATAAGCCCTTCTTCAGGAATTCCTGAAGAAGGGCTTATGCCCGAAACGTCGATTCTCCTGTTCCTTGGATGCTGCCTGACCTGCTGCGCTTTTCCAGCAACACATTTTCAGCTCTGATCTCCAGCATCTGCAGTCCTCACTTTCTCCTCGCACATTCTATTAAAACAACATAAATGCTGCATTCAATATTCAATACAATAGGAGTAATAGATTGAGAGTTTGCTGTGATAGTCAAAGAGTATGGTACTGGAAAAATACAGCCGGTCAAGCAGCATCCGAGGAACAGGAGAATTAACGTTTCAGGCATAAGCCCTTCATCAGGATTGAGCCTTGTGCGCCAAGGGGATTGAGAGATAAGTGGGAGGGGGATGGGGCTGAGGGAAGGTAGCTGGGAATGCAATTGGTAGATGAAGAGGGAGGGGGTGGTGGTGAAAGTGATAGGTTGGAGAGTAGGATGGAGCAGATAAGTGGGAAGCCCCCCCTTCAGCTACCTATCACACTCTCAGCTACCCTCCCCCCCTCCCCAGCCTTATTCTTCTCCCTTGCCCTGCCCCCCATTTATCTCTCAGCCCCCTTGGTGCACAAGCCTCATTTCTGATGAAGGACTTATGCCTGAAATGTCGATTCTCCTGCTCCTTGTCTGTTGCCTGACGAGCTGTGCTTTTCTAGCACTACACTCTTTGACTCTGATCTCCAGCATCTGCAGTCCTCACTTTCTCCTTTGCTGTGATAGTGGCAATTAACTGCTGAAATAATATGGTTTAATTTAATGGATGGAATAGGCTTCTGGTTGTATTGTTGGTTTGTTGGTGTCACCTTGTATGAATTATTTGTAATCTACAATATCAAGTAGTTGCAGTTTCTTTTTTCGGTCAAGTTTGACACTTTTGATGCAATTAGTAGGAATGCACACTTATTTACCTTGAGGCATTGAATCAACATCCCACATTCTATCATGTGTGTTTTTCGCAAATTTTGTCTGTTCTTCTAATCAACTTTTAATGAATAAATCAATGTTATTAATAAAATGAGCATGCAGAAAACATTCACAGTGAAGTTGCCATTGTGTTTGACTAAATTTCTTTGGAATATATCATAACGGGACTGATTTTGCTTTGATTGTATGATTGATTTTAACAGTTTTACAATTGATGGACCATAAACCATGGTTCAGCAAAATGATGCTATATATCTTTGAAATATATATTGAAATTGATCATCGTATCCTGTTCACAAGTTCATCTTATGCTTTCTATTGGCTACTTCAAAAACTGCAGTGTTATTATCTATAACATAAAAAAGCTTGCATCAGATGTGCATTACAAGTTATGACTTCAAATCCCATAATGAAAAGTTGTAAAATTAAATTCAATAAATTTGATAATTTATGGGTTAGCCCCAGGAATAAATTACCTTCAATACTGCTAGATTATTTTAAAACCTCAAATGGTTCACAAAAGACCTTCAGCAAAGGGAGTCTGGCCACTCTGCCTGATTTAGCCAGCACTTGACTCCAGTCTCACAATATGTACTTGACCTCTAATGCCCTCTTTAGTGGCCTAGTAAGGCACCTCAGTCATGAGCAGCTTTGCATCCTGTCACAAACCTTACTTCCTAATGTTTGTGTTTATTAGTTGCTCTTGTCTGTCAACAATTATCATTAGAAATTACTATCAGGATTTTCTACCTATTCACAATCCAGTTACAGATTGCTCTAAAAGGAATGTTTCTGAAGTCTCCCAATCCCATTAACATTTTTGTACCTGTAAAACCAAACTTGTATTCATCAAATGATTGTGTGTATTGCCACAGGCAATTGACAGTAGTAATGCATTGTAAACTTTGTACATTGCGCTAACTTCCATTCCTCTTCATAAATTCCTGGACAAATTTGTAATGGAAACTGCTGAGATAAATTTATCATGTTGTAATTGCCACCCACCTTCCAGTAGTGCAGTAAAAGCTCCTAGATAAAGTTCTGTCAAAGATAGAATCAGTTTTAAACAAGTCAGCATTTGAATGTAGGTTTAATAGCACCGTATATTATTAAAGAAAGATCTTTCATGATGTATAATTTAATTTGGAAACTAAAATCTGACACTACGAACTGCTAACTTGTGACACGTGCTGCAACAGTACCTTTACAAATGGAAAAAAAAGTGCAACCTTATTCTTTCACCATCTCTCTGCTTGTTGGTTTAGATTGCCTCCCAATAAGGTAGTGTCTCAATCTCAAAGTTCTCATCTTTGTTTTCAAATTCCTCCATGGCCACACCTTTTCCTACCTCCGTAACGTTTTTTTAGCTTTACAGCTCACCAAAATCTCTGCCTTCTTCAAATTCTGGCCTCTTTCTTGGTCATTCCTGATTCTAATGACTTCACCTTTGGCAGCCATGCTTTTAACAATCTGGGCCCTAGGCACAGAAGTTTCATCCCTAAACATTACTACCTCATTCCCTTTCAAAATCCATTTAAACCTACTTCATTTGTTCTATAATCTGCCTGTTCCTTGATATCAAATTTTATTTGTTGGTGAAACGCTTGGGACATTTTAGTACATTAAAGGCAAGTTGTTATTGAACCATTATCTTCAGATTAACTTTTAGCGTGGATCTTATTTATTTGAGCAGAACTGCTTAACACTGCAAAATAGTTTTATGCCCTTTAGACAGAGCCTCATCTGCCTTTCTTAAGTCTTCTTCCTCCACCTTTGAAAGCTTTTCCTAGCTTATGGATTTGACCAAAGTGTTGAGATTTCAGGATTTGTAAACATTTTGTGAGTCTTGACACTCCCACAAAAGCCCTTTCTGATGCTGCAGTCTGTTTATTTGATCTCATGCACAAATCTTGAGAGCTTAAAAAGGAAAACACCGATAAATGGATCTGTGTTTTGGTGGATAATAGGTATAAATTTACACACCTTACCACCACTTCACTTGAGGACTTTGATTTCCTATTGACAGCTTCCTAACCTCCATCTCATCCCCAGCTCCATTCTGTTTTTCTTTTCGTACCTGTTTTCTTTCTCCTGGTTTGTCCCCCATGTCCAACCTGCTGCTGCTCCTGTGTCTTCCCCTCACAATCCTCTTCTGTTGCATCCTTTACCTCTTCTTTGTCATTGTCATCCTCTTTCTGTTCTTCTTTCCAGATTTCTTCCTCCCTATCCTCTTCTAGCATTGATTACTATGCATCAGTAGACTTGATAATGTATTCAGTGTTACAAAGAATAAATAATCTTATCCTCGAACTCACTATTATAAATAACATGGCAGAGCTGCTAGAGTTATGTGTACTTGTTAAAAAATCAAGTTAATATCATTTTGAAATTTTGATATAGGATGCCCCATTACAACAAACACAAACTGTATCAACTATTCGTCCAGCATCTTTGCAAGTTCCTAATGTACTACTTGCAAATTCAGAAACTGGTGTTGTCATACAACAGGCTTTGCCCTCTCCAACCTCTACTTCTGTCATCACACAGACTCCACCAACAAACAGAAATATAGTGTAAGTATTGAGAATTGTTTTTCATTTATGATGTCAAATATAGTCCAATCAAATACTGGGAAGTTTTGGTCTCAGCATCTGCTTGTCCAGATAAAACGAAATTTGCTTGAAAGTTTCTTAATTAAAAAGTAACTGAATGATCCAATCAGAATCTAACAAGTTGTGCAAGAATGGAAGCAACTGCAGATGTTCGAAATTTGAGATTAAAAGAAATTAGATGTCAGGTTAGCACTTGATAGCATTGTTTCTTTTGAGTCAGAAAATGTGTTTAAGCCCCACCGTAGTCTTGAGCGTGCAATATGGACTGACAATTCAGTACAATTGTAAGGGAATGTTACATTGTCAAAAGTACTGCCGTTTGGATGAGACCTTAAACTAATATCTTTTCTGCCTGGTCAAATAGATGTAAAATATTCTATGCCACTGTTTATATAGGAGCAGGGATTTCTCCTATTCTTCTACAACAGTTTTGACCTAACACCACCACAGGCTGGTTGCTCATCTCATTTATTGTTTATGGGATGTTATTGCATGCAACTTGACCTCCATGCTTATTAAACATTGTTACAAAGACTGCTTTAAGTCGTTAATTTGGTTGTAATGTGCTTGTATAAGTTCAAGTTCTTTATTCCAAGGTTTTTTTTTTGGTTATACCTTAAGAAAAAGCTAAGTATTTTGGGAAAAGGTCATAATTTCATATAGAATTGATTCCAACAAAATTTAAAAATTTTGAATGAAGGGGTGAGTAGTTAAAGCTTTGAAATCATTTATAAATTAGTGCAATTTGAATTGTTTCACCTGCACAGTTGTACAATTTAAAAGTATGCTTCTAATAATTGTACCAATGTTTATTCGAACTGCAGTTACAGTAATTCTAAAATTTTGCTTATTTCTAGACCAGTATCTGGTTCAGTTCCTCTCTTGTTACAGCTACCTAATGGACAGACCATGCCTGTCACTATTCCTGCATCAATCACAAACCCATCTGTCCGTATTCATACAACAGTTCCTGTAAGTGGACAAAAGCATATTAGAATATTACATTAACCTTTTATATTTCTGTAGTATGTTAATCAATTTTAATATGTTTCGGTGAGGGGTGTGGTCTTTGCTTAATCTTTGTATGTTAGTATATGAAATGAGCAAGTTTCTTATTTCACTAATGGCAATGAAAGTCTGTAAGCTGCTACAGAAGGGCATATTGTGATTTAATTCTCCACACCAAACATAGAATTTTGTTGTTGTGTCAGGGACTTGCCTTCTGGCTGGATAGCCAATAAGGGACCCATGCTATCTGATATTGCTAAACCTTGCTAAACCACACACCAATCAGCTAGTTTTAAGGCCACCATTTGGCCTTTCCTTGGAATCAAACTCAATGGCTAGATTTTATGCCTTACAGTAGCCGCTAGCTAATCAGAGGCCAGCAGGGATTGCAGTCACTGAGCACCACTGAGGAGGCCATGGGTTCTTTCTGGTAAGATATCCACAACAGCGTCTATAAGCATGGAGCAGATATGCTGTAGATAAGTAATGCAACAGGGGCTGGGTCTGTAGCACAGGAGTGTGGCTTTCATTGGGCCACTCCCTTTTCTCGTCACTGCTGTCAACCTAAGGTGAGAAACAGCCCGAATTTGTCATGCATATCAAATTTGCAGCTGGGCTAATTCTGGCAATGGCAGAATTTGTACAGCTACAGAAGAGTCTCAATTAGTGGAGGGGCATCAAAGCTGACAGTGAACCTCTCTGCCCAGAAATTATTTCTGGTGGAGGTAGAAATGCAGCAGGGTTCTGGTAGAACACCACCCCATATAATTGAATACCCTTTCTGCCTTCAGACTTGATGCCAGCGAAATTAGAAGGTTCTGCCCAAATTTAGATACTCTGAAGCTGCAAATTTAACAGATATTTCAAATATAAACCAACCATTTAATAAGAAATGGGCAGTTGCAACTTGATACCATAGAGGGTGAGACTGGGGAATTAATCATGGGAAACAAGGAAATGGTAGCGACTTTGAATAAGTATTTTGCATCATCCTTCACAGTAGAAGATATAAAAGCATCTTCAGAATCAGAGAAAAATGAGCATCAAAGGAATTAAGGAATTTAAAGTAATCATAATCATCATTAGAGGAAAAAGTACTAAGAAAGTAAATGGGGCTAACAGCTACCTTAGATTCTGGAAAGGCACCAATGGATTGGAAAACCATAAATGTAACTCCACTATTCAAGAATGTAGAGAGGCAGAAAGCAAGAAACAATAGTTCAGTTCATTTAACATCTGTCTTTAAGAAAATACTGCGATCTATTAAGGAGGGAGCAGGAAGACATTATATTATAAAGACACAGCAAATATAATTTTGTGTAAGTGAAATTATGATTGTCAGATTTATTATAGTCCTTTGAAGATGTAACAAACAGGGTGGATAAAATGAGCAAGTAGATTCAGTGCATTTGAGTTTCCAAAGAGTATTTAATAATATACCACATTGGTTGCAGGACAAGATAATGACTTGCAGTGTTAGGCGATGATTTAATAGCAGAGATAGAGGATTGAATAACTGACAAGATGCAGAGAATCAGGATAAACAAATCATCTTCAAGTTGGCAAACTATAACTAGTGGAGTACCATAGAGATCAGTGCTGAGGCCTCAACTACTTGCAATCTGCATTCATGATTTGGTTGAAGGGGCTGACTGTATTGTGGTCTCAAGGTAGGAAAGTAAGTTGTGAAGAGAACACAAATGAGTCTGCAAAGAAATATCAGTAGGTGAAAAGAGTGGGCTGAAGTTTGGTGGAAAGAATAGAAAAGCAGAATACTATTTACCACTGTACAGAGAGATCTGAATGTCCTTGTGCATGATTCACAAAAAGCTAGCATACAAGTTTATGATTAGGAAGGCAAATCAAATGTCTGCCTTTATTATAAAAGGGATGGAGTTTTAAAGTCGGGAAATCTTGCTACAGTCCTGCAGGACTATGATGAATCTACACATGTGTTGTGCACAGTTTTGGTCTCTTTACTTAAGGAAGGATGTAATTGCATTAGAAGAAATTCAAATAATATTAACTTGGTCAATTCCTGGAATTGAGGTTGTCTTGCGCAGAAAGATTGGACCTGTGTTTATTGAAGTTTAGAAGGCTTAAAGATTATCTTCTGGCAGCATACAAGATCCTAAGGAAACTTGTCAGGTTAAATGTTGAAAGGAGACAGTAAGGACTGCAGATGCTGGAAGCCAGAGTTAATAGATGTGAAGCTGGAAAAGCACAGCAGGTCAGACCAAATCTGAGGAGTAGGAAAGCTGACATTTTAGGCCAAAGCCCTCTGTCAGGACTGGGGAGGGAGCCCAGAATTATATAGAGGGAGGGTTTGGGGCTGGGGAAAGGGTAGGTGGGATCGAGGTAGATGGTTGCAGGTAGGAGGAGGGGTGGAGCAGAGAGGCGAGTCGGAAAATGGTCATGTCAGGGAGGTTGGTGGGGAGTTACGGTGAGTGGATGCTGGACATAGGATAAGGCTGGGGGTGGACAGATTTTGGAGCTGGTGAAGTCAATATTGAGGCCATTGGGCTGTAAACTCTTTAGATGAAGTCTCAGGTGTTCCTCCAGTTTATGTTTGGCCTCACTCTGGCAGTGGAGGAGGCCAAGTATTGACATGTCGCTGGGGGAGTGGGAAGGAGTATTAAAATGGGTGGCAACTGGAAGATCGGGTTGGTTGATGCGTGCAGAAAGCAGATGCTCTGCCAACCGTTCCCCGAGTCAGCGTTTGGTCTCCCTGATATGGAAGAGACCACACCAGGAGCAATGAATGCGATAGATGAGGTTGGATGGAGTATTGGTGATTCTCTGGTCGATCTAGAAGGATTTTTTAGGGCCTTGGATGGAGGTGAGAAGATGATGTGGGGGCAGGTGTTGCACCCCTTGGGGTTGCCGGGAAATGTACCAGGTGTGGTGGAGAAAGTCGTGCGGAGTGTAGAATTTACGAGGGAGTTACGGGGTGAAAGTCCCTGCGGAAAGCAGACAGGTGGGGAAGGAAAATACCTTTTTGGTGGCAAAAATGTCAGAGGATGATATGTTGGATTTGGAGGTTGGTGGGATGGTACATGAGGACTAAGGGTACTCTATTGTTATGGGGGAAGGAGGTTTGAGGGCAGAAGTGCAGAAGATGGAGGAAATGCAGTTGAGGGCATCATTAATCACAGAGGAGGAGAAACTGCGGTCCCGAATGTTAAAAGAATGTTTTTGTTTTGAAAGGTATTTCCCCTTATGAAGAGACTAGAATCAGTTGATATAATTTAAAATTAAAGACTCTGATATTTAAGATGGGATGCGGAGAAATTATTTCCCTTTTGAGTGTTATGTATGTTGAAACTTGTTACCTCAGAATAGTGGCGGTAGGGTTATTTCTTATTTTTAAGGTAGAATTAGATAGGCTGATTACTAACAAGACATTCAAAAGATATAGGGAATAACCAGGAAAGTGTGTTCAGGTTACAATCAGATCAGTCATTGTCTTGTCAAGTGGTGGAGAACTTTGAGGAACTGATCAGCTTACTCGTAATTTAAATGTTTGTATATTCACATGTCAGCAAATGTGGGTGTAATTAATGAGTCCTGTGTTCCTCACTCTGATCTCTTGCATATCTCATCTTGCTCATAGCAACACAGAAAATTGGAGCAGGCCATTCAGCTCTTCGTGCCTGCTTCACCATTGATGCT
Organism: Chiloscyllium plagiosum; assembly: GCF_037043375.1. Classification (NCBI taxonomy): domain Eukaryota; kingdom Metazoa; phylum Chordata; class Chondrichthyes; order Orectolobiformes; family Hemiscylliidae; genus Chiloscyllium; species Chiloscyllium plagiosum. The sequence continues at coordinate 51,265,515 of NW_028270145.1, forward strand.
AATTGTGGCTGATCGTCCAACTCAGAATTGTATTTCCATGTTCACCCCATGCCCTTTGATCCCTTTAGCCCTAAGAACTATATCTTGACACTTTTGTGACCTCAACTGTGTGGGCGGCACGGTGGCACAGTGGTTAGCACTGCTGCCTCACAGCGCCAGAGACCCGGGTTCAATTCCCGACTCAGGCGACTGACTGTGTGGAGTTTGCACGTTCTCCCCGTGTCTGCTTGGGTTTCCTCCGGGTGCTCCGGTTTCCTCCCACAGTCCAAAGATGTGCAGGTCAGGTGAATTGGCCATGCTAAATTGCCCATAGTGTTAGGTAAGGGGTAAATGTAGGGGTATGCGCTTTGGCGGGTCGGTGTGGACTTGTTGGGCCGAAGGGCCTGTTTCCACACTGTAAGTAATCTAATCTAATCTAACTGCTTTCTGTGGCAGTGAATTTCACAGGCTTGCCACCCTCTTGCTTAAAAAAAAACTTCTCATCTCAGTCCTAAATTGCCTACCTTGTATCCTTAAACTTTGAGCCCTAGTTCTAAACTCCCTGGTAATCGGAAATATTCTTCCTGCATTAGTTATATCTAGATCTGTTAGAATCCTGATCCTGCTCTTCTCCCTCCACCTTGCAAAATTTCATTCACTTCTGGGAATATATATTCAACTGATTGGAAATTATGCCTCAGAATTCCTTTATTTCTTCACTTGCCCTTTTGACTTTAAGGTATGTTTGTAATTATTTTAATCACAATGTTTTGGTATACTGTGATATGCCTCTAGTGCATGTGAGAATTAAATACTGACTTTCTGGCCAAGAGGACACTACTACTGCACCACAAGAATCCTGCAACAGCATTCTTATAATGTATTTAATTTACCACACATCTAAGTTATGTGAAATTTAATTCCTTGATGAAGCAATCATGTTGGCAGGTTGTGAAATGCCTTGGGATATTTAGCTGTATGAAAAGAATGGTATAAATGCAGATATATTGGTATTACAAAGATTTTATTGACTGCTCTAATTGTGCTGTTCCATTTTCTACACGATAGATTATCAGGCCTGTCACCATGGTGCCTAATATCCCTGGAATTCCAGGTCCTCCAGTCAGCAACATTGAACCTTCCTCTCCACAACCTATGCAGTCAGAAGCTAAACTGGTAAAAAGAAAAATATGTATACCTACAAGTTACTGTTATTGCTTTTATTCGTTTATCATTTTTTTAGTACTTAAGTGTAAATCAAGAGTGCAATAAAAAAAAGTGGAACCCAATAAAAATATGATTAACAATATGATTAAAAGGGGATTCTTTTAATATCCCCTTTTGCTGTCAGATTCCATCTGTATGCACCCTTTTTTGTAGTGATTAATTTGAAAAACTGATTGTTTTAAATTATTTGCTAGTTATATTCTTCATTTTTTTGTTTTAATGTATTTACAAGGTTTTCCTTGTGAATTTTCAGACTGTCAGTGTGAGAAGCGACTAAAACTAGTTTTAAACATGAAAAGTGCTGATGCTTCTCTCTCGTGGCATATGACGTGACAAAAACAATGACTGCAAATCTTTCAAGATTTGGCTTCAAGTTAGTTACTAGATTCTGGGTTAGTGGTGCTGGAAAAGCACAGCAGTTCAGGCAGCATCGGAGGAGCAGTAAAATCGACGTTTCGGGCAAAAGCCCTTCATCAGGAATAAAGGCAGAGAACCTGAAGGGTGGAGAGATAAGCTAGAGGAGGGTGGGGGTGGGGAGAAAGTAGCATAGAGTACAATAGGTGAGTGGGGGAGGGGATGAAGGTGATCGGTCGGGGAGGAGGGTGGACTGGATAGGTGGAAAAGAAGATAGGCAGGTAAAACAGGTCATGGGGATAGTGCTGAGCTGGAAGTTTGGAACAAGGGGAGGTGTGGGAAGGGAAAATGAGGAAACTGTTGAAGTCCACATTGATGCCCTGGGGTTGAAGTGTTCCGAGGCGGAAGATGAGGCGTTCTTCCTCCAGGCGTCCGGTGGTGAGGGAGCGGCGGTGAAGGAGGCCCAGGACCTCCATGTCCTCGGCAGAGTGGGCGGGGGAGTTGAAATGTTGGGCCACAGGACGGTGTGGTTGATTGGTGTGGGTGTCTCAGAGATGTTCTCTAAAGCACTCTGCTAGGAAGCGTCCAGTCTCCCCAATGTAAAGGAGACCATATCTGGAGCAACGGATACAATAAATGATATTGGTGTATGTGCAGGTAAAACTTTGATGGATGCGGAAAGCTCCTTTAGGGCCTTGGATGGAAGTGAGGGAGGAGGTGTGGGCGCAGGTTTTGCAATTCCTGCGGTGGCAGGGAAGGTGCCAGGATGGGAGGGTGGGTTGTGTGTGTGTGTGTGTGTGTGTGTGTGTGTGTGGGGGGGGGGGCGTGGAACTTGACCAGGTAGTCACGGAGGGAACGGTCTTTGCGGAAGGCGGAAAGGGGTGGGGAGGGAAATATATCCCTGGTGGTGGGGTCCGTTTGGAGGTGGCGGAAATGTCGGCGGATGATTTGGTTTATGCAAAGGTTGGTAGGGTGGAAGGTGAGCACCAGGGGTGTTCTGTCCTTGTTACGGTTGGAGGGGTGGGGTCTGAGGGCGGAGGTGCGGGATGTGGATGAGATGTGTTGGAGGGCATCTTTAACCACGTGGGAAGGGAAATTGCGGTCTCTAAAGAAGGAGGCCATCTGGTGTGTTCTGTGGTGGAACTGGTCCTCCTGGGAGCAGATACGGCGGAGGTAGAGGAATTGGGAATACAGGATGGCATTTTTGCAGGAGGTATGGTGGGAAGAGGTGTAATCCAGGTAGCTGTGGGAGTCGGTGGGTTTGTAAAAAATGTCAGTGTCAAGTCGGTCATCATTAATGGAGATGGAGAGGTCCAGGAAGGGGAGGGAGGTGTCAGAGATGGTCCAGGTAAATTTAAGGTCAGGGTGGAATGTGTTGGTGAAGTTGATGAATTGCTCAACCTCCTCGCAGGAGCACGAGGTGGCGCCTACACAGTCATAAATGTAGCGGAAGAAGAGATGGGGAGTGGTGCCGGTGTAATTATCGAAGATGGACTGTTCTACGTAGCCAACAAAGCGACAGGCATAGCTGGGGCCCATACATGTGCCCATGGCTACCCCTTTGGTCTGGAGGAAGTGGGAGGATTCGAAGGAGAGGACCAGTTCAGCCAAACGAATGAGAGTGTCGGTGGAAGGGTACTATTGGGGACGTCAGGAGAGGAAGAAATGGAGGGGTTGGAGGCCCTGGTCATGGCGTATGGGGGTGTAGATGGACTGGATATCCATAGTGAAGATGAGGCGTTGGGGGCTGGGGAAATGGAAGTCTTGGAGGAGGTGGAGGGTGTGGGTGGTGTCTTGAACTTATATGAGGGGTTCCTGGACTGGGGGGAATAGGACAGTATCGAGGTCAGTAGAAATGAGTTCAGTGGGGCAAGAACATGCTGAGACAATGGCTCAGCCAGTGTGGTCAGGCTTGTGGATCTTGGGAAGGAGGTAGAACCAGGCAGTGCAGGGTTCCTGTACTATGAGGTTGGAAGCTGTGTGTGGGAGATCTCCTGAGGTGATGAGGTTCTGTATAGTCTGGGAGATGATGGTTTGGTGATGGGGGGTGGGGTCATGGTCGAGGGGGCAGTAGGAAGAGGTGTCCCTGAGTTGGCGTCTGGCTTCAGCGATGTAGAGGTCAGTGCGCCAGCCCCCACTGCTGGCTTGATGGTGAGGTCGGGATTGGAGCAGAGGGATTGGAGGGCTGCGCATTGTAAGGGTGAGAGGTTGGAGTGGGGGAGGGGGGTAGACCGGTTGAGGCGGTTAATGTCCTGGCGGCAGATGGAAATGAAGAGGTTGAGGGCAGGTAATAGGCCAGCACGGGATGTCCAGGTGGATGGAGTGTGTTGGAGGTGGGCAAAGGGGTCCTCGGAAGGTGGGCGGGTGTCCTGATTGTGAAAGTAAGCTCGGAGGCGGAGGCGGCGAAAGAAGTGTTCGACGTCACGGCGTGTATTAAATTCATTGATGCCTGGGCAGAGGGGGATGAAGGTGAGTCCTTTGAGGACTGATCGTTCGTCCTCTGAGGGAGAGGTCTGGAGGGATGGCGAAAACTCGGCAGGGCTGGGAGCTGGAATCTGGTGTGGGGGCGGAGCCCGTAACTGGAGTGGGTGTGGTGTTAGGGGAAATGGGGGTGGAGTCATGAGCAGGGGTGGTGTTCCCCTCAGGGTTCTGGGGGGCAGGGATGGTGACAGTGGGATCTGCGGGGGGCATGTCAGCAGAATGCAGGTGAGTGGCGTTGGTGGGGGTAGAAGTGGTGGAAAACACGGCAGTCACTGAGCGTATGACATCAGCGATGATGTGAGGGGTGGAAGTGATGCCACGTGAGGGGCAGAAGTGGCAGTGGAAGCGGTCGTGATGGCGGCGGAAGTGACGTCATCAATCAGCGTGGGGGTGGTGGCTGCACCAGCCGCATGGCTAATGTTACTTGACTGATATGCCTGGAAAGAGCTATTTTAGTATTCTTCACTCCCTACTCTCTCAGTTGCATATCGTTGTGCAAAGATAGGTGACAAATTAGAAGATTCAGTTGAATATTTTTTAATAAAGGAAAGAATAGTCAAAAAGTAATGAAAATTGAGGGAAATTGAGCCAGAAAAATAAAAATAGATAGTAAGAGTTTCAATGAATATTTTAAAAGCAAAGAGTTAACAAAGGGAACATTGGTCTTTTAAAAAGTGAGACTGCAGAATTAGTATGATAAATAAGGAGATGACAATGAATTTAACGGGCATTTTGCATCGATCTTTGCTGTACAGGATATAAGCAATATCCCAGAAGCAGCAACAAATCAGGATATTGAAAGGAGAGAGGAACTGAGGAAAATCGTAACCATCAGAGGAAAGTGCTACTGAGTAAATTGAAATTGCAAGCTGACAGGTGCCAAGGTGTGGAAGGTCTTTTAAGAAGTGCATTTTAACGTAGTTAATTCATTGGCTTTAATTCTTCAAAACTCCCTTCATTTGGCGAAGATCCCATTAGATTAAAAGATAGCAAATGTGACTGCGTCTTGTAAAAAAGGAAGGAGACAGAAAGCAGGGAACTACAAGCCAGTTAAATATTGGATGCTATTTTTAAAGAAGTTACAGCATGGTACTTAGATACATTCAAGGTAATCAAGTGGCAGAGTCAACAGGTTTTGTGAAAGGGAAATAATGTTTAACCAATCCGTTGCACTTCTTTGAGGAGTTAGCTTGGTGAACAAAGGCAAAATGATGGATGTGTTGCACTTTGATTTTCAGAAGGTATTTAATATTGTGCCACATCACTGATTATTGTAGAAAATGAAAGTTTATGGTGTATGGGGTATTAAATTGACATGGATAGAAGATTGGCTGGTTAATAGGAAGCCGAGAGCAGGCATAAATGGATTCTCAGGTTGACAAGATGTAATGAATGTTGTGCCACAGGGATCGATTCTGTTACCAATTTATATAAATGAGTACAGTTTAAAGAACACTCAAACTAACCACCTTTAAGGACACCCCATCCACCATCTTCACCATTCCCTGCCTTCACCACTGGTGCATTGTGGAAGTAGTTTATCCCATTTACAAGGACATAAGAAATAGGAACAGAAGTAGACCCTTCGGCCACTTGAGCCTGCTTCGCCATTCAATAGGATCTTGACTGATCTGACATTCCTCGCACCTACTCTCCTGCCCTTTCCCTGTAACCCTTGATTCCCCCACTTATTAGAATCTACCTGTCACAGCCCTAAATGTACACAAAGATTTTATGCTCACAACTGTCTGTGGAAAGGAGTTCCAAAGACACTTAACCTTCTCAGAGGAGAAATTCCTTCTCATCTCAGTGTTAAAATGGCACCCCTTTATTCTGAGACTATACTTCTAGTCCTGGACTCTTCTGAGGGGAGGCATACTCTGTGTTACCCTGTCAAGCCCCTCAAGAATTCTATATGTTTTAGTGAGATCACATTTCAGTCTTCTGAACTTCAGTGAGTAGAGCCCCAGCATGTTTAGCCTTTGCTCATAAGACAGTCTGTCCATACCAGGGATCATCGTAGTGAACCTTCTCTGAATTACCTCCAAAGAAATTGTTTCTTTCCATTAAATAAGGGGACCAAAACTTCACTCAATACTCCAGATGTGGTCTTAACGATAATCTTATACAGTTACAGTAATGCTTCTCTATTGTTATACTCCAGCACCTCAAAATAAGAGCCAACATTCCATTAGCCTCTTAGCAGAGCGCTTTAGGGAACATCTCCGGGACAGCTGCACAAATCAACCACACCACCCTGTGGCCCAAGATTTCAACTCTCCCTCCCACTCTGCCGAGGACATGGAGGTCCTGGGCCTCCTTCACCGCCGCTCCCTCACCACCAGACGCCTGGAGGAAGAACGCCTCATCCTGCGCCTCGGAACACTTCAACCCCAGGGCATTAATGTGGACTTCAACAGTTTCCTCATTTCCCCTTCCCCCCCCCCCCCCCCCCACCTCACCCTGGTTCCAAACTTCTAGCTCAGCACTGTCCCCATGACTTGTCCAACCTGCCTGTCTTCTTTTCCACCTATCCACTCCACCCTCCTCTCTGACCTATCACCTTCATCCCACCCCCCATCCACCCATTGTACTCTTTGCTACCTCCCCACACCCTCCTCCCTGACCTAGCACCTTCATCCCCACCCCCACTCACCTATTGTACTCTATGCTACTTCCTCCCCACCCCCACCCCCATCCTCCTCTCGTTTATCTCTCCACCCTTCAGGCTCTCTGCCTGTATTCCTGATGAGGGGCTTTTCCCCAAAACGTCGATTTTCCTGCTCCTCGGATGCTGCCTGAACTGCTGTGCTTTTCCAGCGCCACTCTAATCCAGAATCTGGTTTCCAGCATCTGCAGTCATTGTTTTTACCTATTCCATTAACCTTATATGCTACACACGTGGTAGCTTTCTGTGTTTTCTGTGCAATAGATCTTAAGCTAATCAGCCTAGAGTTACACGCTTTTCGCTTTCTTCCCTTTTTGAATAGTAGTGTCACATTTGTAATCTTCCAATCTTCTGGTACTTCTCCAAAATCTAATGGTGTTTTGAAAAATCCAACCTCTAACTCTGTAGCTACCTCTTTTAGGAACCTAGGATGCAAGGCATCAAGGCAGAGGATTTACCTACATTTAGTAACTGTCTCAGTTTGTCTAATGCTGCTACTTTAGTGATGGGGATCATTACTTAATTCCTCCTCTGTATTCTTTAGTAGTAACAAAATATTCAAAGTATCTTCCTCCATAAAGATGATAACAAAACACTCCTCTGCCATTTCCTAGTTCCCAAAACTCCCTAGATTCATTTTCTAAGGGGTTTTGTTCACTTTGACCACTGGCTTTTCACATAGTTAAAGAAGCTCTTGTTAGTTTTATATTGGTTTTGCTAATTTGCCCTCGTTTATTTTCTATGTTCTTATTATCTTTCTCATTCTCCTTTACTGGATTCTGAATTCCAGTCTTTGTGGTTATCAGTAACTTTGGCCTTTTCTTTCAACATAATATTCTCAACTTCCTTGATTAGCCATGGTTGGTTAATCCCTCTTTGAGAATCTTTCCTACTTACTGATATGTATTTTTGCCAAGAGTCACGAATTATCTCCTGAAATATCTGCCATTGTTTGCTTACTGTCATTCCTGCAAATCATAAAATCCCTACAGTGCAGAAAGAGGTGATTTGCCCCATGAAATTCCGAAGAGCATCCCACCTAATCTTCCCTGTAACTACATGTGGTTTTTTTTTACGATGGCTAACCCCCTAACCTGCTCATCTCTGTACAATACATAACAATCTTTACCATGTCCAATCCACCTAACCTGCTTATCTTCGAACTGTGGGAGGAAACTGGAATACCCAGAGGAAACCCACACAGACACAGAGAGAACATGTAAACTTCACACAGACAATTTCCCAGGGCTGGAATTGATCCCGGGTGCTGTGAGGAACCAGTTCTAACCACTGTGCCCACATACTACCCACTAATCTATATACCCAACTTCATTTTAGCTAACTCTATGCTCATTTCATTGTAATTTCCTTTATTTGAGCACAATATTGTAGTTTCTGATCCAAGTTCCTCATTCTTGAATAGAGTATCATGTTCTGTAATGTTACAATCGCTACTTCTTAGGGGATCTTTTAGTCTTGGGTCATTTATTTGGCCTGCCTCATTAAACATTGCCAGATCCAAGATAGCTTGCTCCCTGGTTGGCTCCATGGCATATTACTGTAGAAAACTAGCTCTAATGCTCTCTGAGTTTGTTGTCATAACTACCCATTCCAATTTCATCAATCCAATCAACATGAAGATTAAAGACACACACAATTATTGCTCTGTTCTTTTTATATGCTTCTTTTATTTGTCTCATTGCTTCTCCGACAGAACCTTTCAAACCCATGACTCTACCACCTTGAAGGGCAAGGGCAACACCACCATCTGAGTGTTCCCCTCTAACTCTCGCATCATTCTGTCCGAGAAGCATATTTCCATTCCTTTACTCTCACTGGGTCAAACTTCTGGAATTTAATTGACACCTTATGTGTCCCTACAACCCAAGGATTGCAGCTGTTTAAGAAGGCCATCACCTTCACCTTTTCATGGGAACCTAGGGAGGGGCAATAAATGCTGGCCTGGCTAGCAATTCCCACTTACCTTGAACAAATTTAAAAGAAAAGTCTTGCAGTCTGATATCATCCTTCTAATCTAAATTGATCACTTTCCAGTGCTTCCATATCCCATTTTTAATATTGTGAAAGGAACTGTAGATGTTGCTCCAAGTGTGTTCTAACAAAGATTCAGTACAGGTTTAGCAATATATCTTTACTTATTCTTTGCTCCCTCTAGATACAAACAAAGAACAACACAGCACAGGAGCAGGCCCTTTGGTCCTCCAAGCCTGTACTACCACATTTTGCCCTTCGATTGTAAAACTGTCTTCACTCAGGATCTGTATCCCTCCAGTCCATTTCTATTCATGTATTCATCCACGTGCTTCTTGAATGCTGCTATTGTGTCTGCCTCCACCACCATCTCTGGCAACACATTCCAGGCACTCACCACCCTTTGTGTGAAAAACATTTGCCTTGCACATCTCTTTAAACTTGCCCTCCTCACATCTTGAACCTATGTCCAATAATAATTCACCCCTCCAAACTGGGAAAAAGCCTCATACTTTGCTCTATAAACCTCTGTTATGTCGCCCCTCAACCTCCTGCGTTCCAGTGAAAAAAACGCAGCTTATCCAACCATTCTTCATAGTTAAAATCCCCCTTACGAGGCGAAGCTTGGTAGAAGTTTTGCTGCACCCTCTCCAATGTATCCACATCCTTCTAGTAGTGTGGTGACCAGAACTTTATTTACTTATTTATTTATTTTGTGGGATGTGGGTGTTACTCGCTGGCCACCATTTATTGCCAGTCCCTAGTTGCCCTTGAGACGATAGTGGTGAGCTGTCGTCTTGAACTGCTGTAGTCCACCTGTACACAATATTCCAAGTGTGGCCTAACTAAAGTTCTTTAAAGCTCCAGCATAATTTCTCTAGCCTTCTACTCAGTGCCCCTTCCAAGGAAAGCAAGCATGCCATAAGCCTTTTTTACTACCTTACGTACCTGCGTTGCTACTTTCAGTGATCTTTGGACCTGTATATCCAAATCCCTCTATGTCAATACTCTTAGGGGCCTGCCATTCACTGTATAATTTCCACCAGTACAAGGTATTTGACAAGGTTCTTCGTGATAGACTGGTTAGCAAGGTTGCATCATATGGAATACAGGGAGAACTGGCCATTTGGATGCAGAACTACTCAAAAGTAGAAGTCAGAGGGTGGTGATGGAGGGTTGATTTTGAGATTGGAGGCCAGTGATGTGCCAAGAGGATCTGTGCTGGGTCCACTGCTTTTCGTCATTTATATAAATGGTTTGGATGTGAACATAGGAGGTATGGTTAGTAAGTTTGCAGATGACACCAAAAACACCGAAATTGGAGGTGTAGTAAACAATGAAGAAGGTTACCTCAGAGTACAACGGGATTTTGATCAGATGGGCCGCTGGGTTTAATTTAGATAAATGTGAGGTGCTGCATTTTGGAAAGGTAAGTCAGTTCAGAACTTATACACTTAATGGCAAGGTCCTGGGAATTGCTGCTGAACAACGAGACCTTGGAGTGCAGGTTCATAGTTCCTTGAAAGTAGAGTTGCCAGTCAAGAGGATAGTGAAGATGATATTTGGCTTGCTTTCCTTTATTGGTCAGAACGTTGAGTGTGTGAGCTGGGAGGTCATGTTGCAGCTATACAGGACATTGGTTAGGCCACTGTTAAAATATTGTATACAATTTGTTCTCCTTCCTGTTCAAAGGGTGTTGTGAAACTTGAAAGGGTTCCGAAAAGATTTACAAGGATGTTGCCAGGGTTGAAGGATTTGATCTATAAGCTGAATAGGCTGAGGCTGTTTTCCCTGGAGCTTCGGAGGCTGAGGTGTGACCATAGAGGTTTATAAAGTCATGAGGCGCATGGATAGAATAAATTGGCAAGGTCTTTTCCCTGGGATGGGGAGTCCAGAACTGAAGGGCAAAGGTTTAGTGAAAAGATTTAAAAGGGACCTAAGGGGCAACTTTTTCACGCAGAGTGGTGCATATATGGAATGAGCTGTTAAAGGAAGTGGTGGAGGCTAGTACAATTACAACATTTAAAAGGCATCTGGATAGGTTTATGAGTAGGACGGGTTTAGAGAGACATGGGCCAGGTGCTGGCAAATGGAACTAGGTTGGTTTGGGATATCTTGCCAGCATGGGCAAGTTGGACCAAAGGGTCTCTTTCTGTGCTGTACTTCTCTATGACTGTATGACTTGACCTTCCAAAATATATCACCTCACAGGCAAGGTTGCTTCTGTAATGGGCTTATTGGCCTGTGTCACAATGTTTTGTGATTTATGTATCCTTATTCCCATATCTCTTCCTAGATTTAGATTTTTAATTGCCAAATAAAATACAACCTCTTTATTTTCATACCAAATACTTCACTTTTAACTACTTTGAAATTCATTTGCCAATTATATGTACAATAAAGTCACCTCTGCACCCAATTGTTGTATGGCTGCATCTTCAATAGAGAGGGACGACTGGTAGTAGTTTAATCTGAATGTCACCTTGCCTCAGCAAGGTTGAGAAGGTGGGACTTTCATGGTAGCCGAAGTCAGTACAAGAATTGAACCTGTGCTGTTGGAGTCACTCTGTATTGCAAACTAAGTTACCATTTATGTGTACATTATTATAATAGTGAATGTGTAGATAAGGCCATATTTTTGAGATAATAAATTCTACAATCCTTCAATTTACCTGCGACAATTCTGCTTGACACCAGATCTGATAATCAGTTCCCATCCTCTCACTTTCTTACTGCCTCCATTTCTTTCCTTTCATTGCCTTTCTACCCTGTCTTACTCCTTTATCCTCACTTTTTGCCCATCATTTATAGTGCAGAACTGCCATATCTTCCCATGACTCTTTCAGTTTTCCTTACTCCCCTTTATCACCGACGTACCTTAGTTTCTTCCATTCACTTGATATATGTTCCTTTGCAACTTGTTGTTTCTTCTAGTATAACTTGCAAACTTGGATATAGAATTCTCTCTTCCTTTGTAAAAGTCAGTAATAAATCTGATGGAAATAAACCTAATGAGACCCCGGAAATGATCCTTCGGGAACATGACCTGTCAATTTCTTCCAAGTGGAGTGCATACTTTCTACCCCACAAACAGCATTCAACCGAAGCGAGCTCCAGTTGCAACTTATTTTTTACTTATAATCCCTACTGACGTTAATTGATGGTTCTCTGGAAGTCTATTTAGATAACCTTTCATAGACCTTCTCTTCAATTTATTAGTGATCTCCTCGGAGATTAGTCAATCATGATCACATCAAAATGAGTTCCAAAAAATTTTAAAGTTACAGTAATAGAACGTGTACAAAATTTGCTCATAGAGGATAGTAGTGGAGTAGTTTTTCATACTGAAAGGAAAGACCACTGCTGCATCTCAGTCTGGTATTAGAGAGGTACACTTTCTGATATATTAGTGAACTGTACATGGATCGAGCAAAATTTCAAAGTTTGAGTGTTTTGTTCAACTCTGATCACCACAATATGTCAAAGGCTTAGAGAAGGGGCAGAAAGGACTATTTTAGAATGGTACCCAAAAATGAGAGACTTCATTTGTGGAGAGACTGAATAATGTGGGGTTATTCTCCTTGGTAGCAGAGAAATTTAAGAACAAATTTGACAGTACTCTAGAGGGTTACGAGGTAGCCAGGAAGGAACTGAAGAATGGACTTAGGAAAGCTAGACGGGGGCATGAATAAGCTTTAGCAAGTAGGATTAAAGAAAACCTTGAGGCATTCTACACTTATGTGAGGAACATGAGCATGACCAGAGTAAGGGGAGGGCCGATCAAGATAGTGGAGGGAACTTGTGACTCGAGTTGGAGGAGGTAGGGGAGGTCCTTAATGAATATTTTGTTTCAGTATTCAGTACTGAGAGGGACCTTGATGTTTGTGAGGACAGCATGAAACAGGCTGATACGTTCAAACAAGTTGGTGTTAAGAAGGAGGATGTGCTGAAAGTTTTGAAAAACATGAGGATAGATAAGTCCCTTGGGCCAGAAGGGATATACCCAAGGCTAAAAAGCAAGTGAGAGAAGGGATTGACATGCTTTGGTGATCGTCTTTGCGGTCTCACTGTCCACTGGAGTGGTACGAGATGATTGGAAGGTGGTAAATGTTATTCCCATTGTCAAGAAAGGGAATAGGGATAATCTTGCAAATTACAGACCAGTCAGTCTTACATATGTGGTGGGTAAATTATTGGAGAGAATTCTGAGAAACAGGATTTATGATCACTTAGAAAATCATAGTTTAATTAGAGATGGTCAGCATGGCTTTGTGAGGGGCATGTCATGCCTCACAAGCCTTATTGAATTCTTTGAGGATGTGACAAAACGCATTGATGAAGGTAGAGTAGTGGATGTGGTGTACATGGATTTTAGCAAGGTGTTTGATAAGGTTCCCCATGGTAGGCTCATTGAGAAAGTAAGGAGGCATGGGATACAGGGAAATTTGGCTGTCTGGATTCAGAATTGGCTGGCCCATAGAAGAGAGAGGGTGGGAGTAGATGGAAAGTATTCATCCTGGAGCTTGGTGACCAGTGGTGTTCTGCAGGGATCTGTTCTCTGACCTCTGCTCTTTATAAATGACTTGGGTGAGGAAGTGAAAGGGTGAGTTAGTAAATTTGTTGATGACACGAAGACTGGTTCAGTGGTAGATTGTGTGGAGGGCTGTTGTAGATTGCAGTAGTACATTCATAGAATGCAGAACTGAACTGTTAAGGGCAGATTGTTTCAACCTGGAAAAGTGTGAAGTGATTCATTTTGAAAGGTCATATTTGAATACAGGGTTAAAGGCAGGATTCTTGGCAGTGTGGTGGCATAGAGGCATCTTTGGGTCCATGTCCATGATTCCTCAAAGTTGCCACCTAAGTTGATAGGGTTATTAAGAAGGCGTATGATTTGTTGGCTTTTATTAGTGGGGGGATTGAGCGTAAGAGCTGCGAGGTTATGCTTCAGCTCTATAGAGACCTAGTTAGACTGCACATGGAATATTGTGTTCAGTTCTGGTTGCCTCATAATAGGAAGGATGTGGAAGCTTTAGAGATGGTGCAGAGGAGATTTATCAGGAAGCTGCCTGGACCAGAGGGCATGTCTTCTGAAGAAAGGTTGAGGGAGGTGGGCTTTTCTCATTGGAGTGAAGATGGATAAGAGGTGCCTGGATAGAGGTGTCCAAGATGATGAGAAGTACAGATAGGATGAATAGTCTGAGACTTTTTTCCAGGGCAGAAATGGCTATCACAAGGGGGCATAATTTTAAAGTGATTGGAGGAAGGTTTAGGGGGCACGTCAAAGGTCAGTTCTTTACATGTGGGTGCATGGAATGCATTGCCAGCAGTGGTCTTAGCGTCACATACATTAGGAACATTTAAGCGACTCTTGGATAGGCACTTGAATGGTAGTAAAATGAAGGGTATGTAAGTTAGTTTGATCTAGGGTAGGATAAAAGATCGGCACAACATCGAGTGCCGAAGGCCCTACACTGTACTGTTCTGTGTTCTAATTATAATAGACAGATTTAAGCTGATTGGCAAAAGAACCAGAAGGAACATGAGGAAACCTTTCTCTGCACCCAGTGTCTGAAAGATAGAAGAAGCAGTTTATACTGTAACATTCCAAACCAAATTGACTAAATACTTGAGAAAAATTAATTACAGGGCTGTGGAAAAAGACTAGTGGAATGGGGTGAAATGCAGAAATCGAACAAAAGTTTGCTATATGCCCTGAATTTTGAGACCTTGTAGAATTCATAAACGCTGAAAATGTGTTGCTGGAAAAGCGCAGCAGGTCAGGCAGCATCCAGGGAACAGGAGAATCGATGTTTCGGGCATAAGCCCTTCTTCAGGAATGAGGAAAGTTTGTCCAGCAGGCTAAGATAAAAGGTAGGGAGGAGGGACTTGGGGGAGGGGCGTCGGAAATGTGATAGGTGGAAAGAGGTAAAGGTGAGGGTGATAGGTCAGATTGGGGTGGGGGCGGAGAGGTCGGGAAGAAGATTGCAGGTTAGGAAGGCGGTGCTGAATTCGATGGATTAGACTGAGACAAGGTGGGGGGAGGGGAAATGAGGAAACTGGTGAAATCCGAGTTCATCCCTTGTGGTTGGAGGGTTCCTAGGCGGAAGATGAGGCGCTCTTCCTCCAACCATCGTTTTGTTGTGGTCTGGCGATGGAGGAGTCCAAAGACCTGCATATCCTTGGTGGAGTGGGAGGGGGAATTGAAATGTTGAGCCACAGGGTGGTTGGGTTGGTTGGTCCGGGTGTCCCAGAGGTGTTCTCTAAAATGCTCCGCAAGTAGCCGGCCTGTCTCCCCAATTTGGAGGAGTCCACATCGGGTGCAGAGGATGCTATAGATGATGTGTGTGGAGGTGCAGGTGAATCTGTGGCGGATATGGAAGTTTCCTTTGGGGCCTTGGAGGGAGGTGAGGGGGGAGGTGTGGGCGCAAGTCTTGCACTTCCTGCGATTGCAGGGGAAGGTGCCGGGAGTGGAGGTTGGGTTGGTGGGGGGTGTGGACCTGACGAGGGAGTCACGGAGGGAGTGGTCTTTACGGAATACTGATAGGGGAGTGGAGGGAAATATATCCTTGGTGGTGGGGTCCGTTTGGAGGTGGCGGAAATGACGGCGGATGATGCGCTGTACATGGAGATTGGTGGGGTGGTAGGTGAGGACCAGTGGGGTTCTGTCCTGGTGGCGGTTGGAGGGGCGGGGCTCAAGGGCAGAGGAGCGGGAAGTGGAAGAGATGCGGTGGAGGGCATCGTCGACCACGTTGGGGGGGATCTTGCGGTCCTTGAAGAAGGAGGCCATCTGGGTTGTGCGTTTTTGGAACTGGTCCTCCTGGGAGCAGATGTGGCGGAGTCGAAGGAATTGGGAGAATGGGATGGCGTTTTTACAGGGGGCAGGATGGGAGGAGGTGTAGTCCAGGTAGCTGTGGGAGTCGGTCGGTTTGTAGTAGATGTCCGTGTTGATTCGGTCGCCTGAGATAGAAATAGAAAGGTCGAGGAAGGGGAGGGAGGAATCTGAGACTGTCCAGGTGAATTTGAGGTCGGGGTGGAAGGTGTTGGTAAAGTGGATGAACTGTTCAAAAGCAATGAGGGAAGGCACAAAATATGGGTCACTATTCCTTGCAATGCCCATTTTGAGAAGGTTGCTCAATCTCGAGGTGGACAGGTAATTAAGAGTCTTGTTTATGTTAGATTTAGGAGGGCAAGTGGGATTTTCCAGTCAGCCTGCAGTCTCTCTTAATGAATAGATTGGGGGGGAGGAAGATTCCAAATCAACTATGTAGCGTTAAGTACTCAGCACAAGGCTGACATGCCAAGCTGCTAAGCAGTCTACAGACCTTCCATATCTACATGAATGGGAGCACAGCTGAAAAGTAATGTGGAAGTGGCCACCTCACCACCTCTCTCACCCAACCTCACCGTAGTTCCCTCACAGTTTTTTTTGTTTAAGCAACTGAGAAGGCAAGTCCTTGTTGAGGTGCCATCCTAGTTTCTAATGCTGTACTGTATTCAGGTGCAGTGAGGCTTCTGACTCTTCAACTTCAAGAACTCACTTTTAGCCTTTAATTGACTAGGGAACCCATCATCATCATGGCAATTAACAGCTAACTCACATGAAAATCTAAACTCTTCATTAGTTTTTCCCTGGAGGTGAGTTTCTGATCAGAAATCAACGCAGTCCCTACTCTGTGGCAAACATTCCATCCTATGATTCTGTGATTTGTGTTTTGCAAGTCTATGTTGGCTGTCTCTGATCAATTCATAAATTGTTAATGTGCCTCTGGTACTCTGTCGCTATTGACAAACTCTAGCAGCTGCTCCACAACTGACAGGTCTATATTTGCCCCCCTACATTTCCTAAATAATAGTGATGTTGGCGAATTTCTAATCTAAGGGTACATTTTCTGAACTGAGAGCTTTGAAAGAATATGATTAACACTTCTGCAATTCCTTCACCTTTTAATACCTTGGAGTAGAAACTACCAGGTCCTAGAGATTTATCTATTTTGAATCTCGTTAATTTCTCCATTACCATTTTGTTACTTATACTGAATCTAATAAATTCCTCCACTTGATTTATTTTTAATTTTCCTTCCACCTTTAGTATTTTATCCTCCTCTTCTGCTGTGAAAATGGATGCAAAATACTGGCTTCATAAATCTGCCATTATGTTATTGTCGGTTAGTGTATCACCACTGTCTATCTTTAATTGATCCATATTATCCTCAGCCACTCTTTTTTACTTTTAATGTACAAAACTCTTACAATTAGCCTTAGTGTTTTTGCAAAGCTTTTTTTCTCGTATTTACTTTTTGCAGCTTTTTTTCCTTGTCCCTTTGTTGATTCATTTTTCTCAGACCTCTGGACCTTCACTTTTCTTGATGGTGTAAGCTACATCACTTACATGTTGTCTGTAAGGTGATGTATTGTGACTGAGAAAAGAGATGCAATTGTAATAAATAGATTGGAGATGATTTCTGTTATTACCAGCTGATGTTTGGTAGCTTATATCCCATTTCTGCTGCTGTATGTGTCACTAAGAATTGTAGTGGTTTCTCTTCAAGAACAATGAAAGCAGGGTTATTTCTGTCCCTCTCCACATGGCTGTCAACATTTATCCTGATAAGTCCTCAAGAAGATCTCTCGTTTCAGTTAGATCATATTTATTCTTCTAAACTTCAGAGGGTATAGGCCTGTTCTGCTCCGTCTCTCCACATCAAAAAAATTTCTTCGTGCTAGGAATCTGTATAGTAAACCTTTCTTGATCATATATCATGTTAAGGTTTACTAACAGTTTGCTTATACCTACACACCATTTATTTTTTAACCCCTCTTCTGACCACATGAGGTATTAAATGTTGTAGCACAATGCATACTCTCCTCGCCCCTCAGTGAGAAGGTCCAAATTGAATTCACGCTGGATGTTCAAGAAAGGTATGTTAATAATGTGATCAACAGCTTGACTGTAAGCCTGTAAATCCTTCCAACAAATGCCAATGGCTGGAGGTAAGAGAGGGAGAAATCCTGGTCAGACATGATGGAAAGAAAATTGGAGGCCTTTGCTACCACGTTCCAAATGAATCAGACTGCAGAATGTGTGTAAAAGTGCATATTACCAGAGTAACACAGATTCCCTCTGTCATCTGAAGCACACCACCACCTCCACCTCCAATGTCTGAGCATTTTGAAATGATTATAGATTACAGGTAAATGTATGGTTATAGTTTTTAATCAACTATTAATATGATTGATGAGTTTATTTGGAGCATAGAAGTGTAAAGACTTACAGCATGGAAACTGACTGTTTGGTCCAACTTGTCCATGCCGAACAGATATCTTAAATAAACTAGTCCCATTTGTCAGCATTTGGTTCATATCCCTTTAAATCCTTCCTATTCATATATCCATTCAGATGCCTTTTAAATGTTGTAATTGTACTCATCACCACCACTTCCTCTGGCAGCTTATTCTATACATGCACCACCCTCTGTGTGAAAAAGTTGCCCCTTAGATCCCCTTTTAACTCTTTCCCCTCTCATCTTAAACCTGTGCCCTCTAGTTTTGGACTCTCCACCCCCAGGGAAAAGACCTTATCTATTTACCCGATCCATGGGCCTCATGATTTTATAAATCTCTATCAGGTCACCCCTGAGCCTCTGACACTCCATGGAAAATAGCTCAAGTCCATTCAGCCTTTCCCTATAGCTCAAACACACCAACTGGGGGAGCATTCTTGTCTTTTCTAAACCCTTTCAAGTTTCACAACATCTTTCCAATAGTGTCCTAACTAATGTCCTGTACAGTGACAGCATGACTTCCCAACTCGCTGCATTGACCGATAAAGGAAACCATACCAAATGCTGCCTTCACTATCATCTCTCCCTGTGACTGTACTTTCAAGGAACTATGAACCTTCACACTGAGGTCTCTTTGTTCAGCAATGCTCCCCAGGACCTTACCATTAAGTGTATAAGTCCTGCTCTGATTTGCCTTTCCAAAATGGAGCACCTCACATTTATCTAAATTAGGGACTGTGTGGGTGGCACGGTGGCACAGTGGTTAGCACTGCTGCCTCACAGCGCCAGAGACCCGGGTTCAATTCTCTAATCATTCATATAGATAATGAAAAGCAGTGGATCCAGCACCAATCCTCATGGCACACTGCTGGTTGCAGTCCTCCAGTCTGAAAAGCAACCCTACACCATCACCCTGTGTCTTCAACCTTCAAGCCAGTTCTGCATCCAAATGGCTAATTCTCCCTTTATTCCATGAGATCCTGTTATCTCATTTTTGAAGGCTTCCCATTTTCTAGCCATCTCTTACCAGTGAACATCTATCCCTAATCAACTGTTGAAACTTCTTGCTTAATACTGTCAAAATTGGCTTCATTCCAATCTGAAACCTTAACTATTCAATCCGGTCTAGCCTTTTCCATCACTATTTAAAAACTAATAGAATTATGGTCACTGGTCCCAAAGTGCTCCTCCACTGACACCTTGGCCACCTGCCCTTCCTTATTTCCCAAGAGTCGCTCAAGGTTTGTACCTTCTCTGGTAGGTACATTCACATACTGCATAAGAACATTTTCTTGTACACATTTAAATTCCTCTCCTTCTCAATCTTTAACACTATGACAGTCCCAGTCTGTGTTTGGAAGGTTAAAATCCCCTACCATAACCCCTGTTATTCTTAGAGATAACTGAGATCTCCTTACAAATTTGTTTCTCAATTTCCTGCTGACTATTGGGGGGGGGGTCTGTAGTACAATCCTAATAAAATGATCATCCCTTTCTCAGGTTCACCTAAATAACTTCCCTGGACATAATCCTAGAAATATCCTCCCTAAGTACAGTTGTAATGATACCCCTTATCAAAAAAGCCACCCCCCTTCTCCTCTTGTCCCACTTTCTATATAACATCTATACCCTGAAACATTAAGCTGCTAGTCCTGTCCATCTCCGAACCATGTCTGTGTAATTGCAATGATATCCCAGTCCCATGTTCCTAACTATGCCCTGCATTCATCTGCCTTCCCTGTTAGGCCTCTTGCATTGAAATAAATGCAGTTTAATTTAACAATCCTACCTCATTCTCTGCTTTGTTCCTGCCTGCCTATTTGACTTGCTCCTTTTTACAGCTGTGCCAGTCTCAGACTGATCTCTTTCCTCACTATCTCCCTAGGTTGCCCCTGCTCCACTTACTAGTTTAAATCCTTCTGAGCAGCTGTAGCAACTGTCCTCTCCAGTATATTAATCCCCTTTTAATTCAAGTGCAATCTGTCCTTCTTATACAGGTCACTTCTATCCCAGAAGAGATTCCAAAGATCTAAAAATGTAAACCCGTCTGCCCTGCACCAGTCCTCAGACATGCATTCATCTGTATTCTCCTATTCCTACCCTCACTAGCTCATGGCACCAGGAGTGATCCAGATATTACTATCCTCCAGGAGCTACTTTTTAAATTCCTGCCTAACTTCCTCTCCTCAGAATGTCATCCTTTTCCTTTCCCATGTTGTTAGTTCCAATGGGTACAATGACCTCCTGCTGGTCCCTCTCCCTATGAGAATATTCTGCACCCTCTCCAAAATATTCTTGATCCTGGCACGAGGGAGGCAACACACTATTCTGATGTCTCAATGTCTGCTGCAGAAATATCTGTGTCTCTGACTGGGGAGTCCCCTATCGCAATCGCTTGCTTGGAATCTGATATACCCCTCATTACCAATCTCAGTGCCAGAAACCTGGCTGTCAGTGCTACGTTCCCCTGAGAACCCATCACCCCTACATTTTACAAAACAGCAAACTTGTCTGAGATGGGGATAGCTACGGGAGACTCCTGCACTCCTTGCCTCCCTCTCCTACGTCTCCTGTCAGTCACCCATCTACTTTACTGTATCTTCGGTTTATCTCCCTTCTTGTAACAACCTTCCATCACACTCCTCCCTCCTGTAAATTCTTTATTGCCTCTGCCACTCCAGTTGATCCATGCAATCCGATAGGATTAACAACCAAACACAGTTGCTACAGACATAATCATCAGTAACATGGAAACAGTCCCTAATCTCACACATGCAACAGGAAGAGCATATCACTCTACTAAAAGTCATCTTTGCACCTTAACAATCTACAGACCCAGAAGAAAGTTACTGCTCCAAAAAACACTGCTCCAGGCTAGCTAAGTACAATGGTTTGTATTTTTAAAGTTTAATCAAGGGATAGATCTCAATAAAAACACATCAAAAAAGAACTCGCTCTACTCACTATTGTAGATTTACGAAAACAGTAAGATTATACTTAAAAACTAGCTTAACTGCTCCTCTGCTATGAGTTACCCCATACATGTTTCTCCAAGGTCAGCTGTAAATTTCATGGTTTGTTTATTTTTCTTACAACAAACTCCTATGTCCAGAGATACTTGAAACCAAATAGCAAAAGCAGCAGCTATGCAGATACACTGCTGGGTCAGTCAACAGCATTTGAATCAGTTCCATTTGGTCTCTGCCTTTGTGTCTCTTCCTCCTTTTTAAAGTGCCATTGTTTTGATCTTTTTTCCCCACAAAGTTCCAAAACAATGCAGCACCTTAAAAACAGTAATTACTACTCTTAGAATTCGAGGAAATCAGCTCCAACACTGAAAATACCTCAAGGAGCAGCTCTTATAGCCACAAGCTTTTCCCCATCCTTTATCTTCAATTAGCCAAGTACCTGAAGTTGTTCTTCCCACGTGGCCTTTCTCCCATACAATTCCAAACCCCTCCAACACTTTTTTTGAACCTTTGAGGTGACTTCACCAGGTTGGTAGCGTGGCCAGCCAGGATGCATCCAGCTAGACTTTTTGCTAACCTGTGGCCGACCACCAACCTCTTCCACTGAGCGCTATTTAGAACAGCAACTGTGGCCCTTACATCAGTACCTCTCTTGTCCTGCTGTTCCCTGTTTTTCCAGTCACAGAATTCCTCTCTCCTGAACTTGCTGCTAAGCGGCTCAACTTCATGTTTTGGCCCTTTCAATAGAAACTCTTTAATTTGGGAATTCATAGATGGCAGTAAGGAGGGATGGGAAGACAGAGGTTAGAAAAAATTTCTCATATCTGAAAATTGATAATTACATAATTAAAAGAAATGTACAACTTACAGCAGGACTTCTCAAATGCTTTTCCTATTGTGAGGCTTGAAAATTGTTTAGATCCGTCAGTGAGGAATGAGAGTATGGGGTTGTAGAGGCGATGCATTACAAAAGCAGGCAGTCGCATGAGGAGACCTGAGAGACTAGGAAAGGTGCAGAGCTTTGTGGTGGCCATTGTTGCTTCAGAGCTTGCACCTCCAAAATTTCAGGTCCCAAGCCCACATGCCCTTGAGACATCTGCCATGCTCACAGGGATAAGCATACTGTACTTTAGAAATTACTCCAAAACTCCACAAGTGGTCCATGTGTGAGCATACCAACACTGAATGTAATGGCAGTACAACTTCTTGACTCTTCTACTCAACTATCTTTGTAATTAAGGCTATTGTACTGCTTGCTACTTTAATTGCTGTCTGTACATGCATGTTAACTTTGTTATCTGAATACAGTAATACGCACATCCCTCTGGATAACATTTTTCAGTCTTCCAAATATTTGATAAATAGTTTTCTTATCTATTTTTAACCAACACTAATCAATTCAAATTTTCCAGTGTTGTATTCTACTTTCCATATTCCTGTCCAATCCTTTCTTAATCTTCTTTCAGCCTCCTTGCTTTCTCATGGCATATTTTTACAGACATACGAACAAGAAGCAGCAATATGCCACTTACCCTCTTGCGTTTGCTCTGCCATTCATTAAGATCTTGTTGATATGTTTGTAACCTCACATCTGCATTCCTACTTACCCCAATAACATCTGAATCCCTTGATTGATATGAATCTATCTATCCCTGTCTTAAAAATATTCAAGAACTCTGCTTCCACCCCTCTTTTTAGGAAGAGTGTTTCAAACATTCATGACCACCTGTGAGAAAAAAATGACATCTCATTTCTGTTTTAAATAGGTGACTGCTGATTTTTAAGCATGGAAACCCATATTTACCTTATCAATACTCCTCAGGTTCTTATATATTTCAATCAAGTTGCCCCTTTCTCTTCCAAACTGCAGTGGATATAAACCTAGCCTGTTCAAACTTTCCTCGTATAAAACTTACTCATTCTAGGTGGTCTAGTAAACCTTCTCTGAATTGTATGTAATGCATTTACTTCCTTTCTTAAATAAGGTGACTAATCTATGCCAAGTACTCCAGATATGGTCTCCGGTGCCCTAGATAAGTATAGCAGAACCCCCCAAACTTTTGAATTTGATCCCCCTCAAAATAAGTTATGACATTGTATTACCTTTCCTATTTACTTGCTGTATCTGTGTGCTAATGTTTTGTGATTTGTGCACTAGGACGTCCAGATTCCTCTGCTCCTCAGAGCTCTGCAATCTCTCATCATACAGCTAATGTGTTTTCTTTTGGTTCCACCTGCAAACATGGACTATTTCACATTTTAACACATTATACTCCATCTTTGACCACTGACGTAACCTTTCTGTATCCCTCCGAAGCATCCTTATGCACTTTCCACAATTTACTTTGCTACCTCTTTATGTCGTCAGTAAACTTAGCAACCGTACCTTGTGTTCCTTTATCCAAGTAATTTATATACATTGTAAGCAAAGACCCAGCTTCAATCCTGGTGGCACAATATTTGTTGCCAACCTGAAAATTTATACCTACTTTCTTCATTAGCCAACCAATCTTTTATCCATGCCAATATGTTACCCACTACACCATGAACTTCTATTTTCTGCGGTAAGCTTTTATCTAGCATTTTATCAAATGTCTTCTGGAAATCTAAGTACAGTGCATTCACTTGTTTCTCTTTATTCACAGCATGTGTTATTCCTCAAAGAGTGCTAATTGATTGGTAAACATGATTTCCCTTCAATAAAAGCCTGTGAATTCTGCCTGATTACCTGGAATTCAGCTAAGTGCCCCAATATAAGTTATTTGGTAATAGCTTCCAACATTTCCCTGTGACAGAGGTTAGGCTGACTGACTTGTACTTTCCTGCTTTCTGTCTTCCTTACTCTTTGAATAAAGGAATTAGGTTTACTACCTTCCA
This sequence comes from Chiloscyllium plagiosum, assembly GCF_037043375.1. Lineage (NCBI taxonomy): Eukaryota > Metazoa > Chordata > Chondrichthyes > Orectolobiformes > Hemiscylliidae > Chiloscyllium > Chiloscyllium plagiosum. The sequence goes on from NW_028270145.1 coordinate 51,289,346, forward strand.
ATTTAACAGGCTCTTTCCTGAATCGAAGAAATTTTGATAATTAAAACCAAAGCATCAGTGATCTTACTAGCCACTTTTTTTTAAATTCACCTAACTTTGCATCATCAGCAAACTGAACATATTACTTTAGTTCCCCTATCTAGTTCATTGAGTTACATTGTAGGGGACTGAACCGAGCGCTGATACCCATATTACCTCTCTAGTTTAAAACCTAGTAACCTAACTTGGCCCTTTTATTCTTGCTATTTGTATCCTCTGCTTATCAATCCTCAATCTAAATTAATATATTACCCAATTTTTTTTAAAGAAAATCCAAATGCATCGAATCCATTGGTTCTTCCTAATTCATCCTCCTCGTTACCACATCAAAAATGTCGAATGAATCTTCAAATGTGGCTTCCCTCTTACAAATCTGAATTCACGGGTCCTGTTACAAAAATTCACCTAAATCATAAACTCAACATAAAATTTTATCATATTATTATCAACCTGTTATGATTTGTCACTAGTAACTCAAAAAGGATAACAGTTATTAATTAATCATATCTATTTGCATAACACTAAGACTCAAACAGCCTTACTAAAATAACTAAAAATCACACGCCACCAGTTTATAATCCAACTGGTTTATTTGGAAGTACAAGCTTTCGGAGCACTGCTCCTTCGTCAGAAAGCTACTTGATAAAAGAGCAGCGCTCCCAAAGCTAGTACTTTCAAATAAACCTGTTGGACTATAACCTGGTGTTGTGTGATTTTTAACTTTGTCCACCCAGTCCAACACCAGCACCACCTCATCATTACTAAAATAGAACCTAAATTAAAACAAAGATCTGTGGATGCTGAAAATCTGAAGCAAAACAGAAATTAGCTATGGAGAGAAAGAGCTGACATTTATGGACGGCACGGTGGCACGGTGGTTAGCACTGCTGCCTCACAGCGCCAGAGACCCGGGTTCAATTCCCACCTCAGGCAACTGTCTGTGTGGAGTTTGCACATTCTCCCCGGGTTTCCTCCGGGTACTCCGGTTTCCTCCCACAGTCCCAAAAAAAAGTGTGCAGGTTAGGTGAATTGGCCATGCTAAATTGCCCATAGGGCAATGGGTCTGGATGGGTTGCTCTTCGGAGGGTCGGTGTGGACTTGTTGAGCCGAAGGGCCTGTTTCCACACTGTAAGTAATCTAATCTAATCTTAAAAAGTCTATTGATGCTTCAGAATTAAACGTTAACTCTGTTTTCTCTCCAGAAATTTGTTTTTGTTTTAAAATAGAAGCCAATCAGTTCATTGTCATATTGATCTTGAAGACCATCTTGAATATGTTCCATGAACTTGTACTTCACACCATTAATTTGCCTAGTTTGTGTGAAATTGTGGTTCCCCATGATTATTATATCGCCCTTGTTACATCCACCTCAGTTCCCTGATTTTCACTCTGCCTAACAACTGCTGTTGGGGTTTATAAACTATTTCAGCCAATGTTATCTTCCCCCTTATTGGTCATGGGTCTATCAAAACTGATTCCAAATTTTGATTTCTCTGGTTGAGATGTCTCCATCCTGGATTCTTGGGACTACTCCTCTTATTTTCCAATTTACTTATCACTTCTATAAACCAAGAATATTTATATTGAGATATTTATTTCCCAGCTTATATAAAAGCCTTAAACCTTTTTCTCTTTTCCTGTAATATCATCTTGGTCACTAATTTCCTATTTTACAGGTCATTCTGCTATAACATGCATTTCGTTAATGCAAATTTGTTGTAAAGCAACTGATGAATTGGGAACACTGTTTTGAAAGCACAAATTTTTTAAATGGTGCTGCTATTATATGGTTTTCTTAATACATGGGATTGCATGAGAATGGAACTACCACTTTATAGTAGAGCCAATTGTATTTCCTTTATGACCCACTGTCTTTTTTAAAACTAAAATCATTGCTTTATTGTAAAGCTTTGGCATGACTCTTTTTTTCCTGAATTCTCCCAACTCTCATTAGTTTTAAGGTCCGTCTACTGCTTTATTTTTTAAAACTTTGTTGGACAATGATCCCAGCCAGGTTTAAGGGAAGACCAAACCCAGGAACAGCTCTCTTTCAGCACTTTGGTGCAGGTTCCCTTAAACTGAAATCCTTGCCTCCCGCACGACTTTTTCAGCCATGCGTTTAACCTTCTAATTGTTTGACCCTTTTTTCAGATAATAATCCATTTGATCTATAACAGTGAAATTGTGTGTGTAATTTTGATGCTAGCTCCTCAAACTCTTTCAGCAAAATCTTGTTCTTAGTTCTGCCTATATATGTCCTACATTGATCAATGTAACTGAATTCTGATATGCATGCCTCTTATCCTCAGTGCTTCCCAGGGTCCTACTGTTCATCATGTATTCCCTTCACAGTTAGCTTCAGGGAAATTAAAATTCCCTATCACCACTACCCTATTACCTAACACTTCTCTGAAATTTATCTACATATCTGCTTCTTTGTTTCTCAACGACTATTAGGAAGCTTATAATACACTCCCAGCAATGTGATTGTTCCTTTTTTGATTTGAATGATGACCTGTAGTACCCTGTACTACGATACAATTGATGGTTAGCTTATCCATTAATTAGATAAGGGATGTCGTCATGCATGGACTGGAAGTCTTTAGCGTTTCCATCCAAAATTGTCTGTCCTTTCACTTTGGTGAAATTTCTCCCCTTCATTCTAGTTGTTGATCCCACATTTTATATAAGCCAGCAGTACTCCAATTAAACATTAAGATTAAGTTAACTTCAGAGGAAATGGTTTCAAGCTAAAGGCTATGTTTAAATGCACAAAGCATTCACAACAAAATAGATGAATTAATAATGCAGATAGATAGAAGAGTTGTGATAATAGCCACTATGGACATCATTGCGGATTGACACACAGAAATAAATATGCCAGGACTCTTGAAGAAGTGATATGCCAAATGAAAGGGAGAGAAGTAATCCTGAAAATATTTTAAACAACTGCTATATCCAGAGTTTCTTCAGATATTGTCACAACCGAGTTCGGTGGGATGACCTTTCCTTGCCCCTCTTCTGTGGTCACAACTAAGTTCAAGAACTTTGAAATTAGCCAAGACACATCAGTATGCTTGATCGGTACCACATCCTCAAACATTCACTCACTTCACTGCCGCACAGTAAGAACAATATGTGGCTTTACAAGGTTGACTGCAGAAATTTACCACAACTCCTTAGACCTCACCTTCAAAACCCATGACCACTACCATCTATAAAGGCTGAAGATAGATGGGAAAGGCCATCTGCAAGTTCCCTCAACTGCTCACAATCCTGACTTGGATATATATTGCCATTCCTTCAGTGATGTCAGGTCAAAATCCTCCCTAACAGTATTATGGATATATCTCCATCTCTGGATAGCACCAAGTCAAGAAGGCAGCTCAACACCATCTTTATAATGAAGGATGGGCAATAAGTGTTGTCCCAGCCAACAAAGGCTACATCCCATGAATGAATAGAAAAATGTTGGAACTTATAAAGGGAGGTGACTTTGCATTAAATGCATTGTTGAACAAGGGCATGTTACATTTCATGTCCAGCTATGAACCACTAGTATGTCATCAGTAAACTGGAAAGGGATGACACAAAAGAGAGTGGAGTCAAAAGGATTAGAAAACTCTGGAAATAGGTGACAAGGGTATTATAGGTTCAAGGCATTTACAAAGTTTGGGAGAAGCACATCTATGCAGTAATTCATGTTTGAGTAATTAATATTGGTATTCGTATTAGCAACATAAGGAACCATGAGGTTTGCGAAGATTAAGGAATAGGAGAATAGTCAAGAAGCATTTGAGTAAATCAATCAACAGGTATCAAAGGCATAAGTTATGATTTCAGTAAAGATGGGCAGTGGGGGTGTGGTTTCAGAAGTGAACGAAGGTAGACTCTGATAGAGAGAATATGCCATTAATAACATGGCTCAGTATGTTGAAGTGCAAACATCATGGTTCAGCCTGAGAAAAAGATGAGAGGTGCTTGTCTTGCTGCCAAAGATCTGGCTGTTAGATAAGCAGTCTAATCAACGTGGTGGAGAGGGAGATTTGGATGTCAGAATGTTGAGAGTGCAGAGTGGCAGTGATTCTTGGCCAGATGACTTTGGATAACAATAACTGTTGATTCATATGCTCACCAGGTTGTTGCCCTCGTGGTTAGAAAGAACATACACCTCTATATTTTTAGAGCTTGGCTACAAGCTTTGGAAATAGGTGACAAGGGTATTATAGGTTCAAGGCGTTTACAAAGATCGGGAGAAACAGCTGGAAGAATAACTATCTCCTGTTGCATTGAATTTCCATCAATTGACAAACAGAACAAAATATCTCAGAGGTGATATCACACAGGACAAGCTTTGGAAGTCTTTAGCTAGCATCTTGACTGTGGGTTAATCAATTTACTGAGGATGGAAATAACATTCATTATTACGGACTACACTTTTTAATTTTGAATTGAATGGGAGCAAACTATTAACTTTAACAATCAGAAGTCCTTTAGGAAGAAGAATAAAGCATATTATGTGTGTTTTGAAATGCATTTACCATTGTATATGTACAGAATATGTTGCTGTCAACTGTAGACTTTTGACCATCCTTATTAGGTGATTAAGAATTTGCGGATGTAACTCTTAAGCTGCCTAGGGAAAAGCTTGGTTATTGTTTTAGTTATAAGCAGCTATTGCTCCTGTAGATATCTATACATAAAGATTCCTGTGACAAACTGAGGAATTGCTTTGCACACAGTGGGCAGCCAACAGTGTTTGCTGTAGGGTACATTCTAGTGAGAGCTGACAGAGGGCAACTTGGCAAAGGTTCAAAAACATACATTAAGCAGACTGAGCCCAGTATGGAACCTCATGTTCAGCAGAATTCTTGTGACCTGCTTCCCTGCATGCCGAGCTCATCAGCAAACACCTAATGAGCCTGCTCCAAGGAAACAGACCCTCTCCCAACCTGCTTCATTTACACACATTCTCTGGGGGTGGAGAGACATTGCTTCAGAAGGACTGATGATGCTGCAAAGACCACAATAATGATAATTAACTTGCTGAATTTAGAAGATTATGCTGTTAATTAGTTGCAAAATAAAGATAAGTAATATAGCAGCAGATGGTATGATAACACCCAAGAGAAGAGGGGGTTATTACACTGATGAGTTTTTATGGCAGATATGAAATATGGATTTGACTTTTCATGGATTGTTTCAGGAGCTTAATATCTTTCTCTGTAAGCTGTCTGGTTAGAGAGGAACCATATACTGAGCAAATTCTGTTGACAGATTGGTTTCTGCCACCAAAAAGAGGCTCTGTTACTCTAGAAAATGGTAGTGTACTCATTTGTGAAGCTTTTTCAAAAAGGTAAATTAAAATGTGAGGAGCATTTGTGTTGGCCTTTTTCTATTAGTTATATGAATTGGACAGGCAGATAAATATAATGTGCATTTCATTGACTAGTAATTTAGTGGCTACCACTCCTTTTAATTAGGATAATATTGATAAAAATAAAGGTAAAAAAAAAACAGGCAATAGATGGAAACTAGATTTTGTGAATGTATTCATTAAAAATGTTATCTTGATTTTACATAATATTTCGACCATGAGGAATTGCAAAATTAACAACTTCAAAATAACTGTCAAGCTGTAACTTTTTTTCCATAGTTAAAACATTTTTTTACAAACGTAGCCCAGAGTCCAATAATATAAGCAAGAATCTGTGTTCATCGTGTGTTTTTAAGAACATTTTTGAAGCAAAGCATTGCTGTTATTTTAAATCTAAGATCTATAAGAAGAATATTTGTTAACCGTGACAAAATGCTTAATATTTTTAAATATTGATATTAGTAGCTAAGTTTTTAAATTCTTCCCTTCCTTTAATTATGTTACAATTTTGTAAATTTATCCAAAATATGACAGCTAAATATGTCCTTTTGATGAATATTATTTTTTCTCTCTGATCTATCAGAAAATTGTTGCATATTGTGACACAGAGTACACGTTGTGTATTCATAATTAAGCAGATATTTTTGGCAAAGGAAGATGAATCAGAATTTTAAAGCCAAAGATATTTTCAGGATTCATACCTTATTTAAAAAAAAAACCTTAAGTATTTGTATATAGTTTATCTTTAAAAGTATGTTACTTGATTGCAGCAGTAAAATATCAATATTAAATTAATCAGTATATTGTGCAATATTTAGAAATAGTAGTAATGTAATTAATTTAGCAGAAAACAAGAAAATAAAAACTTGAACAAGTCATGGCATTCCTATAAATTCCATTTTCCAGTATTCAGATCTGTAATTGTAAAATGATTTTTCTAATCCAGTGGGATAAGATACGTGATATTGCTCCTGTCAAAAATACAGTGTTGTGACAGTAAAGTCATAGTGAATGTTAGCAGGTGTTCACAGAGATATCTTGTATTCCTTTTACAGCGTACAGATCCTTTAGGAATTATGCTCACAAATGAACAAATATGAATATCTGTAGCCAAAAGAGGTGGCAGATAACAGATCTGACCATGTAAGATCTTTGAATGCAGTTTGCTAGAAACAGTTTGAACAAACTAATTTGTATTTTTATGGTGTATAAAAGTTTAATCATACATTTATATCTAATGATAAAATAGAGTTGAGTTAAAATTATTTATTACCAGTCATTCAAAACTCTTGGTGAAGCAGCATTCGGTTTGGAAGTCAGAAAGACAGAAATTCCAATGTAATGGCAATTACAAGATTCACTGTCTGCCCATTTTACATTGGGTCAAAATTAGTCGGTGGCAGTAATGTTTCCGCAATGAAGTATTCTTCAAAGCGAATTACTTGTTGCAAATATTAAAATATTCATTCATGAGTATTGTTGTTCAAATGGTTTTCTGGGCAATTTATTCTCATCCAATCTTGAGCATTACCCCTATAGCTTCACTTGCAACACTTAAAACTTGCACTGCTGGATTACACATGACACTGTACATGGATAACATATGTTAAGTGACATAAAGCAAGTAGGTGAAGCATATACTTTTGTAACATACTACATGTTAAATTATGCTTGTTTAAATATCTCCTAGAAATTAAAAGGTTAAATAAATGGACTTTTAGTTCTTTGAAATATTTTTCATTTTTGGATTTAATTTGTGGGGTAAATTTCACACAAGCTGCGAATTTTTCCAATGAAATATATCTATTTTAAATGAAACAGTATGCTGCCTCGGTTTTGACTACCTTTATTCTAATTGCAACATTTTTGTGTAGGTATTCATTATCTGAATGGAAAAGTCCTGTGTAGCATATAAATCTGATTTGATCCATGAAATTAAAGAATACCCTGAAATTGGTTAAATCTATTCAGATGAATAGTTGGCAGCTAATACAGCTGTAGTGCAATGAAGCTTACCGAAGATTGTCATCAGATGTAATGATTGCTGGTACATGTGTAACTGATGCTATGCAACAAGGAAGAACATAATCAGTTACGGATATAAAAATAGGTAGTTCACTATTCAGAAAGGTTAAAGTATGAAGTGTCAAATTTGGTGGATGCTTGAACAATTTTGCATAACTGATAACTTTTAAATGGCTGATAAAGCTTAAGAATTAAAACTTTTAGTGGTCCAGCATGTGAGAAGAAAAGCAATCACAAATCTCTATCGTGCTTCCGCAAAAAGAACAATCAAAATCAACAGTCTTGAACAACCAGAACTTGTTAAAGATGATTAATCTGAAAGCAGTCATTTTTTAAAAAACTTCTTTATCACTTCTCATACTCTTCAGTTTGATGCTGAAAAACATATATTGACAAACATTGAGATTCTGTTTGCCGAGCTGGAAGTTTTTGTTGCAAACGTTTCGTCCCCTGGCTAGGTGACATCATCAGTGCTTGGGAGCCTCCTGCGAAGCGCTTCTTTGATGTTTCCTCCGGTGTTTATAGTGGTCTGTCCCTGCCGCTTCGGTTGTCAGTTTCAGCTGTCCACTGTAGTGGTTGATATATTGGGTCCAGGTCGATGTGTTTGTTGATGGAGTTTGTGAATGAATGCAATGCCTCTAGGAATTCCCTGGCTGTTCTCTGTCTGGCTTGCCTATGATAGTAGTATTGTCCCAGTCGAATTCATGTTGCTTGTTGTCTGTGTGTGTGGCTACTAAGGATAGCTGGTCGTGTCGTTTCGTGGCTAGTTGATGTTCATGTATGCGGATTGTTAGCTGTCCTGGACCCAATATACCAACCACTACAGCGGACAGCTGAAACTGACAACCGAAGCGGCAGGGACAGACCACTATAAACACCGGAGGAAACATCAAAGAAGCACTTCGCAGGAGGCTCCCAAACACTGATGATGTCGCCTAGCCAGGGGACGAAACGTTTGCAACAAAAACTTCCAGCTCGGCGAACAGAACCACAACAACGAGCACCCGAGCTACAAATCTTCGCACAAACTTTGAACATTGAGAATTGTGGGCTTTGTCATTTAAAATTATATGACTTTTTTGCTTTTAAATTTTAATTCTAAAGTATTTTCTGAAGTAATCTTAACATGATTAAAAGTTTGAATTCAAGTGCTAAGATTTAAAAATGGAAGCTTCACTGATACTTGATTTTCAGTATCTACCAGCTTGGAGTTGCCTATTTTTAGTTCCAAACTTTATTGGAAAATAAATACATTTTGTTTGAAATATTCAAATTAAAAATTTATTCAAATACATTTTATTTTGTTTTAGTGGCGCTATTCATGCTCTAGGTTGCTAATCATCTCACCAGTGTATCGTGTGCCGTGGGATATGAAAGCCCTTTTTTGGCATACATTTCATATGTTTATGATTTTGTTTTTGTCAGTTATGTTCTCTGCCAGCAGATCTAAATAGAGAATTCTCAATGTTGATGCTATTCCTAGCAATTTTTAAATAGATGCTTAATACCATAACCAACAATTGCATTTAGTTGTTTTCTGTTCATTTTATTAATGGTAGAAACAGAAAAATCAGGAAGTGACTGTATATTGAAAGTTTAAAGGTATGGTGTTTAGCACACAATGCTTAAAAAAGTCATTGTGCTGTATATTGTTTGGACTTGGATTCAAAAGTGAAAATTTACAATTTATTTTGACTGTTAGACTTCTAACTTAATGCATAGAATCTGTTGAGATATAGTTTGAAAATTTGTCATGGATTGCATTTTTTTTTCTCTGTGAATAGAGTTATTAAAAAGAATCTTATGGCCAAGTTTAAATATATCATGTATCGAAAAGACATAAAATATTAGAAATAATCTTTAATCAGTCTTGTAATTCCAAAGCAGATATGGGAGGAGATTACATAATTTCATGAATAGTTAAACAGTTCTTATTTAGTTATACAAAAGACCCATAATTTAACCTTTTTTATTCACTTCTTTACTGTTGGAATAACAAAAATACTTTTTATACTAGTATTAAGCACTTTTAACAAACTATAGACTTTATTTTAAAATCTTTATCGCAGATGTTTTCATGAACAGTATTCTGTTGTAACTAATGTTCATTGTTTTGATTCAAATAGGCACATTGGAAAAGCAAAATACTTATTGAGCAAAATTTTGTTTCTGCTGAAGGAAATTTAATATTTCTGGATCTGAAAATAAACCTTTGCTATAAAGCTGATTTAGCATTGTACTTGTTATTTAAATCTGAAAAATGGCAGGTTAAGGAACATCTTGTATTACAATTATCATCATCATGTGTGCTCTATCCAAAGGCAGGTCTTTAATTGATATTACATTGTCTACAGAATAAATAACATAATTCAGAAACTAGCTTATAATTAAATACAGTCTACTGTATGAAGAGAGATAGGACACGCAAAATCGACGTTCCTGATGAAGGGCTTTTGCCCGAAACATCGATTTTGCCTGTCCTCGGATTTTGCCTGTCCTGGGATGCTGCCTGAACTTCTGTGCTCTTCCAGCACCACTAATCCAGAATCTGGTTTCCAGTATCTGCAGTAATTGTTTTTACCCTGTATGAAGAGAGAGGTTGTCTATATTACAGCTTCACTAACCACACCAGATTAGATTGAGTTAATTCCCAACTAGGTTGAAGTAATATATTTCACAGTAAGGGGAATAAATGAGACAGCTCCTTCCCTCTTAAAATTGTACCCCTTGTGGCACAGTCAGGCTGGTAATGATCATCTTATTCCCTTTTGGTTTACAAAAAAAGAGCATGATGAGTAACAATATAGGGAAATTGAAAATATATAGAGAGTAAAGTTTTACCAGTCTCCTTCCAGTCAGACTAGCAGTGATGAGGTCCAGTAAAATACCAGCAAGAGCCCCCAGTGAAGTCTCACCTTTGGAGGTGTTGTATTTTGGTAGGAAAAGTCAGAGCAGGACTTAATGATAAGGTCCTGGGGAATGTTGCCAAACAAAGAGAACTTGGAGTGCAGGTTCATAGTTCCTTGAAGGCCGAGTCGCAGGTAGACAGGGTAGTGAAGGAGGTATTTGGTATGCTTGCCTTTATTGAGTAGTGCATTGTATATAGGAGTTGGGAGGTAATGTTGCAGCTGTTCAAGACATTGGTTAGGCTGCTTTCGGAATACTGCATTCAAATCTGGTCTTCCAACTACAGGAAAGATGTTGTGAAACTTGAAAGTGTTCAGAAAATGTTTTTAAGGATGTTGCCAGGGTTGAAGGGTTTGAGCTATCGAGAGAGGCTGAATAGATTGGGGCTATTTTCCCTGGAGCATTGGAGGCTGAGGGATTTATAAAATTGTGAGGGGCATGGATAGGGTGAAGAGCCAAGGTCTTTTCCCAGGGTAGGAGAGTCAAAAACTAGAGGGCATAGGTTTAAGCTGAGAGGGGAAAGATTTAAAAGGGACCTGAGGGGCAACTTTTTCACACAGAGGGTGACGTGTATTTGGAATGAGCTGCCAGAGGTGGTGGACGCTGGTACAAAATTATAACATTTAAAAGGTACCTGGATGGGGACATGAATGAGAAGGGTTTAGGGGAATATGGGCCAAATGCTGGCAAATGGAACTAGATTAATTTGGGATATGTGGTCAGCTTGGACAAGTTGGACAGAAGGGTATATTTCCCTCTTGTACAATCCTATGACTCTGACTGTTTTACCAGTGACAGAAACAGGCGTGGCTAAATTACACAAAAAAAAAATTATTGCCAGTGGCAGAAACCTCACTATATTTGGAGACTCTGAGCTGCTTGGTTGCAGCCTCCCATTAGCGTTTTTTGGGTAGTTATCCCATTCGGCAGCTATGTTACTTATAGAGGGGATCCTTGGCAGCAAAGGACAGTTCTGCTGTCACTTCCTGAGGCACAACTCCTCTAATTAACAGGGTCTCCCTGACTAACGCCTGCAAAGAAAATATTGTCAAACACACCTGCGAGGAGTCCTCTTATTCTCCGACCAGCCTAAACAATGGCCAACTTTCTCTGTGGTACCAGCCTGCTGGCTGGCATAATGAGCAGGCAATGCACCATTCTTAATTGGACAGCAGATCACGCTGGGAGGATTGCTACTATCCATTTGCATGATCTCAAAACCTGCATTCAATCCCCACACTGGGACTTGTCTTGGCCATAAAATCGCAGCCATTGTGCTTAATATGCTTAAAAATAAAACAGCATCTACTTTGTCATCTTCAATTGTGGGATACTATTAAAATATGTTAAATATTTTTGTGAAACTAATAAAATATATGTACACCTAAATAAAAGTTCCACTATCGAGGTATTATCAAAAAAGATAAACCCTTGCCCCTTGAGTATTCCCAAGCATTGACTTTTGGATAGAAATCTTGATTTCTTTAGGAAAATGCAGATATATGCATAAGATTGGTAATTATACAATTAAGGTTAAACAATCTCAACAGAATTCATTTTTCCATCACATCAGAATCAATTTATTGCTTTTAGACTGTAGGTTGAAGAGATTTTAATTTGAATTAGGTGGAAAAATCTCTTAGATTATTTGGGAGAAAAAAGAAAGATGATCCTACTCTACGTGGGGTGTACCCTTTTACTTTATGGGTTACAATTAGTATGCATAAAGTACAAATCATCACTGTTCATTTGTAAATTTTGTAAATGATGGTGAGAAAAGGTGAAAATATCTAATTTACCTCAAATAAGACACATTCCCCATTCACATTACATTTGATGAGATTGGTCATAATAATAGTCATCGTCATCTAGTTGATGAGGATGTTTTGGGGATATATTCTACGTTATGATCACTGACAATGTTAGCTCAGAATAAGAGGCAAGCCATCTAAACCAATGATGTCCCTTGCCGCTACATAATAGCGAAGCTAATTTTGAAGCTGTGTTAGGGAATATGCAGTGATGAAATATTTTATTCTGAATTGACACCTGGATGGGAATTCGAAACCTGATATAACTTAGAAATTTACAGTTTTTATTTAACACAATGCACCAATAAGTTAAATGATTAAAATACAATTCATTCTTACACACAAAATGACCCTGAGTTTAGAGTACCATCATATATCTAGAGATCATTGCATTGTGAACTTAGTTTGTAAAATCATGGTTAGTCGAAGACATTTCCAAAGTTTGCTTAATACTGTACTGGATACAGACTTAGATTTTACGTATTTGTATATTCTCTTGAATCTTAACTGATATATTTTGGTATACCAGTGAAACTGCTGGTTTGGTTTGTTTTTTTTGCAGCGACTGAAGGCAGCTTTAACACAACAGCTCCCTCAGGTTACTAATGGTAATAATTCCATTGGTCAAGCAAGTGGCACAATGAGGATTCAATCAAAGGAAGCACATCCACAGTCACTGCAGGAAGTTGCAACTTCCACTACTCAACCAATGGTAAGGAAGAAAGTTTTATAAAATATACAATAGTTTTCTCTTTCTTAAAACTAATCCATGCTAAATTTTTGAGTTGGCCCGTATGTTAAGAGAAAAAAGTTTTACGAATTAAAAACAAAACCCTAAGTTTCCTGGATTACTGCAATGCTACCCTGAACGGTTCTAACTTTTTAATAATGTTATATTAATTCCAATGATAGAAACCTAATCATATGCCAGTTGTGAAACTAACCAGTTATTTACAGATTAAAAGAAACTAGTCAGCCTAACTTAGCTCTTTCATCTGAAAACATCCTAAAAGTCATTGATTATCATATCCAAGTATTGCTAAAATGATTCTGGAAATGTTATTTTCAATGCTGAATCCAAGAATTAATGTTGTATATTTATCATTCTTTGTTTGAAGAGTAGCTTTTTTCAGCTCTTTCTGTGTTACATGGGGTTCCTATAGTGCTGGTTGATCACCTTGTGTCAACCATTATTTTGGATTTGGCACCTGGTTTCATATCCTGGAGCTCTGTTCTTGATGGTATTCCTGAAATTTATCTTAATAATTTAAACCCATTCCTTTCCGCAATTTAGGTTCAGGTAACTTAACAAAATTTACTTATCCCATTTAGTTTAATAGCTGAAAATGTGTTGCTGGAACAGCGCAGCAGGTCAGGCAGCATCCAAGGAGCAGGAGAATCGACGTTTCGGGCATAAGCCCTTCTTCAGGAATGAGGAAAGTGTGTCCAGCAGGCTAAGATAAAAGTTAGGAAGGAGGGACTTGGGGGAGGGGCATTGGAAATGCGATAGGTGGAAGGAGGTCAAGGTGAGGGTGATAGGCCACAGTGGGGGTGGGGCGGAGAGGTCAGGAAGAAGATTGCAGGTTAGGAAGGCGGTGCTGAGTTCGAGGGATTTGACTGAGACAAGGTGGGGGGAGGGGAAATGAGGAAACTGGAGAAATTGGAGTTCATCCCCTGTGGTTAGAGGGTTCCTAGGCAGAAGAGGCGCTCTTCCTCCAACCATCGTGTTGCTATGGTCTGGCGATGGAGGAGTCCAAGGATCTGCATGTCCTTGGTGGAGTGGGAGGGGGAGTTGAAGTGTTGAGCCTCGGGGTGGTTGGGTTGGTTGGTCGGGGTGTCCCAGAGGTGTTCTCTGAAACGTTCCGCAAGTAAGCGGCCTGTCTCCCCAATATAGAGGAGGCCACATCGGGTGCAGCAGATGCAATAAATGATGTGTGTGGAGGTGCAGTTGAATTTGTGACGGATATGGAAGGATCCCTTGGGGCCTTGGAGGGAGGTGTGGGTGCAAGTTTTGCATTTCTTGCGGTTGCAGGGGAAGGTGCCAGGAGTGGAGGTTGGGTTGGTGGGGGGTGTGGACATGACGAGGGAGTCACGGAGGGAGTGGTCTTTTCGGAACGCTGATAGGGGAGGGGAGGGAAATATATCCCTGGTGGTGGGGTCCGTTTGGAGGTGGCGGAAATGATGGCGGATGATACGCTGTATATGGAGGTTGGTGGGGTGGTAGGTGAGGACCAGTGGGGTTCTGTCCTGGTGGCAGTTGGAGGGGCGGGGCTCAAGGGCGGAGGAGCGGGAAGTGGAGGAGATGCGGTGGAGGGCATCGTCAATCACGTCTGGGGGGAAATTGCAGTCTTTGAAGAAGGAGGCCATCTGGGTTGTACGGTATTGGAACTGGTCCTCCTGGGAGCAGATGCGGCGGAGAAGAAGGAATTGTGAATATGGGATGGCGTTTTTACAGGGGGCAGGGTGGGAGGAGGTGTAGTCTAGGTAGCTGCGGGAGTCGGTCAGTTTATAGTAAATGTCTGTGTTGATTCGGTCGCCCGAGATAGAAATGGAAAGGTCTAGGAAGGGGAGGGAGGAGTCTGAGACAGTCCAGGTGAATTTGAGGTCGGGGTGGAAGGTGTTGGTAAAGTGGATGAACTGGTCAACGTCCTCGTGGGAGCACGAGGCAGCGCCGCTACAGTCATCGATGTAGCGGAGGAAAAGGTGGGGGGTGGTGTCAGTGTAGCTGCAGAAGATGGACTGTTCCACATATCCTACGAAGAGGCAGGCATAGCTGGGGCCCATGGCTACTCCTCTGGTTTGGAGGAAGTGAGAGGATTGGAAAGAGAAGTTGTTCAGGGTGAGGACCAGTTCAGTCAGTCGAAGGAGGGTGTCAGTGGAAGGGTACTGGTTGGTACGGTGGGAAAGGAAGAAGCGGTGGGCTTTGAGTCCTTCGTGATGGGGGATGAAGGTGAGGGACTCACGAAGGACAGCCGTCCGCTTCTTCCATCTTCTGCAGCTACACTGGCACCACCCACCCCATCTTTTCCTCCTCTACATCGATGACTGTATCGGCGCTGCCTCGTGCTCCCACGAGGACGTTGAACAGTTCATCCACTTTACTAACACCTTCCACCCCGACCTCAAATTCACCTGGACCGTCTCAGACTTCTCCCTCCCCTTCCTAGACCTTTCCATTTCTATCTCGGGCGACCGAATCAACACAGACATTTACTATAAACTGACCGACTCCCGCAGCTACCTAGACTACACCTCCTCCCACCCTGCCCCCTGTAAAAACGCAATCCCATATTCACAATTCCTTCGTCTCCACCGCATCTGCTCCCAGAAGGACCAGTTCCAATACCGTACAACCCAGATGGCCTCCTTCTTCAAAGACCGCAATTTCCCCCCAGACGTGATCGACGATGCCCTCCACCGCATCTCCTCCACTTCCCGCTCCTCCGCCCTTGAGCCCCGCCCCTCCAACTGCCACCAGGACAGAACCCCACTGGTCCTCACCTACCACCCACCAACCTCCATATGCAGCGTATCATCCGCCGTCATTTCCGCCACCTCCAAACGGACCCCACCACCAGGGATATATTTCCCTCCCCTCCCGAAAAGACCACTCCCTCTGTGACTCCCTCGTCAAGTCCACACCCCCCACCAACCCAACCTCCACTCCCGTCACCTTCCCCTGCAACCGCAAGAAATGCAAAACTTGCACCCACACCTCCCCCCTTATTTCCCTCCAAAGCCCCAAAGGATCCTTCCATATCCGCCACAAATTCACCTGCACCTCCACACGCATCATTTATTGCATCCGCTGCACCCGATGTGGCCTCCTCTGTATTGGGGAGACGGGCCGCCTACTTGCGGAACGTTTCAGCCGGACCAAACAACCCAACCACCCCGTGGCTCAACACTTCAACTCCCCCTCCCACTCCACCAAGGACATGCAGATCCTTGGACTCCTCCATCGCCAGACCATAGCAACACGACAGTTGGAGGTAGAGCGCCTCATCTTACGCCTAGGAACCCTCCAACCACAAGGGATGAACTCCGATTTCTCCAGTTTCATCATTTCCCCTCCCCCCACCTTGTCTCGGTCAAATCCCTCGAACTCAGCACCGCCTTCCTAACCTGCAATCTTCTTCCTAACCTCTCCGCCCCCACTCCCACTCCGGCCTATCACCCTCACCTTGACCTCCTTCCACCTATCGCATGTCCAATGCCCCTCCCCCAAGTCCCTCCTCCCTAACTTTTATCTTATCCTGCTGGACACACTTTCCTCATTCCTGAAGAAGGGCTTATGCCCGAAACGTCGATTCTCTTGCTCCTTGGATGCTGCCTGACCTGCTGCGCTTTTCCAGCAACACATTTTCAGCTCTGATCTCCAGCATCTGCAGTCCTCACTTTCTCCATTTAGTTTACTATCATATATAACACTGAAGATCATCATCCTACTTTGAAATGCCCTACTTTGAGACTGGAAAGTCCAAGGTTCTGACAATAGAAAAAAGCCTTGTGGTTCCCCTCAGTACTATCTCTAGCTAGAATGTGAACTCTTGTGACCATGACTGGGTACAGAACTTGAGGTGTGTCCTGTCTCGAGCAATATGATCATGACTCCCTTTTTCTTCTACTTTACCACCTCTCAACAAAAGGATCCAATATTCTGTCTTGATTGATGACCTGCAGCAGCTGAATACATTTAAACAGTGAATTTACTAAGGAAATCTTTTTCAACTCATTTCTCTTTAATTATTTTAACACTAAACAATGTGTCAACACATTTAATGAATATAGTCCCTTCTGAGTTTATTTTTTGTGGGGTGGAGGTTGTGCAGAAAGAAAGGAATCTCTTATTTATATTTCCAGAAATATATTACACAGGGTAGAAGTGCAGCTGAAAACTCTTGAGCAGGATTTTCTTTAGATGGCAAAGAAGAGGTTGTGCAAGGATCAGTAACTTTTATTGTATGAGTTACACCCATTCCTAGTTCTTCTTTATTTTTTAATCTCTCTCTTTTCACTTTCCCCAATTCATGGTTGATGTACTTAGAAAACTCAAGAATCTTTTGCATAACAACTTCAAAGAAATGCCATAATGACAAGTCACAATGTATCAATCATGTTTATCATTACAGAAATTCAAAAACATCAATTTTGGCTTGTTACTCATGAATATGTATTCTTTGACCTGTTCTTTTTACAAAATGTTCTCTGCCTGAGAGAAAACTGTTTTATTAATCATATCAAGTATTACTTCATTATTTTTGTATTGTGATTTGCTTGTTGCCAGATAGGAAACTTGCTGAAATTCCATTGTCATTTCCCTTTTATTGAGCCTTATCTCTTGAACTTATTTCCTTGAATTTCAGGAGACAAAAGCTATGTCAGTTACTAACTCTGAAAAAACACAACTCAAAAATAATTCCTCATGAAATAACATGAATCAAAACAGGGGTTTCCTTATGGCAATTCAAAGAATAGTCACAGGTGAGGTGCTGGAAGACCTGGAGGTTAGCAATAGTGGTGCCACTGTTTAAGAAGGGTGGTAAAGACAAGCCAGGAAACTATAGACCGGTGAGCCTGACCTCGGTGGTGGGCAAGTTGTTGGAGGGAATCCTGAGGGACAGGATGTACATGTATTTGGAAAGGCAAGGACTGATTCAGGATAGTCAACATGGCTTTGTGCGTGGGAAATCATGTCTCACAAACTTGATTGAGTTTTTTGAAGAAGTAACAAAGAAGATTGAGGGCAGAGCAGTAGATGTGATCTATATGGACTTCAGTAAGGCGTTCGACAAGATTCCCCATGGGAGACTGATTAGCAAGGTTAGATCTCATGGAATTCAGGGAGAACTAGCCATTTGGATACAGAACTGGCTCAAAGGTTGAAGACAGAGGATGGTGGTAGAGGGTTGTTTTTCAGACTGGAGGCCTGTGACCAGTGGAGTGCCACAAGGATTGGTGCTGGGCCCTCTACTTTTTGTCATTTACATAAATGATTTGGATGCGAGCATAAGAGGTACAGTTAGTAAGTTTGCAGATGACACCAAAATTGGAGGTGTAGTGGACAACGAAGAAGGTTACCTCAGATTACAACAGGATCTGGACCAGATGGGCCAATGGGCTGAGAAGTGGCAGATGGAGTTTAATTCAGATAAATGCAAGGTGCTGCATTTTGGGAAAGCAAATCTTAGCAGTACTTATACACTTAATGGTAAGGTCCGAGGGAGTGTTGCTGAACAAAGAGACCGTGGAGTGCAGGTTCATAGCTCCTCGAAAGTGGAGTGGCAGGTAGATAGGATAGTGAAGAAGGCGTTTGGTATGCTTTCCTTTATTGGTCAAAGTATTGAGTACAGGAGTTGGGAGGTCATGTTGCGGCTGTATAGGACAATGGTTAGGCCACTTTTGGAATATTGCGTGCAATTCTGGTCTTCCTATTGGAAAGATGTTGTGAAACTTGGAAAGGGTTCAGAAAAGATTTACAAAGATGTTGCCAGGGTTGGAGGATCTGAGCAACAGGGAGAGGCTGAACAGGTTGGAGCTGTTTTCCCTGGAGCGTCGGAGGCTGAGGGATGACCTTATAGAGGTTTACAAAATTGAGGGGCATGGATAGGATAAATAGACAAAGTCTTTTCCCTGGGGTGGGGGAGTCCAGAACTAGAGGACATAGGTTTAGGGTGAGAGGGGAAAGATATAAAAGAGACCTAAGGGGCAACTTTTTCACGCAGAGGGTGGTACGTGTATGGAATAAGCTGCCAGAGGATGTTGTGGAGGCTAGTACAATTGCAACATTTAAAAGGCATTTGGATGGATATATAAATAGGAAGGGTTTGGAGGGTTATGGGCCGGGTGCTGGCAGGTGGGAGTAGTTTTGATTGGGATATCTGGTCGGCATGGACGGGTTGGACCGAAGGGTCTGTTTCCATGCTGTACATCTCTATGACTCTATGATTCTAATTGCTGCTTGACTTTTGTACTGTATTAAACCTAGGTTCCAATGTATATGTTTTTTACAAATTTATCAACCTTTCCTTTTACTTTAAAGATGAATGCATACAAATCACTTATTCTGTCTCATAATATGTGTCATCTCACATTTTTCTACATTGAATTTCAGACTAATTTTCAATTTTCAGCTGCATAGCAATGGAGGTTTCTGATTGGTAATCCATTGTACTACCCAACAATTTTTCTTTTCATTAAAATCCTTGGAAAATAAAATCTAACTCTGTATATAGTAGGTGGTCTATCCAGTACTGCAAATTTTACATATCCATCGAAGTTGAAGTTTGGTAGGCAAATGTTATCCATGAAGAAGCTATGCAATCTACTGATCTACCTGCATAACTATATTCCCTGTTTTTGTATAAATGTTATTATGATACTCTGGTACTGAAGTTTGGTTACAATACCAATGTTTTTACCTTAAGCTCCTGTTTTCACATTTATATTAAGAACTGCTAATGAAAATTCACCATGCTATAATGACGACCCACCATCCCTTGTCTCACCAATAAAGGTACTATAATATCACTACTGGAAGGCTGGTGGATTTCTAGTGTGACTAGTTTATAACAGCAGTTTGCAATGTTACTTGTTATTTACACAATTATAATAGGAATGTAACTAATACGACTAAAAGTATAACTAAAATGGACAGTGAATTCTATCTGTGTGTTCTTGTCCAATTATGCCCTCTCTTCTAACCTCCCTTCATATGAACGTTACATTTAGTCATTACTCCCATATGCAATGGCCCAGGAAATCAGCTTATGTAGAAGAAAAATGTTTTATCCCTGGAGCGAATTTGACGCAGATTTACAGGATGATACCTGGTCTTCAGGGGTTAAGCTATGAGGAGAGATTAGACAAATTAGGTCTTTATTGTGTAGACGTTAGAAGGGTAGGGGGTGATCTAATTGAGGTTTTCAGTGTATTAACAGGAAAAGACAAGGTAGAGAACAATAAACTACTTCCACTAGTTCTAGAACCAGGGGTCATAGTCTAAAAATTAGGGCCAGACCATTCAGGAGAGATGATGGAAAGCATTTCTACATACAGAGAGGAGGTTTGGAACTTTTCCTTAACCAGCAGTTGATGCTAATTCACAAGAACATAAGCAATAGGAGCAGGAGTAGGCCATCTGGCCCATTGAACCTGCTCCACCATTCAGTAAGATCATGGCTGATCCTTTTGTGGACTCAGCTCCACTTATCCACCCTCTCACAATAACCTTTAATTCCTTTATTGTTCTAAAATTTACCTTTACCTCATTGAATGTTTTTAAGGTAATCTCAACTGCTTCACTAGGCAAGGAATTCCACAGATTCACGACTATTTGGGTGAAGAGGTTTTTTCTCAACTCATCCTAAATCTGTTCCCCCTTATTTTGAGGCTATGCCCCCTTTTTCTTTGTTGTTCAATTGTTACATTTAAATCTGAGAGAGAATTGTTTTTAGTAAGCAAGGGTATCAAGAATATGGCCCCAAGATAGACATGTGGAGTTAGGTCACAGACCCACCATGATGTTATTGAATGGCCATGCAGGCTTGAGGGGCTGAATGGCCTACTCCTGTTCCTTTGTAAATTACTGTCCAGGGTTGGTTACTCTCCTTGAGGGATATCTAAAAGAATAGAAATGGAAACAGTTGCACAAGTACCAATCCCTGGTGCGTGCCATTTCTCTTCAGACTGAACAACATCAGTTAACTGCTTCTCAGGATTTTTCTGTCAGTTAACCAACTTCTAAGTCATACTCCCTTTAATACTGCAGAGTTTAATTTTTCTCAACAAAGCTGTGCTGTACCTTATAAAAACAACTTTTAAAAATGTACAATGACATCTAACACTTTATTTTATCAAAGGATTTATAAAACTGTAAGTTGTAGGAGCAGATGTATGCCATTCAACCCATGGATCTGCTCTGCCATTTAGTGAAATCATGGCTGATCTGATGGTCCTCATCCAGTTTCTTGCATTTTCCCCATAAAAATCTGTCACTTGTCTGTTTCCTCAAAATGCTCTATCTGTCAGCTGTAACTTATTATTTACAAATCCATGCTGGCTGTTCTTAATTAACCCATGCTTTCCTAAGACAGTGTAAATTTAGGGTTCTTGTGGTGCATTGGTAATACCCCACCTCTGGCCAGAAGCTCCAGATTTAAGTCTTAACTGACCCAGAGATGTGTCATAACATTACCAAATAGGTTCATTAACGATATATTTTTAAAAATGTTACCCTTTCTAATATGCTCTTGGGTTGATAGATCTGGAGTTATCAGGTTTGTTCACTTAAATCCTCTAACCGTCAGAGTAACTTAGTTTTCGAATATTTTGAGAGTATGGTCAGATCAGCTCTGTGGCTTCTCTGACTTCCTTCGCATTCTGGAATCTATTCTAAGAAGAATTTTTATCCTTTCTATTCTGTCTTTCATTCACTTCAGTATCGAAATTTATTGGATTGGCAATATTCTTGGCACTTGCCCTTTATATGAACCTGGTTACAGGCGGTGAGGTGGGTTGAAGAGGAGAAAGAAGACAAAGTGAGGGGACAGGTGATTCTGGGTTTTTATTCAACCCCTTTTGCTTTGTGAATACTTTGTTGAATGAAAGTAGTGAAATCTCTTGTCAATTTGCAACATGCTTAACATATTTTACATAAGAATGAAGGAAGAAACCTTCCCATTTGCACTAAATTTGAAAGTAGGAGAATTTTCAACAGGGAGAACTACAGTCTACTAAGCTGAGAAAGCTGTCTAGACTTTTAGACAATCTGGCAGTGGATTAGCTGGGCTCTCTGCCGAAATTAAGACTCTGAACCAGGAAGTCCCACCCACAAAGAGCTCTTGTTCATTTGGAGATCTACCACTCCGGAACATAATAGCAACATGTTGGAGACCATGACAGTTGTTGAAACTACCCTAGGATCAGTCCCTTGATTGTGCACAGATTACTGATGAGCAAGTTCCCACCAACCATTCATTGATTGACCACTTACACTTCATTTGGCAAGATGATGAAATTTGGGTTTTCCTGCCCAGAATCTAATTCGGGGAAGTGGTGGGTTTCTAGTCTTCCGCCTTCCTACCTAATTAATTTCACTTCCTGCCTCCAGACTCAGAAGATTGTGTCCATGGAATATGGAGATTTTGTTGAAGTACAGAAGGAGACCATTGAGACCTTCAGACTTTGGGAAGAGTTATCCACTTCACTCCATTTCATTGTTTTTTCCCCAGACACTTGTTTTGTTTTTCTTTACCAAAAGTTTATCAACTTGAATTCTGTTTCTATCCGTATTTCTGATAGAATATTGAATATCCTATCAATACTTTTGTAAAATGTCTGCAAAATCATATTGTAGTGATTGTAAAGAAGTTAGCCAGGTTGACCTCATAGAATGAGTTCCCTGATTGGACCAGATTAACAGTCCCAATCAGGGAGTCCTGGCTGACAAATAAGAACAGGAGTGTCAAACATCCCATTCACTATGGGAGCTAAATCAGTGTCAACGACTCTTCATGTTTAAAGGGTGACTTGGTGATGAGATACCGGCCTCTTTGGAGTGAATTCAGTGGTAACAAGAGAAAAGTACGCCCCTGAAGAATTTTGCTTGCAACTTCCATCTTTGAGTTCGGGGTAAGTATTTCTGACATCATGTCATTGCTTGGGAAGCTTGACTTGTTTGATCCTGCCATCGAAGACTGGGTCCAGTATGTGGAAAGAATGTAGTATTTTTCTAATGGGTAAATTACATTGGGGCAGATGAAAAGCAGCTTGTCGATCTGCAGCATTTTTGGTTATTAGATGCCTAACTTTCCCTGAGACACCAAATACTTTCAAGAGTTGACGGATTTAGTTAAGGTATATTATGACACTATGCCACCTCTAATTCTGAGCTGCTATTGGTTTTACTCAGCAATTTGAAAAGGGGAATCCCTGTCAGGAATTTTGACTAGGTTAAGACGATTGGTGGAGGCACGTGACTTTGGTTTAACATTGAAATGCTGAGACACCATTTGGTATGTTGGAGTAAAGATGTAACCATGCAAAAGCACCTACTAGCAGAAGCCCAACTGGATTTCCAAATATGCAATACAATAGGCTTTATTATTAGAAAATGCAGCAAGTTGAACATGTGACTTCCAGAGTTTTCTGATGGTAGTGGACACCCTCGCCAGTCCAAGTGATCTTTGGGAGCACTACTTGAGTGAAGGCATTGCTTAGCCTCACTCAGAGCATATCCTAAATTGAGGGACTCTCGGTCAGCCCACAGCAAAATCCCAAATCAAAGCCAAGCCTTGGCTCAGCAGTTAAACATTTACTTCAGGATGTGGGCTGGCAATCCATTGTAGTTGCTGCCAGTATGTGGACTCGAGACAGCAAAAGAATCCCGCTGGACCTAAATTGAGTAAGAGAACTCATAGGCTGGTATCCAGGAGAGTGCAAATCCTGCAAAGTCCACTTACATCTGGTTGGCACAGTTAAATAATAATAACCATAAAATTAAGCATCTGATTAAGTAGCCATCCAACTGTAATGGAGATTGATATTGGTGATCCTGTTTCAATGATTGCAGAACCTGTCTTTTACAAAATTCAGTCTGGACTACAATCCTTAAGTTTGCACAAGACCTAGGCTAGACTGAGAACCAGTGTCAGGGAATTTTAACAGACGAAGGGTTCAACTTTGATTCCAGTCTCTTATGAGAAGCAGCTGGTTCATTTACCACTGTTTGCAGTAAAAGGCTCGGGTCCGAGCCTGATGGGATGAAATTTGTTGAGACAGATTCACCTAGATTGGCTCAATATGTTTTGATTAGAAAATGGCTGCCTGAGTGAAAACTTAATTAAATACCTGGAAGTTTTTCAGGAAGGTCTAGGGACTATCAAAGGTGACAAGGAGACCTTGCATGTTGACCAGGAAGCAATTCCACAATTATGCAAGGCCTGCCCTGTGCCATTGGCCTTATGGTCAAAAGTAGAGACAGAAATCAGAAAGCTGGAAAGTGAAGGAACCATCAAGGCATATTTGATTGTGAAGCCTGATGAGTCGGTTCACCGTAGTGGGGATTTTAAACAAATGGTAAACTGCTTTTTGCAGCTGATTAAATACTCAATCCCTCACATAGACTATATATACACTGGCGGGAGCACTTTCCTTCATAAAGCTGGACATGAGCCATGTGTACTTGCAATTATGGTTAGATGAGGATTCCCAGAAGATGCGACAGTTAATACCCATAAGGGTTTGTACCAATGTACAAGACTGTCATTTGGGATATTTGTCAGCCTGTGCAATTTTTCCGCGAATGATGGAGAACGTTTTACAAAGTCTGCCCAGGGTCGCCATTTATCTAGATGATGTGCTAATAACAGGGAAGAACAATATGGAGCAATTAGAGAACTTGGGCACTGACGTTTTTCCCAGATGGATGTACGCATTAGAAGAGAAAAATGTGTTTCCTACCCAAGTGATCTACATCGACTACAGAATTGACAAGATCGGGTCAAACCTGTTGGGAGACAAAGTGAGGGTGGTCAAAGGTACCCCAGTTCCCACATCTATACTGGAGTTTAGGTCTTTCCTTGGGCTGGTGTCTTATTACAGAACGTTCATACATAACCTGTCCTCCAGCCTGGCAACTTTTCATCAAATCTTAAAAAAGGGTCAGCCTTGGAACTAGTTGTGCAGCCGAGCCATAGCTTTCAGGGACGTGAAGAAATAGTTGTCATCCTCTAAGTTATTGGCACACTATCATCCCAAACGCGATCTCTAATACCTAAATGCGTATAATTACATGTTCGAACGCTGACCAGGAGGCCAACTAACAAATGCAGATGCATTAAGCCGCCTCCTGCTGACAGATACACCACTGGTGGCACAATGAGTCTGTGATGGTTTTAATTTTTCTGGACACACTTCCAATTACATTGACAATATCAGAATTTTGACAGAGAAAAATCCGAACATGGCGAAACTGAAACTGCTGATGGTGATGGGAGAAACCACAGGGCCATCACAATCAGAATTGAAACCTTTTTGGATGAGGAGAGATCAGATCAGAGTAGAGGTTGGCACATTAATATGGAGAGCAAGAATGATTCTGCTGAGCAAAGGTCACCACCAGATACTGGCTGAACCCCACCATGGTCATCCAGCAGTTTCCAAAACAAAGGTGTTATGCCTGGTGGCCAGGACAAAGGTCAAAGGTTACTGCCAGCAGCTTCCCCACATTCATGGGATTGGCTGGGTAAACCCTGGAATCAGTTATTCGTCGACTGTGCAGGTCTCTTCATGAACTGTGTACTTTGTCATTGTGGATGCCCACTTGAAGTGATTGGATGTGCAGAATGCATTCTTCAAACGTGGGAATAACAATAGATAAACTGTATTCCTGGAAGTGTTGGTCACAGTGAGTTATTGTTTACCAGCATGGAATTTGAGTATTTCCTAAAGTTGAATGGTATTCGACATGTAAAGACAGCTCATTACCATCCATCGTCCAATGGTCTGGCAGAAAGAGTAGTCCAAACTTGAAGGCAGGCTTAAAGAAACAGCCTACAGCTTCTCGAGATACCGATTTGCCCTGGTTCCTATTTGATTATAGGACCACCCCTCACGCAATTATGGGGATAGCTCCAGCAGAGTTGCTCATGTGGAGATTCTACATCAGGTTAAATATGATCTTCCTGCAGTTGGTGGGGGGAGATGGGGGGGTGAGGCAAGGGTGAAACAGCATCAGAAACACCATAGCTGGATGCTAGAGTCTGCTAAGCAAGAGAGAGAGTTCATTTCGGGGGTGAAGCTTGGTGTAGGAGCCATGGGAATGACCCTGCATGGCTAAGAAGCATGGTCGATGTGAGGTGAGGCCCAGTGATATATAAAGTTCGGATAGGTGCGACGGTCCTAAAACCAGCACTCGGACCATAGGAAAGCTGCAAACACTCATCGTGCGGGAGCAAACGTGCCTGGCTCTTTGATAGCCTCTCTGATTATTACTAGCCTACGGGTTTCCTGTCTGTAAAGTGTTGAAGATGCCTTTGAATCCGATATAGACACTGCGGATATTGCTGCCTTGATGCCTTTGCCACCTGAAGAAGAGAATGAATTTCTTCCAAGATGCTATAGCCGTAAGTGGTGAGCTACAGTGTGTTTCATGGTGCTCGTATCTGAGGCAGAGTTAGAAAAACCGGACCTAGTGCTAAAAGGAGGAGGTGTAAAGAAAAAAACCAGTCTATGTCCTCTGACTAGGAGGGAGGAGGGATATAGTGATTGTAACCAAGGTTAGCCAGGTGGATTTTATAGAATAAGTTCCTTCACTGGTGCTGTTAATCTGGTCTAATCAGGGAGCCCTGGTTGATATATAAACAGGTGTGTCAGAGATCTTGCTCTCTCTGAGAGCTACTTCTGAGGGAGCTGGTTCAGTGTTACAGACTGTTCATGTTACATAAAGGGTGACTTGATGGTGGGATACCTGGCTCTATGGAGTTATTTTACAAATGTTTCAACTTTTCCTTGTGTTGATTAATTAACTTAAAATTCTTCACACTAATTATTGACTCACTTTCTGTTTACTGAAAGCATTGAATAACTTCAAGTCTCCCTTAGCCTTATCGTGAAGTAGAACACAATTTCTTTAGTTTTTACTTGTAATTATGTTTAAATTTCGAACATAATTTTACCATTTCTACAAACCATGGTTTTGCCCACCCTATATATCCCTCTTCACCTTTCACATGCATGTCACAACAGACATAGTCTGCAACTGTGGCTTAGTTATGCAATGGTATAGCACTGGAGTCAATTCAGCCTATTTTGTTTTTGTTTCTTTTTGACTGGCGCAGAGTCGATGTGCTGTAGACAAGCAGGAACACAGTTTGGTGTTGCATCCTAAAGTTGGTACCCCATACTGAAAGATTAAATGTCAGCATTGATTTCTGGGTAAGACTTGAACCCATAATCTTCTGATTCACAGAAGAGTACTACCAGCTGAGCCACAGTTTTATCTGTTTTTTTTTTCTCCCACTTAGTGAAGGTTAGCATATTTGATCTCCCTTGATGATTTGTTAATTTTAAAATTGTACCATACAGAATCAAAGAATTGTGACAGTGCAGAAGGGTACCATTCAGTTCATCGTGTCTGTGCCAGCTGTCCAAATGAACATCTCATTTAATGCTTTTCTCCTGTCTTCTTCCCATAGCCCTGCACATTACTCTCTTTCAAAATAACTGTTCCATTCCCTTTTGAATATTTTGTTGAACCTTCTTCCATCGCACTGTCAGGCAGATTCTAACCACTCGTTTTGTGAAATAGATGTTTCTCATTTCATTTTTGCTGCTTTTACTAATTACTTTAAAACTGTGCCCACACATTCTCGATCTTTTCATGAGTGAGAACATTTTTATGTCTCTTACACACTCTAATATGTATTAGAGAATACATAATATGATGTATAGTTAGATAATATATAATTGTTTATTATTAATGTCATAATAATCATAATTATGAATGCTTCAGTCAGATCTCTCCTCAGCCTGTCATCTCCAAGGGAAACAGACCCAACTTCTCCAACCTATCTTGATCCCCCTAGGTCATTTGTTAATTTTAAAATTGTACCACACAGAATCAAAGAATTGTGATAGTGCAGAAGGGTACCATTCAGTCATCATGTCTATGCCTGCTGTTCCTCGTGCCTGGGGCCATTCTCATGAACTGTCTTACAGAATGGGTATTTTTCACCTAAATAACATGGGACAGAATATTCTAGACCTCTGAGTAATGTGGACTGTGGTGGGATTTGGACAAGAAGTTCAGCAAGGCCAATCTTGACTTTGGGAGCATCTTGCTCAATCTTTTACACTTTTGCAAAGGAAGGCTATAGCAGCAAGGTTTGGTTCAGATTATATCTCAAGACTGTTGAGTGGACATCATGATGAACAGCATACCAAGTTGTCGTTCAAATACGTTCACTGTCTGCCAGCTGCCTGCTTGGCAAATAACATAACCTGCATGTTCATTCAACCAAATGGCTCTGTTGGGGACTCATCTTCAGTTCAGTCAAGGAAAAACTGTTAATGCTCAGGGTTTGCCAGTATCATCAGTCATGGCACAGTCTGCACACAATCCAGGGGCTTGTCCATGTGGAGTGCTCCTGTTCAGGGAATTTATCCCTGTGCACTCTAGGAAGTGGGTAGTGATCAGTTCTGTAGAGCCAGTCCATGTAGTCAGAGAAATTGTTTTGTCAGTGAGGGAACTGTATGCATTGATTTACACAACAAATGGCTAGTTCTTAGAGAGTACTGAAAAATAAAGGAATCTTGGTGTGCAAGTCAATAGACAAGGTGGTGAAGAAGGCATATGGGATTTGCCAGGGAGTAGAAGAGAAAGAATGAGGAAGTCTTGTTGCAATTTCATAAAACATTGCTCAAAAGAGTAGGATCTATGATTGTTGGATGCTAAGGAGTTGAAGGAACAAAAAGATGAAGTAGTAATTTGTAAAGGCCAACCACATTTAATTTGCAATGATTTCATTGTCCACTTGCTGTGTATGCAAAGCGAAGGTGCTTAGGGCTCAGTTGCAACATGTGGTTGCAAATTGAACTTGGTCAGTTCAGATGATTTTGAAGTTAGCAGCAATGACATTACAAAAGGCCATTCGAAGGTGAACAATAGTTTATGCAGTTCCAAGAGTGCCATGGGAGCCTCACAACATCACATCCTCATCTATTATGTAAGTGTAACAATAGTCTGTACTGATCATTTGATGGGGTCCGGATTAAGTATGGTGTCGGAGTGCTACCGGCACTCCCTTTTTAATGACATGGTGGTCACTCGGCCAACATGGAACCTTCACCATGCTGAGCCTGAAGGTGGATGGTTGATATAGACATATGTCCCCTGTTGTAAGGGTGCAGCGTGTTTCACCGTGTGCAGAAGCGTGCTCAGCTCTTAGCAGGATATGCCTACAATGACTCTTCCGAGATCTAAGAACCTTTGTCGCTCCTTCTGTTCCCAATGTAGATCATTTCCACCAAGAGTTCTGGGCCCTGCTGCTGGTGGCATGTTGGTCACTGTGGCTGCCTATCTAAGAAGGTGGATGCTGGTGGCAGGTCCAGGAGCAGCAGAAGGCCGGCATGATGGATGAGGAGCAGGAAGAGATTGCTGCTACAGGGCCCTTCAAGATGCATGGGGTGCGTAGGGGGCCAAGAGCTTTTCATTCTTGTCCTCCTGAGGGAGGGAGATAAAAATGGAGATGTAAACTGGGTGTTCAGATAGGATGTGGCTAAGGACAGGTGAATGGTATGGCCTGCAGGTTAAGCAACAACTAGCATGAAAGAATAAAGTTGCATGTATGAGGGAGTGCAGCACTGCTGGCCTTGTATCCTGCGCAGAGAGACTGCCACACAATGATGAGGGCAAGACCAGATTGCCATTGCTTTTCAGGGTGCACAGTACTTTACAAAGATGGCACAGATGTGAATGATGCCAGTCTTTTGGAGGTAAATTCAATTTCTTCAAAACTAAGAAAAAACAAAGACCGTTGCTTTTGTTTCTCCTCACAATCCACAAGGATTAGTCTAGTAACTTTCATTGCACGCTCTCTATGAAAAGTGCATCCTTCCTTTGAAAAGAGACTGAAACTACACACAAAACTCCAGTTGCTGTATACAATTGCAGCCATACAACTTTACTCAGTTACTCAAATTCCCTTGTGATAAAGGCCTTCATAACATTTGCCAGCTCAGATGCTTACTGCACGTGCATGCTAATTTTTAGTGACTTGTGAAGAAGGACACCTTGGTGCTTTTCGACAAGCCGCAGTTCCCAATCTCTCTCTATTTAAGAATTGCTGTTTTTTCTTAGTCTCCGTACTGATGACCACAAAGCCATTGTTGATTATTGTTTAAAAAAAAACCCATCTGGTTTACTAATGCTCTTTAGGGAAGGAAATCTGTTGCCTTTACCCAATTTGACGTACGTATGACTCCAAATTCACAGCAATTGGGTAAATGATCTGAGAAGTGGCCTACCAGGCCAATTAGTTCAAGAGCTTTTAGAGCTTCAAGAGCTGTCATCAGCAAATTTGGAAATGTTGCATTGGCCCCCACATCCAAATGAATTATATAGATTGTGAGCAGCCATGGTCCCAGCATGGATCATTACAGTACTCCACTGTCAACAGCTGCCATCCTGACAGTCACCTCTTTATTCCTACTGTTTGTTTCTTTCTGCTAACTAATTCTCAATCTATAAAGTGTATAACATTGGAATTGTTTCATTTATGCCTTTGGGTATTTTTCTAAATTTTATTAACATTTGACATGTATAAATGGCATCTGTCACTGCGGACAATACAGATATAAAATTTAGAACTTTCAACTGAATAATACATTATCAGTAATATAAAAAACTGTAGGAGACCAAATTGCACACAATATTTTATCAGTGGCCTAACAAATGTCCTGTACAGCTGCATCATGACTTCCCAACTCATATACTCAATGTTCTAACTGAGGTTCAGAAAAGATTTACAAGTATGTTGCCAGTGTTGAAGGGTTTGAGCTATAGGCTGAATAGCTGGGGCTGTTTTTCCTGAACCGTCAGAGGCTGGGGGTGACCTTGTAGAGGTTTATAAAATCATGATAGGCTAAATTGACAAGGTCTTTTCCCTCGGGTGGGGGAGTCCAGAAATAGAGGGCATAGGTTTAGTGGAAAGATTTAAAAGTGACCTAAGGGTCAACTTTTTTGTGCAGAGGGTGGTGTGTGTGTGGAATGGGCTGTCAAAGGAAGTGGAGGCTGGTACAATTACAACGTTTAAAAGGCATCTGTATAGGTATATGAATAGGAAGGGTTTAGAGAGATATGGCCAAGTGCTGGAAAATGGGACTAGGTTGGTTTGGGTTATGTGGTCGTTATGGATAAGTTGGACCAAAGGGTCTGTTTCTGTGCTGTGCGTCTCTATGACTATTATCAATGGTATTAAATATTTTGTTTCTCTTTCTTCTCTAATATTGCACTGATGCTCTTTTATATATTAGAGGGCCATCTAGTGGAAGTGAGGAAAATTGAAAGAGAGAGGCAAGTAAATTTGTTGTGATGGATTTCAGATTAAAACTGTATTGGTAGAATATGGCATGCAGGATTCATTTGAATATTTGGATGGAATCTTGCTGCGGCATTAAGCCCCTTTATGTCAATGGAAATGTTGACAACTTGTGAGATTTTGAGCTCAGATTTCTGTTTTGCAATAAAAATATAACAATTAGCATCTAAGATCAAAATCATGTTGTGCAGGGATGTATGTCGGCACAAATATCAGAAGACATTATTGTCTGGTACAACTAGCTTATTTTCAGTTTGCTAACCACTTTTGTTCTCTAATGCAGTTCTAGTGGTGATATTTGTTCACGTGGACCCTGTCCAAGTATCTAATTTACAATAGCAATAATTTATTTTCTCAAACTTATTTTTTCCTTCTCTATGCTTGTATATTTTTCAGTAGGGGTTACTGGTGAGCAATCACATGAGGAAGCCCTGACTAATTTCCTTCTATCTTACCCACTCTAGCTCAGGAATACCCAGCATCTCTCCCATCCACCTAGCTGAAATCAAACCAGGTATAAAATTTTGGACAGTTTGTCTAATTTGCTAATTTACACCATATCCTCTCCAGATTTGGAAATAAACATATCAGTTTTACGTAGGGAACCTGTTAGGTCTGTCTGGCTCAGTTCCACAGTGAGGAGCTATAGGTACCAAATGAGTTTAAATTTTGGATAACTGAGATTGTGCAATGAACTGATTGAATGGTGGTTTCATTTTAGGGCTCCCCAGGTCAGCCTACGCAACAGATTCAGACCAGTGGTGGTAGAAGGAGGCGAGCAATGAATGAAGACCCAGATGAAAAAAGGCGGAAGTTTTTAGAGCGTAACCGAGCAGCTGCTTCAAGGTGCAGACAGAAGAGAAAAGTCTGGGTGCAGTCTCTTGAAAAGAAGGCAGAGGACCTCAGTTCAACAAATGTACAACTACAGGTCAGTTGTAATATATTTTTCCATTTATGAAATTTACAAGGTAACGTAAATTCTATTCTTCACTTTCTTCTGGAATATTGTTTTGAAAATGTCTATTTGTCAAACAGAGAATTAACCCAAAGATTTAATATCAGTATTATTTTAGCTTCATTATTTGAAAGAAATGTGTTGGTTTATTCTGTCTTTATGTGGATACATGTAGACTCTACTTGAACTGATATTAATGGATTTTGAAAATGCATTAACTTCTCTCAATCCTCCTTTGTATCTTAGCCAGAAGCAAAGTCGTTAAGCACACCACCCATTATGTCTTTTACTGAAAATTGAATGTCAAAGAAATAATTAAACTGTACTTTGTATGAACCCATTAATCAATCTTGAGGTTCTTCTATAATTCCTCAGCTGACATTCAAGCACAGATGATCAGTGTTGTAAGTTATAATGAAGTATCATTGCTTTTATGTTATTTTAAACGGTAAATCTAATGAGTGTGGAGGGTTGCCTTTGGACAGTAATACAGTGAAGGACTTAGCTGTGTAAAAGAAAGCATTTTTTGATGTTTTCATAGGAACAACAACAGAATTTTTATTTTGAGAAGAGTCTCTAGCTTTTGATTGTTATATTCATTTTCTGTTTTAATTGTAAATACCAAGTTGATATTAGTTTGTAGCTGTATTTACTCTTCTACAGGACAACATATCTTTACAACCATAAATGAGATCTAACTTCTTTATAAGCTATATCAACACCTACCAACAGGACTGCATGTACACTTTTCATTGCTAGTGCTGTTTAATTTTTGCCATTAGTTGCAGATGAATTGTTTACATTTATCCCTGACTCCTGTTCCCACCTTTTTCATTCACACTCCAATATTTCCTCCAATATAAATTTTCTCTACATGAGTAAAAATGCAAATGACAAAATTGTTAGCTTTCCCCTAGCTAATTTGGAGCTATGCTATCCCCGAGACCATGTCATTTTCTCATTCGAAAATAACTGGTTACTCATTCATTCCTTTCAAAATATAGCTGCAGTATAAACTGTACAATAGGCTCATTATTTGCATGCTGCATTTGAACATGCAATTACAGAGCTATCCCACTCACATGCATTCTCCTCTGCTAACTCTACAACATAAATAATCATTAGTATAATGGAATATAAAAGCAAGCTACTAGTAAATCCTAAATTTTAATTTAAATGCTCTGGAAATCTGAAAAGTTACATACCACTGAATAAAAATTAGCAAACTTGAAATGAGAAATCAATTCGAGTTTGAGTTACAGTGTACTGAAATTTAAGGTTGAAAAGAGCTTGTGATTACTTTGGAAAGCTATTGTCTGTTCATTAACCAAATACTTATTTATTGTTACTTTAAGGTGGGGACAATATATACTATAATGTTTAAGATAGTCTTATAGTTAATAATTTGAACTTGGAAAAAAATTTAAATTTTGAATAAATACATGTGAAATGAAATTACCACTTTCGACATCCAACCTTTGCTCAGTAATTGTGCATTTTCTACTCATCTACTTAATTTCCCAGTAAAAGGCACTCTGTCTACAAAACCACACATTATGTAGTGTTACATTGGCTACTGATCTTGGCTATCTTTGTTTATTATTTGGTGACAATCTTGTATTAAAGCATGTTATTAAGCTGGTTGTCGTACTACATAATATTCTATACATTCCTTTGTTCAGAGCACCTCATTAAGATTTTATTTATTAACTTTTGAAATAAACTTAAGATAATATTCTGCCTTCACAGTATGTTATGTGTATCAGCTTAGATGAAGGTTGAAAAAGATTTGCAACATTTGTGTAGACAAACCATTTTGACTCGTTGTTAGTACCTGTTTTCCTAAAGTTAGTTAAAGTAAGGCACCAAGCCTGTTTTGAGTATAGTTCAATTATGCCAGATCTACCTTACTATAAAATATAAGAATACTTAAAGCTTTGCCCTCCTCTTGTGTTGGCTGCACTAGTGCTGATGCTTTTTTTTTTAAAGTTTTTCTTTGTTTCTTAGAATGAAGTCACCCTGCTGAGAAATGAAGTGGCTCAGCTGAAGCAGCTACTTCTGGCTCATAAAGATTGCCCTGTAACAGCCATGCAGAAGAAATCTGGCTATCACAGTGAGTAATGTTCCATTACCTATATCCCCAGGCTATTGAAATGAAATACTGCTGAAATGAACTAAGTTGGCAGTAACAAGGAAGTGCAGTTGGTATTTAAAGTTAAATATTCAAAGTTCCATTAGGTTATTTTACTGCAACTGCAATTGTGTGTCTTTGTATATAAAATAAGGTGCTCATTTGTGGTTTGTAAAGTTTGTCAGGTACTCAATTTGTCTTCTATAAAGTTGGAATAAAGTTGTTGGATATAATTTTGTCTTAAAATTTTCTATTAGTATTGCTATTAGTTTCACTGTTATTGTATTTTTAAAGTATAATTTGGTTATCCATATTCATTATATCCATGCTAAACAGATATTTTTGAAAAGTCTGAGATTGTGTTGACTGTTTTAGTAGACTTTTTTGATTAAACAATGGACAAATGTGGAGCACTAAATTGATCCACCTAGATAGCTTGACTTCCAGCAACTAGGTCCAGAGGCTTGACTTAGAGGTGCTGGTGTTGGACAGAGGATTAGAATAAAATTTACATGTATTTCACTGTTTAAAGTCTCCACTGATTATACAAATACTTTGTGTAGCATTCCCCTCATTATACTTAAAAATTAACATAGTAATACCCAAATACTCTAATTGTGGCTAAACGAGGTTGTATTAAGAAAGGAAAGGAACCATTTACATTTTTGTAACACTTATCAGGTTGAAATTAAACCTTACTATTTCCATTTAAGAGGTAAAAAAGCAAATTTGTGATCCTAATGATGCATGAGAGATGCCTGACTCCATATTGGCATATAAATTGTTCTAATTGCTGAACTGTAATGTTTGATCAGAATATCATATATGATTTATTAAAATGTGACCACAGACATGAAATATTCTTTCCCCATCAATGAATAATGGAAAGAGCTGTTGTTGCAGCAGATTACACTGATTGCAATGAACTTCATTACTGTTGAATTCCTGTTTGAATGTGACAGTAGAATAAAGATTGGGCTCTCAAATTATAGCAAAGAAAACTCTCTTCTGTTCAACACTATGGTCTGTACAATTTTGATCAGTATTGAAATGAATATTGACTGCAAATTTTGATAAGTACATTAAAATTTGACCTTTGAGAGAAAGCAATGATTTAAAGTGTACAAAGTGTGCAGAATCACAGTCAAATATTAGTATAATATTTCATTATTATAATTTGTATAGTTTATTATGGCAATATATATTTCTTTCTCACATCTGCCATCACATCTGCCATCTTGTAAGAGCAGTGATTTAATGGAGAGAGCTTTTTGATATTAGTTATGCTATTGGGTAAGTGATCCAGGTGTATGAATTAATAATCCAAAGAATATGAATTAAAATCCTACCAAGACAGTTTGTGAATTAGAATTCAATTTGAAATAAGAATAAATAAGTACATGTTACCATGAAGCATAAACCCAACTGATTCATGTAAAATGAAAACTACCACACACTTTCAAGTAAAGAATCAATACTCCTCCATGCTGAACATAGCCTGAACGTAGCATGGATGGTAACAAGTACAAAGAATCTACTCTGCAGGTTGAAGACATCACCATCTGTTACCAATCATAAGCCAATGGTGTCTTCACTAACTGAGCAGTTGGTTGTCTAAAAGGACATATCTACCAAGATGGTCTTCTAACAGTTAGTGAAATAATCTACATGTGGAAATAACATTGACCTCATCCTCACTAACCCATCTGGAAATCATGACCATACTAAATGCGATGGACTAAGTGTAGATACAACTCAACACATGCACACATGGCATTGTGGGCCATCAGCAACAAAACTGCATTACACTTGGTCTGTAACTACGTAGCGTGTCATATCCGTCACTGCTCCATCCCCATTATAGCAAGCGACGAACAATTTAAATCTTTGTTTGAGAATGGAAAGAAAAGATGGTGAGTTGTGGGTCTTTGGAATTCCTTCGCATGGAGAGCTGTGGGGTAGCGTCCTTATGTAAATTTAAGGTTGAGATCGATTCTTGATCTGTTTGGGAATCAGGGTTTATGAAGAAAGGGCAGGAAAGAGGATGTAAAGAATATTGAATCAGCCAGGATTCCATTGAATGTGAACGCCTACTAATGTTCCTGTTTCTTATGGTGACTCTTATTAATGGATCAGGTGTACTGAAGAGAGAGATCACCTTAGTTCAGAAGACCAAGATGTAGAATCAGTTTGGGCGGAGATAAGAAATAGCAAAGGGAAGAAGTCGCTTGTGAGAGTAGTTTATGCATCCCTAACAATAGGTAAGTGAGTCAGAGACACAAAAAAAGGGACATGTAAGAAATGTGCTGTTATAATCTTGAGAGTTCAATCTTCATATAGGTTGGAAAAAAATTGACAAAGATAGCCTAAGTGATGAGTTTATTATTTTGAATTTATTGAAAAAGGAAAGGAGACAAAAAGCATCTATCATTGGGAAAATGTTAGTGTCTGTTATAAAGAATGGAATAACAAAATCTTTAAAAATACATAATTTAATCAAGCAGAATCAGCGTGGCTTCATGATTGGGAAGTCATGTTTGACAAATGTATTTGATCTTACAAGAAGATGATAGAAAGGAAACAGTGGATGGTAATATATTTGCATTTCTGACAGGCATTCCATAAGGTCTGCACAAAGTCTACTTAATACAATAGGAGCTAATGGAGTTGTGGTAGAATATTAGCATGAATAGATGATTGGCTAACTAACCGGAGATAGAGAGTTATGATAAAATGGGGGATAGAGTATTTTCAGGGGTTGATACCCTACAACTAGTAGAGTGCCATTAGGACTAATGCTGGGGCCACAATTATTTACAACATATATTAGTGCCTAGGGTGAGGGAAGTAAATGTGCTATCACTAAGTTTGCAGATCACACAAAAATAGGTGGGAACGCAAATGGTGGGGAGAATACACAGTACTTGCTTCGGGATATAGACAGATAAAATGAGTAGGCAAAAACTTGGCAAATGGAATATAATATAAGACAATATGATTATGTACCTTGGCAGGAAGAATAGAAGAGTAGACTATTATGTAAGTAGAGTTATAGAGCGTATATTCAGGACTTTAGGCCCACTATGCCTGTGCTGATGAACAAGCACTGAAGTATTCTAATCCCAATGACCTGTACTTGGTCCACTGCTTACTGTCTATGCCTGTCATAATTTTGTATACTTCTGTCAAATCCCCCTTCTACCTACTGTCCTCCAAAGAAAACAAACACAGCCTATCCAGTCTCTCCTCATACAACTGAGAATTTTTATCTCAGACAACATCCTGGTGAATTTCCTCTGCACCCTGTCCAGTACAATCATGACCTTCTGTTCGTGTGGCCACCAGAATTCTCTCAGTTTTCCATCTGTGGCCTAACCAATGCTTTATAAAGTTGCAACGAGACTTCCTTGCTTCTGTATTCTACTCTCTGACTAATGAGAGCAACCATTTGCCATTCTATCGACCTGAGCTGACAGTTACAGGGGTATTTAGACATGTACACCAAGGTCCCTTTGTTCCTCAATATTCCTGCAAGACCTGCCATTCACTGTTTATATGATTCCCTTATAAGACCTCCCAAAATGCTTCACCTTGCAATTATCAGGATTAAATTCGATCTCCATTCTTCTGCCCAATTTATTATCTGATCAATATCAGATTGTAGCCTGAGACCATTCATCTATCGATGGCTCAGTGGTTAACACAGTGCCAAGGGCTCAGGTTTGATTCTATGTTCAGGCAACTGTGTGGAGTTTGCACATTTTCCACATATCTGTGTGGGTTTCTTCCATGTGCTCTGATTTCATCCCACTGTCCAAACGATGCGCAGAGTATCAACAAAACGCCCAAGTTTTGTGTCATCTGCAAACTTTTAAGCTAATTAATTAAACTAATTAAACCTCTACATTCACATCCAAGTCAGGTGTGTCATTTTATCTGTCTATTTCCCAAAGCAGGCACTTTGTGTTATCCCCATTTGCCTTCCCACCTACTTTTGTGTTGATTTGTTAATATACACAACAAACAGCAAGCGTCCCAGCACCAATCTCTGTGGTACACTGTTGGTCACAGGCTTCCAATTACAAATACAACCCTTCACCACTACCCTTTGTCTCCTCAGATTAAAACAAGTCAGCATGGATTTAGTAAGGGGAGGTCATGCCTGACAAAACTGTGAGAATTCTTTGAAGAGGTAACAAGTAGTTTAGACCAGCAAAGCCCAATGGATGTTATCTATCTGGACTTAGAAAAGGCCTTTGATAAGGCGCCTCACAGGAGGCTGCTGAATAAGATGAGGGCCCATGGTGTTCGAGGTGAGCTACTTGCATGGATTGAGGATTGGCTGTCTGATAGAAGGCAGAGAGTTGGGATAAAAGATTCTTTTTCAGAATGGCAGCTCATGAAAAGTGGTGTCCCGCAGGATTCATTGTTTGACTAGCACTTGTTCATTTTATATATTAATGATCTGGATGAAGGGACTGGGGGCATTCTGGCGAAGTTTGCTGATGATACCAAGTTAGGCGGACAGGCAGGTAATTTTGAGGAGGTGGGGAGGCTGCAGAAAGATTTAGACAGGTTAGGAGAGTGGTCCAGGAAATGGGTGATGAAATTCAATGTGAGCAAATGCGAGGTCTTCCACTTTGGAAAAAAAGAATACAGGCGTGTACTATTTTCTAAAATTCATAAAGCCAAAGCACAAAGGGAGTGCTAATCCAGGACTCGCTAAAGGTTGACTTACAGGTTAAGTCCGTGGTTAAGAAAGCAAATGTAATGTTATTTATCTCAAGAGGGTTGGAATATAAAAGCAGTGATGTGCTACTGAGACTTTATGAAGCTCTAGTTAGGCCCCCTTTAGGATACTGTGTCCAATTTTGGGCCCCATACCTCAGAAAGGACATACGGGCACTGGAACGTATCCAGCGGAGATTCACATGGATGATCCCTGGAATGATAGGCCTAACGTATGATGGACGACTGACAATCCTGGGATTGTATTCATTAGAGTTTAGAAGGTTGAGGTGAGATCTAATAGAAACTTACAACATCATGCATGGATTAGAAAGGGTGGATGCTGGGAATGTGTTTCCATTAGGTGGGGAGACCAGGACTAGTGGACACAGCCTTAGATTTAGAGGGGATCAATTTAGAACAGAAATGAGGAGACATTTCTTCAGCCAGAGAGTGGTGGGCCTGTGGAATTCATTGCCATGGAGCGCAGTGGAGGTCGGAACGTTAAATGTCTTTAAGGCAGAGATTGATAAATTCTTGATCTTGCAAGGAATTAAGGGCTACAGAGAGAGTGCGGGTAAGTGGAGTTGAAATGCCCGTTAGCTATGATTGAATGGCGGAGTGGACTCGATGGGCCGAATGGCCTTACTTACACTCCTATGTCTTATGGTCTTTGTAAACCAATTTTGGATCCTTTCTTGGATCCCATAGGTTCTTACCTATTGGACCAGTTTTCCATGTGGACCTTGTCAAAGGCCTCTCTGAAGTCCATGTAACCACATCAATTGCACGAGCTTCATCAATACGTTTGGTCACCTTTTTAAAAAAACTTCAATTAAGTTAGTCAGACAGGATCTCCCTCTACAAATCCATGCTGACTATCTTTGATCGATCCCTGCCTTTCCAAGTATTGATTAATCTTGTCCATTAGAATGCTTTCCAATAATTTCTCTAACACTGACATCAGGCTAACTGGTCTGTAATTACCTGGCCTATCCTTGCTGTCCTTTTGAATAAAGGATCTACATTATTTATCCTCCAGCCATCCAGCACTTCACCCGTTGCCAGTGAAGTTTTAAATATATTCGCCAGTGCCCCAGCAATCTCCTCCTTTGCCTCCCATGGCATACATGGGATACATCTCATCATAGCCTAGGGGTTTATGCACCTTATGGCCATTAAAACATCTAATACCTCCTCCTTTTTAATCTTAACATGCTCTAGATCCTCACCATCCCAATATTTATCCCTGGCTGCAATGATGAAGGACTGCCAAAAGCTGCAGCACAGAGGGGTTTGGGGGTGGATGTGCATGAATCACAAAACACTCGTGTATGTGTGGAGCAGATAATAAGGAAGGCAAGTGAAATCTTTTATTTCAAATGGAAGGGATAGTGGAATGGAGTATAAAATTAACAAAGTCTTGTGCAATCTATACAAGGCACTAGTCAAAATACTGTGAACAGTTTTAGTCCCCCGATCTAAGATATATTAGCATTGGAGGCAGTTCAAGGAAGGTTCATTATGTTGATTCCAGTTATGGAGGGACTATCTTTATTAGGAAAGGTTGAGTAGTTTGAGCTTGTACTTATTTAAGTTTAAAATAATGAGAGAAGAATGGTGTTATTGAAACAAAATGGTTCTTAGAAGATTCAGCATGGTAGATATGGAGAGGTACTTCCTACTTTTAGGAGCCTCTGAGCAGAAGGTATAACCTCGTCATGGGGTCATCCATTTAATACAGAGATGAGAAGGATTTCTTCTCAGGGCAGTGAATCTGTGGATTTCCTTACCATAGAGAGCTGTAGAGGCTGGTTCGTTAAGGATATTCACAAATGAGATAGACAGATTTATAATCACAAAGAGAATCAAGGATAAGGGGGGGACAAAGCAGGAAAGTGAAATTGAGGATTATTAGATAAACCATGAGCCCATTGAATGACCTACTTCTACTCCTATGTCTATGGTTTTAAGGCTCTACCAAAACAAAGGCACAGGTTTAATTCCTGATTGTGCTTTTCACACTATCTGACCTGTATGACATAGCAGAACTTAAGCACATCTTTTTGTATTTCTGGCCAGTAAACATGTTTTAGTACAGTATTGGGTCTTTTTCTGAATAGTTAAGAACACATCATTGGAATTTTGGGAGCCACTCATATAATTTTGTTACAATACTCAGATGGAACTACCACCTGATTGCCTACTCTCTATCTCTAATCAATTGATATTTGAGGTGGTCTCAATTTCCTCATTAATAATTGCAAAAAATATGACTTAGCTATTAGTTCTTATTCAGTTTGAGTATGTTGTTTGGTATAGCTGTCTGAATTTAGAACCTATTTATTGCATTTCTAATAGAGAAGATGGGCTAAACAGGCCAGCCTTACTCCCCTTTTTCCCCCATTCATTCTTATTTAAAATTTCAAAAGATTGTTTCTGATTACTGAATTTCCACATCATCGCTTGTTTTCATAGACTCCTCTTCTTCCTGACCAATTCTATACACGTAAGATTTAGTCACAACACAGTTAGGAAAGAACTCAGACTGGCAGTAAGGCAGCGGCATGGTGGCTAAGTGGTTAGCACTGCTGCCTCACAGCGCCAGGGACCCGGGTTCAATTCCTGCCTCGGGTAACTGTCTGTGTGGCGTTTGTACATTCTCCCTGTGTCTGCATGGGTTTCCTCTCACAGTCCAAAGATGTGCAGGTTAGGTGAATTGGCCATGCTAAATTGCCCACAGTGTGAGATGTATTAGTCAGGCTAAATACAGAGTAGGGGATTGGGTGTGGGTGGGTTGGTGTGGACTTGTTGGGCTGAAGGGCTGTACAACCTGAATAAACTCGACATGATTCATTTTGGAAGATTTAATTTGAATGCGGAATACAGGGTGAAAGATAGAATTCTTGGCTGTACGGAGGAACAGCGGGATCTTGGGGTCCACGTACATAGATCCCTCCCAGTTGCCACCCAAGTTGATAGGGTTGTTCAGAAGGCGTATGGTGTTGTGGCTTTCATTAACAGGGGGATTGAGTTTAAGAGCCACTGGGTTTTGCTGCAGCTCTATAAAACCCTGGTTAGATCAGACTTGCAATATTATGCCAAGTTCTGGTCGCCTCACTATAGGAAGGATGTAGATGCTTTAGAGAGGATGCAAAGGAGATTTACCAGGATGCTACCTGGATTGGAGGCTTGTCTTATGAAGAGAGGTTGAGTGAGGTAGGGCTTTTCACACTGGAGAGAAGCAGGAAGAGAGGTGACTGGATAGAGGTGTACAAGGTAGTGAGAGACATAGATAGAGTAGATAGCCAGAGAGTTTTCCCCAGGGCAATTACGAGGGCTCATAATTTTAAGGTGTTTGGAGGAAGGTACAGGGGAGATGTCAGAGGTAGGCTTTTTACACAGAGTGATAGGTGCGTAGAATGCACTGCCAGTCGTGATAGTAGAGTCAGAGACATTTGAGATATTTAAACGACTGCTGGACAAGCACATAGACAGCAGTAAATTGAGGGGTGTGTAGGTTAGGTTGTTCTTAAATTATTAAAATAAATGCTCAGCACAATATTGTGGGTTGAAGGGTCTGTACTGTGCTGTATTGTTGTATGTTTTATACCTCCAAATAATATTTTCTCCTTCATTGACTATTCTAGAAGGCAAATTGTATTATTAGCTAACTTCAGTGTCTTTCATTATCTTAATTGGTTCACCACCTTGATTTGAGGAGTAAGGAAATACCTCTCCTTTTGAAATACAATATTCAGCTCTTCTAGAGGTCGGATTCTCTATTGGTAAATACTTCAATAATTATTTTCTTGATTGTCCTAAACCATCTTTCCCTCTTGCTAAGTTCTAAGGAAACATGCTTGCTTTGTACAACAGCTACAGTTTAATGGAGAAAGTGAGGTCTGCAGATGCTGGAGATCAGAGCTGAAAATGTATTGCTGGAAAAGCGCAGCAGGTCAGGCAGCATCCAGGGAATAGGAGTATCGATGTTTCGGGCATAAGCTGATGCTCCTGTTCCCTGTTCCCTGGATGCTGCCTGACCTGCTGCGCTTTTCCAGCAACACATTGTCAGCTACTGTTTAATATCTATTTCCTTTTCTAATAATCCTTTTCCGAGGATTTCTTAGCCATTCCAACTATTGCAATCAGTCTTCCATTTAATTTCTTGCAATTGGCTTTGGTGTGTCTAGTCTTATTTCAATGAAAGTGTACTATTTTCTTCACTTCTAGATTCCAGTTTTTTTTTCCTTTATTACCTTGAAGTCCAATTGTTTGCTCCTTAAGACCAGTACTTTTTGTATCAGCAGCATTTTCCATTCCTCCAAATTCCCTGAGGATTCCCATGTCACTTTTAACTGAATGTTATCTAATTCTGCTATGACATCAAATTCAGGATTTCCTCTCTCTAATTCTAAGTGTTGGATGATCACTTTAAGCATTTCATCTGCCAAATCTCTCGGTTTAACCTGAGGCAAAGATTGCAAATGTTCCACTGTTATGTTTTCTACTCCCAGAAATATTCTAACAGCATACAAAGTCATTTAACCTTTCACATACCTGTTAAATAAAACTTAGATCACTCTTAAATTCAATGAATACAAATCTCATCTAAAAGACCCCCACATTGTGATGTCAGCTGATGGTT
Organism: Chiloscyllium plagiosum; assembly: GCF_037043375.1. Classification (NCBI taxonomy): domain Eukaryota; kingdom Metazoa; phylum Chordata; class Chondrichthyes; order Orectolobiformes; family Hemiscylliidae; genus Chiloscyllium; species Chiloscyllium plagiosum. The sequence goes on from NW_028270145.1 coordinate 51,333,067, forward strand.
ATTACTGGACAAGTCAGATCTCAAAATGATATATTGCTTGATAGATCGTATATTTAATTTTTTTAGTTGGTTAACATGTTGGTTATTCACTGAAACATATTGACACAGTCTGCGCATATTCTTGAGCAACAGAACATAAGTTCATTTTTAAAATATCATGCAGAGAAGACAATTTGAAATATTTGAACACAATCTTGAAACAAAGTTTCAACTATTTCCCAACACCATCCATTACAGAGAATGCAACCCAGAAAATATGACTCTTAACTCAGCTCTTTAAAATCTGTGCTTGGTTCTCCTGCTAGGAGAAAAACTATTGCCCTCTGAACAGAGAAGCAAACCTTCTGTTCTATTGTCAGAACTAGGCAAACTGCTTTAATGTGCTTACTGTTGAGTTTATGACAGATAAAGTATCAACATTTTATCCAGTAACAACAGGAATTCTGTCAATCACTTGACTGCAGTCATATGCATTATTAGAAATGATGTGTTCACATCAATGGAAAACCTTCACAACTGACCAAGATCCAACTACCTCTATCTAAATTCAAATCCCAAAAAATGCACAAACACTTTTACGAGCCTAGAATACAGGCCATTAGATCCAAGGGACCCATCATAATTTAGTCTAAATCATTTCCCCTATAATATTACCCTGTGTGCATTATTGTTTTAAGTGCTGCCTTTCCCTTTCTCTGTTGATTTTCACCTATTCCAAGGATGTTTTATGTGTCTTCTACAATGACGTTTGTGAGATAAATGTGTCTGTGCATCAAACAGCCCCAGGAAAACTGATGTCAGTGGAGATCTGGGGTATTTCTCCAATGCTTAGTAATACCAAACACAAAGAAAGACATCTTGGCTGCAAAATATTACAACAAGAATCTTCAAGCTAGATTCAACCACCTCTCACTGCTTGATCAATTGCTGTCCCTCCGTTCATAAAGTCAGAAGTGAGAATGTTTAGCAATGTTTGTACAAAATGTTCAGTTCCATTTGCAATTCCTCAAGTACTGAAACATGCAGCAAACTCCACACAACAGCTTGTGCTGGTAAATGGCAAGTAAAATTTGCATCACACAAATGCTCTGTCTCCAACATCCCAACATAATGCTACCTCCTAAATCTCTGTCATCTTTACCTACACTCCATCTTTTACAGCCACTGATCAAGTTTCTGCCCCTACACAGTACTGAAACTGCTGTTGTCAAAATCACAAATGACATCCCATGTGACTGCAGCAAAAGTAAATTATCTCTCCTCTTCCTTTTCAATCTGTCTACAACATTTGACATAATTGGCCATACTATTACTCTCCACTGTCATTTATATATGTGGGACTGCAGACATCCAGTTCCATTCTTATCTGTGAAATCCTAACTAGAGTATTATGTGCAAAGGCCTCTCTTCTCAGTCCTGTACCCACTCCTCCAATTTCCCGTAACACCTTTCTTGGCTCCTTCTTATTTCTCACATGCATGCTGCTCCTGATGTTATTATCAATAACTAATCAGTTTCCATATGTATGTTGACAAAACTAAGCTTCATCTCACTCGCTTTCATCTGTCTTAATCACTGCACAATGGTGATGGGCTGAGACATGGTAGGGCTGGCCGGATCATTGGAGTGCACATTGGAGGGTCCCTCGAACCACACAGGACCGATGTGGATTTCACCAGTTTCCTCATTTCCCCTCTGCCCACCTTATCCACCCCAACGCCTCTCCCGCCACGCCTCTCCCGCCACCCCTCGCCCCCCACCCCCCTCGCCCCCCACCCCCCTCGCCCCCCACCCCCCTCGCCCCCCACCCCCCTCGGCCCCCACCCCCCTCGGCCCCCACCCCCCTCGGCCCCCACCCCCCTCGCCCCCCACCCCCCTCGCCCCCCGCCCCCCTCGCCCCTCGCCCCTCCCCCCTCTCGCCCCTCCCCCCTCTCGCCCCTCTCCCCCCCTCTCGCCCCTCTCCCCCCCCTCTCGCCCCTCTCGCCCCTCTCCCCCCCTCTCGCCCCTCTCCCCCCCCTCTCTCCCCCCCCCTCTCGCCCCTCTCCCCCCCCCTCGCCCCTCTCCCCCCCCCCTCGCCCCTCTCCCCCCCCTCTCGCCCCTCTCCCCCCCTCTCGCCCCTCCCCCCCTCGCCCCTCCCCCCCCTCTCACCCCTCCCCCCCTCTCGCCCCTCCCCCCTCTCGCCCGTCCCCCCCCTCTCGCCCCTCCCCCCCCTCTCGCCCCTCCCCCCCCTCTCGCCCCTCCCCCCCTCTCGCCCCTCCCCCCCTCTCGCCCCTCCCCCCCCTCTCGCCCCTCCCCCCCCTCTCGCCCCTCCCCCCCCCCTCTCGCCCCTCCCCCCTCTCGCCCCTCCCCCCCTCTCGCCCCTCCCCCCCTCTCGCCCCTCCCCCCCTCTCGCCCCTCCCCCCCCTCGCCCCTCCCCCCTCTCGCCCCTCCCCCCCCTCGCCCCTCCCCCCTCTCGCCCCTCTCGCCCCTCCCCCCTCTCGCCCCTCGCCCCTCCCCCCTCTCGCCCCTCCCCCCTCTCGCCCCTCCCCCCCTCTCGCCCCTCCCCCCTCTCGCCCCTCCCCCCCTCTCGCCCCTCCCCCACTCTCGCCCCTCCCCCACTCTCGCCCCTCCCCCACTCTCGCCCCTCCCCCCCTCTCGCCCCTCCCCCCCTCTCGCCCCTCCCCCCCTCTCGCCCCTCCCCCCCTCTCGCCCCTCCCCCCCTCTCGCCCCTCCCCCCCTCTCGCCCCTCCCCCCCTCTCGCCCCTCCCCCCCTCTCGCCCCTCCCCCCCTCTCGCCCCTCCCCCCCTCTCGCCCCTCCCCCCCTCTCGCCCCTCCCCCCTCTCGCCCCTCCCCCCCTCTCGCCCCTCCCCCCCTCTCGCCCCTCCCCCCCTCTCGCCCCTCCCCCCCTCTCGCCCCTCCCCCCTCTCGCCCCTCCCCCCCTCTCGCCCCTCCCCCCCTCTCGCCCCTCCCCCCCTCTCGCCCCTCCCCCCCTCTCGCCCCTCCCCCCCTCTCGCCCCTCCCCCCCTCTCGCCCCTCCCCCCCTCTCGCCCCTCCCCCCTCTCGCCCCTCCCCCCTCTCGCCCCTCCCCCCCTCTCGCCCCTCCCCCCCTCTCGCCCCTCCCCCCTCTCGCCCCTCCCTCCGCCCGCCCCTCCCTCCGCCCGCCCCTCCCTCCGCCCGCCCCTCCCTCCGCCCGCCCCTCCCTCCTCTCGCCCCTCCCCCCTCTCGCCCCTCCCCCCCTCTCGCCCCTCCCCCCCTCTCGCCCCTCCCCCCCTCTCGCCCCTCCCCCCCTCTCGCCCCTCCCCCCCTCTCGCCCCTCCCCCCCTCTCGCCCCTCCCCCCCTCTCGCCCCTCCCCCCCTCTCGCCCCTCCGCCCCTCTCGCCCCTCCCCCCTCTCGCCCCTCCCCCCTCTCGCCCCTCCCCCCCCTCTCGCCCCTCCCCCCCTCTCGCCCCTCCCCCCCCTCTCGCCCCTCCCCCCCTCTCGCCCCTCCCCCCCCCTCTCGCCCCTCTCGCCCCTCCCCCCTTTCGCCCCTCTCGCCCCTCCCCCCTCTCGCCCCTCCCCCCTCTCCCCTCTCGCCCCTCCCCCCCTCTCGCCCCTCCCCCCCTCTCGCCCCTCCCCCCCTCTCGCCCCTCCCCCCCCTCTCGCCCCTCCCCCCCCTCTCGCCCCTCCCCCCCCTCTCGCCCCTCCCCCCCTCTCGCCCCTCCCCCCTCTCGCCCCTCCCCCCCTCTCACCCCTCCCCCCTCTCACCCCTCCCCCCTCTCGCCCCTCCCCCCCTCTCGCCCCTCCCCCCCTCTCGCCCCTCCCCCCCTCTCGCCCCTCCCCCCCTCTCGCCCCTCCCCCCCTCTCGCCCCTCCCCCCCTCTCGCCCCTCCCCCCCTCTCGCCCCTCCCCCCCTCTCGCCCCTCCCCCCCTCTCGCCCCTCCCCCCCTCTCGCCCCTCCCCCCCTCTCGCCCCTCCCCCCCGCTCGCCCCTCCCCCCCGCTCGCCCCTCCCCCCCTCGCCCCTCCCCCCCTCTCGCCCTTCCCCCCCCTCTCGCCCCTCCCCCCGCTCGCCCCTCCCCCCCGCTCGCCCCTCTCGCCCCTCCCCCCCTCCCCCCCCGCTCGCCCCTCCCCCCCCTCTCGCCCCTCCCCCCCCCTCCCGCCCCTCTCGCCCCTCCCCCCCGCTCGCCCCTCCCCCCCGCTCGCCCCTCTCGCCCCTCCCCTCGCTTCTCTCCCCTCGCTTCTCCCCTCCACAACTCTTCTGACTCTTTGGTGGGAGAATTTGCTCAGCTGAACAGCCAGCCAGACTCCGATATTGCCAACAGCACAGAGTGAATTTGGGACTTTGTAACCTTGCTATATTGGGTGGGACAGTCTTCAGGCAAATAACTTTGAAACAAAACTCCTGTGATGTGCTTCAGGACATTTTATGATGCTGCAGGCACAATATACATAATTGACCAGAAACTGAACTGGACTAGCCATATAAGTACAGTAGCTACAAAAGCAGGTGAGGGGCTAGAAATCCTGTAGCAAGTGACTCACCTTCTGACACCCCAAAGCCTGTCCACTATCTACAACGCACAAGTCAAGAGTGCATTGGAATACTCCTCACTTGCCTGGATGAGTGCAGCTACACAACACTCAAGAAACTTGACACTACCCAGGACAAAGCAGTCAACTTGATTGGTACCACATCTGCAAATGTCTATTTCCTCCAACACTGAGGCACAGTAACAGCAATGTGAACTACCCACAAAATGCACTGCAGAGATTCACCAAAGCAACTTCCAAAACCACAACCACTTCCATCTTGAAGGATAGGGGTAGAAGATACATGGGAATATCATCACTTGCAAGTTCCTCTCCAAGCCACTTATCATCCTGATTTGGAATTATACTAATACTCCCTTGGTGTGGTTGAAACAAAATCCTGGAATTCTTTCCCCAACAACATTTGGGTCTGCTTACAGAACATGGACCTCAACAGTTCAAAAAGCCAGCTCACCATCACCTTCTCAAGGGCAATTAGGGACAAGCAATAAATGCTGGCTGGTTGGCAGTGCCCAAAATTCATGAGTGAATAAAAATAATAAATGTAAGTTATTTTTGAATGGTTCATCTCTGGACTTCTCAAAGCCTCACCTAATTTGTCATAAATATAAAGGGATATTCTCCACTTATTTAGATGAATGCATCTGCAGTAGCACTCAAAAAGCTCTTTAAAAATCAAGACCAATTAGCCCATCCACTACATTAAGCATTGACTTCACTCACTATCACCATACCTTAGCTGCTAAGTAATCTATTGACAGGTTGCAATTTGCCAAGGCTCCACCTCAATCTTTGACCTCCACATTCTAGAAGAGCAAGAGCAACATGTGCATGGGAACACCGTCACCTTCAAGCTTTTCACCAAATTGTGCATCCCAACTTGATATCAATGTATATCATCGTTCCTCCATGGGCTTTCAGTCAAAATGCTGAACTTGCTACCTACAACACTCAGTACTTCTACCATATGAATTGCGGCTGTACAGGACATTGGTTAGATCACTGTTGGAATATTGCATGCAATTCTGGTCTCCTTCCTATCGGAAAGATGTTGTGAAACTTGAAAGGGTTCAGAAAAGATTTACAAGGATGTTGCCAGGGTTCAGGATTTGAGCTATAGGGAGAGGCGAAACAGGCTGGGGCTGTTTTCTCTGGAGCGTCAGAGGCTGAGGGGTGACCTTATAGAGGTTTACAAAATTATGAAGGGCATGGATAGGGTAAATAGACAAAGTCTTTTCCCTGGGGTTGAGAAGTCCATAACTAGAGGGCATAGGTTTAGGGTGAGAGGGGAAAGATATAAAAGAGACCTAAGGGGCAACTTCTTCACACAGAGGGTGGTACCTGTATGGAATGAGCTGCCAGAGGAAGTGGTGGAGACTACTACAATTGCAACATTTAAAAGGCATTTGGATGGGTATATCAATAGGAAGGGTTTGGAGGATATGGGCCGGGTGCTGGCAGGTGGGACTAGATTGGGTTGGGATATCTGGTCGGCGTGAATGGGTTGGACCGAAGGGTCTGTTTCCATGCTGTACATATCTATGACTCCAATCAATTTATCATGGGCAGTTAGGTATGTGCAACAATGCAGGCTTTTATAACAATGCCCATATCCCCCAAATTAATATAACAATGAAATCTAAATGGCAGTCGCCAAGTTAGTCATCTTGAGTCAGTCCATGCCCCGTGACCTTTTAAAAATAATATTCTACAACAGGATTTGAATTTCCTTTTGCAGCTTGAAAGATAAGTGTAGAAATGTGGTATTTGTTGTCTGTAAAATTAATCTGATTTTGTTTGATGTAATCAATATTAATGGTGAACATACATGTCATGAAAAATTCAAAGCTAAAGCTGGGTAAACAAAAAATGCTTTTATTCCAATGATGGTTAATTCAAAAAGAACCGAAATGAGAAAATAGTCAATCAATCTAAATTTTATGCATAAATTTTATTAGGTCTGGAGCTTAACTCCGAATCCTTTGATCTGCAATCAGTTGAGTGCTTTGTGGATTTACACTGTAGCCTGAAGGTACATTATACAAGAAAACTGCAGACCTTTGCTATTGACAGTGATTGCTATGGAGATTAGTCAGTCATAGCTACAACCTGACAGCTCTGCATGTGTTTTCTTATTGATGCGGATAGTGCCTTGTACTGGCATGCATACTGTGCACATATTTTTCCTTAAATCTAAACTCTATCTTTCTGATGGGCAGCATAATGTTCAGATTTAAACACCAATGACTGAAATGTTAGAAATATACATGTATTGATATGTATATATACTATACATACACACATACATTTTTTAAAAATGCTTTAATTTTAAGATATTTGCTGAACAGCAATGATGACATTTAAAACCATAAAGTATATGTACAGAGACTGGATTTATCTGAGTTATGGGTTCATTATATGTTTATGGCTATGCATTATACTGTAATCACCTACAGTGTGAATAGTATTGTGTTCTAAATTATAAAACAAAATACATTAGGGTGCCTTACATTATTTTTAACCATAGTAAATTCAAAACTTTAAGATTTTTAGTGAATACTTGATGTATTGCAAATCATTATCCAAAAGACATTTTTATTAATCTGCTTTTTGGCTTACATTAAGCACTTTTGGTTTTCATGAAAATATTAATTTAGCATACAAGAGAAGCATGTCATTAGTTGAATTATGAGTCAGATATGATATAGGTTTTTAGTTTTAAATCTGGATCCAATTAATTCTCTACAACTGTAGAACAGCTGGTGGCATTTAGACTCTAAACAGTGCTTATTCTCCTGTGTGTGCATCATTAGAATTAGGTATAGTAATCATCCATCGCTGCAAGTAGTTGGCAGGTGAGCCTCAGATGAAGAAATCTAGGCTATAAATAAAAGGTTTTCAGTATTTTGTACATATACTGATGATACTCAGTTTAAAGATCATTTTCTTATCAAAGTAAGCTTCCTTTAACTTAAAAAAATCAAATAATCTTTTCCCATAATCATGCACCGACATCCTGTTGAGAAGGTGGATAGTCCTAGTTTCTGACTTATCTACGATTTACTGTTAATGACCTAGTGGATTGCCACACGTGTATCTAGTCCACTAGGGAAAAAATGGGAACAGACTAAATGTTTCCTAATTTAATCAGGTAGCTTCAAGTGACAAGCAACTATTCTATTTAGTAAGTGCGCTTTACTGCTCAGGTTACAATACTATTGAGGCAACTTTTCTGAAATCTCTTCTGCTAAAGTAGCAAAATGTGCTGTGTTGTATCATATTAAGCACAGGAAATCTACTTTGTCGTCCAATTTTCCCATACTTAACATAGGATGACAAAAGATGATATGTACTGTCAGATTTACTGTACTATTTCACTTTTCACAATCAATTTGGAAGGATAATATTGATCATGAGTTGTCGACTTAGGTCATAGAAATTATATTGCACTAACACAGCAGTATTCAAAACTAAGAAATGTTAGGACAGAACTTTTAAATGCGGAATTTAAGTATGATGTGGAGGTGCCGATGTTGGACTGGGATGGACAAAATCAGAAGTCCTACGTCGACACCAGGTTATTGTCCAACAGATGTTGGAGCAAATTACTGCAGATGCTGGAATCTGTTCAGCTGATGAAGGAGCAGCGCTCCGAAAGTTTGTGATTTCAAATAAACCTGTTGAACTATAACCTGACGTTGTCTGACTTCTGAAGTTGAAGTATGGTGGCAAACATGTTTGATGGTGCAATATCTGCCATGATCCATGCTGCTTGTATCTATGCAAGTGAGATCTTTGGGACAGCTAACTCAGCAAATTGCATGGTGAGCAAACCATAAATTCTTATTGTTAGCAAGATCTTCTGGGTTTGAAGGGTCTGGCACAATATGTAAAGTCAAAAGTCACATGACACCTGAGGAATGAGCAGGGGCTCCCAAAGCTCAAAAAAATAAACCTGTTGAACTATAACCCAGTGTTGTGATTTTTGACTTTATCCACCCAGTCCATTACCGGCACCTCCACATCATAATACGTGAAGGTCAAAAGGACATAATTTCAGACATTGCAAGTCAGGAACTATCCCTGAGACTGTGTGATTGCTATAAAAATAAAAGAGAGCCAGATGATTGGCCCCCAGCTTCACCAAATATGCCTTACAGACTTTGCTGAATGTGGTCATAGAAAGGGTGGATATCCTCTTTCCGTTAAGTAAAATCAAGAAGCTATCACATCAAACCCATCCAGGCAGAGCACAGATAACTACACAAGTCAGTTCTATTAGATCCCGCAAAAAAAGGAAGGCAGAAAAATTGTCAGTGATTTCTGCAGTCCACAAAGGCAAGTGGCTCATGTTCTCTCTGCTACCTCACATTCACAGGATCAACAATTGGTCTAACTTTTTCATGGTGGATATAAAGTGGAGCTGGAAAAAGCACAGCAAGTCAAGTAGCATCAGAGGAGAAGGGGAAAAGCACAGCAGGTCAGCAGTATGCCCAATGGCTAACAGAAATACACTGAGACCTGCATCATATTGCTTTATCTATGGATGCTCAGAAGGCACCCACATAGAGGGGGTGATAGACCCCCAACACTACTGTTTCAGGACACTCCAAAGGTACCCTTCCACTGCACCTCCTTTTGCCCATGACCCCAATGCCTCCAGCAGTTCAAACCTCCAGATCAAAATCTTGTTGGGGAGAGACAGCAGAATCTGTGATTCTTCTCCAGGTTTCAAGAGGAGAAGATTTGTCCTGTATCCTCCTCAAGAGAATGCTGTAAAAATTTGAGGATATGAGATGGCAGTGGCAAATTCACACAATGCAATGGAGAAAAAAATGCTGAAATAACAGGCCATTGGTATTTAGGTACTGTCACAGAAGATACTCACCTTGTTATGTCTAATAGTGAAGGCTCAGCACTCTGAAGCATTGAAAGTAGTGGAGAAACATTCAGAAGAAGCATTTTTAGAATGAGTAATACCTTAGTAGGCCTCATGAGGGAATGCAGTCCCTGATGTGACTCCTTGTGACTTTGGCTTATGCCCGAAACATCGATTCTCCTGTTCCCTGGATGCTGCCTGACCTGCTGCACTTTTCCAGCAACACATTTTCAGCTCTGATCTCCAGCATCTGCAGACCTCACTTTCTCCACTTTGTCACAAGAGCCATTTTAGTACATAGATCCAGGAGTGTGATGAAATGTGAGTGCTCACTTTATTACAACTGTTTTATTACTAATACCAGGGTAGGACAAGATTTATACAGGCATTTTAGCTTACAAAGAGGTTAGGACATCAGTTTTACATGTGAAAGAAGAACTGAACTTTTTATTGCATATGTTAATGTATAATAAAACAAGTAAACACATTACCAATATGGACTAATGTACACCAAGCAGAGGGCTGTCAGTCAACTGCGCAAATGAAATTAGACTTTACAAATATGAAGTGTCCACCCAGCTCAGACATGCTGTAAGTGGGTGGCTAGGAAGTTCTGCCTGGACTCATCAGAACATTGCCCAGTTTTCCACCCCTTGTTGCTACTTCTTGCATTTCTAATTCTCAGGATCTTATTTTTACCTTCCTCTTCAGAGATTTCTCTTTCCCCTGCATCTCCTGTACATCCAGCCCATCCCATTCCTTTGTCAACTCGGATAGTAGTGTGATGTGCCCTCTACATTAAAGCAGGATACCCTGTTTGGGCTGTACTGCAAGGAAACTCCAAGCCATCTAGGAATAGGGACCTCATCTTCAGGAAATATGTGGTCTGTTCAACAATGACCCTGTTGGAAGCATGGCCAACTTTGCTGTGCAGCAGCCTGAGGATTTCTTAGAGCTTTTGTAAGCTAGCTTTGGGGGGTGGGTGGGGGGTACCCTTCCCACTCACCAACCAGCTTGTATCTATTTAGGGCCTTGCAAAGAGACTAATACATGAGTGCTCCACTATATATTAGCTGTGGCAGCTCTCTATGTAGACTTGGAAAATATGCTGTTATGATCACAAATGGGTTGAAATTTATGGGAAAAAACAAACACTGCTGGTTAGAGAGAGGATACTGTCAAAGCTTTATTGGCACAATCAATTGCAGCCTGCTACTGCAAAAAGCTAGCAACAGATGGGCAGTCTTCATCTTTGTATCTTGACTGGCCTCACCTTGGGAGAAGAAAAGTGGGCTCTGGTGCCCATTGCATTGATGATCTCTTGGATGCAATTACAATTAGAAGATTGCAAAATGCCACAGAGATCTCCAGTTACTCCTCGAAACAACCTGCATCCCTAACAAAAATTATAGGGCAGTGGTGTCCTTGAGAGCTACTGCAGTGGAATTGCCACTGAATCCTTATGAACACCGTACCTCATCCAGCAGCTGTATTAAGTGTAACATAATGGCCTGGGACATCCTTGGTTATCTTCTACACTGGATGTCAGTTATTTGCAGCAAGTTGCATTGAAATCTGCAAATATGGTTCTGTGCCAGAGTGATCTCCTTTCTTACTAGATCAGATCCTGCTGCTGCTCCCTCTGGGTGCAGTGTGGCTGCCAATGGTGGCTGTTGTTTATGTTGAGAGAAAGTGAGGGCTGCAGATGCTGGAGATCAGAGCTGAAAATATGTTGCTGGAAAAGCGCAGCAGGTCAGGCAGCATCCAAGGAACAGGAGAAGCAACGTTTCGGGCTTGATTCCTGAAGAAGGGCTTATGCCCGAAACGTTGATTCTCCTGTTCCTTGGATGCTGCCTGACCTGCTGCGCTTTTCCAGCAACACATTTTCAGCTGTAGTTTATGTTGGCCTGGAGTAGATATTCCTTTTGTCTTTTGTGCCTGTTTCTTCAGATTAGGAACAATGGTGGAAACACAGTTGTATTGCATTTGGTCATTCTTTCCTAAAATGTAGCAAATTGGTGAGAAGTGTAAGAGATTGCATAAGTATTATTAAAAGCAATCCTGAGTGTAAGCACCCATCTGAAGCTGAATGGTATTTCTAGAGAGGGTAGTATGTAGGTCGCTCAAGGAATGGAGTAACATACTGACATAGTTCAAAATGATTTATCCTTCCCTCATGTAAGATAGCCCGATAAAGTGTCCATGTTGCTGTTTAGGCAGTTGCAAGGTAACTTCAACTTTTCAGGAGGAGCTGTTTTATACATTTGAGAGTTGTGTAATTAATAGAAAGCAAATACAGAAGAATCAATATATTTCTGAAAGAAAAATTGAACAAGAATAAGAGGCACAGGTTTAAAATAGTGCACAAAAAAATGTATGTGAGAAAAAAAATTTTCAACAGTGAGTGCTGTGCCTGGAAATGTAGTGGGGGTAGGCTCAACTGAGGCATTCGAGAACATTGGATGATTAGTTGGATAGAAATTGTGTGCATGGGTTTGGGGAGAAAACAGAAGATTGACACGAGGTAATGATGCCCGTTTGAAGAGTTGCTGCAGGCCTCCTTCTGTACTACAACAATTCTTTACTTCTTTGACCATGCTTGCTGTTGTTCTTGCCGGTTCAGGAAGTGGAAAATCACAGTTAGTCCTAAATAAATGCTAAAATACTTTGGTTGTGTGTCTATTTTTATATTTATGTTTTGGGTACAATAAAAATGTTAATTAGATTATTTCTCCAGCATAAAGTAAAAGTTGCCATGGTTGTACGTAATGCCACAAATAAGCCATTTCTACATTGTTTTAAGTTATTGTAACTATGTTAAATTTTGTAAAACAAAGTAAAAGTGCAAAATCATAGGTTTTTAAATTAGAAAACTCTATTTACAATCCCTGGTTACAATTAATGTTGCAAAAGTACAGGACAGTGTAAACTACTGTTGGTTTTAATATACATGATTCTTTCTTACATTTCTACACAACTAAGTCTCTGTTTTGTTTTTCATCAGATGTAGAAAAGGATGAGAATTCTATAGACAGCCCGCTACCCAGCAGCCCCCAAACCCAAGTCATCCAACACAGTTCCATCAGCACCTCAAATGGTATAAGTTCAACAGCAATGGCAGAGGCTGTTGCTACCTCGGTTCTCACCCAGATGGCAGACCAGAGTTCAGAGATAAACCTACCTGTCCAGTCTCATGTTACCATTGCTCCTTCGTCTCAGTCTCAACCTTCAGCAAGTTGATTGGATAATACCTGCATTACATAAATCAACAGATATTGTCTCAACGGTGACTGTAAAATGGAAATTTGAGCACGGGGAGGACAGATCTCCAAAAACAACTTCTATACTCCAAGTTTAGTGCTTTTATTAGTTGTATTTCAGATGTGGCTACAGCAGTGTAAACAAAGTGAACACTTAACTTCAGCCTTGAAAACAGATATTTTAGTCATTGTTCTTTGATCCACAATGCATTTTCTATTTTCTACACTCGAGTAACATTTAAGTATCTTTTTCTGTCTGTCTTTATGGCTGTGCAGTAGGGGACAAAATTTTTTTGTGAACAGTGTAATTACATTTTAAGGTCACTCTCCTGAGACTGTGAAGAAAAGATCAAACTTTATTGATAGGAAAGCTCAACGTGGACTATCTTGACCAGTAATCCTGTTCATCTGGTCATGAACTGCTCTCCAGAGGTCCAAGATAAACCAAGCCTCTAAACCATGACACGCGAACATAACATTGGAAAAGTAATGTTTCCAGTGCTTCTTTTCAAATAAATGTTTTTAATTTAAAAATGATAACAAAAATGTTAAATAATTCAATAAAAGTTATTCTCCATCTAAACGACAAATTAATAAATTCTTGGACCCTGAGCTGGCCGTGAGGGGGCCTTTGTTTTCAGATATAGGAAGCATTTATTTCTTTGCCTTTTCTAATTTGCACATTGTGAAGGGAATGAAAGATTGAAAGAATGTTTGATTGTTAGTAATTTTGTTTAATTGGACTTCTGTTTTGTCATTTTTAATAAGATGTAGTCAATCTGTTTAGTTTTTTTTTAATCTTCAGTCTGAAAAGCTCAGCAACTTTGTTGGGTATCATGATGAATGATGCATATACCAGTGGTCTATTGTTTAGACCAACAGTTCTGTGAATGTTGCCTTTAAATATCACACTGACCTTTGGTGAAATCTTATTTAAATGATTGTGTATACAGATAATGAATATTGATGATTAACATTCCATGTGCCGTTTGATTGTATATTACCTTTCTTCTCCTCAAAACTTCTGTGAAATGATTCATTTTACTAAATGTGCCATCAACACTTGGTCAAACTCAGATAATTTGAAATTGGAGAAGTAGAAAACAACTACTAGAATATTATGCATTGACATTGACAACATCAGTATAAAAAATTGGAAGATAGATATATTTGGACAACAGAATATCAGTAGTTCAAAGATGTCTTCACATGTAAATAAGACTATAGATACACACACATTGAGCTGCCACAAAGGAGTTGCTTTTAGCAAAATTAACAGGACATGGAATATAATTTCTCCAGTACAGTTTCCAGGTCTTCTAGTTTATAATTGTGTAATTTGTCAAATTAGAATGTAGGAACTGATACAGGATGCTTCTTGTGACTTTTGGAGAAACTTCTCAACATATAGTGGTAGATTAATAACTCGTGATGGATATCAGTTACACTACTCAACAATCAATTTCATAATCCTTGTTTTACAGACTGTATCTGTAGACAAAAAAAATGTATCTTTATCTTCTTGATTACAAGCTTCCATTTCTACAGAGGTAGCTTGAGGTGTAATCTTCCTCTTTGTGCAATTTGCATGAATAAGTTCTCTGAGAGAATAAATAATTTATCTAAGAAGAACATGTCAATAAACAGTTTTTAAGTGCGTAAAAGGACAACATTTTTATTTCAAAATGTGAGCTGTATTTTAAGTGGAGTTATTGTGTGTACTTTCTCTTAATACTAGTGCTGCCATCTGGCAAAATCTACTTGTATAGCAGAATTTACCTTTCCATGCTCTCAAATTCAAGCTTTATTGTCTTGTTGGACTACAAGTTAATGATGCAGCACTTAAAGTGACATTGATTCACTTCTTGGCTTTCTCAAAGCTTTCCTGAAGAAGGGCTTATGCCCGAAACGTCGATTCTCCTGTTCCTTGGATGCTGCCTGACCTGCTGCGCTTTTCCAGCAACACATTTTCAGCTTTCTCAAAGCTTAACTTGAATTTGATTCCAAAATAAAAAAGTCCCATTTTGAAAACTTCTGAATTAATTCATTTTTCCCTTTTTATTACATAGGCTACCCATAATCGTGATAATAAATTTAATTTAAATCAGCCATAAGAGAATGTTGGTTGAAAAGTAACTCTTTGCCATTTAAATCATTTGAAATACTAAATCAGTAACATAAGCATAATAATGTAAATCGAGTAAATTTAAATGATTTGAATGTTTAATCCTATTAAACTATATTATTTTCATTGGCTTCAATAGATTTCATTTTTCATAAAGTTATAATTATCTGACCTAACTACTCAATATGGTGAATATAGCAAATCACTGAATTTTCAAAAGTTTGTGATTGGAAATTTAAATAATATTTTTTAAGTTAAATGGTTCTTTAAACTGAAACCAAACGAATCAAAAGTGATGACAGATAGTATTGCAGCTATGTGTGATGGCACAGGACTGCAGGTGTGATATGCTGTTACATCTCCAGTCAGAAGTAGCTGCAAGAAACAGGAGCAGAGAAATAAAAGAATAGGGCGGAAGTAAAACTCCCAGAGTACTTCAGTGAATTTAATTATATTTTTAAGCAGGTGGGCTGAAAAGAAATGTAATTTAGTGTTCTTTGAAGTATTTTCACCCCATTACATTGCTTTGTTCTCTGCTTTCATGTTTCCAGTTGTTTTATGTTCTCTACAGCTGTTAACATATACAACTATGTCAGCCTTCTCCAACATGTTTTCCATTATCCTATTGAGCTTGGATCTACACTTGCTATCAAATTATAGTCAGAGTATCTCCAGAAATAGCTTGCCATTTTTCCCCTTTCTCAATATCTCTCCACCCTGGAGGCTCCCTGCCTCCATTCCTGATGAAGGGCTTTTGCCTGAAATGTCGATTTTCCTGCTCCTCGGATGCTGCTTGACCTACTGTGCTTTTTCAGCACCACTCTAATCTAAACTCTGGTTTCCAGCATCTGCAGTCCTCACTTTTGCCTCATCTACATGGTTGTCTATTGGTTTCATCATCCCAGATTTAAAGCTACCTTCCATATCGATGCTGACAATGGCCAGTTCAACCTCCACATTACCTCCCTCAATCTATCCAACATTTGTGTCATATCAGATGAGATGTCCAATACCTAATCTTGAATGAGTTGCAGTTATTTCAAGCTAAGTATTGGTGAAATTGAAGTTGCCAGCTCCAACCATACAATAAACGTCATACCAATGCTTTCCTTATCTCCAGTTGAACAAGCTATTCGCAACGTGGTATCTTATTCAATTACAAGCTGAGTTTGCATCATCAAGTAATTCCAGTACTGTAACATCACTCTTAGGCTGAGGCAGGGAACTATGTGCTGCTGAAAATCTCTCACAAGCTTTTATCACCCACACAGAATTTGTTCAGCTTAATGTTGATTTTAGTTGATGACCCTTCCATGAAGTGCTTTTAGTCATTTTTATTGTTACACATGCTGTATTAATGTAAATAATTGGTTTTCCCATCTCCAGTATTGATTGTTTTAGGAGGCTCATGACTTCTACCTTGCAGAAACTTGATACTAATATCACTTGTTGCTCACTGAGCTGCAAGGTCCAAAAAAAAAACCTGATACCTCTTAATTAAAATGTTCGACCTAATTTTTAATTCCTTTTAAAGTCCTCATTGAAGTTCACATGCCTTATCCTTTTACTTTTAGATAGGGTGTACTGATGTAAAGTTCTAAATTGAAGTAAGGCCAATTTTGACAATATTAGCCAAGAACTGTAAAAGCCAATTGGAAGAGGCTTTTCTCAGGTAAATGGAAAGTGGGAAGCATTCAAAAATGAGATAACAAAAGCCCAGAGGCAATATGTTCCTATTAGTGTGAAGAGCAAAGCAGTAGGTGTAGGGAATGCTGGATGACTAGAGAAATTGAAGCTCTGTTCTACAAAAAGGAGGAAGCATGTGTCAGGTATTCACAGCTGGGATCAAGTGAATCCCTAGTGGAATAGAAGGGCAGGTGGGCAAAAAGGGATAATAAGCTAGCTTTGGCACCTTGAGTTAAGGAGAATCCAAAGAGGTTCTACAAATAGGTTAAGGACACAGTAACTAGGGCCACTTAAAGGTCAACAAGTTTGTGTAGAGATGAGAGATACTAAATGAGCATTTTATATCAGTATTTACTGTGGAGAAGGATAGAAAGCTAGAGTAGTTGGAGAAACCGTAATACCTTCGAGGAGAAAGTGAGGTCTGCAGACGCTGGAGATCAAAGCTGAAACTTTATTGCTGGAACAGCACAGCAGGTCAGGCAGCATCTAGGGAACAGAAGATTCGACGTTTCGGGCACATGCCCTTCTTCAGGAATGAGCAGAGAGTGTTCAGCAGGAGAAGATAAAAGGTAGGGAGGAGGGACTTGGAGGAGGGGCGTTGGAAATGTGATAGGTGGAAAGAGGTCAAGGTGAGGGTGATAGGTCGGAGTAGGGTGGAGGCGGAGAGGTCAAGAAGAAGACTGCAGGTCAGGAAGGCGGTGCCGGGGTGGAGGGATTCGGCTGAGACAAAGTGGGGGGAGGGGGGATGAAGAAACTGGTGAAGTCCAAGTTCATCCCCTGTGGTTGGAGGGTTCCCAGTCGGAAGATAAGACGCTCCTCCTCCGACCGTCGCGTTGTTGTGGTTTGGCGGTGGATGAGTCCAATGACCTGCATATCCTCGGTGGAGTGGGAGGGGGAGTTGAAATGCTGTGCTACAGGGTGATTGGGTTGGTTCGTCCGGGTGGCCCAGAGGTGCTCTCTGAATCGCTCCGCAAGTAGGCGGCCTGTCTCCCCAATATAGAGGAGGCCACACCGGCTGCAGCGGATGCAGTAGATGATGTGGGTGGAGGTGCAGGTGAATCTGTGGCGGATATGGAAGTTTCCTTTGGGGCCTTGGAGAAAAGTGAGGGGGGAGGTGTGGGCGCAAGTGTTGCACCTCCTGCGGTTGCAAGGGAAGGTGCCGGGAGTGGAGGTTGGGTTGGTGGGGGGTATGGATCTGACAAGGGAGTTCTGCAGACGCTGGAGATCAAAGCTGAAACTTTATTGCTGGAACAGCACAGCAGGTCAGGCAGCATCTAGGGAACAGATCTGCAGACGCTGGAGATCAAAGCTGAAACTTTATTGCTGGAACAGTCCCTCCGCGACCACTCCCTCCGCGACTCCCTTGTCAGATCCATATCCCCACCAACCCAACCTCCACTCCCGGCACCTTCCCTTGCAACCGCATGAGGTGCAACACTTGCGCCCACACCTCCCCCCTCACTTTTCTCCAAGGCCCCAAAGGAAACTTCCATATCCGCCACAGATTCACCTGCACCTCCACCCACATTATCTACTGCATCCGCTGCAGCCGGTGTGGCCTCCTCTATATTGGGGAGACAGGCCGCCTACTTGCGGAGCGATTCAGAGAGCACCTCTGGGCCACCCGGACGAACCAACCCAATCACCCTGTAGCACAGCATTTCAACTCCCCCTCCCACTCCACCGAGGATATGCAGGTCATTGGACTCATCCACCGCCAAACCACAACAACGCGACGGTCGGAGGAGGAGCGTCTTATCTTCCGACTGGGAACCCTCCAACCACAGGGGATGAACTTGGACTTCACCAGTT
Organism: Chiloscyllium plagiosum; assembly: GCF_037043375.1. Taxonomy (NCBI): domain Eukaryota; kingdom Metazoa; phylum Chordata; class Chondrichthyes; order Orectolobiformes; family Hemiscylliidae; genus Chiloscyllium; species Chiloscyllium plagiosum. Next base: position 51,351,335 of record NW_028270145.1, read on the forward strand.
TCTTCATCCCCCCTCCCCCCACCTTGTCTCAGCCGAATCCCTCCAGCCCGGCAGTCTTCTTCTTGACCTCTCCGCCTCCACCCTACTCCGACCTATCACCCTCACCTTGACCTCTTTCCACCTATCACATTTCCAACGCCCCTCCTCCAAGTCCCTCCTCCCTACCTTTTATCTTCTCCTGCTGAACACTCTCTGCTCATTCCTGAAGAAGGGCATGTGCCCGAAACGTCGAATCTTCTGTTCCCTAGATGCTGCCTGACCTGCTGTGCTGTTCCAGCAATAAAGTTTCAGCAAACCGTAATACCTTGTAAAGTGTCCGTATGACACAGGAGGTAGTGTTGAATGTCTTAAAATGCGCAAAGGTGGATAAATCCTTGGGTCTGAACAGGTATTTCCCAGAACTTTGTTGGAAGCTAGGAAAGTGATTGCTGGGCCCCTTGCTGAGATGCTTGTATCATTGATAAACATGGGTGTGGTTTTGGAAGACTGGAAGGTGGCTAATGTGCCGTTTATTAAGAACTATGATAAGAAAAATCCAGGGAACTATAGACAGCTGAGCTTAATATCAGTATTGATAAGTTATTGGAGGGGATTCTGAGGGACAAGAATTACATGATTAGGGATGGTTAAAATGGCTTTTGCATGGGAAATAGTGCTTTATTAATTTGAGTGCTTTGAAGAAGTGACAAAGAAGATTGAATGCAGAGTGGTGGATATTTTTTATATGGACTTCAAAGTGTTCAGCAAAGTTCTGCGTGGTAGACTGGTAAGCAATGTTAGATCACTGGGAATCCAGGGAGAACTAGCCATTTGGATACAAAATTGGCTTGAAGGTAGGAGACAGAGGGTGGTGGTGGAAGATTGCTTCTTGGACTGAAGAGGCCTGTGAACAATGGTGTGCCACAAGCATTGGTGCTGGGTCCACTGCTTTTTTATCATTTGTATAAATGATTTGGATTTGAATATAGAAGGAATGGTTAGTATGTTTATAGATAACCCTAAAATTGGTGTAGTGGACAGTGAAGAAGGTTATCTCAGAGTACAATGGGACCTTGATCTGATGAGCTGAGCAGTGGCAAATGAAGTTTAATTTAGATTAAAATGTGAGGTATTGCATTTCAATAAGGCAAATCATGGCAGGGCGTATACACTTAATGATAGGGTCCTGTGATGTGTAACTGAATAAAGAGACCTTGGAATGCAGGTTTATAGTTCCTTTAAAGAGTTGCAGGTCGACAGGGTGGTGAAGGAGGAGTTTGGTATGCTTGCCTTTATTGGTCAGTGTACTGAGTATATGAGTTGGATGTTAATGTTGTTGCTATACAAGACATTGGTTTGGCCACTTTTCAATTCTGGTCTCCCTATTATGGGAAAGATGTTAAACTTGAAAGGATTCAGAAAAGTTTTACTAAAACGGTGCTGGGATTGGAAGGTTTGAGCTTTAGAGAGAGACTTGAATAGAATATTTTCCCTGGAGCGTTGGAGGCTGAGGGGTGATCTGAAAGGTTTATAAAATGTAGGTACATGGATATAAAATAGCCGAGGTCTTTTTCCCAGGGTAGGGGAGTCCAAAATTAGAGGGCGTAGGTTTAGGGTGATAGGAGAAAGATTTAGGTGTATGGACTGAGCTGCCAGAGGAAGTGGTGAAGGCTAATATAATTACAACATTTAAAAGACATCTAGTTGGCTATATCAATAGGAAGCATTTAAAGGGATATGGGTCAAATGCTAGCAAATAGGATGAGATTAATTTAGGATATCTAGTCAGCATGGATGAATTGGACTGAATAATTGTTTCTGTGTTATACAATGGTGTCTCTCTATACCATCCTCTTAATAAACCATGCATTTCTACCCTGCCTCTCGTAGAAATGCCATGAGGCAAAATAAATGGTTGAAAACAGCAATGAGAATTAGGTGAGGTTATGGACACTTATGATCCTAGATGTTGGTATCACTAATCAAATTGATTCCTGCAATAAAACATGGCTTGATATATTTATTTTTGTTTCAGTTAATATGGTGGTCATTCACTGAAATATAGTCACACAAGGCTACAAACTTCTTTAACTGCAGGCGTAATTTTATTAGACAAAAAGATTAAAATAAATTAATGGAAAGCTATTAAATATAAATAAGTTTAGAAGAATTCTTCAAACACAGCAAAATAAACAATGAAACTTATTTTCTAACACACTTGCAGAAGTCTCTATTTTACATCTTACATTTCTAATCTCTAGAGATTACATCTGTATATCTAAACTTTAAATTTGAATTAACTGATATTCCCTAGTTTCTGTTCTATGAACTGTGGAGTTTTCTTACATAAATGCTCATAAAGATAGAGCTTAAATTTTCTCAGCTTCTAATAACTTAGATTTCTAATCAAACAATCTAAAATTTGTGCCAATCTTAAATCCCCAATTTTATTAAGATCTTGAGAGCAGTAATTTATTTTTGGAAAAAATTCCAAAAACCCAGTTATTTGCTGAAAGAGAAAGTAACAAGTTTAGAATCCCTACAGTGTGGAAGCAGGTCATATGGCCCATCAAGTCTCCACTGACCCTCCAAAAAGCATTCAACCCCCATCTCTGTGACTCTGCATTTCTATGGCTACCCCACCTAGCCTGTGTATCCTGGACAGTATAAACAATTTATCATGGTCATTTCACCTAACCTGCACATTTCTGGACTGGAAGGAAACCAGGGGACCCAGAGGAAACTCATGCAGACACAGAGAATTTGCAAAATCCACACAGTCACCTGATGATGGAATTGAACCAGGGTCCCTGGTGCGTGAGGCAGCAATGTTTGCCACTGGGCTACCATGGTGCCCTGTTGTTCACAGCAAACTGCCCAGTCTTCAGGACAACATCAAACACAACACAACACCACACAACCCTGCCACAGCAACCTCTGCAAGTCATGCTAGATCATCAACATGGATACTACCATCACACACGGGAACACCACCCATCACTCGTGACTTGGCCAATGTTGTCTACCTCATATGCTGCAGGCAAGGATGCCCTGAGGCATGATATATCGATGAGACCATGCAGATGCTACGACAATAGAAGAATGGACATTGCACAAGTCACCAGACCAGAATGTTCCCTCCCATTTGTGGAACACCTCAATCAAGGACATTCAGCTTCCAATCTTCAGTTAAGTGTCCTCCAAGGCTGCTTTTGAGATACACAGCAACACAGAATCACTGAACAGAAACAGCTAACCAAGTTCTATACCCCTGGAGACAGCCTCAACCGTGATCTTGGGTTCATGTTGTGCTACATGTAAACCGCACCACACTTCTGTATCTGTAAAATCTTCATTACTGTCCTTTTTTGATGCCATCACCTTGATAACTTGTTAATTATTTTATGAAGTTATGGAATACTTGTTACTTTGGCATATGGCTCTTATATCCATCATGTTATTCCAGTCATTTGGTTTGTCTCCAGCATCATCATATTTTAAATTTTGTTTGTAATTAGTATGTTTGCAAAATAATGGCTCCTGCATTTGCTATCTCCGCTCAAACTTCTTTCAGTATTAAAGGTGATGTTCCTATTTGTTTACCATTAACCTTTTTAATGATGTCCTTTTGATTAATCATCTACAATAGCACACGTCGTAATCCTTCTTGGGTTGCACAGTTAATTTAACTTTCTCCTCTGTAAAATTAACACAAAATGCCAAATATGTATCTTCACTGTTCCCTTATTCTCAAGCATAAATCAATCTCTTCATATTTGAGTAGCTTTCAGAAACTAATTGGGAAAAATCATTTTCAAGTCCATCTCACCAAATTCCATGAGCGGCAATTATCAACAGTGCCCAGAATAATCCAGGCATAGGCATCAGATTGCAGTTTGCCACCGAGAACTGCCTTGGCTTGAAAAATCCATCTTCTGGTTTGCCATCTTAGAACCATTCAATCCCAAAGGGTACTTTCCTCCGAAGAGCAGGATAATCACTGGTGGCCATTAGGAAGTGTATTTCTGCCAAATGAGACCAGTTCTGCTAAATATGCGCTTGTAGTAATGGATTCTAGAGCCAACTGTTTTCACTTAAAATAAGTTGCCTGAAAGTCGTGTTGTTAATTACTGGTAATTTAATTGCTCGTTCTGGGCATTACCTATGGAAGTCCTCTTTTTGCACAATATCCTTACCTTGGTCTTGTGTTATTCAAGCTCCATGAAAGACCAATTACTCCCCACTTCCACCAATGAAATGCTTGCAAGAATAATTCAGTCTCTGGCAGTTTACGAGCTGCTTATGCATGACACCTAGGCATCAAAATGTGTGCCTGAAATTAAAGCCATCTCTTTTGCAGCTACCATCCATAATATTTGAGAAGCATTTTGTTCTTCTGTGAAGCTGTTTATTGCCAGCTATGCTCCTTCTATTGACAACTCAACTCCCAGTAATTTGAAAATCCATGCTTAGTCTATGGTCACCTTAATCCTTGTCTTTTGATTATTCCTAATCTTGTGGCAAGTCACAATGGAAGACTTCAAATCACCAATCTGAAGTGTTCCTCTTACTATTGCAAATCCTTGAGTCAGTGGTGTTAGAAATGAGGACTGGTAGTTGTGCTGTATGGGCTGCTGTGCTCTCAGTTGGCATTAAAGAAGAAGTATTGGATCAGGGCCTTGCTACAGTGCGGAAAGGTTGGCTGTGTCTGCAGAAGTGACTCCAGAACTTAGTTGATATTGCTGTTTAAACTTGCGATAAGGTAATTGGAATTTCACAATTGGGATGCTCAGTCACAAAGCTGTGACCCTGACATGTTAATTGCACCTGCAGATGTGGTTGCTATTACAGGAATTCCAGCAGCTGTCCTGCCTCTTCTTGTGATGCACAGTTGACAGGAGAGTAGATGCAAAAGTGACCATTCCCACTTCCAATCCAAGCTGGGAATATACAATAACATGGATGGAGCCCTGGTGTAGATGGATCTCACCCCAAATTTATCACTAGTTTGCTAAGTCATCATCAAAGCCCAGAAATTTCAGAATTCTGACGTTTTTCCATCTTCTTAATGAACCAAACCCAAATACATTAATTTGAAAAGTTCATTGTAATATAGGGCTCTAAATCATTGCATGTAGTTTATGGCACACCAGTAAATGAATGCCTGTTTATTTTCTGGACTGAATTATGTGCCACATCAGTAGAATGCCCTTCTTTTTAATTTGGAGGTGAGAAGTAAGGCTGTCACATGCAAGACCTTGCAGCATGGAATACGTTGCATTAATTTCTGTTTACAATGAATTATAAATATATGATACTACTCTTACTGTGCACTGCTTTATCACAGGAAAGATTCTGATCAAATATAGAACCTGATTTTGAGCCAAGGTCCTATGACATCACTAGTTTTTAATTTTGTTTCTTCATAACTTTGTAACGCTAAAATAATAACACAATAATCCCTGAATAATAACTAAAATTAATGGTTTGTAAAAACTCTCATTCCAGCATCTTTTTATGTTGCTTGATGTGTAGTTCATCAAAAGTGACAAGAAACTGATGATAAAGTGTATCTGTGCATGAAAGTACTGCAGTAAAATTGTCACAAAGGCCAAAAATTGACAATAAAATGTTGATGTATCAAAAATCTATCACGAGTCCATTGATATAATTTAACTTATGGAAAAATGACAAATGAGATGATAGTAAAAATCTTCTACTGAATATTTTATTTCCTTTGCACTTGCATGCTAAATTTCTTTCTCATTACCTAAAGGTATTGACTTCTTCCTGAGTTGAGTCCATTGTTGACCATTATTATGCATCAGCTTTGAGAGTATCAGAACATTGTTGAATTTTGAGTGGGGTAATGGAATAGTATTTTCGAAATAATTGAGTTTGTTCATACAGCCATATGTACTCACAGGGTTTATTAGATAGTGACTTGGGGCACTGAAACTAATTGATATACTCCTGTCACCTTTCACCTGGGAACAACTAACTTGTTGGAGATTCAGAATATATTTGTGACCTTCATGGTCTATGTATCTCATTAGCTTCCTCATTAAATACATGTGCACTCGGGAGCTAAATATTTTCTATGTACTTCACTCCCAGAAACTTTGCATTTAAAGACAATGTTCTGCATTTAGAAAGATGGATGTGGCTGCATGGGGAACTAAATTCCACTAAATCAAGGCTTGTAACTGTTTCATAAAATCACTAGAAATAATTAGAAGACATAGATGAAAATCAACAACAAATAATGGAAACGTTGATAAAACCTATGAAGAATCAAACTTATAGGAAACAACATCTGATTATTAATAAGAGAAAGGTGATGAAGTCATACTAACAGCAGAAAAAAGAGAAACTTTAAAAATTGTCATAAAAAACATTTGACCTTTTTAACAAAAATATTAAATCATACATGAAAAGAAGGAAGGATTGATATAGTATTCTTGCACCAATTATTCTGATAATTAATAATTATTAAAATACATTATTTTCTAGTAAAAATAAATGTAAGGGTCCAGATTTTGCAGGAACTCATCACTCACCTCAAAAGGTCTAACGTTAGTTGTGACCTTTCCTTTCCTTGTTTGTTAAATGCAGTCTTGGTGCAAAAGTAAATGAAATAGGGACATTTAACTGTTTGGGAGGCAAAAATGTTGCCTTCCTAATGCCTGAATGAAAGTTGGGAAATGTACTGATTGTAGATTAAAGACAAATTATTATTCCTGACAACAAGTGGCAGAAACCATTTGTTAAAAATATATTTTTACTGAAAAAATAGAGTTTTTAATATTACAACAAATACAAAACAATACAATTAAAAACAGTAGAAAAAAGAAGACAAGAAAGAAAACAGTGAAAAAACCCAACCCATCCTCATGTACAAATATATAAATATATATAGAAAAATATATAATAAAAATCCCAACTAACTATTTAACTAAATAAATAATAACCAACAAACTAATAAATAGTAATAACTCAACTCAGTCAAACAAGACACTCATACGTTCACAGTTCCTCCTCCTTGGATATTGGATTCGTAAAACACAATTGTTACGGTTATATAAAAGCCTTTATTAATGTGGCAGGTGAATCTATGTCCAGATATTACAAAAAGGGCTGCCGTGTCTTATAAAAATTCTCAGTTTTGTGGTGTACCATACTTGTGAGAAAATCCAAGGGAATATGCTCCATAACAGTCTTCCGCCAACCCGACAGGCCTCGGGGAGTTTTCAGAAACCCAAACTAGCAAGATATTCTTTCTTGCACCAGAAGTGAGGATATTGAAAAGTTTTTTCTTATGGGCATCTGCAGGAAACACACTGGGCGGGCCCAGAAGAAGAGCGATCGGGTCCTTCTTCACCCTTACACCCAAAATCCACTCCATTGCACCTGCCACAGTGCTCCAGTATGTAAGAAGCCTACCACACGACCAGAGACAATGGGTAAGAGTGCCCATACCAACCTTGAACTTGGGACATGCTGAAGATACCCCAGTTTTAAATTTTGACAAATGGTCCCAGCCAAGTGGACCATGTGGAGAATCTTCAACTGTAAAGCATGGGTCCGATTGCAAATTGACAACTTTCTTGCATTTTCCCAAATATCTTCCCATGTCTCTGAGGAGAGTTCAACACCTATCTCTCTCTCCCACACCCTGCAGAGTCGATCGAACTCAACTGAGGGGGCACGCCCCAGTTGATGATATAAAGTGCTGACAGAATGTGTACTCTGAGCACTGAACACCCTCTTCTCTATGTCGGATTTGTAGGGATCAATAAAAAGTGTAGTCTTTTTTTGAATAAAATCTCTAACTTGAAAAAATCAAAAGAGGTCACTGTTAGATAGCTCATATTTCTGCACTGATTAATCGAAGGACATCATTGTGTCTCCTCAAATAAATCACCCATGCAAGACATATCCCTAGCTGCCCAGCATTTGAATCCTGAATCTATCATTCCCAGTTGAAAACCCGGCACATTCACTATAGGGTATGTTTTACCAATATTGCCTTCCCTCTGCCGAATTGCCCTCCTTGCTTTAACAGTATTAATAACTATTGGGTTATCGCAATATTCCCTAACTGTCTTCATTTTGTCCAGAAACAGCAAGCTAGTAAGGGAGCACCTTGCCTGGGAGGCTTCAATATCAACCATATTGAAAGAGGGTCCCCACAGGCCCAATCAGTCACATAGGATCAAAGCTGAAAATGTGTTGCTGGAAAAGCGCAGCAGGTCAGGCAGCATCCAGGGAACAGGAGAATCGATGTTTCGGGCACGAGCCCTTTTTCAGAAAGGGTCCTGAAGAAGGGCTTATGCCCGAAACGTCGATTCTCCTGTTCCCTGGATGCTGCCTGACCTGCAGCGCTTTTCCAGCAACACATTTTCAGCTCTGATCTCCAGCATCTGCAGAGCTCACTTTCTCCACGTAGGATAAAAGCCAGCTTAGTTTGTAGCTTTTAATGTCCAGAAGGTCCACTCCCCCAGTCTGTGAGGCAGTTGCAGTTGCAGTTTGCCTAATTTAATGAAGGGCTACTTACGATGCCAATGTTGGCTTATTGAAAATTAGGGGGAGCATCTGTATAGGGTATAGCAAACGGAGGAGAATATATTTTTTTAAATAAACCCCCACACTACCGCCTAACTGCGGTAGTGCTTAATTTTTTTCCCCCAGCACCCATGTTGTGTGTATGCAGGTGTGAGACACAGTGAAAGACACAAGGCGCACAAATCTTTATTCAGTTTCCACCACCAGGAAGAAAGGAAACACCCGAGTGGCCAGTGACAAGCAGTGCCCTTCACATCAAAGGGCAATGCTGTGTGATCAAACAGTGAAGGGGAGGGCAGGGATTAAATCAAAATAGAGTTGGAGGGGGAAATAATGCACTCCACTCCCTGCGGCACCCACCTCTCCCTGAACAACTCCAGGGTGTTGGTGGAGACCGCGTGCTCCTTTTCCAAGGACACCCGGGCCCTAACGTAACCGCGGAAGAGGGGCAGGCAGTCGGCCCTAACGACCCCCTCCATGGCCCGCTGCCTGGACCTTTTTATGGCCAGTTTGGCCAGGCCCAGGAGCAGATCCACGAGGATGTCTTTAGACCTGCCCTCCCTCCTCCGTACCGGGTGCCCGAAGATCAGGAGCGTGGGACTGAAGTGCAACCAAAAGCAGAGGAGGAGGTTTTTAAGAAAATCAAAAAGTGAGTGCAAACACCCACACCCAATATACACGTGGTCCACGGACTCCACAGCGCCACAGAACAAGCAGTCGGGCTGGGAGTCCATGAACCACCACAATCTGCGGTTGCAGGGGACTGCTGCGTGCAGCACCCTCCACCCCAGATCCCCGAGAGAAAGGGGGAGGACTCCCGCGTAGAGAACCCTCCACTGGGGATCCCCAGCGCCCGGTGGCAAATGGGCACGCCAAGGCATGTCCGGGCGGTGGATGAGGGAGAAGAGGTGGACGGTGTGCAGCAGCATCGATACAGGGCCTGCCTTTTTATGTCCTTAAAAGGGACAAAATTAAAATTCCGGAGGCGGCTCAGGTTGTGGGGCACAGACTCCCGCGGGAAGTACGGGACCTTGCGCCTTGCGTCCGGGCTGGGGTGAGCGCGGACAGGATCCCACCGCACACCTGAGCATCCTCCAACTGGTGCACTACGTCGAGTCCGAGCACCGCTGTTTTAAGGCATCAGATGGCAGTGGCCACGTACCGGATGTCTACGCCTGCCCTGCTCGCTATGTCCTGCAGCAGCGTCCAGCCCAGGCCCCCGGCACCCAGCATGTCCCCGACCCTGGTCATACTTGTCGCCATGGCCCTCCCCTCCGACAGCCACTCGAACCCATGAGTACGGAGGTGCGGATTCCTGAGCAACAGCTCCCTGATGACAGCCGACGGAGGAGAATATTCATCTTAATAAGCATTATCCAATGCAACCACGAAACTGGAAGCACCTCCCATCTTTGAAGGTCTTGGTGATTTTGTCAAATAATTGAACAAAATTAGCTTTGAACAATCGATCCAGAACTGGAGTAATGAAAATGCCGAAACGAAGTCTTATGTAATTTTGACCCCACTTCTGGAGCTGATATATTGGGATCCCTATGAATGACCTCCATCAATGGTTCAATCACCAACATAAAAAGCAATGGTGAAGGGGGACCATCCTGCCGGCTGCCCCTAAAAATGTTAAAAATGCTTGATCGTACCCACTGGTGATGACTGCAGCGAGAGGGTCACTGTAGAGAACCTTTACCCATCTTATAAAAACTTCGTCCAAACCAAACTTGCACAGAGTATAAAAAAGGTACGGCCACTCAACTCAGTCAAATGCCTTCTCTGCATCCAGAGAAATCACCAATCCCTGTATTGACTGTTGTTGACATACTCGAATTACATTAAGCAGCTTCTAATGTTATTGGAGGATCTGCGGCCCTTTATGAACCCCGTCTGATCCTCTTTAAAAATAGAAGGTAACACAGTCTCTAGCCTTAACACAAGAGTCTTAGAGAGGATTTTAAAGTCCACATTCAAGAGTGAAATGGGCCAGTATGAAGCGCAGTTTCAAATACTCCCCATCATCCAAGTGTGTCTCCTGTTACAAAGCAATATCCACCTTCTCCTTTCTAAGATTCAAAAGTACCTTCTTCCTCTTAATTGGTGAGTGACTCCCCTTGATATTCCAGCACAGTTCATTTTTAAGAATAAGTGAAATATTGGCCTCTCTCAGAGACGGCGGGAGATAATCATGGTTGTATGAGTCATTAAACATGTTAAGCATTGGGCCTGCCAGTATGTTTACAATTGACTTATAGAATTCGCTGAGAAGTCAGTCAGGACCAGATGCAATTCCACTCTGAAGCTGCTTCACAACCTCCTGCACCACTTGGGGCATTGAAAAAGGAGGTTTTTTTGAGGTCACGCTCGGGAGCTTCAGATCCTTAAAAAAGATTCCATTTTGGCACACCCCCTCCTCACAATCCTCAGATTGGTATAATTCAGAGTAAAATCTCTAAAATGCCACATTAATCATTTTGGAGTCACATGTTAGGTTCCCAGACCCTTCCCTAATTGCCATAATGGCTTGAGGGGCACTCCTTTTCCTGGCGAGATATGCCAAGTATTTGCCTGGCCTGTCACCATGCTCATATAACCTTTGCTTTGCAAATGTAAGATCCTTCTTTACTGTCTGTGTGAGTACAGAATTCAATGCAGACCGCAGCGCCATAATCCTCTGTAGCTTGGCCAATGAGAGCCTGTCAAAGTAAGCCTCTTCGGCTGCCTTCAACCATGCTTCAAGAAGACAGTGCTGCTAGCCCTTCTGCTGCTTCCTACTGGCAGAGTAAAAAATAACTAACCCCCGGCATAGGCTTTGGCAGTTTCCCAAAGGATGGACGGGCTACTAACTGAGCCTGAGTTAATGTCTAGGAATGCCCTAGACATTAGAGAAATACTCCACAAACTTATTATCCCTGAGGATAAAGGAATCCATTCGGCAGTGCCTCAAACCCACCGTAACGTTCTTAACCTTAACCAACAGGTATAGTGAGCATGATCAGAGATGGGAATATTACCAATTGTACAAGATGCCACCAAGTCCAGGATTGCCACAGGGGTCAGAAAAACATCAATCCTGGTGTGACATCTGCGTGGATTGGGAAAAAACATAAAATCCCTGCCCTATATGGTGGAGATGCCTCCAGACATCCACCAACCCTACCTCCACACAGATCTACCAAATGTTGAGTTTGTACAGAGGGTTTCGGGGAGCCCTTGGGCAACCTGTCTACCATGGGATCCATGAGACAGTTAAAATTTCCCCCTATTATGATATGCCGGGACTCAAGACTGATCAGTTTAGAAAACGTATCTACCAAAAATTTGAGATGAGCTGGAGGGCAATAAACATTTAAAATACCATACTCTTCCTCTTTTATCAGGGCTTTAAGAATTACAAACCTCCTGTGTGTGTCTTTAACACACTCTAGTAACTTAAATGGGAGATTCCTTCTAACCAATGTAGCCGCTCCCCTACCTCTGGTATTAAATGATAAGAAGTAAACCCGATCAAAGCCATTCTGCTGTGGGTTCAAATACTCCCCATCATCCAAGTGTGTCACCTGTAACAAAGCAATATTCACCTTCTTCTTTCTAAGACTCAAAAGTACCTTCTTCCTCTTAATTGGTGAGTGACTCCTCTTGATATTCCAGATACACCACTTAATCAAGTCATTAGCCACAATCTTCTGCAGTAACATTTAAATTCCAGAGAGGAGGAACTCAAACCACAAATTGCTGAGCCTTAGTGTCATATGATCCATCAAACATGGACTAAACTACATAAACTAAAACCACTATATTTAACAAATCTACAAAATTATCAAAGATTAAAAACAAAAACCAAAAAACAAACCAACATATAAAGAGCCAATGGTGCTGAATAGGGGAACTCAGCCCCTGCCCAAAGGGGGCAACTACCCATCCCAAACTGCCCATAAGTAGGTATCTAGCCATTCCAACCATTTTCCCTTCTCCTAGCTAGAGCCACATCACAAACACAAGCAGGAAAGAAAGTAAATACACCATGGAACAACAATATGAATAAAGAAAAATGTTTTTTTTTTAAGAATAAAAGGGTAAATACTCCACCCATCCTTTGGTATAACTTAACTTAGAAATTGAAAGTACACATCTCAAATGCCACCAAACATAGTTTAAACCAAATTATTAACAATAAAAAAAGAAAAGAAAGCTCCAACCAGACTTCCTCTGATTTAAAAAAAACACATACCCAAACAACACCACTATTTGTATATACCAAATTGTTCAGATTAGGTTAATTTGTTCACAAAGTCTCTTGCCTTCTCCGACATGTCAAAGAGATGTATGGATCCACCTAAGGTAATCCGAAACACTGCTAGAAACCTCAGAGAGTACTGAATCCCAAGCTCCCTCAGTCTTCTCTTGACCCCATCATAGGACTTTTGTTCCTGGATCACCGCCACTGAGAAGGCCTGGAAGAACATGATCTTAGAACCCTCGTAAATTAGGGCCTTCGAATCCTTCCGCTGGACTCTGGAAGCTTCCACAATTCTCTCCTTATCTCTGTAGTGATGAGACCGCACCAGGAGAGGATGAGGACGTTAACCCAGACCTGAATCCATGCTGTGACCCAGTGAGCCCTCTTTATCTTCAAGCCTCTTGTGCCAGCCTCCAAGTTAAGGAATTTCGGCAACTAGTACTCAATAAATTCCACCGGCCACTCACCTTCCTTACCCTCAGGCAGACCAACAATCTGAATAGTTTGTCTCCTGCCCTTTTTCTGAAGATCATCCACTTGGTCACGCAAACTACAGACTTGCAACTCCAGGGCTTGGATCCTATTCTTGAAGGAACTGATATCAGCTTCTACCACTGTGACTCTGTGCTCAACCTCATCCGTCCTCTTTTCCAGGACTCCCAGCTGCTATCTATGCTTCTGCAGTGTGATAGGGATTGGGGTCAGCTTCTCCTCTGTCTGCTTCCGCAGCATCTCACGAGATTTCACGAGTTTGTTCACCGGGGCCTAGTAGGTAATCGAACCAGAGGATCCTGCAGGCAGGGCCGTAGGCCTGGCCTCGGACGCTCCTCCTCCCTTCTTCAGCATCTCTGTACAGTAAATACACAGGTAAGTCCATTTTTCACAGTTTCCTGGGACTCCACGACCTTTCTATAGTCCCAGGATATCGCGATGGTCCGGGTTGGGCAGGTTAGAAATTCGTCCCACTTTTGCTGCAGTGCAGAGCTCTGCAACACAATCCTCCTCAATCACTGCCATCTTGGATTCCCCCAGAAACCTATTCTTAATGCATTATCATTATCATTATCATGCATCACTAAAACACATGGTCCCAGATTAAATTGCACCTATGCAATTGAGTTGGCAGCAGATGAAAACCACATGCCTAAAAATTCATGACTGGTTAAAATGGTCTGAAGCAAAATAACTAGTCTTCTTGCTGGATCTGGAGTGAGTAGAGCTGTGTTTCTTGTATGTGAGGCTTTGCTGGATCAGGGAGATGTTGAACTGTTGCAGTTGCTCAGGAGGATCGGGACATGGTTCTCCAAGGGAGGCACGTCATGTCACTGTTAAGAAGAGTCATAGGGAACAGAAGGAGAGAGTTGGATGATAGATGGAAGATCAATTTCTATCAAAACTACCTCAAGCAGGATTGAGATGCGGTTAATTGTGAGGCTGGAAGATTCAAGATTATTTGAAGGCTGGTTGATGGAGGGAGGGTTAGGAACAATGAACAACAATGAACAACAATGAACAATGAACAACGAGGAACAACAGTAGTCTATTCAGCCCCTTAAACCTGCTCTCCCATTCTGGATCATGGCTGATCATTCACCTTAGCTTCATGTTCTCATGATATCCCCACATTCCTTGATGCCATTGGTAATTAGAAATCTATGAACTTCACTCTCAAATTTAATGACTGATTTTTCATAAATGTCTGGGATAAGGCATTCTAAAGGTTCACCATCCTCTGAGTGACCAACCTCTTCTTCTTCTCAGTATGAACTATTCTGAGACTGTTCTATTTCCATCAGCTAGGGGAAATATTCTTTCTGTATTTACCCTGTCTAGTCCCTTAAGAACTTTGTAACTTTACCTGAGATCATCTCTCATTCTTCTAACCTCTAAACAATCATTCTTCATAGGACACAACCAGGAATCAGTCCAGTAAACATCTTTTGCACCCTTTTAATGGCAAGTGTACCCTTCCTTAGACAGGAGAACCATAACTATGCACAATACTCCAGAAACAGTCTCATCAATGTTTTATATATTTTTCTAACTGCACCTTTACCCTAAGGGAAGCAAGACTTCTTTGTTGCTGTCCACATATCCTCTTTGTGATGGGGAAAACATGCCATTCATCTTACAAATTGCTGCCTTCACTTCTAGGATCTTTTCAACAAGGACACCCAGGTCCACTTCCTGTTCATTATCTTAAAATGGTGCCCCCTGGTTGCTGACCCCAATACTGAAGAGTAAATCTTTCCCTATCTCTGCTTACTATGCCTCTCAGAACTTTGGACATCTCAATCAGATCCCCCTCAGCCTTTCTGCTCTCATGAAAACAAAAAATGCTGTCTCTCTTCATAGCTGAATTTTTCCAGCCCAGGCAATACCTGGTGATTCTTCTCTGCACTGTTTCTAGTGCAATTACATCCTTCCTGTGATGTGATGACCTGAACCGCACACAGTTCTGCAGCTGTGACCTAACTGACATTATAGACAACTTCATTATAACCTCCTTGCTCTTGTATCCAATGCCATTACTAATAAAGGCAAGTATCCCATATACAATCTTAACCATGTTAGCTATGTGTTTTCCCACCTATAAGGATCTACTGAAATGCACACCAGGTCACTCTGACTCTCTGTACTTCCTTGGCTTCTACATTCATTGTGTAATCCCTTGCATTGTTAGTCCTCCCAAAACGCATTACCTCATACTTTTCAAGATTAAATTTCATTTGCCACCTATCAGCCCATCTTACCAGCCCATTGAGATTGCCCTCTTAAGATTTCTTTCTTGCTATCTACTATAACTCCAATTTTCTTGTCATCTGTGAACTTAGTGATCATACCTTCTATGTTCATGTCTAAATCATTAATGTACATGACAAACAGCAAGGAAACCCAACACCAAAGCTTGTGGTATGCCACCGGACACGGGCTCCCAGTCACAAAAACCATCACCCTCTGCTCCCTGCCACAAAGCTTATTTTGGATCCAATTTGCCAAATTACCCTAGATCCCTTGGGCTTTTAGCTTCTTAACCAGTCAGCCACATAAGACCTTGTCAAAAGCCTCACTGAACTACATCACAACAACTGTACCACCCTCATTCACACACCTTCTCAAAAAACTCAGTCAAGTTTGGACGACATGATCTCCTTCTTAGAAAGCCATGTTGACTCTCCTTCTTTAATCCTTGCCTCTCCAAATGGAGATTAATTCAGTCCATCTGAGCTTTTGCTAATCATTTCACTTCTACACATGGTAGACTCACTGGCCTAAAATTTCTTGGTTTATCCTCACACTCTTCCTGATTAACGGTTCTACATTAGCTGTCCTTGAGGTCTGTGGCACCTCTCCTCTGGCCAGGGAGGATTTAAAAATTAATATCAGAGCCTCTGCAATCTTCTGCCTTGCCCTCCACAACAATCTGAGATACATTGCACCGAGGCCCGGGTTTAGCCTCCTACGTTCACTAATATCTCGTCTTTCACAATGTTAATTCATTCAAGTTTAAAATAAACACCCTCCCTGATTTCTACTTATTCAGGGCAGCATGGTGGCTCAGTGATTAGTACTGCTACCTTACAGCACCAAGGATCCAGGTTTGATTCCAGCTTCAGGCAACTGCCTGTGTGGAATTTGTACATTCTCTCTGTGAATGTAGGTTTCCTTGTACAGTCCAAGGATGTGCAGGTTAGGTGATTGGTTATATTAAATTGCCCATACTGGCCAGGGATGTGCTGGCTTAGCCATGGAATATGCAGAATGTTAGGGTAGGGGTATATGTCTGGAATGGATACTCTTCAGAGGGTCAGTGTGGGCTTGTGCTGAATGGTCTGTTTTCACACCGTAAGGATTCTATATTGTCCTTCTCTGCAGTGAGTACAGATACATAGTATGCATTTAAAACTTCAGCTATGCCTTCCATTTCGACACAGAATTTGCCACTTTGGTCCCTAATGGGCCTTACTCTTTTCCTGCTTATTCTCTTGTCCCTAACATACTTGTATATCATCTATGGATTTTCCTTAATGTTATTCACAACTGTTTTCTCCAAGTCCCTTCTTCACTCTCCTAATTTGCTTTTTAAGCAAACCCCTGCATTTTCTACACTCCTGTACCCTTTTGAGCCTTCAGTATTTACCAAAAATATTTTCAGTCCTTATCCAATCCTGTACATCCTTTGACATCCAGGGTTCTCTGGACTTGTTGATCCTACCTTTCACCTTTATAGGAACATGTTGGCCCTGCACTCTCACTAATGTCTCTTACTGCTCAAATGTGAATTTTCCTGCAGTCAGCTCCCATTCCACTTTGGCCAGATCCTGTCTTCATAAACTTCAAATTCAAACTCCAATTCAAAACCTATATTTACAGTCCATCCTTGTCCTTATTCATAATTACTTTAAATCTTACTGCATTATCACCAAAATGCTCCAATCACCACCAAATCCTTCACTTGTCTGATATCATTCCCTAAAATAAAGTCTAGACTACACATTCTCTCTCTCCAGAACTTTCTGTAAGCTGGCAAAGAAATCTCTTCTGAACACATTTTCATAATTCTGCCCCTCAAATCCTTTCATACTTTATCAATCCCAGTTAATCTATTTTTGTGGTCTAGCTATTTTGCATTCAATGTCTTTATCTAGAAAGTTTGTATTCACTTGTGAGACATGGGTGTCAATGGCTGGCCAGCATTTATTGCCTATCCCTGGATATCGTTCAGAAGTGATGGTGAGCTGCCTTCTTGAACCGCAGCTGTCCATGTGCCATTGGTCAGTCCAAAATGCCCTTAGGGAGGGAATTCCCTGGATTTTGAACCAACAACAATAAAGGAATGTTGATATATTTCCATGCCAGGATGGTGATTGGCTTGGACAGGAATTTGCAGATACTGGTGTTCTCATGTACCTGCTGGCGTTGTCCTGTCAGGAGTTTGGAAGGTGATGTCTAAGGATCTTTGGTGAATTTCTGCAGTGCATCTTGAAGATAGTATACACTGCCTCTACTGAGCATCAATAGTGGAGGGGGTTGATGCTTGTGGATGTGGTGCCTATAGAGTGGGCTGCTTTGTCTTGGAAGCTTCTTGGAACTGCACCCATCCAGGCAAGTGGGGATTATTCCATCACACTCCTGACTTATGCCTAGTGGACAGGTTTTGGGGATTCAAGACGTGAGTTACTCATTGAAGCATTCCTAGCCTGTGACCTGCCCTTGTAGTGACTGCGTTTATATGGTAAGTCCAGTTGAGTTTCTAGTTAATGATAACCCTCAGGACTTTGATAGCGGGGAATTCAGTGATGGTAACAACATTGAAAGTCAAGGGATGATGGTTAGATTGTCATTGCCTATTGTCGGCCCAAATCTGGAAACCTTGTTTCTTTTGAAAACAAGCTGCTTCAGTAACAGAGGAGTCACAATGGTGCTGAACATTGAGCAGTCATTAGCAAATGTTTCTATTTCTGACCTTTTGACAGAAGGCAAGTCATTGATGAAGCAGCTAAAGATGGTTGGGCCTAGGACACTGCCCTGAGGAACTCCTGCAGTGATGTCCTGGAGGTGAGATGACTGACTTCTAACAACCACAACCATCTTCCTTTCTGCCAGGTATGACTCCAATCAGCAGAGAGTTTGCCCCTATACCCATTTATTCCAATTTTGCTGGGCTTCTTGATGCCACACTTGGTCGAATGCAGCCTTGATGTCAAAGGCTGTCACTCTTACCTCACCTCTGGAATTCAGCTCTTTCATCCATGTTTAAAGAAAGGCTGTAATGAAGTAGGAGCTGATGGCCCTGGTGAAACCTAAACTGGGCATCACTGACTGAGTTATTGCTTCAGAAATGAGATAACGAGAATCCATAGATAGTATATTCCTGTTAGAGTGAAAGGAAAGGCTGGTAGGTGTAGGGAATGCTGGATGACTAAAGAAATTGAGGGTTTGATTAAGAAAAAGAAGGAAGCATATGGTCAGGTACAGACAGGATAGATCAAGTGAATGCTTAGAAAAATAAGAAAGGTAGTAGCAGTATACTTAAGAGGGAAATCAGGAGGGCAAAAAGGGGACTTGAGATAGTTTTGGCAAATAGAATTAAGGAGAATACAAATACTTTATGGACAAAAGGGTAACTAGGGAGAGAATAGGGCTCCTCAAAGATTAGCAAGGTGGCCTTTGGGCGGAGCTGCAGAAAATGGGGGAGATACTAAACGAGTATTTTGTATCAGTATTTACTGTGGAAAAGGATATGGAAGATATAAAATGTAGGGAAATAGATGGTGACATCTTGAAAAATGTCCAAATTACAGAGGAGGAAGTGCTGGATGTCTTGAAACACATAAAGGTGGATAAATCCCCAGGACCTCATCAGGTGTACTCTAAAATTCTGTGGGAAGCTAGGGAAGTGATTGCTGGGCTTTTTGCTGAGATATTTGTATCATCGATAGTCACAGGTTAAGTACCGGAAGACTGGAGATTGGCTAATGTGGTGCCACTGTTTAAGAAGGGTGATAAGGACAGGCCAGGGACCTATAGACCAGTGAGCCTGACATCGGTGTTGGGCAAGTTGTTGGAGGGAATCCTGAGGAACAGGATGTATTCGTATTTGGAAAGACAAGGACTGATTAGGGATAGTCAATATGGCTTTGTGTGTGGGAAATCATGTCTCACAAACTTCATTGAGTTTTTTGAACAAAGAGGATTGATGAGGGCAGAGCGCTAGATGTGATCTATATGGACTTCAGTAAGGTGTTTGACATTGGTTAGCAAGGTTAGATCTCATGGAATACAGGGAGAACTAGCCATTTGGATACAGAACTGGCTCAAAGGTAGAAGTCACAGGGTGGTGGTGGAGGGTTGTTTTTCAGACTGGAGGCCTGTGACCAGTGGAGTGTCACAAGGATTGGTGATTGGTCCTCTACCTTTCGTGGAAATGATTTGGATGCGAGCATAAGAGGTATAGTTAGTAAGTTTGCAAATGACACCAAAATTAGAGGTGTAGTAGACAGCGAAGAAGGTTACCTCAGATTACAACAGGATCTTGACCAGATGGGCCAGTGGGCTGAGAAGTGGCAGATGGAGTTTAATTCAGATAAATGCGAGGCCCTGCATTTTGGAAAGCAAATCTTAGCAGGACTTATACACTTAATGGTAAGGTCCTGGGGAGTATTGCTGAACAAAGAGACCTTGGAGTGCAGGTTCATAGCTCCTTGAAAGTGGAGTAGTTGGTAGATAGGATAGTAAAGAAGGCATTTGGCTTGCTTTCCTTTATCGGTCAGAGTATTGAGTACAGGAATTGGGAGGTCATGTTGCAGCTGTTGGAATATTGCGTGAAATTCTGGTCTCCTTCCTATTGGAAAGGTGTTGTGAAACTTGAAAGGGTTCAGAAAAGATTTACAAGGATTTTGCCAGGGTTGGAGGATTTGAGCTATAGGGAGAGGCTAAACAGACTGGGACTGTTTTCCCTTGAGCATCGGAGGCTGAGGGGTGACCTTACAGATGTTTACAAAATTATGAGGGGCATGGATAGGATAAATAGACAAAGTCTTTTCCCTGGGGTGGGGGAGTCCACAACTAAAGGGCGTAGGTTTTGGGTGAGAGGGGAAAGATATAAAAGAGACCTAAGGGGCAACATTTTCATGCGCAGGGTGGTATGTGTATGGAATGAGCTCCCAGACGAAGTGGTGAAGGCTGGTACAATTGCAACATTTAAAAGGCATTTGGATGGGTATATGAATAGGAAGGGTTTGGAGGGATACGGGCCGGGTGCTGACAGGAGGGACTAGATTGGGTTAGGAAATCTGGTCAACATGGACGGGTTGGACCGAAGGGTCTGTTTCCATGCTGTACATCTCTATGGCTCCATGAATCTAAGTGGTACTTGATAGCACTGTTGATGACACCTTCCATCACTTTACTGTTGATCAGGAGGAGAATATGGGGCAGTAATTGGCCGAGTTGCATTTGACCTGTTGTTTGTGCACAGGACGTAGCTAGACAATTTTCCACATTGTCAGGTAAGTGCCAGTGTTCTAACTGTACTGGAAGAGATTGGATTGGGGATTGGCAAGTTCTAGAGCACAAATCTTCAGTACTATTACTGGAATGTTGTCAGGTGCCATAGCCTTTCTAACCCTTTCTTGATATCACATGGAATGAATCTAATTTGCTTTACTTCTCCTTTGCTCAATTCCAAAATTCTTCCAATCTGCAAACTCACAATTGAAGCTAATGGACTTAGTACTATCCTTTGACCTTGTACTATCTTTAACTTCCCTTGTTAGCCATTTTTGCCTTAACATTGTGTTTCTTTTTTAAAAAAACATGAATTCTTTAAATACTAGCCATTGCATATCGAGTCATGATACTTTAAGATATTTTTCCAATCCATCACAGCCAACTTCCTCTTCATACCTTTATAATTGCCCTTGACTTCCATCTCACATTTCCATCCTCCTCATGTGTGAGTTTAAACCCTCCCCAACAACACTACTTAACAAGAAAGACTGTAAAGTTGAACTTTATTTCTTTATTTTTCTGCCTTTATATTCTACATTTTATTTCATTTTCTGTGCTTTAATTTGGCACCAGAGAGTGGTGACACTTTTCAACACTTCGCTGTATTTTGTAACAAAATACACATGACAATAAACACATCAAAACAAATAAAATATCTCCATGTTATTAGTCCCAGCCTTACTGAAGGGTAACCCATTCTTCATCTGCAGGTTCTACCAGTCACAGAACTGGTCCAATACCCAAATCCCCTCCCTCCTATATCATTTGACGAGGTGTGTGTTCAGATGTTTGGCTGGTTGAGAATGGAGATGCAGGTCCAGACTATCAGACAGCAGCTCACAGGTGATGAGGGGATGTGGGGTTTGGTTGACAGATGGTTGATCAAGGATGATGGTGCATGGAGTACTGGCTAAACTGATGAAGAGAGGGTTGTAGGTGATGAAAGAGACAAACAGATGCCCAAACAGAAGTTGTCCAAATCCAGTTGTAGCAAAGGCCAGAAAGACAACGAGGGGTGCAGAAAGAGAGTCAGCCATCTGAGGATGTTGGCAATGAGTGGCTAATGTCACTTTAATCAAATATACTCAAAATAATTACCTGCAAATTTCAGAAAGACAATGTCAAAGACAGCTACAGGCAGTCACTGACCTATGCAGGAAAACCTAAAATCCCTTGGAACTATCGAGCCTATCCCAGCAGCCTTTGTCATTAGAGCTTTGGAGTTTTGTGCCACTGTCCAGGCACCTATGTAATATGTCCCTGTTTGTCATACACAAATTGCTAAAGCAATTCGCCAGTACTGTTTTCAAAGAGGCTAATGATTTTGTTTGACTCCTCACTGATCTTGAGAGCTAGGCTGCTAAAGCTACTGGATTTGGCTCCACACCTGGATTTCCATAAGTATAAAGAACAAATGATTGTACAACTGGCACTAAGCTTAGAGTCACTGATCTTTTCATCAAGGCAGTATTTGAGTGTGGCATCAAGGAACACTAGGAAAATTAATGGAAACCAGAGGGAAATCTCTCTATTTGCAGCACTTTTGCTGATGCCTGGGAAAACCAGTTTTCAAGAGTGGATTTTGCTACAAGTGAACCTGCTAACTGATTTTATGAGTAAACGTTTTTGGCATTGATGCCTGTTAACAAACTGTTGCAGCAGCACATCCTTTGGAGAAGCACAAAATCACCAACAGCAATTTCAGGATTTCAGAATTATTCTGCGTATCTGCTGATTTCAGAAGGTGCAGTCGGTTTTAATGATGTAATTACAGTGAAGATTGACAACTTTGCCATCAATACCGTCACAAACTTCTGAGTAGTATGTATTGAGGTGTATCGTTCATTCCTGTGTTGATGGGCTTGATCTGACAAATTGCCTCAATTCTGGGTTTGTAAGCCATTCATAACTGAGAGAAGATTCATTTTGTATTGAGGTCTTAATTATACCATTAGCAAGTTCCAAATCAATCACAATCTACAAATTTAAGACCACATCAACAACTGAACAGAAATATCTGCCAACAGAAAGTTTCACATTGGAAAAAAGTGCAGGCTTTTACCATATTAAAAATTCAAATGACTGGTAGTCTTACTTCTAAAAGGAATATTTTGTCCATTCAAGATTATTACACGAAAAAGGAAATAGCCAAAACAATCATTCTTTTAAAAATATACCTCAAACATACCAGCTGAAATTAAAATTTAAATAAGTGAAATTAAATAAACTCTATTGATTCTTTTTTTATTTAAATAACTGGCTCCATATATTATACATTAACTTAAATCTCTGTTAAAGTTAATGTTCCCATTTATTTACAATTTGATGTTAAGCACTATTTTCAGCTTCAACCAAATAATTTCAACCACTGGTGTGAAAGATTGAAAAACTGAGCCAATATAAGGAAAGTAGAAACAAAATCAGTCTGGAATCATAAATTCAGTTTTCTAGTTGTAAATTGTTATTAAAATACCCTCTGGATATAAAACTGTGGCAAAATCATGTTTCTTGAAAGATGAAAATGTAAACAATGAAAACATTTGTTTGAACAGCCTGAAAACATATTCAAGTTTGCATTTATAAATTCAAACATTATTGTATGCTGGAAGATTTAACTTCAGACTTGAACTCCACAGTAAGTTCACAAATCAGTATCATCTAAACTGATGTTATCACTGGTTATGTCCAAAGACTTGAAATAAAAGAAAAATCAGTGAACAAATTCTTCTCAACAGTTATCATTTATCATCTATTTTAAGTTTGGATGTTACTCATTTGGATAAATGCATCTTCTTACTGAGTAAATGTTATGATGCTTATTAATTTATTTAAGGAATATAATTCCCCAAAGCTGTAATTAGCAACAACCCATATAATTGAACCATTCATTTCAGACAGAAATAGTGAACTTCTCAACAGAAAAGAAAACCCACACTTCGTATTACTCAAATGATAAAGTGCATCTGTTATTTATATGCCCCAAATACCGCAATCTCTGGGAACAGATGTTCCTGTCTCTCCCACTGAGTACCAACTTCCATTCTTGTAGACTGGTTGCTATCTTCAAATCAGGATGGTTTAAAATTTTATTGGTGCATTTCAGTTCCAGTCTGCAACAAACACAAGCAGTAACATATTAGAAAGTGTAAATCATTCAGGTTTCTTTCTCTTATCTCTTTAACTTCAGTAAAAAAAAACTTTGAGGAACAGAAGCAAAGTGATGTTCCCTTCAATAGTTCATGTACCAGGAAGATCCTTATGCACCTCCTCACCCCATTCTGCACAAAGTACCTGATTGTTTCTCAAACAACTTCAGAACTTTTCACTTTGCTGTTATAATCAGAAACCCATTTGAAGGTTCAAACAATCTTTGTGTGAGGGACTAATTTAACTTCTATTCATTTCAGTATGTGTTCCCCCAATCCTACTTCCAAAATGTAGTTTGTTATTCCATATACACATTCCTATAACATTCATGTCTTGCAAAACTCTATAATATTTTCTTTAAGAGACTAAAAAGTTCTCCAGTCTTTCATCATATATAGATAGAAACATAGAAAAGAGGAGCTGGAGGAGACCCTTCAATATGATTGGGCCAATTCCCTATCTCAATGCTAAATTACTACCTTTTTCCTTTGCCCCTTGATACCTTTTAAAACCTAAACATTTATCATAAACCAGACCCTGAACATTGTAGAGCAGACCTGTGGATATTTTCTGTGCTCTCTTTAGAACCTCAATGTCTTTTGGCTGAACAGGCAATTTCAAGACACATTATGGCCTATGTACCTACAAACTGATCATAGTTTCTTTTGGCTTCTTTCCATTGTTTTGCTGTTTCCCAAACAACTTCATCCACCTATCGCATTCCTAGTTACCTTCCTCCCAACCCCACACTCCTCCCGTTTATCATTCAGCCCCCTTGCCCCCTCCCCCACCCACATTCACGATGAAGGGCTTATGCTTGAAACGTCGACTCTCCTGCTCCTTGGATACTGTCTGACCGGCTGTGCTTTTGCCAGGGCCACAATTTTTGAAGCTGATCTCCAGCGTCTGCAGTCCTCACTTTTTCCTGTTTCCCAAACAAGTTCATAAACTGAGTAGCTAATAAATGCCTTTAACATCTGGACTTGGGCTGACAAGTGCCAATTAATATTGATGCAAGATAATGTGTTAAGTACTGGATATTTTGACCAAGAAAAGGTTCAATCATCCTCAATCTTCAAAAGTGCCATGATTGCTGAGTACCAGCATCAGCATCCTATGTCCACCTTGATCAGTCATTTCACTGAACACACCAGTAGCAGACTTTGGTTACAGTGCTTCAATGATGACCACCAATGCAACTGTTTGATTGTATTGTCCATACAGAGGTAGATAGATTCTCGATTAGTAAGGGGATCCAAAGTATGGGGAGAGGGCAGGAGAATGGTGTTAAGAAACATATCAACCATGAACAAATGGCAGAGCAGATTGATGGGCTGAAAAGCTTAATTCTGTTCTTATGTCATATGGTGTTATGAATAACCAAATATTTGTAAGTAATCAATCTGAATGAATACAGCACATGGAAGTCTTCAAAGAATAAATCATTAATTAAATTTATGGTTCTTTCAAAATTCAACAGCACCAACTTCTCAGCCACATCCTTCTAATTAAAGACAGAGATTTCATGTTTTGTCCACTTAAGGATATCTTGAATGATCATAACCATTTTTACATTGCAAATTCTCCACTTGTGTATCCATTTTCTCAAGAACATGGATAGGATCATATATTAAAGCAGTGCAAAACGGCAACTTCAGTTAGATTCATCTTTTGACTCTGTATAAAATAGTCAATTCCCCATAGCAGCTTTAAGTGTATAGTATATATTTATAATAATAAACAGTTCTTGTCAGCCCTCACTTTTTGGGTTGATTTGTTAGGCGGAGTTTGACATATTTGGAGGCATAGTTGTTGCATGGAAAGTTGGAAAATGTGACACACATGCGACGCAGAGTGCAGAGATAAGAATGCAGAAAGTGGGGAGCCCAATGACAAAGTTAACCTGGGTGAATGGATTGGTTGATGGGATGGAGCCTGGAAATATGATATATGAGATAGGAATGGGATGGGGGCAATTACATTTTGGTTAGAATATGATGGGAGAGCAAATGGCCTGGGAAAGGGGGACTGCATTGAGGGTAGATAACAGATGAGCAGACAAGGAGCAATATATTGGGATGAAAGGGAAGGATAAAGGCTTAGGCAGGCAGCAGGAGAGAGAATGGGTGGAAGCTAACAATATGGATGGTATTGGAAGGGATAGGATGGATTGATGGGGATGATGTGAGGGATGAAAGGAATGGTATGGGTATAACATAAGAAAGATGACATGGGAGAGATGGAATGGCATGGTATGGAATAGGATGGCAAGTAAGGAGGGATAGCACGATAGGGAATAGTATGGGCGGGATGAGATGATGGAATTGGTTAAGCTTATTAATTTGACTATAAATAGTAGTGAGTTTCTGCTAGTTGCCTCATATTTCTGAATTTGTTTCAAATAGTTTTTGTCAAAGCAATAACTGATCCCAAATTGCAATCATATTTCAGAGCCTGTAATGGTTATCTCGCCCATATCTGCTGTCACACTAACAAGTGGCTTGACCAAGACAGTTCCTTGCTTATATCATAGAATTTTTCATATACTTACGATTAACTCCTCACTGTTTGTGATTACTATGTTCACTGGGTTAAATGTCTCTCTCTGCATTACAATTATGAAATCTGTAACAATAACTAATATGAACCATAGAAGTTTGGGAAAACTTTCTGCAATGGGGGCAACTGTAAGAAATTAGATCTAATATAATGACAAGTTAAGGCACAATAGCTTTACAAAATCATTGGCCTTAATTGGGAATGATGACCAGCTTATAAAGATGAAAAGCAAGGAAATAGTTGAGCTGAAGAGAGGATATTGGAAAGAAAGAAGGTGAGAATAAGGAAGTGAAGGCTGAGAGGTAACTACTGTTAATGTTTTGTTCATATCTCCATCTAAAGAGACAACTACTATGGCTGAATAAATCTTATTTATAATAAATTGTACTCCAAGTGTATAAATTGTCCATTGGAATCCTGTCCTCTTTCAAAATGCTATAATTGCCACCAACATCAAAAACATCATTCTCTGTAGTACTTTATCAACAAGACGTTTTACATTGTGGACCATGAACATCCTTGGTTCACGTCACCCCTGCTACCGAACCCCTAGGTACCTTCCCCTGCAACCAGAAAATATGCAAAACCTGCTGATACACCACCCCCCTCACCTCCATCCAGAGTCCCAAACAGTCCTTCCAGGTGAGACAGAGGTTCACCTACCCCTCCTCCAACCTAGTTTACTGCATCAGATGTTCCTGGTGTGGTCTTCTCTACAGCGGGGAGACCAAACGTAAACTTAAGGAACGGCCCACCAAGTATTGCATTGCAGGGGCCGACCAGACCTCCCAGTCAGCACCCATTTCAATTCTCCCAACCACTCCCTTTCCAACATGACCATCCTTGGCCTCCTCCATTGCCAGAACAAACCACAGCTCCTATTGGAGGAACAACACCTTATCTTCCACCTGGGCACCCTACAGCCCGGAGGACTCAACATTGAGTTCTCCAAATTCAAATAACCTCCCTCCCCATCCACCAACTCCCTTCCCAGCCCCTCCCCTTCCCTTCCATTGCTCCCTGCCACCAACCAGATTCATTCCTCCCATTGACCAACCAGGTTGTACCCTCTACCTGTCTTCACCTATCCCCACTTCACCATCCTGCCCCTGTCACCCCCTTTATCTGCAGCTCCCTCCACACCCACCCCCAGTCCTGAAGAAGGGTTACACCCGAAACATCGACTCCTGTACCTCCTGATTCTGGCTGGCTTGCTGTGTTCTTCCAGCCTCCTACCTGTCTACTTATTACTTTAGCAGCCAGTTGTGTTTTTCACTGTGAATCCCATGTTTGACTGAATAAAAAAATTGACATTTAATTGGAGATTTAGCCCACTGGAGAACATTAGAACTCGTTAAGTCATCTGAATTATTTTTGGACTTATTTTATCCTCTAGCTACTTTTGACTTTAAAATTTCCATCTGGTATGTCCTCACTTTAAATTGCAGTTGCGTATCTGAAAATCATAACTTTATGTGAAACAACTAACTGAATCAGATCTTCCCAACAAAACCAATGAAAACATTTTAGTTAGCTTCTGTTCATTGTTACTCAACAGAGTATAAAAAAAGGAGAGGATTTTTCACTCCCTTGGTTAATGTGAACAATAATGAAAAGGTTGAGAAAATAAAACTAAAGTTGGAAAATCAGATTCCTGATGTTGAGAAAAACGTCTCAATTTTACTTTAGGTTTAAATGGTGAATTCTGAATATTGCTTATGTCCGCAACTATCTTATTTCTGTGCATTTTTATCTCATTATAAGCTAAACACTACTCATTTCTATGTAGCTGCTATTTCTCCCTGAGAAAATAAATGGCCCCAGTTCCCAACATGATAGTCAGAGTGGTTACCTGGTGGCAGCAGCTTGTCACTTGTTTCTCCAGGCATTCATTCAACTCTGCCTTGACCACAATATTCCTGCATACTCCATAGACACCATCCTCTTCCATCTTTCATCAAACCACCAGCCTCACTACATCATCATGGCTGCTCTCAGACCAACACGCACACCATCTCAGCCTTTCAGGATTCACTTCTGGAGCTGAAGGATATTTATGGCTTGAAGCCTCCTCTAGGTCACTTTGCGCACAGGGATGCATGTGTATCTCATTCACTTACGTAGGATGCTATGTTTACCCTTTAGCTTATTTTCTTAGCACTTTCTATTTGGAGGTTCCATCCTCTGTGGTTTGCATTATTATTTAGTGCAAAGAAAGCACAATGCAACTTGCTAAAGTTTGGAGCTCTGAACATCAAGGGATTGTATATATTGTTGTAGGACATGAAGTTACCTCAATGTCACGTCCACACCAAGTGCCAGCATTATACATGGCAAACACCCTGCATGTGCTTCAAACAAATCTTCTTGACTGAAAATCAAAGGGGAACAGTCCTTAGTGGCATTGAGGGTGATGACGGTCAGGCAAGAGGATTCCATTACAGTCAAGGGAATCATTTGATTCCAGTCCAGTTGTTTGGTTAGTCAGATGCTTAGTCCTTCAGGATCAGTATTTTTGCAGTCAAGGGATTGAGCCATAATCAGACTGGCATCTCAAGAGCAATCAGCTCATGGATTACAGGTCGACCAGTTGGAATACTGTGGAGACATCAATCCAGGGATTCGACTGTGCTCAGCTGGAACTGTTCTGACAATTCAGTCTGAGGAGTGACCTACAATCAGGGGTTTGGGCATTAAGAGCCAGTGGGCTTACCAAGTGACAGTCTATGGAGTTCTGGGGAAAATGCAAAGCTAAGTGTAGGGTTCAGGTCTATTGCCTTGGATTACTGAAGGAATGAGTACTGTGAAAGGGAGCAATACAAAATCGAAGGGTGCAATCTCATACAGCTTAAAAGGAATGGAAAGAGGGAGGGTTTTCACAAGTCACTGTCATTCTGGCCTCAATACAGACGAGTGTATGGCCAACAGGGACATGGTAATTCACAAAGTTATGGGCTCAGGGGATAATTTGGGACATTTCTGTTCAGCCCCTTTATAACCGTTAACAGAGGGAGGTGAAAGGTCACTGGGGATCAACAACAGCAGCACAAAAAAGAATCTTAAGGATAGAGTGGGGAGGTGAGGTTCATACTACATCTCAGGCAGAAATTGCAAGTCATGAAGTTATCTGTGATAGAAAGTCAACTGCATACATAATGGCTGCCACTACATAGAGAGTGGGTGGAGTAAGTTAGTGTTTTTCTCTGTAGGGTTGAACATGCCTCTTTCAGGCATCCACTGATCCACTACTTACCTGGCATCAAATTGCATTTCATTAACAGCTCATTCTTTATCCAAGAATGTCCATGAGACATTATGACATCAAGTATTTCCTAATAAAAGTATATAAAATTATGAGGTGTATGGATAGAGTGGAAATGTCAAATATTAGAGGCCATAGGTTTAAGGTAAAAGGAGCTAAGTTTAAAGGAGTTTCTTAAACATTTTACACAGAGGACGGTAAGTGCGTGGAACTATGCCAAGACAGCTAGTAGAAGCAGATATGAAGCAATGTTTAAGAGACATTTGGATGGACGCATTAACAGGCAGGGAGTAGAGGAATATAAACCATGAACAGGTGGATGGGATTAGTTTCAATTGGCATCATGGTCAGCACAGATATAGTGGGCCAAAGGGCCTGTTCTACATTCTAAGTAATCACATCCATTACATAGTTTACACTAATTGTCCATTTAAAATGTTGGATAAGAAATCTATTCAGACACTAATTGAAAATCTCACTTGGCTTTACCATTTCTGAATTACATTTCATATGTGGTACTGGAAGATAACACTTCAGACCTGCCACATTTGCATATCTAAGTGTAAGTATGAATGTACCTACTTGAAAAGGTGCAAAACTTGACCTGCTCTTGAGAAATAAGGCAGGGCAGGTGACTGAGGTGTGAGTGAGGGAGCACTTTGGGGCCAGTGACCATAATTCTATTAGTTTTAAAATAGCAATGGAAAAGAATAGACTGGATCTAAAATTAAAGTTTGAAAATGGAGGAAGGCTGATTTTGACAATATTAGGCAAGAGCTTTCAAAAGTTGATTGGCGGCAGATTTTCACTGCTGGAATTGACTGCTGGAAAATGGGAAGCCTTCAAAAATGAGATAATGAAGGTCCAGAGACAGTATGTTCCTGTTAGGGTGAAGGGCAAGGCTGGTAGGTGTAGAGAAATTGAGACTTTGGTTAAGAAAAAGAAGGAAGTATATGTCAGGTATTGACAGCAAAGATTGAGTGAATGCCTAGAAGAATACAAAGGCAGTAGGAGTATACTTAAGAAGGAAATTAAGAGGGCAAAACTGGGACATGAGATAACTTTGGCAAATAGGGTTAAGGAGAATCCAAAGGGATTCTACAAATACATTAAGGACAAAGATTGACTAGGGAGAGAATAGGACCCCTTAAAGATCAGCAAGGCCATCTACTTGTGGAACCACAGGAAGATGGGGGAGACACTAAACAAGTATATTGCATCAGTGTTGTTTCAGGATATGGAAGATATAGAACATGGGGAAATAAATAGAGACATCTTGAAAAATATCCATATTACAGAGGAGGAGGTTTTGGATGTTTTAAAATGCATGTAAGTGGATAAATCCCCAGGACCTGATCAGGGAATACCCCAGAACTCTGTGGGAGGCTAGGGAAGTGATTGTTGGGCCTCTTGCTGAGATATTTGTATTGTCAATAGCCATAGGTGAGGTGCCGGAAGACTGGATGTTGGCTAAGGTGGTGCCGCTATTTAAAAATGTGGTAAGGGAAATCCAGGGAAACTATAGACTGGTGAGCCTGACATCGGTGGTGGGCAAGTTGTTGGAGGGAATCTTGAGGAACAGGATTTACATGTATTTGGAAAGGCAAGGACTGATTAAGGATGGTTCAATATGGCTTTGTGCATGGGAATTCATGTATCACTAACTTAATTGAGTTTTTTGAAGAAGTAACAAAGAGGATTGATGAAGACAGAGTGGTGGATGTGATCAATATGGACTTAACTAAGGAATTCCACAAGGTTCCACGGTAGACTGGTCAGCAAGGTCAGATCACATGGAAGAGAGGGAGAACTAACTACAGAGGAACCTCGATTATCTGACAGGCGGGCACTATTTTGTTTGGATAATTGATTATTAGGTTAATTGATTTTCTCTGGGGCTTGGAGTTGTCCGTGAAGTCAGCTCACATTCAGGAGATGAGGCAGCAGCACATTGCGTATGAGTCCTTGGCCCCTGCCTGTCCCAAAACCCGTCCCCCAAACCCTGTCCGGCCCCCGCCCGCCCCTCAACCCCATCCGCCCCCACCCTGCCACACCCCGAACCCTGCCCGCCCCCAAACCCGAACCCCATCCGCACCCCCAACCATCCTTCCACCCCTTCCACCCCCACCCCGGCCTCCTGCCCGCCCCCAAACCCCATCCGCCCCCACCCCCCCACCAGACCCCGTCCGCACCCCTGTCCGCTCTCCAATCCCGTCATTCCCTGTCCATGCCTGACCCCAACCCCGCCCTCCCATCCACCCCCATCCACTGTCCAACCCCTCCCCCCATCCGCTGCCACCCACCATCCAATCCCCGCCCATGCTCCCACCGCACAGCCAACCCTCCCTGCCCGCTCCAGGGCTGCTGAAGTGTACACTAACAGTAAGACTCCATTAACAAACACATAGATTTGTTCTCCATTTACCAACTTCTCAGAAAAAGAACTGGAATTGATATCATCAACCACAAGAGACCAAGACACATAAATAGCTAGCGGGACAGAACAGCAGTGCTTCATCGGAGGTTCATTGATGATGTTACTGAGTATGGTGATGAAACCTCTGAGAACAAATCTACCAGCTCAGCAAGTAAACTTAGAATCTGATCCACAACCTGAGCTACAAATCTTCTGTAAAATCACAGACCAGAATTAGATGTGTACAGATATCTTGGAGGTTTATGGTGCTCAATAATATTAGAGATAGAGAAAATGAAGTCCAAGGAAAGGTTTGAAAACAATGATGAAATTTTGTAAATCAGGACATTACTTCACTGGAAGCAATGTAGGTCACTAACGTCTTTCTCAATCCTATTTGTGCCTCCACTGGGAGATGGAAGTCTGGCTCCTGGAATCTGCACACACAGATTAGATTCCCCACAATATGGAAACAGGCCTTTCGGCCCAACAAGTCCACAACAAGACCCTCCGAAGAGAGACCCATTCCACAACCCTATATTTACCCCTGATGAATGCACCTAACATTATGGGCAATTTAGCACGGCAATTCACCTAACCTGCACATCTTTGGATGTCGGACAGAATAACGAAAAATGTAGGAGTTTTTCCTGAGAATGTGCAGTTGAGACGCACCTAGCGAGAAATCATGGCAAAATAATTGAAATGGAAAGATCTTCTATTGTTACTATATTAGACTCATGATAAAATTCCTTGAAAAAAATAATACCTTGTTGAATATTGAATGTAATTTAACTGAACATTTATAGCATACTAATTTCACAATCAATACCAAATCTTTCCTGGACCTGAAAAGCTGATTTTACATTTATGAAATATTGAATTGTCCCATAATGATAAAATTAATCGCCTTTTTAAAAGTACTATTTTAAAGTTTGTTTAGTTTTATTTTAACTTTCACTTAATACAATCACAATTATTTAACTTGCTATCTGAAAATTTAATTTAAAATCATTTTTTAAAAGTTTTTAGTTTGCTATCTGTGAGTATTTGAATCAAGGAGGTCTTGTTGCTCAGTAATAGATGTAATAAGAGGAACTTCTGTTTCAGAGTTTCCAGATTTGACCTCAGGACCTGATGGCCAAGAAAGGTGTGAGATAATGTGGTCAATAAAATGAATTATCTATCAATCTGTAAATCTTTCCAATTCACCTATGGCTGGTGATAGAAATGAGAGAATTCTCAGGTCAGCCAAGACTGTGTGAGAACTGCAGCACACCAGCCTCCCTACATTAGAAAAGTCTATGACAAGTTTTTGTCCTGAGCAAGTGTTATCCTTTCTTGAAGTATGCATATTTACACACTTTAAAGAAATTGACTATTTTCTTATTTGCAGACACCATTGCGACTGCATTCTAAGAGATCCCACTTAAATTGATGCCAGACTTAAACCACTGTTGGGCAAAAACCATAGCCACAAACATCACTAGGTATTTGTGGGCAACTTTCTTCAAGGTCAATGGTGACTATGTTAATTTGCCAATAACCACAAATTCCGGGCCACTTATTTTCTGTAATTTCTGCATTGTCTTTTGTAAAATAATGGGTATTTAAGACATATTTTAGGTATTATAGCTTGATGTTAATATTCCTTAAAATGGCACATTTTAAAAATATATTGATTGTCCAGAACCAACTCATTTAAATATTCATTTTAAAACATTTTTACCACTGGCGGTTGTTGGGAGGTTGAAGTGAGAGAGGGAATCTTAGAAATGTAGAAAAGGTAAAGTTAACTTAGCCTTATGAAATAGGCTAGATAGAAGAAAATTTGTTAACCAGTGGTGCATCAATTATTATTGGGGATGCTTGTAACATGAAGAAGGTGAGTTCAACAAAGTGAGGAGCTCTCTTCTACCTCGGTTGTAAAATGCTACCATAGATAATTAACTTATAAACATATGAAAGCATTTTTAAAGAAAAACTTGAGCTCTTCAAATGTATTTTCCCAAAAATCATGCATAACCTGTTTTTTTGTCATAAGATGTAAACCGCCGATCCCATGAATGAGGAAGAGGATTTGTAACCTTATGATGCAAATACTTACGGCATTTTCAGTTGTTCTGTACTGCTGCCAGGATGTTTTAGTATGAGATAAAAAACTTAGTTGCTGTAATAGTTCTTCCAAAGTTTCACCGTATCTACTGTACAATCATAATTGCCTGTTTCTTAGTGAAAACTGCCACCTAGTGGACCTTTCTAGGTATACACATTGAAAACACCCTCGTAACAAAGAAATTTCAAGGATGCTGTTTACATTGATGGGCAAATAATAAATTAAGTTCAAATCAATTAAAACGAACTTGTTTATAACTGAAGCAATTTAATTATGGATAATGTATGTTAAAATGAGTTTACTGAGTTTTAATCATGCTTAGAATATAAATTATTTCAATATTAAAGTTATGTTTTGTATCCAAATCTGTAATATTACATTCCTTAGAGTAATTTAGTCAGCAACATTGTGCCCAGCATAATAGCTATATCTTTTACGGAAAATACATTTTTTGTTTTTCACTTTTTCCTGCGATTTATTGAATCAAAATAAGAAACATATATAACATGACTTAGACAAAACACGGGCTGGATTTTAACTCTGTAAGTTCCTGATGGAAACATGTGCTAATCTCCCACTGATTCCAGCAAAATGAGGCCAGGGCAAAGCTGGTGACTAGGTAGGAAATAACTTGGATAATATAGGATTTTTGAGGAGCTTTGAGGAAACTAAGGGAAAGAGATCAGGGGTTGTGGAAATGTAATGTGTCTTTTGTAGGGCCCAGATTACTTCGTAGGATCCCAGTCGGCATATTTAAAAAAGGGTCCTGCTGATCGTGAGCAGACAACTTAGATACCCGTTCAGAAATGTGAATAAAGATAGGAACATCATGTAACCAGCCTACCACTGGTTTCATCTAACATTCCCAGCTTGGATATTTGTTCTTATTCCAGTAAATTGAGAAACAAGTGGATCACCGGAAATGAGCTCTAAATCCTATAAATATTTGCCATTGATAATAAATGAACCCTGTGGTTTTAAAGGTACAAAACTTAGGCACAAGTGGTAACATGGAGAAACAAAGTTAAAAGTAAGGCATTACCGTAGTTCTTGTATAAATTGGAAAATAAATGAATAAAGTTTAAAGTTAATATTATAATCGTTCCTAGTATTAAGTGGAAAATAGAGGAATAAAGGTAAAAGTCTTCCTTAAGTGCATTCCCTACAAGGGCTCAGTCTCCTCTGCTTTGATCCTCTGACCGGGAAACAGTGGACTTCCTGGTCTCAAGGCCGCAGATGCTGAGGGACCTCACTCACCAATACTTCGGTCTCGCTGCAACCACGTTTGGCTCAGGCGCACAAATGCTTCCACACACCAGGCCTCCACCAGTAACATGGTTGGCATCTCGCAGGTATTTAAAAGAAACCATACTAACACAATGTATGTACACTACGTATGGGACTGAGAGATATATCAGGTGGTGGAGAAATGTGTGTCTCCATTGGCTAGACAGTGTACAAGTAGCAGATTACTCCCTCAAACCTGTAAGATGTCTGCCAAGTAACATAGCAGGACATCCCTCCCAGTTGATAAAATACTCACAATAGTGGGGGCAGGCACTTACATAGACATCAGTTGGTCACTTAAAGGCTCCGACCAAAGAACACGCCCGTGAATTAAACACATTGATCAGAACTGTGGATCCAGTCCTTCAGAGTTCCTTACGCGCACTCATCCCACATACTTCTCATGCAGGCGACTTCTACTGTCTTCCAAAGGTACACAAAGCCAACACACCAGGACGTCCCATCATGTCGGGCAATGGGACCCTATGTGAGAACCTCTCTGGCTATGTTGAAGGCATCTTGAAACTTATTGTATAGGCGATCCCCAGCTTCTGTCCCGACACTACAGATTTCTGACAGAAACTCAGCACCCAAAGACCAGTCGAACCGGGAACATTCCTCGTCACAATGGACGTTTCCGCACTCTACACCAGCATCCCCCACAATGATGGCATCGCGGCAACAGCCCCAGTATTCAAAACCAACAACTGCTAATTTCCAAACACCATCCTACTACTCATCCGCTTTATCCTTGATCACAACGTCTTCACCTTTGACAACCAGTTCTTCATCCAGACACATGGAACAGCCATGGGGACCAAATTTGTACCCCAATATGCCAACATTTTTATGAACAGGTTCGAACAAGACTTCTTCTCTATGCAGGATCTCCAACCAACATTATACACCAGGTACATTGACAACATTTTCTTCCTCTGGACCCATGGCGAGGAGTCACTGATAAAACTACACAGTGATATCAACAAGTTTCATCCCACCATCAAACTCACCATGGACTACTCTCGACTATCTGTCTCATTCTTGGACACATGCATCTCCATCAAGGATGGACACCTCAGCACCACACTCTACCGCAAACCCACAGACAACCTCACAATGCTACACTTCTCCAGCTTCCACCCAAAACATATTAAAACAGCTATCCCCTATGGACAAGCCCTACGCATACACCGGATCTGCTCAGATGAGGAGGAACGTGACGGACACCTGGAAGTACTCAGGGATGCCCTCACAAGAACGGGGTACGATGCTCAACTCATCTAACACTAGTTCAGACGTGCCACAGCAAGGAACCGTAATGACCTCCTCAGGAGACAGACATGTGCTGCAACCGACAGGGTACCCTTCGTTGTTCAGTATTTCCTAGGAGCTGAAAAACTACGTCATGTTCTTTGTGACCTGCAACACATTATCATTGAGGATGAGCACCTCACAAGACCTTCCCCACACCTCCACTACTTGCCTTTAAACAACGGCCAAACCTCAAATAGATCATTGTTCGTAGCAAGCTGTCCGGCTCTCAGGACAACTCCATACAATCCTGTCATGGTAGGCGCTGCAAGACGTGACAGAATGTGGACATAGATACCACCATTACACGTGGGGACACCTCCCACCTTGTACATGGCAGGTACTCATGTGACTCAGCCAACGTTGTCTATCTTATACGTTGCAGGCAGGGATGCCCTGAGGCTTGGTACATTGGGGAAACCGAGCAAAGGCTACGGCAACGGATGAATGGGCACTGCACAACAATCAACAGACAGAAGTGTTCCCTCCCAGTTGGGGAGTACTTCAGTGGTCCAGGGCATTCGACCTCGTACCTTTGGGTGACCATCCTCCAAGGCGGACTTCGGGACAGACAGCAGCGAAAAGTGGCTGAGCAGAGGCTGATAGCTAAATTCGGTACCCATAGGGAGGGCCTCAACTGGGACCTTGGGTTCATGTCACATTACAGGTGACCACCATTGCATTATACACACACACAGATACTCCTACACACAGACGCACACACACAGGCACTCCTGTACACACATACACACGGACACACATATACACAGACGCACACACAAGCACCCACACATACCCTTACAGACACACACTCACACATGCACCCCCTCACAGACTTAAGATACTCTACACTCACTACACACACACATACACTCATACACTTTCTCACACTCACAATCCCCAACCCAGACAGACACAGACACATACAGACAGACAAAGACCCACAAAGGCACACATATACTTTGTGGGGTGAATTTGTACCTGCAGGGTTACATTGTACTTTGCTCAAAAACTGCAAGAATTCATGTAGAACTCTGAGCTCAAAACCTGCATGAATTCATGTAAAACTCTGTTATCTCACTTTTTAGATTAGAATCAATCTAAACATCATGGCATAGACAGAGAACACAGGGGGCTAACACCTTCAACACATTGTCTAGCTATCACCATTGTTAACAGCTAACCTGAGAATGCAACTTTTTAAAAAAAGGTTTTGTGATTTACACATGAAAGAAGTGAAACTATCATGGTATTCAAACAGATGAAAGACTTAACAGACAATCAATTTTTCAATGTATAATTTCAGTTACATCACACTGTAAAGTTTTGCTCTAAATTCTGTGTGTTAGGATTGAGCCCTCCACTATCACCTGATGAAGGAGCGTCACTCTGAAAGCTACTGTGCTTCTAATTAAACCTGTTGGATTGTAACCTGGTGTTGTGTGATTTTTAACTTAAAGGCTCAGTTGACTTAAGGATAAGCATGCCACTTGACACTTTTCCCAACACAAGTAAAATACCAGCAGGGTTGGGTAGGTTACAGACAGTGTGTGGCCACCCTTGTATCTGATTTTCCAGCCTGCCTGTCGCTCTCAAGTGTGCTGTGAAAGTCTATTCAATAGATGGAAGGTGAAAAACTATGAAACTTGTGATTTTCATAAATAATATAACTTTGGGGATTTTGTGGGGGCTTCCCCACAGTCCTGGGCCCATTGGATTAATTGCACCACTTAGAATTTTCAGACTGAAGTCAGTATTGAGCTGGTGTCACACAAGATATTGAAATTAACGTAGTTAATTTGCTGCTTGGATATTGTATACTCTGATAAGTACAATACTGTATGAAACTGTCAAAGAAGAAAAGTCATCACAGTACAGCAGTGATGAGAAAGGATTCTGATGCTCAGAAATGCATGCCCTGTCGTCACTGACCACTGGACAAGTAGAAATAGTTCTTATCAATTTTCCTGATTAAAATCTTTAGAAGTTTACATGACTTTATCAGATCTACTTTGGAGGGAAGCTGTGGTTCCTCCATTGACCCCTGTGATTGTGTGGTGGCAATATGACTGTTGTCTTAATCTAGAGGCCACGCTAGATCATGGAATCTGCAAATGGTGGAATTTGAATTTAAATAATATATCTGTTTTTTTTACTAAAGGGTGTTAGTGAACCAGGTGGATTTTTCTAACATCTCATCATTACCATTATTAAGCTGGCTTCCATTGCAGGTTTTTTTTTGCTAAATTAGTTGAATTTTAAATTTCATTGGTTTCTACACTTGGATTTGAACCCCTGTCTACAGTACATTAGCAAGAATTGCTGGCTAATATAACAAGTATTATTACCAATTCATCACTACCTCCCCCATGTATCAAGTATCACATAACATTTTGAAAATGCAAATACATAATGTTCATCATATTTCCTTTATAAATATTAGTTCCTCAGAGAATTAAGCTTACGTATTGACAGAAAATGCCAGAGAAACTCAGCATGTCTAGAAACATCTATGGAGAGAGACATACTTAATGTTTTGAATCCAAAATGACTCTTCTTTAACAGATCCCATGATTATGTTCATTTGATATAATTGGTGACCTGCTTTTTGTGGGTATGTAGACATTCTTGACCAAATCAACCATTCTAAATATGGGTCAGGAATCGTGACTACGCGGTTACAAAGACATAACAGTTGGAACTTCCAAACCGTGGGCGAAGTCTCTGATCTCAACTCCAGCTTTCTTAGAAAATTCAGCCCATTGTCTCAATCCAGGCCACAAACTCTGCTCCCAGCCACTGACCTCTCCCTGCAACTGCTTGAAGCTGAACCAAACTCAGTGTTGTACTTGGCCATAGCTGAACAGTTTCCACTTGGACATCATTAAGACAGCCATTTCCAACCTGACTCCACACCACCTGAGCTCATATGCAGCTCAGGCCTTTATCAAAACCTATACTACTTTTAAATGTTAATTTTCCAATAGGGTCTGTTGTGTAAGGGCTTCTGGACCCTAAAGCAATCTTGCAATGAAGTCATGGGGTTACACATCACTGAGTATAAATAACACATAAATAAGTATGTGCAAAGTTGGAAAACTCTGGAATGAACCTTGGGACCACACAGACAGGAACACTCACAGCAAACAGGTGAGTCCATAGGTAAAGCCTGGTAAATCAATGATTACCATGTATAGCAGTATTTCATATTAATGTATAATAAAGATTTTTAAAGCCTAAGCCTGAAGATAATTCTTGATTTTGCCTTCCTCTTGATCAGCCTATCTTGAATTTAGAGAGACACCAAATCATATGATAAAAAATACTCCCTGCTAGCCTCTTATTTTTGTTGTAATAAAATCAAGATAAAGCAGAACTCTACTGCAGATGTCCTCGACACAAGAGGTTTAATTCATTCATCAACCTTGTACTCACTGATCTACATTGGCCTCTGTAGAATTTTTTGAAAGTCATTTGGGGATAGGCTCTGCTGGTTAGACCAAATGCATTGTTCATTGAGGGGAGGGGGATCTAGAATCAAGGGATACAATCTCATGATATTTACAGAATCCATACAGTGCAGCAAGAGGCCACTTGACCCAAAAACCCTGTACTGACCTTCCAAAGAGCATTCCTGCTCTCCCTCCCTCACCTTAGCCACATAACCCCATATTTCCAATGGCTAATCCACCTAACCTGCATATCGCTGGACATTACAGGGCAATTTAGCATGACTAAGCCACCTAACCTGCAGATCTTTGGATTGTAGAGGAAACACACTCAGACACGAGGAGAACATGCAAATTCCACACAGACAGTCAGATCTGGGTCCCTGGTGTTGTGAGGCAGCAGTGCTAACCACTGAGCTACCGTGCTGCCTTTAAGAGGTAATTCATTTAGGTCTGAAATGTGGAAGAATTTCTTCACTCAGAAGGTGGTGAACTTTCAGAATTATCTATCCTTGAGAGTTGTGGGGATTCAGTCTTTAAGTCTATTCAAGTTAGCGATTGCTAGGTTTCTATAATTAAAGATATTAAGGGATGTAGGGATAGTGTGGGAAAATAGCATTGAGGTTGAACATCGGTCATGATCTTATCTGAAAATGAACCAAGTATTAATGGCAAAATGTTCTCCTTCTGTTCCAATTTCCCATGTGCCTGAAATCACTGGTTTGCAGACAGATGAGAGTAGTCTAGAATGGCATCATGGTTGGCAAAAAGGGGTGCTGTACTGTTCTATGTTCTATGATTCTCAAAATTCTCTTGTATTTTTGTACAATCAAATTGTGTTTCAAAGAGGAATTGTTATTAATGATTGTATTAGAAGCAAACAGAAATATAAAAGTTGGACTAGGAAGAGGATGAATAACTAACATAAATAGCAAGCATGTTAGACTCATGAAGGCAGGAGATGTTCCAACCAATGCGTTTGGCCAGTTGCACTGACACCAAGACTGGTTGACAGTGCTCACATTTACTGACTATGACTGTACGAATATTTCATACATGTGTCAGATAATGGATGAATGTTTGACATTTAAGCTGTCAACCACATCCCTGTTAAAGAGCCTTCCTTCATTCTTGCAAGTCCATTAGGTTTATACTCCATTGCAGTTCTCAATACAATTTGCAAATTACATTTACATATAAAATTACTGTATTGTCAAAAGGTGGTCCTCTAAGTAAGACATTAGGCTAAGACCTCATCTCCCTCTTGGAAGATATTATAGAAATTGATCATAGAGTAAGTTTACCAGTTTTGGGCTAATGTCCTTCCCTTAATACATACTGTCAAAAAACAATTTTAGGGATGTTCTGGCTTGTTAAGTTTTGCACAAAATAGTTATATTTACCAACATAACAGTAAATGTACTTCAAAGCAGTCAACTATGTGTGAAGTTTTTCGAAGCATTGCTCTGAGACATGCATAATACTGATACAAGTCTGACTTTCTATTTATTTTTATTTTTAACAATGAATTTGAAAAAAATGAGTGGTAACATTAATCAACTCCACATACTCCCACATGTTCCCTTATAAGGGAAATACTTATCCATATCTCTTAGCAACATTGCACAGATAAAATATGCTTACAATATTGTGGGTGACATGATGGCACAGTGGTTAGCACTGCTGCCTCAGAGTGCCAGAGACCTGGGTTCAAGTCCCACCTCAGGCAGTTGTCTGTGTGGAGTTTGCACATTCTCCCTGTGTCTGTGTGGGTTTCCTCTGCAGGGTTTCCTCTGGGTGCTCCAGTTTCCTCCCACAGTCCAAAAATGTGCAGGTTAGGTGAATTGGCCATGCTAAATTGCCCGTAGTGTTAGGTGTAGGGGAATGGGTCTCAGTGGGTTGTTCTTTGGAGGGTTGGTGTGGACTTGTTGGGCCGAAGGGCATGTTTCCACACTGTAAGTTATCTATCTAAAATTGTAAGATTACCTATGATCCAAGCATATGAATGTATTATGGAGGCATTCGGAATCAATAAGCTACAGCACTGCTTTATCACTGCTGAAAGTCTGGGCAGCAAGTACAAACTGAATTAGAGAATGGTTTTGCAGTTCATAAGTTTAGGCTGTGTGAGAGGATGTTGTCAACAAGTTGTGAACTACAGACCCTGTGAGGGATGGGATGCAAGACTGGAAGATAGAGAGTACGCGATGCAACAATATTGACAGCTTAGGAAGTACAGAGAGTGTAAAGAGATGGCGTTGACATATTGAGCGGTTTAGAGAGTGTGAGGCAATAGCATACGCAATTTATAGTGAGTGTGAAGGGACAGTGTTGACAGATTGGGAATTATAGAGAGTGGGAAGCATTGTTGCTGAATTGTTAGAAGCTAAGCTGAATGATGAATGGCTCATATTTGTATATTAGAAATGCAGCATTAGGAGT
The DNA here is from genome assembly GCF_037043375.1 of Chiloscyllium plagiosum. Taxonomy (NCBI): domain Eukaryota; kingdom Metazoa; phylum Chordata; class Chondrichthyes; order Orectolobiformes; family Hemiscylliidae; genus Chiloscyllium; species Chiloscyllium plagiosum. The sequence continues at coordinate 51,394,130 of NW_028270145.1, forward strand.
GTCTTAATGTGTCAGATGTTGCAACATGTATTTTTAAAATTATTCTTTCTTGGGATGTGAGCATTGCTGCAAGACCAGCATCTGACTTTGAAAGGTGATGATGACTCACCTTTGTGAATGCCAGTGTTGAATTGTTGGAAGTGGAACCAATAGAATATGACAGTGTTGATAGGTTAGGAACTATAGCAACTGAGAGGGGTTAACACTGATAGGTAGCCAAGAAGAGAAAGTACATAATGACAATTTTGAGTTGTTCATAAATATAGGAAGCATGAAAGAAAATGTCATCAGATTGTCAAGAAAATATGACAGAAATATTGAAAAGCTAATGTGACTGTCAAAGGGCAATTTTTAGATGCTGTGAAGGAACAAAGAGCATGAAAGATTCTAGCTACCAGAAAAAAGCTCAGACTGTTTATGAGAAAAAGTTATTTTGGTGATTAAAGTTGGAAAAAAAAGTGAGACAACAGAGTGAGACTTGGTGAGCAACCAAAAATTACAATGATCCTTTAAGTGAATAGTGAAAACTAAATATAAATGTGGGTGCAAGAACTGGAATGGTGAAAGGGAAAACTTGATTTAGATTTTCCAAAAGCCAAATAATAGCTTTTGAAACTTAGATGGGAGCTGCATATGCATTCTCTCTAGAATACCAATTCTAGCATGGTCTGAAGGATTTTCCCGGAAATTGAAGATTTTGCTAAGCAATTCCTCTACCCCAGAAACCTTACAAAAGTGTCAATGTGAATCAGAAAATTCTGCTCCATATAAGTAAAAGTAACTCAGGAAACATTAGACAATTAAATACCTAGTCTCACTTCTGAGCAGCAATTCAATTGACCCCCAAATTACCCTAGACACTCTCAACCACACCTGCCCAGACCCTGACCCAAAATCACCCCCATGCCTTGATATCCCATTGCCTCCCTAAGAACACCAGCTCCACTGTACTCCATACCTCCCTTCCAACTTGACCTAACCTCAACAATTTATCACTTAACTGGCCGCTGTTGTCTAGTCTTTCCTTAAAACGATTTAGACACCTCCAACTAGGATGTTTGCCCAGGTGTCCCACAATACCAAAGTGGTCAAATCAATACAAACACAAGCCAGTAATGAAACACAGTCCCAACTTTATTAGGAACAAAGTTACAATAACATTTACTACTAAACATACTATCTCTAATCCTATTTGCCCCTTAAGGTTACAATTCTTCCCAAGTGTCTTGTTGAAATACGCAGTTGCTGTCTCTCTGATTCTGGGGTATTTGCTGGGGTATGTCTGTCCAGAATAATTGTCTTTTACATTATGCTCATGTCATTAGTAGATGAGTGCTGTGTCTGGTGTGGGTTTTGTGAGTTCAGAATTTTACTTGGCCAATGTGCCCAGCATCACTTGCTGTTTGGCCAAGTTAGCAATTTATCTATGTTTTAGCAGCTGGAAGGTTGCTATAGCCCCTTGCCCTGATACCCTACCCATCTAACCTCACACTTACCTAAAGTACTTACCCTTCACAGAGGCTAACAAAGCAGCTGTCTGTGATGCTGGACTTTTAAATTACGGACCATGAAAGCTGGCTGCAGTGAAAAACAGTGTGGTTTACCATCCCCTGACTGTTGTGCACAACAAGGAACCAGAATGGAAGTACGGCTCCACATTTCTGATAAGAGATCTGATCAGGATCTTCCATCAGAAATGCAGAGCTCTTCTGTTTTGTCAAAAAAGAGTGGAATGGCAACCTACATAAAATTCCCACTCCTTGGAAATTCTGACCCAGTATTTTTCACTGCCTCTGTTGTAGAAAAGAGGAAGAATAAAGAGAAATGTGTGGGGGAAAATGTGATAAAAAAGACAAAATAAAATAAATAAATAATGAAGTATCAAAAAAAGATCGATGAATGGGAATGTGATGATACTATGGCTTTAAGAGGTGCATTTTGTCCTGGGATTTTTTTTAACAAATCAAATTTGAGACGGATATGTTGAACAGTCTGCTCCAAAGTCAATAATGTAAACAGCTTGTGAGACATTTTTTAAAAAGTTGGAACAATCAAAGCAGACTGAATGGATGGGGTCAAATTGCCTCAGAACCAGGTTTTTTTTTAGTTTTAGCTTGCAGTAGCAATTGCTGGTATCTTAAAGCTGGATGTGGAAGATTTTATTCCTCTCTTTGTTACAGCTAAAAGCTTCCTACTGCTAGAATTGCATGTAATGCAATCTACTTTACTGAATTTGTCTTTGTCAATGGTGTGCTTATGTGATGTTACTGTATTGGAACAATTAATTATTTGTAATTAATATATATTATTTTGTGAAGCATTTTGATAGAATTACAGTTAAGCTAATTCTTTTAAATTTTTTTATTTTGTGTGTGGATTATTGTGTATGAATAAAGTGTGTTTTTTTTCAAGTCTGGTAGTTCGACCAATCAAATTGCATCCAGAACACAACACTTTACATCTACGTTTAAAGTAAGAAAAAGTTAGGGTCAAGGCGATTTTCTTAATATATTTTGTGGGAGTTTGGTTTGGTCTATAACAGGAAAAAGATTAAAAGAGAAAGATAATTGAAGTTATTGGAAGTTTCTGGTATAATTAATAAGAATTCTCTGGTGTCCTTGTTCATCATTGTCTATGTGTATGATTTTTTAAAAATCAGATTTGTATATAATGCTATTATGATCAACATAGTAATATTTTCAGAATTATTGAGGACACAATCAGTATAAGTAGGTAAAATATATTGAAAGAATCAAATTAAATCATCAAGGAGCAGGACTGCTTGGTTGCTCTAACTGCTGTTCTTTTCTCTTTTTTTCCTCCTTTCTTGTTCTTTTTCTTTCTCTTTTCTTTTACTTTCCTCTTGTCCTGAGCCAGACAGCATCGATGGTGGATCCCAGCGTGGACTCAAGTGGGACCAACGTAGACCTTGTGGTGGTGGCGAGTGAGCCCTACTTACTTAACTGAGGCGAGAATGGGACCTGGCATCAGATTCTGCGGTTGCTCCATCGGTGGAGGTGATGTCAGAGAGGTAGGCCCAATGGTGAAGAATGGTGCCTTGAGATCGGTGATTTTGTCATTGGTTGGGTCTAGTACTGGTGGCAGTGAAGCTGTGATGGAAGGGCATCGTTGCAACATTGGCGAAGTGGGTCCAGCAGGGATATGAGACTCTGACGTTGGTGAGCCCAGCACAGGCAGCGGTGAAGCGGTGGCTTGGGAGAATTAGCCCAGCAGCGAAAGCTGGAACCTGAAGAGTGGCAACTTCAGTGTTGGTTGGGTCTGGTATAGATGGCCATGATGCAGTGGAGGAGGGATGGCAGCACAGGTTTCATTGATAATGAGTTGGCTCGGGATTGATGGACTCTCTTTAAGCTATATCTTTCTATTATTTTGTTTATTCTTAAACTATTCAAAATGATGCTGGATTGGGAAACAGTGGAGAAGTTTTTCACTGTATTGTTCTGCTTTTCTCACTATAGAATACACGTGAACAATAAAATCATTCATTCATTCCTTCATTCACGGAGACCAAAAAACGTTTTACTGAAGCTACAAGGAGAAACATTCGAGCCCTGACCTGTGAACAAAAATAGTCTATATCGTGCCCCACTGAAGTAAAGTTCCTTTGAGGAAGGGTGAAAATAATTACATTATGGAAACATTATAGGGTGGGAAGCTGACAAAAAGCTTAAAATCATTACATTTACTGAAAGAAGACAATTGTTTTTAAAATAATCACTTGAAGCTGAACAATTTTTTCATATAACCAAAAATAAGTAAAAGTGTAAGACAATACTGTGATGTGTTTTTATTTAAGTAAAAAAAAGTCCAGACAGGTAATAAAGGCTTGCTAGTCAGTGACATCCATGTCTCACAAATGAATTTTAAAAATTGCGCTGGTGAAGAAGGAAAGGCACAAATTCTTGATCTTACTGAGAAAGGTATGAAGCCCACCAAGAAGTGGAGGAAAATGGCATAAAATTGCCATCTTAAAATTTTATATTAGGAAGATGAAGTTTCATTTACAAAAAGTTTTAAGAAGACCTCCAATACTTCAAAATTTATTTAAGTCTTTGTTGAAGAAATAGTTTAACATTACAGAGATGATAAATGCGTTTACAATTTAGAACAAAAGAAAAAAATTATTAAAAATTATTTGAAGAAAGAAGCTTTAAGAAGTACAAAACAGCAACCTAGACCCATAATTTAAAACATTTTCAAAAAAATGTCTTAAATTTGGAAATTATCTGACAAGCTCATAGCAATTGCATTGGAATCACAATTCAAACTCAATGAATAAAAGCTGAAGATGCAGCTGCATTTAAATACGTTTTAAAACTTTCAGAACTTAAAGTGGCCAATTTTGTTTCAACAAATATATGAAGACAGTTATTACACCTCCAGGTAGATTCAAGATTACAAACACTGAAAACAGAATTAAATCGGTCAACACAGAAGAAATAATTCATGAGATATAGAATTGCTTTACGTCTACACATTAAATTATAAGCAGAAAAAATTAATACACTCCTTTCTTCTGTTAGATCATTGGCAGATTATATCATTATGTGTCAATTATGTTCAAGAAGATATTAATACCCATTGCTGATGTCTTAAAAGCACTCAACAGCTATTTTACTTTAAAAACAATCCTTTTTAGGAAGAGCAGGATTCAATAAAAGAGTACATTTTCCAGAAGAAGCTGTTGACAGCTTCATCACTAATTTTTATACATTGTCTAAATCTTTTGATGTTCAAGATGTTTAAGATGTGAACCAAAAAAAAACAACATCCAACTCTCATACAAGAATGTTACTATTGCAAGGAAGTAGGACATTACAAGCAATATATAAAGACTAATCCTTAAACAGAAACAATGATGGTTATATCCACAAAATTTTATTGCAAATACTATGAGAAAAAAAAGTCTGGCTCCCAAGATATGCTTCCATTAGACCATGATTCCTTAGATTATGACATTTCCTTTAGAAGAAATACCAAACCGCCCTGAGAGGAAATAGATGACAAAATGAACAGGACATGACAGTTCATCTGTGTTAGTTGACATGTAATTCACCTCAAACATGATACAGACGTGAGCATCATTGCTTTTTTCTACAAAACACTTTGGTTGAAAATCTTCAGGCAGAATCTTATATGGGCTTGAAAATGGTGAGAAGCCTAGTGAAGCCTATCTTGATATCAGGAGAAAAGTGCTGCATCTTTCCCCAAGTTCCAGATTTCAAGAAGATATTCTTGCAAGGCAGTTGTGCATTGCCTTCCAAAGCATTATTGCTTGATAGTTACTTTATTAACTACACTTTACACCTTATTGAGATGCAGCATCAGGTCGTGATAACTGTATAAGGACTAGATCTGGTTGTGTCATCCATCTACCAAGGAATTATCTTAATATATAGAGATAATATATCTATATGCCTCCATGTACATGTTTATCAGAAAAGTGTGCATATTCTTTAAAAAATAATGGAAGGATGTTGTATTATTACTTCGATCCCAGACCAGACATTGTACCTTTAAGACAGGTGGATGGCAGAATGATCTGATGTCCCAGTATAAAGGTAGCTGCTTCACCTCAACACCAGTAGTATTAATAGTAGCCTGCTTGCAGTTACTGTATAGTTGTTCTAAGAGGCCGGTAAACATAGAACCCAGACAATACGTAAGTCTGAGATCTAATACTGCGAGATAAGTATGTGCCATATACTTACCAAGATTACCATATGCCATTCCCAAAACAACTTTCCAATCTCAAGATCTCTGCCAAAAAAACCTGGCATCCCTTATGCCCCATGCCATGTTTGAAAGGCAGATTGCCAGATTGGCTTTGGCAACCCTGGACAGCAGCCATTAAGTCACATTGACAACAGCATGGAGCTGACATTGTTGATACTCCCTTGCATATACAACCTCATTCTCACACCCTTGTTGTTGCTTAACCACCAGGCCACTCTGTAGCTGCATCACATGAAAATCCTTTATGTTAGCTCTATACTGTCCCAATATCCAGTTATCTTAATATATAGAGATAATATATCTATATGCCTCCAGTTTTTCATTGTCCAGCAGGTAAGCATTTGAACAAAAGTATATATGAGCTTTTATTTACAGATAACAAAAGTGAACACAAACAAAAGCAATAGAAGCTGTAGGTCACCCTGAATTGCAAACCAGATTTCGGCATCACAACCAATTAATATTTTAGAATAGTCCACAACTGTTTGCTGTACCCAACTCTTTATTGAAATCTATTGAAAGCAGATGTCATACAGTTCTGTTGGGCTTGTAGCACCTGACACAGTTCAGCTCTGTTATGGACAATGACAGCTTCCTCTTCCTGAATGTCCTCAAAGTCTTCACTGGAAGACTGTTTCTATTCCTGTCTGCATCCAACACATTGTATCATTTCTGATCAAACTGTGCAGACAACATGCCAGAATGATGCCACACACTCTGTCCAGACTATTTGGAGGGACACCCCCACCATCCGCCAGATCAGTCCAAGGGGCTGAAGGAAAATCAAATGGAAGCCCTTCGTGTTGATGAATCCTGCAGTGCTTTGATACAGTGCTCTCTTTGAGTCATGTGTGTGCAGTCCATGGCACCTTGCACCTGGGGGACGTCAGCTGTATTCCCGAATCCTACTGCCCAAGCTGCAGCACTGTCCTCGTCAATGGTGGAGTGATTAAAAACCTGTGTGAAAATCTTTCCTCAGATGGCTTTGTTACTGTGCTGATACATTTGAAGATGCATGACTAAGAGATTCCACACTGCTCTCTGGAAGGAACCAGTTTTGTACAAGATCAAAGTGGCTGTCATCTGCACAGCCATTGGGAAAAGATGGGTTTGGACTCCAGCAGTCCACTAGTCCCCCTCCAGAATCCAACATCGTATTGCCATAGTGCTCCAGGCATGCAGACCCTGCATTAGCACTGCACTGCATGCATTCCCAGGAAATGGAGTCAGGGTTGGAAATTCTGGATCTTCTATGCATCCTACACATCCTGAGGAGCCCTGCAATTATATTATATTATATTATATTACATTACAGTGTGGAAACAGGCCCTTCGGCACAACAAGTCCACACCGACCCGCCGAAGTGTAACCCACCCATACCCCTACATTTACCCCTTACCTAAAATACGGGCAATTTAGCATGGCCAATTCACCTGACCTGCACATCTTTGGACTGTGGGAGGAAACCGGAGCACCCGGAGGAAACCCACGCAGACACGGGGAGAATGTGCAAGCTCCACACAGTCAGTCGCCTGAGGCGGGAATTGAACCCGGGTCTCTGGTGCTGTGAGACAGCAGTGCTAACCACTGTGCCACCGTGCCGCCCACAAATAGTGACTTCTCCTTGAGCTGGGTGTTCCTCATCGATCACACTGGCCTGCTGCTGCTCCTGGACCTGCTATCTCACTTGGTACTCCTGCACTCATCTTCACTTTGTTACATAGGCAGTCACAGCTGCCAGTATCCCACCAGCCATGGAGCCCAGGACTCTTGGTGGAAATTACCTATATTGGGAACAGAAGAATCCAAAAAGTTTCTTCGATCTCAGAAATGGCATACCCTGGTGAATGTGGATGAGCATGCTTTCCACACAGTGAGACATGCTGCATCCTAATAACGAGGTCTCAACCATCCACCTTCAGATTCAGCATGTGCAGCAATTTGGTGAAGGTGCCATGCTGTCTGAGTGACCACAACATGTCATTAAGAAGGGAGGGGCTGCAGAATTTCAACAGGCACATGAAATGCTCAACTTATACGACAAATGTGGATCTGATGCTGTGTGTTCAGCGGAGTCAGTGGCAAGCTAGAGTCACCAGGTACCTGTGCAGACTTTCTTGTCAGGAATTCTGAACATATAGTCTGTCTTCAGCACATGATAGAATAGCTTCCCACAGGTTAATGGGCAAGATTTGGTTGTAATGAAATAACAATGAATAATAATGCCCATTAAACAATCTCTTACGGTTCATTAGCAAGAATCTCATCTCATTGTCAAGAACCCTGTTGGAAAATGCAACTTGTTACTCTCAACATTAAGAAGCATTCTCCTAAATTTCTCACCATAGCCCACATTGTTCAGGGCTTGGTAAGTTTCCACCCCATGTCATCTGTTTTGGGAGGATCAGGTATAATACATCAGGTTTGATGAACAGGTTGACCCAAAGAAACTGATTTAGTTAATTTTGACATATTTTACTGCGGAAAACAAGACTGTGAGAAGCTGATATGATGTTTATACCTTGCTCACATTAGTTCTTTAAAGGACTATAATGTCATCTGTGATAAGATTGAGGAAGTCCTTTTATATATTTAAAATTAGCCCAGACCATGTGCTGCATGACACATGTGGAATTTGCACACAGTCTTGCTCTTCCATTTTCCCCTAGGATTTCAGTAAAACATCATGAAGTGTCTGCATGAATGTGCAGACTATGCCTATATGAATTGCAGAAAACACCAGGGGATACAACTCCAGATTTAATCCTTCTAAACTTGTGGTTTGTATGTAGAGTTATACACTACTTGGGTGAAATATTGTATTGTGACTACACACTCATGTGGTAAAATAAATCTCATATCATATACTAATTAATGAAATAAGCCTAGTTATATCACAGTCCAGCAAAATGAAACTTTCTGCGACTGACTGAAAAGATCTGTTTACAGTTTGGTTTAATCAGTCTCTAATCAGATACTAATGAATTTACAGTGTAGCATAAAATCTCCAAAATTTAGAACAAGCACCAACTTCATTCAACAGATTAAAAGGATGGATTTGGGAAGCAATAACATTTCAGTGAAGATTGTTTTCTCAAATTTGACCGTAAGAAACATTGAAGAGAATACTGTTTACTATGCACGTGGCCTTCCAAACATTTTTAACTGACAGGAGATAGCTTAACTGTAGAATATTTCAGTCCCAATAGCTGTATCCCTTATCTTGTCAATAATAAAAAAGATATTTGAATATTTTATAATTTCATAGGTAAAATGAGGTTATTGAGAAAGTAAACACAACTAAAAACATCTGAAATAATTGGTTTAAAACTAAAGTGATAGGTTCAAGCTGTTCCAAAATCTTTGTCAGTAAAGCTAATGTCTGCCTTCTGAGCAAAGGCTTTTATATATGGCATTTTCTGCCACAAGTGTTTAACCATGTCAGACCCTGTAATGTAGTCTCTGCAGTTCCTGGGCAGTGCAGTCTAATGATCTGCAAATGCTGCTTTGCAATAGCAGTAAAAACTGTAAAAAAAAAGAAACTGTTAATGTCATTAGGAGGCTGCTATCTATCCCCAGTGAGAAAAGCAAAGTTTCTAGCCCTGGGGCCCTGACCAGACTGGGATCCACTGTGGGGGAAAATGGAGGTGAGGGCACGGTCTGAAGTTGCATGCCTCAGCTTCCCTTCCTAATTTTTTTAAAATCATGGAATAACCAAAAACAAAAAGTTAACGTGTGTAATATGCATTTTCATTACTCCAATGACATAAACTTTAAATTTGCCATTTTGTAACAACTCAGCAGCCTTACTACTGGAACAACACAATTTTCGTTATTTTGGTTCAAAAAATGAACAATTCTTGTCATTAATGTTTTTAATATTCCCAATATTTTGGCAAGAATTTTGACAAAATCTCACAGAAGTTCATAAGATACGGAAGTAGAATTAGGTCATTTGTCCCGTCAAGTCTGCTCCACCATTCAATCATAGTTGATATGTTCCTCACTTACAAATTCTTGCCTTCTCTCCACTTCCCTTCAACCCATTACCAATTAAAAGTCTGTCTTACTCCTCCTTAAATGTACTCACTGTTCCAGCATCCACTGCACTTTGGGGTAGCAAATTCCACAGATTCACAACCCTTTGAGAGAAGTAGTTTTTCCTCAATTCTGTTTTAAATTTGCTACCTCTTTCTGTGACTCATGAATAAGTACACCTATATCAACCTAGATCAATCATACTGATTGATCAGTAAAATATGAACCAATGGAATCCAGACAGTACAAAAATTGGTCGTGTTGCTGAAAGTGAGGAAGAAAAGTATGCACTGCAAAATGAACTCAGTGGACTAGCTGAGTATGGAGAAAATTGCAATGCAATCCAATCTGGAGAAGATTCAGGTAAAATATTTGAGGAGTGCAAAACAGAGCAAAGGAAATATGATAAATGGAAGGACAGTAAGAAGGCTAGAGGAACAGAGGAGCCTTGTTTACAGATCCTAGAAGGTAGCGGGTGGTTAATAAGGTGGTTAAGGCAGCAGGAGGATCACTTTCCCATGCCAGTCAAGACAGAGAATATTCATACATGGAGTTTATACCCAATCTGCTTAAACAATGGTTAGACCACAGTACAGCATATAATTCTGGTTCCCACATTACAGAAAGGATATGATGGCACTAGAGAGGAAACGGAGGAGGTTTACAAGAGGATGTCAGGAATGTAACATTTTACCTATGGGCAAAGATTGAATAGGCTGGCATTGGTTTCCTTGGAACAGTGGAGGCTGTGGGAAAATTTAATTAAGTTTTACAGAATTTTGAAGCATTTAGATAAAATGAATAGGAAGGACCTATTTTCTTTCATGTGATAATCAATAATTAGGGAACATGAATTTAAAGTAAGTGGGAGAAGAATGAAAGGGAAGTTGAGAAATATTTTCACCCAATAGGCGATAGGGAATCAGAAATCCTCATTTAAAATGTACAAAGATTTGTACCTGAGCTGAAAAGTGAGATTATACTAAATAGCTTGTTTAAGACAACAGTGACACAGGGTGCAGAGGAACTTAATTGCCCCTTTCTAAGCCAGAAATTTCCTCTACTTCTACAGGTGCAATTATCAGCTCCCTGGCAATGGTGAGGAAAATGGTGAGAAGGGCAAATAATTGTGTAAGTTGGTCCTGGAGAAATGCACACTCTCTTCTCACCAGATCAGCAACTAAGAGCTTGGAAAGAAGGTCCATGGACCAACTTCTTGACTTGCCACCAATTATGATTCTTAAATTATCAATTCACACCCATATATGTGACTCAAATTTCCATTGGCCCAAGAACCTGTCTTCCCGGTCGATATTTGCACCAATCTGGAGCCAATCAGGAATAGGGAATTGGACAAGTTGTGGCTGCTGATGGTGACCCATTTGCCTTTAGCTCCAATGCCACTCTTGCTGCATTCTCCATCTTGCAACACCCAAAAGAAAATAACTTACCTTTCTGTCATTTAAACCATTAAAACCTTGCCTCTGGTGACAATATCTAGGACCACCTGAATGGCTGCCAGTTTTTGACAGCATGCGACTTCAGAATCAAGGCTTTGAATCACTGAGTCTGTCAGTTCTTAAATGGCTAACTGGAAATTGATCCATCTAACTTTCTCACTAGTGAAGGAAGGAAGTAATTTGTAACTGAAGTTGCCTGCCTCCACACTTAGTGCAAGAAGCAGTAGATCCCAGACTATGTTTCTGTAAATCATAATTTAAAGCTGTCTTTTGTTAGAAGATAAGAGGAAAACTTCCCCTAATGTTTTGCAAATTTTGTAAAAAGTGAAATCAATCCCAGGTTTGAAGGAGTCACCCTGTGGACAATTTCCAGTCTTGATCACAACAACAAGTATATACATCAGACCTTTAGAAAAATAACCCAAATCTTACACAAATACTTAAAGAAAATTGTTCAGCCAAAGGGATGACTTGATTTAATTTTATTTGATTTTGATTTTATTGTCATGTCATATGTACTCAAGCACAAAAGTACAGGAGTGCAGTGAAAAGTGTATAATGTGTAAAGTGTATACAAGGCGCCACCTTAGGTACAAGTACCTAGGTACAGAATCTTAAGAACAAGGTAGAGAAAAAGAACAAAGTTAAAGGTTAAACATTTCAGTAATTATAGTATAGTGTAAAATATATGAAATAAGGTTAAAAGTTACACATTGCGAGTCATAAGTAAGTTATATAAACACAGGGCAGCCTTTGAATTTCCATTAATTTTGATTTTGCTCACCAACCTCTCACCAGACATTTTCATTTATCTTCCATTGAACATTTTCAATTCTCAAACTAAAGTTAAACTCTTAAAAACATATATATTATAAATTAGACATTTTACAACAATCAACTTCAGCGAGACATAGTAGTGGCAGCATGAACTCAGACTCACCATTCTATTATTTTAATTTTTTTGATAATTACAGCCTCAATATTAAAAATGCAATTAAAGATCTGTAAAATCATAAAAACAGTCTTTAACCTATATTATACATCCTGTCAATCGAATAACATATAGTCATGTTGATTACAATAATGGTTTTGTATGCAGGTCTGCTGACATGATTTTACCAATTAAAAATAATTTCAATCAAATTACAAACAAGATGGAGGTGCCTTAAAAGCCTGTTGTCTTTAAACTTTGCACCCAATATAAAGGGAAAGATGATTGCCTTTTAGGAAATAAATAGGATTAAGCAGATAAAATACAGAATGGAAATACCAATCAGGAACAATGATTTACTTCAGTCAGGCTTGATTCAAAATGCAATAAAACACAATTATTTTTGGAAGAAAATCAAATTGGATCAACTCCAAATCATAGCAAAGGTTGTTGTCAAGTTGATGTGATTATAGGTCTTTCCATGTTGCTGAGTTAAATGGTTATAAAACTTTCTAATATCTGGCTTAAAAAGCAAGATACAAGAGAAAATCTGTCAATTATAAAAATTGTAAAACTTTGTTTTCACTGTTCAAGAAGTCAAACTTATTTAAAATTAAAACTCATGTATATTTTTGTAGAAAAATATTTGCTTGTATTACAGTAGCAAGTCAATGAAAATTCAGGACGACAATTTACAAGAGATATTTTCTAAGATTTCTGTAACATTTTCTTAAACTTTTTCAACGCTTTTAAAATAAAATATCTGACTGTCTCATCTTTTGTACAAGGCAATTTCACAGTCTTAACTGTTCAGAGTGTTATGCCTGTACTTTTATTTTAGTATCCAAAACACCTTTTTTTACAATCCCTGAGCTGCAACTAGTCAAAATAATAACAACCACACCAACTGCACACCAATCTACTCTTTATTTTGCTCACCAGATCTGGGCTTTTAATAGTTTTTACAGATGCCATGGGGTAAAACTGATGAATTATTCCAAGACTTTACTTGTTCCAGGAATAAATGTTATATTGTAACTGAAATCAATCTCAGTCCCAGATGCACACACCCATGCATACAATACTACTCAATGTTGCCAGATTCTACCTACTTCCTGTCATGCGATAAACATTAAGTGAAATCACTTAGAAAAGCTTTGCAAAACACTGTCACTTGCTCATCCTTTCAGGAGACACAGTGAAAGTTGATTGAATTAAGATGATAGGATTTAACTTGGGAATGACAAAGGCCAGACATAAGAATCTGGTAAAAAGGAAAGATTAAGAGAAATGTGAATAAGTTAGTTGGTCTAGAATGAAACAGACATACACTCTGTACTGCAGAAGATTTTGTTAATCCAATAGCAATTAAAAAATCAAATCAGTTAGAAGACTGATATTTGAAGTTTGCCTCATTTATGTTACACAATGTTATTTTGGAACAAATTTACTGTACAAATTGGTCCACATGAAAGGGAAATGTTAGTTGGAGCTCAATTGGATAATAAAGTTCTGAAACTTTTGTATACACTTTGAAATGAGTATAAACTTAAGCATAAAATGTAAGTATTTATGAAAAAATACATATTTTGTCAAAGCTTTGTGTCTTGCATTCATCAGGACATTTTACAGGAATACAAACTCAAAAGAACAATCGTTCCAGCATGAGTTCCAGGCTTGATCCTTGTTCTCAAATACTCTTTTCCCCAGTTGAAGGTTGAGCTGGCATATCAGAGGCAATGATAAATTTTGTCATTTATGCCTGCCTTCATTGAGAGGAGACTCCAAAGATATGGAAAATAATCTAAATCTTTCTAAAATCTTAAGCAATGTGGTCAACTATTTTATTGTGTAGAGGAGCTTAATTTCTGTGCGTTTAATCGTTACTTTTCTCGTATGTTTCAGAGAAGTTGTAGACAATAACCTGGAACTCTGTTTTTGAGTGAGTAATCACGCAAGAATCATCGACATACTGGAGCTCTATAATTGAGCTTTGATTTAGGATTGAAATTAATGTATGTTGAACAGTTTCTCATCTCCCTATTAGATTATCTCCACATCTGTGGTTAACTTGCTGGATGTGAGGTGCAGCGAGGAAGATGGAGAACATAGTCAATGCAATCACACAGCTTTATCTGGTCCCAGCTTTCACTGAGATAAAGATTGTGGCGTTTCTGCTATTGAGGATTACAGCAAGCATGTCGTTATGGAATAGGCAGAGTTTGGTGAAAACATTTTGAGAGATTTTGAGGGCAGCTGAGTCTTTATGGTTGACAGAAAAAAAAACTTTTGTGAGGTCAAGAAAGACCTTTCACAGCAGTTGATGCTGTTACTTGCATTTTTCATGAATTTGCTATGCAGTAAAGGTTATGTCTGTTGTACCTCCACATAGGTGAAAACTGCAGTAGTGATACCGAGATTTTTTTCACTCGTTTTCCTAGTAGTAGACAGCAGGGAGATTCTCCTGTGATTACCACAATCAGACTTGACTATAGTCATAATCACTGTGCCCCTGAGATCCTTTGGTACGTGCCCTTCTTCTCAGCTGAGAGATATAATATTGTGTAGTCTTGCCAGAAGTTTATCTTTGTTGAGTTACAGAATTTCAGCAGGAAATCCATCTGCCTTGGGGCTTTGTTGTTTCTCAGCTGTCAAACAGCTTTTCTACTTTGCTCCGAATCAGAAAAATGTTGAAATTGAGCCACAGAGAGTACTGTGAGTAGAGTTGATGATGTTTGAGTTGAAGTCAGAGTCTCTGTTGAAGAGTTCTTCAAACTGTTTTCTCCAATGAGCAACAATTACTTTCCCATCATAGTGAACTCCCCTTGATGCTTGGCTGTTGTTGGGCTATGTCCTTGAACACTTCAGCAGTACATTGTTTTCGTAACACTGAAGAAACTGTGCATGTCACTGGTGTCCGTGGGTTTTTTAAATCTCCCACTTCTATCTTCTTGTTCTTGTCTCACTGGAGGAGCAAAGTGTTAGTTATGAGAAGGTTTAAACAGGAAAGGATTCCATGGGCATTTTGCTTCCCTACTTGCTTTTGCACCTATTCAGAGATTTGTATCCTTCCCAATTCTGGCACTGAAATCTCAGAAGAATCATTTTCCATCTGCTGGGGCTCAGACTTGGGATTGCTCATTGTCACTGTCAAGCTCCTCCTGGATTTCAACTGTTGCCTCAAATATATGTATTGACGAACATTGAGTATAGGAGCTGGGACATCATGTTGCCACTGTACAGGACATTGGTGAAGCCACTTTTAGAATACTGTGTTCAATTATGACCAGTCTTCCATAGGAAGCATATTATTAGACATGAGAGGGTGCAGAAATAATTTACAAGGGTGATGCCAGAATTGGAGGGTTTGAGTTATTAGGAGAGGCTGAATAGGCTGGGGCTTTTTTTCCCCTGAAGCACTGGAGGCTGAGAGGCATTGATAGGATCACAATCTTTTTCCTCGGGTGGGAAAGTCCAGAACTAGAGGGAACAGGTTTATGGTGAGAGGGGAAAGATTTAAAAAAGACCTGAGGGACAACTCTTTCACAGAAAGTGTGGTACGTGTATGGGACGAGCTGCCAGAGGAAGTGGTGGAGGCTGGTGCAATTATAATATTTAAAGGGCATCTGGATGGGTATATAAATATGAAGGGTTTAGAGGGATATGGGCCAAATGCTGGCAAATGGACTAGGTCACATTGGGATGCCTGGTTGGCATGGATAAGTTGGACCGAAGCCTGTTTCCGTGCTGTATGACTCCATGATTCTTAACACTGGCATGCTCAATTATCTAACAGGATGAGTTCATGAGGTGCCAGCTAAACTTATTATTGATGGCAAACAAACATCATTGTGGCCTATCCTGAAAAAATATGTACCCACCACCTTTTCTCTTCAGTTAGCTTCCTCCTACCAAACTTACCTTTACACCGTTGAGGCTAAACGCCAGCTCGTGAACACCTCCTCCTACTGCTCCCGAACCATGACCCCACCTCCCACCACCAAACCATCATCTCCCAGACCATCCATAACCTCATCACCTCAGGGGATCTCCCATCCACCGCCTCCAACCTCATAGTCCCACAACCGCGCACCGCCCGTTTCTACCTCCTGCCCCAAAATCCACAAACCTGACTGCCCCGGCCGACCTATTGTCTCAGCCTGCTCCTGCCCCACCGAACTAATCTCTGCATACCGCGACACGGTCCTGTTCCCCTTAGTCCAAGAGCTCCCCACGTTCGGGTCACCACCCATGCCTCCACCTCCTTCATGATTTGCGCTTCCCCGGTCCCCAACGCCTTAGCTTCACTATGGACATCCAGTCCCTGTACACCTCCATCCCCCATCACGAAGGACTCAAAGCCCTCCGCTTCTTCCTTTCCCGCCGTACCAACCAGTACCCTTCCACTGACACCCTCCTTCGACTGACTGAACTGGTCCTCACCCTGAACAACTTCTCTTTCCAATCCTCCCACTTCTTCCAAACCAAAGGAGTAGCCATGGGCACCCACATGGGCCCCAGCTATGCCTGCCTCTTCATAGGATATGTGGAACAGTCCATCTTCCGCAGCTACACTGGCACCACCCCCCACCTTTTCCATCACTACATCGATGACTGTATCGGCGCTGCCTCATGCTTCCACAAGGAGGTTGAACAGTTCATCCACTTTACCAACACCTTCCACCCTGACCTCAAATTTACCTGGACCGTCTCAGACTCCTCCCTCCCCTTCCTAGACCTTTCCATTTCTATCTCGGACGACCGAATCAACACGGACATTTACTATAAACCGACCGACTCCCACAGCTACCTAGACTACACCTCCTCCCACCCTGCCCCCTGTAAAAACGCCATCCCATATTCCCAATTCCTTCGTCTCCGCTGCATCTGCTCCCAGGAGGACCAGTTCCAATACTGTACAACCCAGATGGCCTCCTTCTTCAAAGACCGCAATTTCCCCCCAGACGTGATCGACGATGCCCTCCACCACATCTCCTCCACTTCCCGCTCCTCCGCCCTTGAGCCCCGCCCCTCCAATTGCCACCAGGACAGAACCCCACTGGTCCTCACCTATCACTCCACCAACCTCCATATACATCGTATCATCCATCGTCATTTCCGCCACCTCCAAACGGATCCCACCACAGATCCCACCGATATATTTCCCTCCCCTCCCCTATCAGTGTTCCGAAAAGACCACTCCATCCGTGACTCCCTCATCAGGTCCACACCCCCCACCAACCCAACCTCCACTCCCGTCACCTTCCCCTGCAACCGCAAGAAATGCAAAACTTGCGCCCACACCTCCCCCCTTACTTCCCTCCAAGGCCCCAAGGGATCCTTCCATATCCGCCACAAATTCACCTGCACCTCCACACACATCATTTACTGCATCCGCTGCACCCGATGTGGCCTCCTCTATATAGGGGAGACAGGCCGCCTACTTGCGGAACGTTTCAGAGAACACCTCTGGGACACCCGGACCAACCAACCCAACCACCCCATGGCTCAACACTTCAACTCCCCCTCCCACTCCACCAAGGACATGCAGGTCCTTGGACTCCTCCATTTCCAGACCATAGCAACACGACGACTGGAGGAAGAGCGCCTCATCTTCTGCCTTGGAACCTTCCAACCACAAGGGATAAACTCAGATTTCTCCAGTTTCCTCATTTCCCCTCACCCCACTTTGTCTCAGTCCCAACCCTCGAACTCAGCACCGCCTTCCTAACCTGCAATCTTCTTCCTGACCTCTCCGCCCCCACCCCCACTCCGGCCTATCATCCTCACCTTGACCTCCTTCTACCTATCACATTTCCAACGCCCCTCCCCCAGTCCCTCCTCCCTACCTTTTATCTTAGCCTGCTGGACACACTTTCCTCATTCCTGAAGAAGGGCTTATGCCTGAAACGTCAATTGTCCTGCTCCTTGGATGCTGCCTGATCTGCTGCGCTTTTCCAGCAACACATTTTCAGCTCCTACCCAACTTAGCTCACATATGTTGTCAATATCAATGCCAATGTCAATTTGACTGAGTTCCCAAGCTATGTTGACTGTATGGTTCTGTGGTCTTTCACTTGAGGTTCTTGATGAAGCTCCTGATGTTCTAGCTCCCAAACCTTAGTTTGGGAATTAAGCCTGTGTATGACATTTTTAAAAATGGAGTGGTTGTTACATGCTATTAACCGCAAGGTCTAAACAAAAGGGTCTTGGTGAATTGACAAGGATATTCCAAATGGATTGAAGGACAGAATCTGATGTGAGACATTACCATGCAAATAGTGGGCCTCCAAGTCTCTTTGAACACTGATATCTGTACCCATAATCACAGCAGATTATATGAAAGCAAATGAAAACCTATCAATATGCTGATCCAAATCCTTTGCAGCAGGTGACTCAAGTTTCATCCAGTGCAGATTTCACCTCTTAAGTAAGTATGTGCAATGTCATTATCTGATCTGGTGGCTGAGAATGTAAATGGAATCACAATATTTCATCACCATCACTCTATTGTTCATCTTATACTTCATGCTATTACAACTGGCAAAGTGGCAACTCTTGGAACTCAGAAAGGAGACAGGTACCAGTGTGAGGTGAAACTAAGAATGTGAAATATGAGTCATGGCTAATGAAGATTGTTGGTAGATCATTGTAAGGGGTTGGTTAACTGATCTATGTATGAGACTAGTGGTTCATTTGTAAGAATAAGACATTAGAAGGTGAACTCACTGTTTTGGCCACTTATGGAATATTGTTGAACTGTACTCAAATCCTAAGAGTTACGCTTGCTCCACTGCAATTGCAGTGTTTGGCAAGGAGCCTCCTAGCCCATGCGAATACAGAAAACTGTTCAACTTGTCCAAGTCATACAACAAGGTCTCCAGTGCTGTATCTTTGCTGTAGACTTTGGAGAACATTGAATAATATTGTACAATGGCATACAATGTTCTGTCTGTTCAGAATGTCTTTCCCAGCCATTTCAAACAAATGCTGAAGCCAGAACACAATTCCTTTTATGACCTGTTTGTTGGCTTTTCATCATATAGATTTGCTTTAAGTCGTGCTAGCTGCAGACAAACTTGATTGCTCACTGAGGTGTGCATTTACTCAATATTTAGTGCTGAGAGGATACACAACTATTGTTTAAATCAGCAGACAGCACCAGGTTTACATCCTCCCAGTTTCAGAAGAAATCAGCATGCATTTACAATTCATCTGTCCACTTTCAGAACTAATCCAGTTTTCTCCCCCACTTACTTTTCAAAGTTTGTTTGCAATAATATGGGCAAAACTTCTAGAAGCAGGAGCCTCTATAACTTTAGTTACACAAGAACATAAGAACTAGAAGCAGGAGTCGGCCATCTCTCCCCTTGAGCCTGCTCTGCCCTTCAATAATATCTTTCCGTGGTCTCAGCTCCACTTACCCGCCCTCTCACCATAACCTTGAATTCCTTCACTGTTCAAAAAATTATCTATCTTAGTTTTAAAAACATTTACTGAGGAAGCCTCAACCAATTCACTGGCAGGGAATTTCACAGATTCGCAACACTCTGGTGAAGATGTTCCTTCTTAACTCAGTCAAAAATATGCTCCCTCTAATTTTGAAGCTATGCCCTCTTGTCCTAGTTTCATTCAGCAGTAGAAATATCCTCTCTACGTCCATCTTATCTATTCCCTTCATAATTTTATATGTTTCTATAAGATCCCCCTCATTCTTCTAAATTCCAATGAATATAATCCCAGTCTACTCAGTCTCTCCTCATAAGCCAACCCCCTCAACTCTGGAATCAACCTAATGAACCTCTTCTGCACCCCATCTAGCGCCAGTACATCTTTTCTCAAATAAGGAGACCAAAACTGCACTTAGTATTCCAGGTGTGGCCTCACCAGCACCCACACAATTGCAACATAACCTCTCTGCTTTTAAACTCAATCCTTTAGCAATGAAGGACAAAATTCCACTTGTCTTCTTAATTACCTGTCGCACCTGCAGACCAACCTTCCGTAATTCATGCACAAGGACACCCAGACCCCTCTGCACAGTGGCATGCTGCAATTTCTTACCATTCAAGTAATAGTGTCATCTGCAAACTTTGACACACTACACATGGTCCCCAAGTCCAAATAATCTATGTAAATTGTGAATAATTGCAGTCTCAACACTGATCGCTGATGCAGACATGAGTCACTGTTTGCCAACCTGAATAGCACTTATTTATTCCCACTCTTTGCTTCCTGTTTGTTAACCAATCCCCTATCCATAATAATAGATTGCCCGTAACACCTTGCATCTCTACCTTATGCAGGAGCCTTTTGTGCGCCCCCTTGTCAAATGCCTTTTGGAAATCTAGATATACAACATCTACTGTGGGTCCGTTGTTCACCATGTTCATAATGTCTTCATAGAATTCTAAAAGATTAGTTAAACATGACCTGCCCTTCATAAACCCACGCTGTATCTGCCCAATGGGACAATTTCTATTGAGATGCCTTGCTATTTCTTCTTTGATAATAGACTCAAGCATTTTCCCCACTATACAAGTTAAGTTAACTGGTCCATAATTCCCAATCTTTTGTCTATCTCCATTTTTAAACAGTGGCATCACATTTGTTGTTTTCCAATCTGCTGGGACTGCCCAGAGTCCAGTGAATTTTGGAAAATTACCACAAGTGCATTTGCTGTTTCTCCCACCTACTCTTTTAGCACCCTGGGATGCATTCCATTAGGGCAAGGAGATTTGTCTACCCTTAGCTCTATTAGCTTGCCCAACACTCTTTTGTGATAATGATTGTTTCCAGGTCCTCACCTACCTTTGTCTCTTTGTGAATTACTGGCATATGTTATTCATTAGCAAGGTTAGATCTCATGGAATAAAGGGAGAACTAGCCATTTGGATACAGAACTGGCTCAAAGGTAGAAGACAGAGGGTGATGGTGGAGGGTTGTTTTTCAGACTGGAGGCCTGTGACCAGTGGAGTGCCACAAGGATCGGTGCTGGGTCCTCTACTTTTTGTCATTTACATAAATGATTTGGATGCGAGCATAAGAGGTACAGTTAGTAAGTTTGCAGATGACACCAAAATTGGAGGCGTAGTGAACAGTGAAGAGGGTTATCTCAGATTACAACAGGATCTGGACCAGATGGGCCAATGGGCTGAGAAGTGGGTTTAATTCAGATAAATGCGAGGTGCTGCATTTTGGGAAAGCAAATCTTAGCAGGACTTATACACTTAATGGTAAGGTCCTAGGGAGTGTTGCTGAACAAAGAGTTCATAGCTCCTTGAAAGTGAAGTCGCAGGTGGATAGGATAGTGAAGAAGGTGTTTGGTATGCTTTCCTTTATTGGTCAGAGTATTGAGTACAAGAGTTGGGAGGTCATGTTGCAGCTGTACAGGACATTGGTTAGACCAATGTTGGAATATTGCGAGCAATTCTCGTCTCCTTCCTATCGGAAAGATGTTGTGAAACTTGAAAGGGTTCAGAAAAGATTTACAAGGATTTTGCTAGGGTTGGAGGATTTGAGCTATAGGGAGAGGCTGAACAGGCTGTGGCTGTTTTCCCTGGAGCGCCGGAGGCTAAGGGGTGACTTTAAAGAGGTTTACAAAATTATGAGGGGCATGGATAGGATAAATAGACAAAGTCTTTTCCCTGGGATCGGGGAGTCTAGATCTAGAGGGCATAGGGTGAGAGGGGAAAGGTATAAAAGAGACCTAAGGGACAACTTTTTCACGCAGAGGGTGTTGCGTGTATGGAATGAGCTGCCAGAGGATGTGGTGGAGGCTGGTACAAATGCAACATTTAAGAGGCATTCAGGTGGGTATATGAATAGGAAGGGTTTGGAGGGATATGGGCTGAGTGCTGGCAAGTGGGACTAGATTGGGTTGGGATATTTGGTCGGCGTGGACAGGTTGGACTGAAGGGTCTGTTTCCATGCTGTACATCTCTATGACTCTATGTCCTCTACTGTGAAGATCTACACAAAATACCTATTCAATGTCTTGGCCATTTCCTCGTATCCCATTACTAAATCCCCCTTCTCCTCCTCTAAAGGACCAAAGTTTACTTTAGTCACTCTTTTTTGTTTTATATATTTATACAAAAGTTTGCTATCTGTCTTTATATTCCAAGTTTTTTTTCCTCATGATCTATCTTACTTTTCTTTATTGTTCTTCTTGTGGCTTTCTGTTGACCTTTAAAACTTTACCAAACTTCTAGTTTCTTGCTGATCTTGCCCAGTTTGTATGCCTTCCATTTCAATTTGATAGCCTCCCTTATATCCTTAGACACCCATGACAGATTACCCCTTTTCCTACAGTCCTTCCTTTTCACTGGTGTATACTTTTGCTGAGCACTTTGAAGACTTGCTTTGAAAGTCCTCCACTGTTCATCAACTGTCCCATAAAGTCTTTACTTCCAATCTATTTTAGTCAACTCCTCCCTCACCGCATTGTCGTCTGCCTTGTTTAAGCACAGGACCCTGGTATTGGATTGTATCTTCCATCTGTACTGTAAATTCAACCATACTGTGATCTCCTTCCAAGAGGATCCCTAATTATGTCATCATTAATTATTTCTGTCTCATTACACAGGACCAGATCTAGGATAGCTTGCTCCCTTGTCAGTTCCATTACATACTTTTCAAGAAAACCATCGCGGATACATTCAATGAACTCCTCCTCAAGGTTACCCTGACTGACCTGGTTCGACCAATCAACTTGTTTAATTGACAAAATTCCTTATGATAATTGCCATTTTTGCAGACATTAGTTATTTCTTTGTGTATTGCCCGCCCCAAATGTGATATTATTGTTTGGTGGCCATTTGCCTACCATTATTTAATTTTACATTCACCACCATAATTTCTAAACAAAAAAAAACTGCAGATGCTGGAAATCAGAAACACAAACAGAAACTGCTGGAAACATTCAGCAGATCTGGCAGCATCTGTGGAAAGAAAGCAAGTAGGTTCTTTCAAAGAAGAGTAGTCACTGGACATGAAACGTTAACTCTCTCCATGGATGCTGCCAGACCTGCTGAATTTTTCCAGCAATTTCTGTTTTTGTTACCATCATGTTGAAGTATATTTTGTATGTATTCCAATGGCTAACACCTTCTGCTAAACTATGATTCTTAATTAAAAGGGTGGCATGATAAAGTACATAGGATACTTAGTCAACATGAGCAGATTGTAGGCCTCCTAGTTCCAATTGCTGGTTTATCAAGATATTCATTTGCAGCTTTAAACATCTTCAGACACAGCTTTTGTCTGAACTGTTCGAGACAAAACAATCCTTGATGGACAGAAATATTCTAGTATTATTTTCACATGACCTTAAAGTAATTTTTAAACAATCTTTCAATGTATTTCATCTTCTTTATGTATAAGATTGGGTTTTTCAACTTGAGGATCTGATTGTTTCTTCAAAGGGCCAGTGTTATTTTTTCACAGGAAAGAAGTTAAATTGTCAATCATCAAGAAAAGCAGAAATTGTTGGAAATACACGGCAGATACATGAATATTTCAAACAATGCTCTTTGGAGGTGAAAGACAGTCAAGCATTTTAATACAATCATTTTAATAGAAAATAGGGAGAGGGAAATGGGGAAAAGCACAAGTACAAAACAGATAAGAATAATAGCAGGAGAGGTCTGTTTTAAACAAAGGCAGAAATTTACCAAGTTCTGTAACAACTCTCTTAGGCAGATAATAGATATTAATCAGGAAAGCATATAAAATTAAATAATTAAATATGTGAAATGCCCACACAATTATCTCCTGCTTTTGCTTCTAAAATCAAACACCTATCACTGTTCATACTGAACTTCATTTGACATTGATCAATGTGTGATATAAATACCAACTGGCTCTTCCAGTAAGATTATGACTTACCCTTATAAACAGACAGTGACCATAGGTTGGCATTATTTGCAAACAACAATATGTAGCAGTCTTTCATAGCCTCAAAATATCCAAAAGTATTTCACAAACAAGGTTCATTATAATTGTTATACAGGTAAATATTGTGCAAACAAGAGCAACCATGAGGCAGCTATTCCAGATCAATTGTGTATGCTGAAACAAGAGAGAAACAGCATGGACCATCATTCTCATCTTTTATATTTAAGATGATGAAATTAATTCAGAATTGTTTGTTTATCTCATTCCTGAAACCGTTTACCTTAAACACTGGACCAATGCCTTCAGATTCAACAGGACTATATGTGGCTTGGCAACAGTCATGAAAGAGTCTGTGAGAAGCTACCACCAAGAAAGTTAAGCTTTATTAAGCATGCTTAACAAAATGCGGAGGCTGGGTCATAAAATCTGATATATTGCTGCTACCCTTCTCATTTCACAGAAGCTAACTGATTTGCTGAATATTTCCAGTACTTTCTGTTATCATTTTAGAATATGAGAATGAAATATTAAATAATGTCACAGATCATAAAGAAAGATATGAAAGTAATTAAGTACATTAAGGAAAATGTGTGCACACTTAAGGCAGTAGGAAACCTGCCCAAAGAAAAATAAAGAAAAGTTATTTGAAAGTTGGAAAACACCAAAAATCAACAGATCAAAACTGTAATTAAAGCAGTAAATGCCAATTGAGTAAGTTTGCTAGTGCTAAAAAAGGAAAAGAAAATTTTAAAACATTCCTCAAACCACCACATCCACTGTGTTCTGAGAACAGGTACTTGTTTTTCTATACAAAAACATTGTGTTGGCGAGCAAAATTGGGTTGCTTTAGAAATCCCCCTGTTTAACTGGAGGAGGTTTCAGCCCATCTGTGACTAGATAGCACACAAGTAGTCTGACAACATAGAAGCAGTGTCAAGGAAGTGAAAGATTTTTGGTTAAGCAACAGGTTACCTCAAATCTACAGCACTTAAAAAGGTTATTCCACCCAACTGATCCATACTGTCACTAGTTTTCTTCCAACACACTTCACCTAGTCTTATCAACGAATCTTCCTATTCCTTTCTTCCTCGTGTTATAGAGTCATAAGAGTCATACACCACGGAAACAGACTCTTCAGTCCAATCAGTCCATGCTGAGTATTATCCCAAACTAAACTAGTCCCACCTGCTTGCTCCTGGCCTATATCCTTCAAAACCTTTCCTAATCATGTACATATCCAAAAGTCTTTTAAACATTGCAATTGTACCTACATTCACCACTTTCTCAGGAAGTTCATTTCACACGCAAACCACCTTCATTGTAAAAATTTGCCTTTCATGTCTTTTTAAAATCTCTCTCTTCTAACCTTAAGAATGTGCCCCCAGTCCTGAAATTCCCTCATTATAGGAAAACCCTGTCTATACCCTCATTATTTTATAAACTTCTACGCAATTGTCTCTCAACCTCCTATGCTTCAGTGAAAAAAGCCCCAGCCTATTCTGCCTTTCTTTATAACCTAAACATTCCATACCCAGCAACATCCTGGTAAATCTCTTTTGAACCCTCTTTTTTTTAATGATTCTTTTATAGTTTCCCTGAAATTAATTTTCTTTATGATAGCACATCCCATAGCTTACCACTCTCTGTGTAAGGGAGCTATTAATTCTGTGGCGAGTAACCTGACTCCCAAAGTCTGTCCATTATCCAGCAGGCCCAAGTCTGAATTGTATTGGAACACTCTCCACTCACCTGATGAATGTAGCTCCAACAACACTCAAGATGTTTGACATCATTGTGGACAAAACAGCCTGTTTGATTGGCACCCTTCACCAATGAATAGTGGCAACGGTATCTACCATCACACAGTTCCACTTTCGCTTCAAGTTGTTCAAAAAACTGGTTAGTTGTAACACAGCAGTTTATATTTTCATTTTCCAGTTTGTATTTTAAACGAAATATATGTAGCCTTATATTAGTGTCTATCATCTGAACAATGGTTAGAGCTGGGTCTTTGGTTTAGAAGTATAAGATGTTCATGTGAGTTTTCAGAAACCAAAACGAAGTGATAATGGACTATAGGAATTACAGGATGAAAATGAAATCACACCATTCAAGAGCTACCATTCTGGTAATCATATGATACTGAAATAATGAAGGTTTTAATTATAAATGGCAATCATCTGTATTAATTGGTTTGTAACATATCCAAGCATGACATGTGGAAAAAGTTCACTTGTAAATAGCTTTGAAACCCTTTGGTCCAATGCCTGTCCTATTTCTCTGTATCACTTGTTGCAAATCATGTTCCAAAATACTCATACTGGCAAAACTGAAAGGAGACAAAATTTTACCTGAGTAGTAGGATCCATTTACAACATCAGTCAGTAGACCAGTTGGAATGGTCAGTAGTTTAATAGGAATGTGAGAGTGAAGGGAGCAGGCACTGAGTCTCATGGATAAGATCAGTTTAGAGAGGGCATGGGTATGGATAGGATGTGGGAGAAGAGCTGGATATAGTATCAGGTAAAAGCAGGGGTAGACTGGTGAAAGGTTGGCAGGTAAACAAGTAGTGGTGCAATAGGAAACAGCAAACACAATTATAAAATCTTAGTTCCTTACTCTTGTGCAGTTGAGGGTAGAAGTTTGGGCTGGGGTTTTATGGAGAAGAAGTGGAAAAGCTGCAAACTATCTTTCTCTCCAATACGGTCCTTGAGTAGTAGGTGACTTGGTCAGAGGGAATGGTCTTGATCTTGCTCACCACATTCAACCGAAAACTGCAAGTTAAAGGTAAAGTTATCACAGTCCTACTGGATTACAGCACTGCTCTCTCATCAGAGAGAGGCAACTGATGGTTTCGTAATCTAAGGGTTACCACACCCCATGTGAGGGCACACGTTGTGAAGGAGGGTCCTTCATGGCATAAAAGCAGAAATTGCTGGAAAAGATCAGCAGGTCTGGCAGCCACGTGGAGAGAAAACAAAGTTAACAGTTCAAGTCCAGTGACTTATCAGCAGAACACAGCCCTACATAGCAACTTCAGCTAGTACATGAATTGAACCCACATTCTTGGTATCATTCTGCATCACAAACCAGACATCCAGTCAACTGAGTTAAACCTTACTTTCATGCTTGGCTCCTATCATGTTCTGCTAGTCAACCAATCTTCTATCCATGCTAATATGTTACTCCTTACACCATGAGCTTTTCTTTTCTCCAAAGGCTTTTATGTGGCACCTTAACGAATGCCTTCTGGAAATCCAAGTATAGTATGACTGCAACCTCCCTTTATCCACAATGAGTGTTACTCCTTCCAAGAGCTGTAATAAAGTATTAAAGACAATTTTCCTTGCAAAACCATGGTGTCTCTTTCCATTCTCCTTGAATTTTCTAAGTGTGCAGTTGTGATCTTTTTAATGCTTGATTCTAACATCTTCCCATAACAGAAATCAAGTTAACTAGCTTAAGGTTTCCTGTTTTCTGCCTCCTTTACTTCTTGAATAGAGAAATTATATTTGCTCCTCTTCACTTCTATGGAGCATTTCCTGAATCTAGGAAATTTTGGAAAATTAACATTAATTTATTTGCTGCTATTTTTAAGACCGTTGGAGGAGCTCAACTGTATCCAGAGACTTGTCAGCGTGGAGTTCTATCAGTTTGAGGCAAAGAGTCGTGGAGTTTTTAACAGCTCAGAGAGTGGCCCTTCAATACTATTGTGTCATCAAATATCCATCTATTTTAATCTAATTTTCCAGCAATTGGCCTGTTCCCTTTACACTAAGCCATTTCAAATCTCATCTGAATAATTCTTAAATGTCTTGAGGATTCCCAGGCAGTGAGTTACAAATATCCAAAATCCTCTGGGTAAAACAAAATCTTTCAACAAATCCTCTCTGCACTTCTTGCTCCTCAACTTAAAATTGTGCCCCCTGGTTATTGAATTTTTTGAAGAGGTGACCAATAAGATAAATGTAGGCAGAGTCGTAGTCTACATGGACTTTTGCAAGGCCTTCAAACAGGTTCTACATGGTAGATTGGTTGGTAAGGTTAGATCATACAGGATCCAGGGAAAGCTACCTAACTGGATATAAAATTGGCTTGTTGGTAGGAGAGAGAGGATGGTCGTAGATAGTTATTATTCAAACTGGAGGCCTGTAACCAGCGATATGCCACAAGAATCAGTGCTGGATCCATTGTTGTTCATCATTTATATAAATGATTTAGATGAGAATATAAGAGGTATGGTTAGTAAGTTTCCACCAAAATTGGTGGTATAGTGGACGTTATGGAAGAGTAAAATGGGATCTTGATCAACTGGGCCAGTGGGCTGAGGAATGGCAGATGGAGTTTAATTCAGATAAATACGAAGTATTGCATTTTGATAAGACAAACCAGGACAGAACTTGACAGTTTATGATAGGGCTCTTGGGGAATGTTGTTGAACAGAGACATTTAGGGATGCAGGTACATAGTTCCTTGAAACTGGCATCACTGGTAGATAGGGTGGTGATGAAGGCATTTGGCATGTTTGCCTTTATCGATCAGAGCACTGAGTACAGGAGTTGGGAGGTCATGCTACAGCTGAACAAGCCACTGGTTAGGCCACATTTAGAGTTCTGTGTATAATTCAGGTCAACTTGCTATAGGAAGGTTGTTATTAAAATGGAAATGATGTAAAAAAGATTTACAAGGATGTAACTGAGGCTGGAAAGTTTGAAATATATGGGGAGGCTGGATAGGCTAGGACTTTTTTCTCTGGGGCATAGGAGGCTGAGGAGTGACCTTACAGATGTAGGAGCATGCATAGGATGAATAGCCAAGATCTTTTTCCCAGGGCAGGTGAGTCCAAATCTAGATGTCATAGATTTAAGGTGAGAGGGGAAAGTTATAAAAGGGACTTAAAGCGCAACTTTTTCACACAGAGGGTGGTGCATATATAGAATGAGAAGTGGTAGAGGCTGGTAAAATTACAATATTTAAAAGGTGTGTGGATATGAGGTTTAGAGGGATATGGATCAAATGCTGGCAAATGAGACTAGATTAATTTAGGATAACTGGTCAGGATGGACAAATTGGACCAAAGGGTCTGTTTCCATGCTGTACAACTCTATGACTCTATAACATTTTGGTGAATCACTTCTGTGCATTCTCTAGTGCAATGACATCCTTCCTACAGTGAGATAACCAACCTTCACACAACTCCAGCTGTGACTCACCTAATATTAGATACAATTACACTGTAACGTTCTTGCTCTTGTATTCAAGGCCTTGACAAATAAAGGCAGGCAAACCATATGCCTTCTTAACCTTATTATGTTTAAGGATCTAGGAACATGCACACCAAGGTCCTTCTGATCGTCTGTACTTTCTAGAATCCTAACATACGATTTGTACTCCCTTGCTTTGTTAGTCCTCCCAAAATGCATCACCTCGCACGTTTCAGGATCAAATTTCATTTGCTACTTTTTGGCCCATCTGATCATCCCATCCATATTATCCTGTAGTCTAATGTGTTCTTCCTTGTTACTTACCATACCACCAATGTGGTTTGCTTAGTGATACTCCCGTTGTGACTGTAACTTTACTAAGTTCCCCTTTCCCTTCCACCTCCTGATTTACATCTATTACTGGAATTGTTTTTGTATTCTCTATAACCAAGACTGAAGAAAATTATTTGTTCATTTCATTCGACCATTCCCTTATTATCTACTATTAACTCCTCAATCTCACTCTCTAGAGGACCAACATTCACTTTACTTACTCTTTTCCCTTTTAAAATACCTGCAGAAACTTTTGCTTCTGCTTTTACATTACTAGCTGGCTTTCTCATGTGCTGTAATTTCTTCCTATGGTTAATCTTTTTTTTGATTCTTTGCTGTTATTTATATTTTGACAAATCATCTAACCTGTCACTTACTTTTGCATGACTCTAGGCTTTTTCCTTATATTTGATATTTTCCCTAACTTCAGTTAATCACGAGTGATGTGTCATCACTTTAGATTCTTTTCTTCATAATTTTTTTTTCATTGTATTTATTCTGAGTACTCTGAAATATCCCTTTAAAAGTAGATTGATCTATCCTCTACCCTAGTATACCAATTCATTTTAATAAACTCAGCTTTCATGCCTACAATGTAGCTTTAAAATACTTGTCTTAGACCCAATCTTCTCCCTTTCAAACTAGATATAAAATTCAATCATATTCTGGTTGTTGCTAGTTAGGGGAGCCTTAACTCCGAGGTCATTAATTAATCCTGTCATATTACACAATACTAAATCCAAAATAACTTGCTCTCTAATTAGTTCCAAAACATGCTGCCCTAAGAAACTATGCTGAAAACATTCTATGAACATCTCAACCAGCCTACTGGTGCCAATCTAATTTTTCCAGTTTATATGCTGATTAATATCACTTATGCTTATTGCTGTCCCTTTATCACAAGTGCCCAATATTTCTTCTTGGATGTTTCATCCTACAAATATCACTAGGAGCCCGCAAGCCACATCCATTTTTGACTTCTTTCTCCTATCATTCATCACCTTCACCTAAAACAATTCTACATCTCCTGAACCAAGGTCATCTCTAATTTTCCTGCCCACTTTGTCCCCTTACCTGCCTCACTCACAGTTACATCCACACATCTCCGAACAGATCAAGTCAGAGGAGACCGTATTCTAATTAGTGTGACTCCTGGTATAAAGAATCCAGGTAACTATCCTACTACTGATAGTTACCTATCAGAAACTCTGAGTTTGCAAACTCTGAGCTGAAACAGCATGAACTTCAAACACGTGCTGCAGAAATATTTTCCTTGGATCACAATGATATCAAGGAGCTCGACATGCTGGACCCTTGACACACCACCTGAACCGCCATCCTTAATGAGTCATTTTTCACTTTCCAATGTTGCCTTTTATGAACGTATTAACTTAACATCCAATTTATGTACAATGTTAAAATTCAAAAATGGAGAAAGTCTTAACACTTGCCAGAGACTCACCTTACAGCTAGCTTTTCTTTTTCTGTAGTAGAGCAAGGGTTAGTTCCAATCAGCTCCAGTGAATCTAGCTCTGTCTTTGACAACTAGCCATGGAGTCCTTTACTCATCTGTTCCTTTTGATGATGACGATTGCTTTCTCAGGATTCTCAACTCCTCTGCTCTTATGTTAATTTGTTTTAATATGATAAAGATACTTATAAATGCATGTTGTTGTCAATCTGGAAAGGATGAAGTTTCAGCCACTGTTAGAATGTCAGTATAGTCTTTCAGATTAAGGTTGTCGATGACAAGGGCCTTGTTAGCAAGTGACTGAAGTTTCTGGGAAGAAATGCTTAGAAAGATAATGGATGTTGATCAGAAGTTGGTTGGGATTCAGGAGGATGGATGCTTACTGGTGAAGTTAGTATCTAGACGATGAGGTGGATGGCAAGATCAACTAAAGAAGCTTAGCACATTTAAAGCTGTTGTTCCTAAGGAGGTCCTATTTGCATCCATTATAGCACCCATTACAGTATCAAAGGCAGGCACAAAGAATAGCCATATAATTCTTCGAGGAGGATTCAAGTATAGGCAGCAGAAAGCGAATAATAAGGATTGGGCCCACTACTGGCCTACTGTCATGTTATGATCAGGTGACCAAGGGAAATTGTTTCCCTTCTTTTCAATCCTTCTTCCCCCAGTTTGGTTGCAACTAAATGTATTTTTTAAATTTCATTTCAGCATACAGCTATCATATTTCAAATAAAACATAGTTCACTAGAAAATTAAGGAATAAATTGCCAAGGTTTTCTTCAGTGAAAGAGGGAACAAGTTTATTATCGACTAACCCCCAAGAAAAAAATATGAAAACATGACATCAAATATACAAACAAGCACAGGTAATGAGTTTAAAAGGGAGAGTATCTGGTACAGATAGAGGAGAATATTAGTTACACAATTAAAAGGTCTTTTGAGTCTTTGGTGTTGGATTCTTGATACCATAGTTTGTTTAATGGTTGTCTTATATCCTTAACAGTAGCAGAATGTAATGTGTAGAAATCTTTGAATTCTCAGTGAATAGTTGTTTTCTAAATCTGCTTCATGAGGTACAGTGTTTGAGCTGATGAGAGAAACAGAATTTGCTTCCCAGTTTTCATTTACCTTCACTGTCCTCTACTGTTAAAAAGCACATGTTGAATATAGTTGAATATGAATTCTGCAGTCTAGATCTATTGGCTTTCCAGGTGAGGCAACATATGCATGTGAATGGATGTCCAATATGTAAAATTAAACAGGATGTGTGAATTTATTTACATTGATTCAGTTGATTGGTGTTGATGTCTTTAGATTAAACAATTTTAAACACATGTGGATAGCATGCAGTCAGTTTGGAGTCAGGAACAATATCCCAGTTGAAAATGAAGGGAGTGGATATAGGAGTTATTTGAAGGGTGGGTTTCCTCCGGGTGCTCCGGTTTCCTCCCACAGTCCAAAGATGTGTAGGTCAATTGGATTGGCCATGCTAAATTTCCCACAGTGTTAGGTGCATTAATCAGAGGGAAATGGTTTGGGTGGGTTACTCTTCGGATGATTGGTGTGGACTTGTTGGGCTGAAGGGCCTGTTTCCACACTGTAGGGAATCTAATCCAGTGAAAGCAGAGATCCAAGGAGTGAAAAATTGACTAATGGAAGTGTGTAGGGATCTCAAAGGCTAGCAGTTCACATTAGACCAGATCTGGTGCATCCACAGGAGAGAAAAGAGGACCAAAAACAGAGAGGGAATGTGCATTAGAAAGACTGTGGGGGAGGGGATTATTGGCAGTGACCACAACAGTGGTTTCTACAGGGGTAGCATACAGGAGCAGTGGGTGGATCATTAAAATATTATGGTGGGGTTCTTGGGGCAGGGAGAACAGTGAGAGGCAAAGTTCAATGTGGTGGGTCTCCACATGGGGGTGATGAGTGGAAATGGACTGTCAGGATAAAATGAAGTAAAAGGGTATATGAAGGCTCTGGTGGAACACTTGTTGACCTGATGGTGTTCACCACAAGCTGTATTCCCTGCCATCACTTGCTGTTCTCTGGATGTAAAATGCAAGTGGAAAATGACGGGACAAAGCCTAGGATGGGCAGAATCAGTGTCAATTTGATGGACAAAAACATAGGGTCCACATCTGCCAGACATTAGGATACTGAGGGGAAAATACATTAAGCATGCATTTGCAAATTCAGCTACATTTTATTTCCAATCATTTCTTCATTCAGTTGTAATGTATGCTTAAAGTCAAAGTGCACAATGTCTTTGGTGTTTGCAAATTTATCATTGTTATATCAGAAATGCAGCATTTGGGAGCAATGACTGAAAAGGTGCTGAATGCTCACCAAAAGCATCCCATCACTTGTGAAACTTCTGTGGGAGCTGTGGGATGAGGGGAACATTGATGCATTTATGTAATGTAGACATTACAGTGGTCTATTCTGAATTCACTGATGATTTTCACGGTTAATGTGGATCTGGAATGGGGAGGACGATTGTCTGCAACAAGGAATTCCTTTTTGATGTAATGTATTGGTTACTCAGCCAGTTCAGCACCTTCACCATTTTCATGTACATGCTGCAACCAGGGCCCTGTTGGAGCAGATGATAGAGATGGACACTGGATGTTGCCTTTGTCACCTAAAGAAGAGAATGAATTTCATCCAAGATGCTCTGGCCGCAAAAGGCAAGCTACTGTATGTTACCTTCAGCCCATATCAGAGACAGAGCTGGAGGAATCTCACCTGGTGTTAAAATGCCTCAGAAGGAGCTACATAAAAAAAAGCTTATGTCCTTGGACTCAGAGGGGGATGGATGTAGTAATTTTAATTATGTCAGCCAGGTGGACCTCATAGAAATGAGTTCACTGGGGTTGGATGTAAACGGGAATGTCAGAGGTTCGGTTCACTTTGAGAGCTGGTTCTGAGGAACTGATCAGTATCAAGGACTCTCCACGTGTAAATAAAGAGTGACTTGGTGATGGGTACCGACCTCTGTGGAGTTATTCCACTGCTCCAAGCCAATGACATCAGTTTGGCACTGAGCAGATATTTACCCAGGGAAATTTTGTATTTGTCTGCACCAAGTACAAATTGCATTTAAAATAGTAGTACATTCCGTGAAATGTGTTGATACAATAAAGGCCTCTCATAGAAATTGTGGAATCAGACAAGCTCAAATACCCTCTAGTGGTGAGGGTGTGATATTGCTGTTCATTCTCAAGCTGAGCATCTACAGGACAGTCAGTGAACGTGACGTATTTCAATTTTCAGAAGGCCTTTGACAAGGTGCTGCACGGGAGGTTGCGATATAAGAGCCCATAGCGTTAGAGGCAAGGTACTGGTATAGATAGAAGATTGGCTGACTTGCAGAAAGCAGAGAATAGGGATAAAGGGGTCTTTTCATGTTAACAGCCATCACTAGTGGAGTTCCACAGGGGTCAGTGATGGGACCACAACCATTCACGTTGCACATTAATGGTCTGGATTAAGGAACTGAGGGCATTGTTGCTAAGTTTGTAGATGACACAAGGAGCAGGTAGAGTGTAAGGGCAGGTAGAGTTGAGGAAGTGGGAGGCTGCAGAAGGTGTTGGATGGGCTCGGAGTGTGGGCAAAGAAATGGGCAGATGGAATACAACGTGGGCAACTGTGAGGTTGTACACTTTGGTCCGAAGAATAGAGGCATAGACTATTTTCTAAATGGAGAAAGGCTTTGGAAATCTGAAGCACAAAAGGACTTAGGAGTCTTAGTTCAGAATTCTCATAAAGTTAATGTGTAGACTCAGTTGGCAGTTAGGAAGGCAAATACAATGTTCGCATTCATTTCAAAAGGGCTAGAAGACAAGAATGGGGATGTACTGCTGTGGCTGTATAATGCTCTGGTCAGACTGCATTTGTAATATTGTGAGCAGCTTTGGGCCCTGCATCTAGGAAGGATGTGCTTGCAGTGGAGGTTCATAAGAATGATCCTGGGGATAAAGGGCTTGTCATATGAGGAGTGGTTGACAACTCTCAAGGATGACACATCTGATTGAAACTTACAGGATACTGAGAGGCTTGGATAGAGTGGACATGGAGAAGATATTTCCACTAGTAGGAGAGACTTGGACCCCAGGGTGCAGCCTCACTGAAGGGACGACCCTTTAGATCTGAGATGAGAATGAATTTCTTCAGGCAGAGGATGGTGATTCTGTGGAACTCATTGTTGCAGACAGCTGTGGAGGCCAAGTAACTAAATGTATCTAGTACAAAAATAGATTGGTTCTTAGCTGGTAAGGGGATCAAGGGTTGTGGGGAAAAAGCAGGAGAATGGGGTTGAGAAACATATCAGAGCTGAAAATGTGTTGCTGGAAAAGCGCAGCAGGTCAGGCAGCATCCAAGGAACAGGAGAATCGACGTTTCGGGCATAAGCCCTTCTTCAGGAATGAGGAAAGTGTGTCCAGCAGGCAAAGATAAAAGGTAGGGAGGAGGGACTTGGGGGAGGGGCGTTGGAATTGCGATAGGTGGAGGGAGGTCAAGGTGATGGTGATAGGCCTGAGTGGGGTGGGGGCGGAGAGGTCAGGAAGAAGATTGCAGGTTAGGAAGGCGGTGCTGAGTTCGAGGGATTTGACTGAGACAAGGTGGGGGGAGGGGAAATGATGAAACTGGAGAAATCTGAGTTCATCCCTTGTGGTTGGAGGGTTCCCAGGCAGAAGATGAGGCGCTCTTCCTCCAACCGTTGTGTTGCCATGGTCTGGCGATGGAGGAGTCCAAGGACCTGCATGTCCTTGGTGGAGTGAGAGGGGGAGTTAAAGTGTTGGGCTACGGGGTGGTTGGGTTGGTTGGTCCGGGTGTCCCAGAGGTGTTCTCTGAAACGTTCCGCAAGTAGGTGGCCTGTCTCCCCAATATAGAGGAGGCCACATCGGGTGCAGCGGATGCAATAGATGATGTGTGTGGAGGTGCAGGTGAATTTGTGGCGGATATGGAAGTGTCCCTTGGGGCCTTGGAGGGAAGTAAGGGGGCAGGTGTGGGCGCAAGTTTTGCATTTCTTGCGGTTGCAGGGGAAGGTGCCGGGAGTGGAGGTTGGGTTGGTGGGGGTGTGGACCTGACGAGGGAGTCACGGAGGGAGTGGTCTTTTTGGGATGCTGATAGGGGAGGGGAGGGAAATATATCCCTGGTGGTGGGGTCCGTTTGGAGGTGGCGGAAATGACGGCGGATGATACATTGTACATGGAGGTTGGTGGGGTGGTAGGTGAAGACCAGTGGGGTTCTGTACATATCAGCCATGATCAAATGGTGGAGCCGACCCAATGGACCAAAAGGCCTAATTCTGCTCCTGTGTTTTATAGTCTTATGAAAGGGAGGAAATGATCTGAACATGAAGAGAATTTGAAAAGAAATAGACCAAAACAACTTTCTTTGTTAACAGATAAAAACCTGTCCTATTTAAGCTGAGAATTAACATACTGGTGTTGTCTGTACTCGTTCATGGGAACGGAGCATCTCTAGATGGGCAGAAATTATTGTTTATCCCTACCTGCCCTTAGATGCAACTGAGTGGTTTGCTAAAACCATTTCAGAGGGTAGTTAAGAGTCAATTACTGTTGTGGATCAGGAGTAACATGCAAGCCAGACAAGGTAAGGACAGCAGATTTTCTATTGTAAGGGAAATAAATGAACCATATGGGCTTTTACAACAATAATCAGTAATATCATTTCACTGGTCAATAATATCATTTGGCAGTTAGTTCCGGATTTTTAGTTTTCTAAAAATTTAATTCAAAATTTCACCATCTGCTATAATGGGATTCAAACCCAGGTCTCAAAAACATTATCTAGGTCTCTCTGGAGTCCTAGGCTAGTGACAGTTCCACCAGATCATCACCTCCCACTGCACTACCACCTATTGAAATAGACTCTTCATGATATTTTGATCAGTTTTATGCTTAAATAGATAGATTGTTTCCCAATTGAAGGTTTCTTATGTACCAATGCTGCTCGCAAAAATATCCCAAAGAACTGTACCGACTAAGAATTGCCTCTTGCAGAGGTTGCATCTGATGCCAGTATGTCTCAGGCTTGAGCTCATCAAAAAGGTGCTTTATTTTCATTTTTAAAAATGTTGTCATTTAAATTTGGTGCATCACAATTTCATGGAAAATTCATTATTTTTGAGAATTAGAAGTCAATTCTCTATTTTTCTTGATGGTCCTGAATCTTGTATGAATCTTGATCTCAAACTTTTAAAACAAACTCACATCAATAGTTTGTGACAGGCAATTTATTTGTGAATGTTGTGAACCTATAAATAATATATTTCCACAAAAATGTGGCAAATTTCAATTTTATTAAGAGGCATTAGAAACCCAAATTGTTTTCATACAATAAATTTTCAAGACACATATAAGTTGTGCTTGCTCTGGGAATTTTTGGAAAACATTTTTCATTTCTCATCCAATTTACTAATCCACAGGCCACATCACACCTCAATAGTAAGGTTCCTACAATTGTGAAGTTGAAAATAAATGTAAAATCAAAATGAAGTGCTCTGTATCTGAAAGAAATGGCAGAAATAGTTTGGCTAAACACTGCGACCTCATAGATTTATTGGCTTGGGCTGTTTTATATGTATCCACGCTGCATTAAAGTTTTATAATACTTTATTACAGGAGAGTTTAGGACTAGGAAAAGAGTCAAATATCTGAGAGGAAAAATAGATTCCCAAAGTTTTGCTCATTTATTGAACATGCAGTATTGAATGTTAAAGCCATTATTTATGCCATTCAGAAATAAGTATCAATTACCAAGGCACCTGTTAAAATACTGACCACCTACCATGGCAACATTATTCAGGTGACATTTTAATTGTTAACATTATCTATGCTTTCCCTCAGCACTATCTATATCATTGCGAATTATATTTTTAATGCCTTCTGATCCTGTGGTGATGTATCACTTTTTCACTGTCTGATTATTGAATTTCCTTTATACTTTGTAGTCTCCAATAACTACTACATTTCATAACATATGAGATTCAACAGCAGTTATACACTTTCTGAATCATCTTAGCAGTGTTAAGTCAAAATCAACATATACATTATTTGTTACATTAATTTTGTTCTATATTAACAGCTCAATAAAATACATCATATTCTACAGATGAGAATTGTATATACTTCAAAGATATAAGCCAGCACTGATGGTTGGTATAATATTAGCTTGTACAGAATAACTTGTTTCGGCAATGAGATCCATGGTTGTCTGAAGATAGAATTTGAGCTGCTTGCATTGCCAGAACAAAATTATTTGCATTACAGCAATTAATTTTCAAATGACAAAAGGTTTATATCAATTGTGCTGGTATAAGTATGGTGAAATGGTCAGTGCTGATAGCTATTGTTAGCTCCATCATTGCTGAGATTCTCCAAATAGTGGTTATGTTTGATCCTGTCCCCATACCATAAGGAGGGCAATCAAAAAGATTTGGTACATTTGAGCCACAACTCTGGTGGCCTCACATCTTTTCCTGAAACAATTGTGTCCATCTTGCAGGAAGGAATGGACAAAGGAGCCAAGAGAATTCTAGTGGGTTCAGTTACTAAGCATGATACGCAGCATCCACAACATTTCATTGTTTGTGAATATTTGCTAGCTTGGTGACAGTCATGATACCCTCATACGGAAGAAATCAACCCTTTTTTCTGTCTTCTTGTCTCCAATGAGAACAATGGAGCTTTTTGGAGACAAAGGTTACCCTGGTACATATACCTCAATATAAGCCCCATGATCACCTAACAATGTAAGGCAATGCCCATATAATAAAACTGGCTGGATTATTGGGAACCATCGTGGAGCCAGCCATTGAGGTGCTGAAGCAACATTTTCAGTGCTTGATTGAATATTCTGGACCATGTGTCAAAATTCGTAGGTGAAAGTGACAAAAAGCAAGAAACGCTGCTGAAACAGGAAGGAGAAAGAACAGCAGAGCTTTCATTCGGAGGCTGAATCATGCAGAGAACCAATCTCCTACTTGAAGATCACAAATTGTACTTCAGATATGTATTTTTACATAACTGATTGCTTGGGTTATAGAACATAGAACATAGAAGAATACAGCGCAGTACAGGCCCTTTGGCCCTCGATGTTGCGCCGATCCAAGACCACCTAACCTATACTAACCCACTATCCTCCATATACCTATCCAATGCCCGCTTAAATGCCCATAAAGAGGGAGAGTCCACCACTGCTACTGGCAGGGCATTCCATGAACTTACGACTCGCTGAGTGAAGAACCTACCCCTAACTTCAGTCCTATATCTACCCCCCCTGAATTTAAAGCTATGCCCCTTGTAATACCCGACTCCATACGCGGGAAAAGGTTCACACTGTCAACCCTATCTAACCCCCTAATCACCTTGTACACCTCAATCAAGTCACCCCTAAACCTTCTTTTCTCTAATGAAAACAGCCCCAAGTGTCTCAGTCTTTCCTCATACGATCTTCCTTCCATACCAGGCAACATCTTGGTAAACCTCCTCTGCACCCGTTCCAGTGCCTCCACATCCTTCCTATAGTATGGCGACCAAAACTGCACACAATATTCCAGATGCGGCCGCACCAGAGTCTTATACAACTGCATCATGACCTCAGGACTCCGGAACTCAATTCCTCTACCAATAAAAGCCAATACGCCATATGCCTTCCTCACCGCACTATTTACTTGGGTGGCAACTTTCAGAGATCTGTGTACATGGACACCAAGATCCCTCTGCTCATCCACACTACCAAGTATCCGACCATTAGCCCAGTACCCCATCTTTTTGTTATTCTTCCCAAAGTGAATCACCTCACACTTAGCTACATTGAATTCCATTTGCCACCTTTCTGCCCAGCTCTGCAGCTTCTCTATATCCTGCTGTAACCTGCCACATCCTTCCTCACTGTCAACAACTCCTCTTATCAAACGCCTTACTAAAATCCATATATACCACATCTACCGCTTTCCCCTCATCAACCTCCTTCGTCACCTTTTCAAAGAATTCAATAAGGTTTGTGAGGCACGACCTGCCCTTCACAAAACCATGCTGACTATCCTTGATCACATTATTCCTATCCAGATGTGCATAAATCCTATCCCTTACAATTCTCTCTAAGACTTTGCCCACAACAGAAGTGAGACTCACCGGCCTATAGTTACTAGGGTTATCCCTACTCCCCTTTTTGAACAAGGGAACCACATTTGCTATCCTCCAGTCTTCTGGCACTACTCCTGTAGACAAAGAGGACATAAAAATCAAGGCCAATGGCTCTGCAATCTCCTCCCTTGCTTCCCAGAGAATCCTAGGATAAATGCCATCAGGCCCAGGGGACTTATCTATTTTCACCTTTTCCAGGATTTCCAACACCTCTTCTCTACATACCTCAAAGCCATCCATTCTACTTATTTGTGACTCAGTATTCACATCGACGACAATGCCCTGTTCCTGAGTAAATACTGAGTATTCATTCAGTGTCTCCCCAATCTCTTCCGCCTCCACATGCAACTTCCCACTACTATCCTTGACTGGACCTATTCCTACCCTAGTCATTCTTTTATTCCTAACATACCTATAGAAAGCCTTAGGGTTTTCCCTAATCCTACCGACTAAGGACCTTTCATGTCCCCTCCTTGCTGCTCTTAGCTCTCTCTTCAGGTCCTTCCTGGCTACCCTATAACTCTCAATCGCCCCAATTGAACCTTCACGTCTCATCTTGAGATAGGCCGCCCTCTTCCATTTAACAAGGGATTCCAATTCCTTATTAAACCACGGCTCCCTCGCACGACCCTTTCCTCCCTGCCTGACAGGTACATAATTATCAAGGACACTCAATAGTTGCTCCTTGAACAAGCTCCACATATCATTTACACTCTTGCCTTGGAGTCTACTTTTCCAAGCCACACATCCTAAGTCATGCCTCACCGCATCATAATTTCCCTGACCCCAGCTATAACTCTTGCCCTGTAGTACACACTTATCCCTCTCCATCACGAGAGTAAAAATCACCGAATTATGGTCACTATCCCCAAAGTGCTCACCTACCTCTAATTCTAACACCTGGCCTGGTTCGTTACCCAGAACCAAATCCAGTATGGCCTCACCTCTTGTTGGCCTGTCTACATATTGTGTCAGGAAACTCTCCTGCACACATTGAACAAACACTGACCCATTGATGAGGTATGACCCCAGAGAATGGTTTTATTATAGGAGGATCGTCAACAAGCACTGTGGTGAAGCATATAAGATGGATGTGATAGTGGAAACTGGTGGATCCATGGTGATAAGAGTAAGTTGTTTCATATAAACTAACATCTGAGCAAACACTCTCAGACAGCTTCCCTGTCAGCAGCCAATCTATATAAATTATTTGCAAGCAGGGATAGAGTGTAACCTTGCAAAATTTGCAGATAATACAAATCAGCAGGAGGCTGTGATAAGGAGACAAAGAGTTTATGCATGGATTTTGATAGGCCAGGAGAATGGACCAGCCCGAATCTGGCAAAAGCTATCAACCTCTGAAAGACCTGCAACTCTGGGCTGGTGGGCTGACGTATGAGGATACTCAATTGAAGTGGGGGGGGGAAGCTGCTGCAATTGTCTCCTTTAGGTCCTAGTGAGCAGGATCTTCTTTCTCAGAGTGAGTGCAAGTGTCTCAGTGCTTTTTCATGCAGCAAGACACTCTTGAACTTAGAAGACTCCACACAACGTATCAGCTCCAAGTTTTGGGATATAGGAAGCTGCTACTCACTGAACTCAATGAAACTTCTGTCAGAAACTGAGGCACAAGCT
Organism: Chiloscyllium plagiosum; assembly: GCF_037043375.1. Classification (NCBI taxonomy): domain Eukaryota; kingdom Metazoa; phylum Chordata; class Chondrichthyes; order Orectolobiformes; family Hemiscylliidae; genus Chiloscyllium; species Chiloscyllium plagiosum. The sequence continues at coordinate 51,436,033 of NW_028270145.1, forward strand.
AACAAAGCTCCATAATTTTGAAACATTTTTCCCTTTCAGATAATAAGCAAACAGCCGAAACATTTTTTTGTATAGAAATGATTCAAAGATTTCAGTGCCATGAAATTTGATTCCGTTTAGCTACACATTAAATGTTCATGCTCTTTGTGTTTTAAAATTAGAAAATCTTGAAGATACCCAACATAACATTAAAAAAAAATTAGGAGAAAATACAGCTTTAACAACAGTGTAAATGCATTTTTGCATCTTGGTGATTAACATATGCTCCATTAATCACAGCTAGTTTCCAGGTGACAGGATCTTTAATACTGATTTACATATTTAGCATATAATTTTAATGAGCCATGTTTCTGAAAGTTGATTGGTGAAAGGTAATCATGTTCATGCTAACCAATGTATTTTGCATTAAAAATGGTCAAATGTAGTCAGAAGAATGTTCTGTGTCTTAGAATGGTTAAAAAAAAAATTGCTGAGCAAGATTGTTCACACATGCCTTTTGAACATAAGTTAGGCCAGCCATACTAATCACTTATCCATTGGTGCTGTATATAAGAATGCAGCAGTGCAATGTGAAAAATCCTACATTGTTGCTGGGCATGTAGTGATAATTGATTTGACATTGGAAACCATAATTTTTGTTAGATAGTCGGTGACAATATGAAATGGGCACTTAGTACACATCTTGAAACAGTTTGCCAGTATTCATTGTCAGGCATTAGCAGATCGAGGACACCAAGTAAACTAAAAGTCAGCAACAGTCACAGCTGTTGTGTTGCTAAATTCTTGAATAATAAAAAAACGTTAAGTAACCTTGCGTATTTCTAATGTGAATATGTCAGTTGCTACTTTAATCTAAGGAGTGAACGAAAAATAACATATGTGGAGGCTCCCTCCATTGTTTGGGTTGATATATTTGACATGCTTCACATGCAGTTATTAGTTATGAGTATCCTGCCCAATACAAAGACTCATCTGCTGGCCGTCTTGTGTGTTCAATATCAAGCATCCCTGGTATAACATAGATATATTGGCATAATGCTTCAGCAGGAGGAGATGGTTCCCCTTAAAAACAACTTGTCATAATAGATCAAGTTCACCTCTTTATGATCACAATGAACAACTATTCACAGGTATGTCTTTAATCCTGCCAGGCCATTTCTGGACAATGGTATGCTCTTGTTGTTCATGTTTGGCAGTTGTGGATAACAACTATTTACACTGATTCTGACTAAAGTGTAATAGATCAAACTTGAGAATGTCTTCAGCTTTGTTGTCAAGAGCATCAACGAGTAGATCAAGAGGAATATCACGGTCCTTGCTTCGGTTAATCTCAGCATGTCAGATGTAATCATGCTGGCAAAAATAACAAGGCATCGGATGTTGAAGATCTAAATAAAAAAGTGCTGGAGAAATTCAGCAGACCTGATAGCACCTGTGAAGATCCTGCTTGAAATTTTCACCTTGTTCTCAACATGACATGCACAGGTCTGACATATTTGCACATTTGTGATCAGTAATCTCTACTTTTTAAACCATCTGGAATTAAACAGTTGAATAGGATCATTTTTGAGAACGCCATTTCTTTAGTAGGTGTTAATTTCAGAAAAGAAAAGGAATTAACTTTTCTGCCCTAGCCCTCTAAATCTAGTTTATGACTTCTTAAAAACCTATTTATTATTCCAAAGCTTTCTGAAACATGAATAATGTATTTTTCTGCCTTTTCTTTTGAAGCGTGTTATTTTATCTGTCATTTGTCTCTGGTTACTGCAATCATACATACAACTAATGCTCACAGTTGATAAGATTACAGCTCCCTCCAGTGAATTTATGGAGTATTGAAAATCATTACCATATAACTTCATTTAGTTCAATATACCCAGGAATCAATCCCAAGGATGAAACAAACTATACAAAAGGAAAAATGCAACACAAGATATGATTATTTTCTACACTTATCAATGTGAGTTAGTTTCTTAATTAATTTTGTGTAATTTCAACATAATATTTTCTACAGCCATCTCCTTTAGTACCTTCAGATGTGGATTATGAGACCCTGGGGATTTATCAGCTTTCATTCTAATTAATTTCTCCAGCATTTTTTTAAAAACTAATACTGATGCCCTTCAATACTTCCTTCCCAATAGATGACTGCTTCCTAACATTTGAGAAATGATTTGTATATTTTACAGTGAAGAATTATTTAATTGCTTTGTCATTTCAGTATTCTACATTTTTCCATTTCAGAGCGTAAGGATCTTACATTTGACTGCTTTAATCTTTTACATCCCAACAGAAGCCCTTACAGTCCAATTTTATGTTTTTGCAAGTTTACTCTTACTTTATTTTTCCCTTCTTGTTCAACCTCTTGGACTCCCTTTGCTGAAATCTAAACTCCTCCCCTTACTCAGACTTGCTACTTTTTCTAGCAACTTTATATGACTGCTTCTTGGATCCAATACTAACTTGTTCACTTCGTTCATTAGCCATGGTTGAGCCCCTTTTCCTCACATGTTCTTTCTGAAAGGATAGCAGAACTGCTGCAATACATGCATTTGTTCCTCAAATATTAACAAGTACTTATCCACTGTCAAGCCTTTTACTGAACTTACCCAGTCTATCACAGTCAACATACCCCTAATACCTTCATAATTTCCTTTGTTTTTGATCCAGGTCCGAAGTTTAGATTGGACTACTTCAATTTCCATTCCAAAGTGGAATTTTATCATGTTATGGTCACTATTTCCTGAAGGATATGTCGAAACAAGATTCTTCATTAAACCTTTCTCATTGCACAAAACCAAATCTAGGTTAGTCCATTCCCTAGTTGGTTACTCAACATACCAATCTAAAAAATCATCTGGTACACACTTCAGGCATTTATCCACGATGGTATTACTGCTAATATGGTTTGCCTATCCTATATATAGATTAAAATAACTGAAATTATTGTCCCATCTAAGTTTAGCTTGATATTATAGAGTGGTTAAGCAGACTGAAAGAGCAAATAGCCTGCTTGTCCTCATGTACATATGTTCAAATGTAAGACATTGGATGTTGTTCTGTATATTCAATCTGCAAAGTTTTTCCCCACTCGCCTAACTTGTCTATAAGCCTCTGCACACCCTGTGTGTTATACCTTCCCATCCAAGTTTGTATAATCCGCAAACTTGGCTATAGTAATTCCATTCCTCATTTAAGTTATTATTATATATTGTAAATAATTGTGGCCCAGCACTGATCTCTGTGATACTAGTTATAGATTGCCATCCTGAAAATGACCCTCTTTTCCCCAACCCTTCTATTAGATGGCCAGTCCTGTATTCATGCCAATAGACCACCTTCAACACTATGCATTTCTATTTTATTAAGTAGCATAATGTGTGTTACCTTATAATTCCTTCAAAAGAATATGAGATCTAAAAGCTTTGTATGGGGTTTCAGCATTGAAAACTTGTATCTATCTGTCAAAGCCACTTTGCTTAATTGTTCAAATTCAATATAGATTTGCCCGGGCTGTTTCCTTAAATCTCAGAACCTTTACCTGGATGTCATAGAGTCATAGAGATATATAGCATGGAAACAGGCCCTTTGGTCCAACTCATCCATACCAACCAGATATCCTAACCTAATCTAGTCCCATTTGCCAGCACTTGGTCCATATCCCTCTAAACCCTTCCTGTTCATATACCCATCCAGATGCCTCTTAAATGTTGCAATTGTACTAGCCTCCACCACTTCCTCTGTCAACTCATTCCATACATGCACCACTCTCTGCTTGAAAATGTTGCCCCTTATGTCCTTGTATATCTTTCCCCTGTCACCCTAAAACTATGCCCTCTAGTTCTGGACTTCCCTAACCCAGGGAAAAAGACTTTGTTTATTTATCCTAATCATGCTGTGATGATTTCATAGACCTCTATAATGTCACCCTCAGCCTCCAACATGCCAGGAAAATAGCCCCAGCCAATTAGCCTCTCCCTATAGCTCAAATCCTCCAACCCTGGCAACATCCTTGTAAATCCTTTCTAAACCCTTTCAGGTTTCACAGCATCCTTCCAATAGGAAGGAGACCAGAATTGCACACAATATTCCAACATTGGCCTAACCAATGTCATGCACGGCTGCAACATGACCTCCCAACTTCTATACTCAATACTGTGACCAATAAAGGAAAGTATACCAAACACTTTCTTCACTATCCTAACTACCCGCGACTCTACTTTGAAGGAAGTATGAACCTGTACTCCAAGGTCTCTTGGTTCAGCAACACTCCCCATGACCTTACCATTAAGTATACAAGTCCTGCTCTGATTTGCTTTTCCAAAATGCAACACCTCGCATTTATCTAAATTAAATTCCATCTGCTACTCCTCAGCCCATTGACCGATCTGATCAAGATCCCATTGTACTCTGAGGTAACCTTCTTTGCTGTCCACTACACCTCCAATTTTGGTGTCATCTGCAAACTTACTAACTATACCTCCGATGTTCACATCCAAATCATTTATATAAATTTTAAAAAAGTGGACCCAGCACCGATCCTTGTGGCACACCATAGGTCACAGGCCTCCAGTCTGAAAAGCAACCCTCCACCACCACCCTCTGTCTTTTACTTTCAAGCCTGTTCTGTATCCAAATGGCTAGTTCTCCCTGTATTCCATGAGATCTAACCTTGCTAACCAGTCTGCTATGGGGAATCTTGTCAAACACCTTACTGAAGTCCATATAGATCATGTCCACCACTCTACCCTCTTCAATCCTCTTTGATACTTCTTCAAAAAACTCAATCAAGTTTGAGACATGATTTCCCACACAAAGCCATGTTGACTATCCCTAATCAGCCCTTGCGTTTCCAGATACATGTAAATCCTGTCCCTCAGGATTCCCTCTAACAACGTGCCCACCACTGATGTCAGGCTCACTGGTCTATAATTCCTTGGCTCTTCCTTACCACTTTCTTAAATATGGTACCATGTTAGCCAACCTCCAGCCTTCTGACACCTTATCTGTGACTATCGATGTTACAAATATCTCAGCAAGGGGTTCAGGAATCTCTTCTGTAGCTTCCCACAGAGTTCTATGGCACACCTGATCAGGTCTTGGTGATTTATCCACTTGTATGCCTTTCAAGACATCCCACACCTCTTCCTCTGTAAATGGACATTTTCCAAGATGTGTCAGGCCCTAGCTCATATGCAACCTATATATTATTTACAGTGTCATCATCCCAAGAAACCTTCTCTGACAGTGAAGCATAAATTTCCTGCACTTTACCTGTCAGCTTACTCTCCATGAACAGTGTCCAGTCTTCTTTTTGTCCAATTTTGTCTAGTCATAGAGCATGGAAACAGACTCTTCGGTCCAACCCGTCCATGCTGAACAGATATCCCAACCCAATCTAGTTCCACCTGCCAGCACCCAGCTCATATCCCTCCAAACCCCTTCTATTCATATACCCATCCAAATGCCTTTTAAAATGTTGCAATTGTACCAGCCTCCACCACTTCCTCTGGCAGCTCATTCCATACACGTACCACCCTCGGACGCCTTACTAAAGGCGGACGCCTTACTAAAGTCCATATAGATCACATCTACCGCTCTGCCCTCATCATTCTTTGTTACCTCCTCAAAAAACTCAATCAAGTTTGTGAGACATGATTTCCCACGCACAAAGGCACGTTAACTATCCCTAATCAGACCTTGCCTTTCCAAATACATGTACATCCTGTCCCTCTGGATTCCCTCCAACAACTTGCCCACCATCAACGTCAGGCCTTTTCTCAAATGAAATGAAGACTGCCTCTGAATACGTTTTCTCAAATGCTGGTAGAACCTGTGGAAACTTGACAGTTGCTAAAGAAAATAATATTGAAACAGAGATTGGAAAGCAAACTCTATAGTTGAAAATATATGAAAGGAGACAGAGCCATGAGTCCAGCCAAGCAGTCTGAAAAAGAGGGGTTTGATCTAGAGGCTGAGAATATGAAAGGATGCAGCTGATACAACTATTGCTGTTACATAAACATAGCATTGGTAGATTTGAGCCATCCATAACGTTTTAAGCAGATTTGAGGTGATTCTGCAGAAATGTGTATTTTGGTGATGACTCTGACCATGGAGCTCAGGTCAGGCTAAATCCTAGAAAAAGAGCAACTGAAACTGTTGTGTGAAAGGATAGAGCTTTGAAGGGTTTTGTGATTAAGATTGATGACATACAAGCTAAAGTTTTTTATAACCAGTCTCACAAGTTATAAAATTCCTATCTTAACAGACAATGAGTTTTACATACATACTTATAATATTGTGTTTATAGTCATTATAGCCCCTCCATGCTAATCTTTTATTTAATCACCTACATTAGCTGGGGAGATGGCTAGATACCTATTTTCTCCATCCTACCTGCCAAACCACAAGTATACCTGTTGGTCTTGTTCTTTGGTTCCACTGATGCTGGCAAATTGCAATTTTCTTCACTGCTAAATCCCTGAGCTATTATGTTTTCAGATCTTTTCTTTCAGGAAGAAGAAATCAAAAATCCTACTTAATTACTGAATAAATTTTCCCTGTATCCTTTAGTAGTGAATCCAGCTACTTCACAAATGTAACCATCATTTAGAAGTCAGAGGTAAGGCATTTAGGGAAGGCTAATAAAGCAGACATATACAATAAGTGACAGGATACTGATAATTATAGAGGAACAGTGGGAGCTCGGAGTGCTTGACCACAGACTCTTGAAGGTGGCTGATCAAGTACGTAAGGTGGCCAAGGAGGCACGTGGAATACTTGCATTTAATAGCCAAAACACAGAATATACAGATTAGGAGCTTATGGTGGAACTGCATAAAACACAAATTATGCCACAGCTAGAATAGTGCTAGCAGTTCTGGTTCACTATTGGAAAGATGTAATTGCATTAGAAAGGATACAGGGAAAATGTATGAGAATGATACCTGGTCTGGAAGATTTTAGTTATGAGATAAGGTTTTAAAGTCAAGGACTGCAGATAGGCTATGTTGACAAGTGAGGTTTGAGGTACATTTAAAGGGTGGAATTAAAAAAATGCTGGAAATAAGCAATAGCTTAGACAGCATCTGTGAAATCTCACTGGCTGTAAAGCAACTAGGGCCATCCAGGCGCCGTGAAAAGCACTATATAAAGTCAAATCCTTTATTTCTTTTGTCAACATCACTTTAACCATTATCCTTTACTTCACAATTCAAATCCTTTCTTTCACTGGTAACCTATAAACAGAGTTTCACTCTAAAAAAAAATCCTTTAGAGAATTTAATAAATGAAAATCATTTTCAGTGTTATTCATGCTCATTGTGCAAATTAATATGGCAGATGAGATACAACAAGAAATTTCACATTGTCCGCTTATCAATTTTCCCAGCCATAATGTAATTGTTTTTTTTTTTAAGAATTCAGTTTCAGAGAAGCTACGGTCTCATCTTTCTTGTGTGCCTACGTACTTGGCTTTAGATTAAATTCCCCAGTGTGGAAACAGGCCCTTCGGCCCAACCAGTCCACACTGACCCTCCGAAGAGTAACCCACCCAGACCCATTTCCCTCTGACTAATGCACCTAACACTACGGGCAATTTAGCATGACCAACTCACCTGACCTGAACATCTTTGTGACTGTGGGAGGAAACCAGACCGCCCGGAGGAAACCCACACAGGCACGGGGAGAATGTTCAAACTCCACACAGACAGTTGCCCGAGGTGGGAATTGAACCTAGGATCCTGGTGCTGTGAGGCAGCGATGGTAAACACGGAGCCACCATGCCTCATCATTATGCTTGAATTCACAACTTTTCTGATATATGTTTCACATCTAAAGGCAGAAAAAGAAGATTTCCTGAAGTCAATTGAAGCCAAACAGCAAAATTTCTTACGTTTACTGCTTGATTATATCTCCTTTCTCAATCTTAACCCAGCAATGACCTTTTTCTCAATTGCTGAACTTTATTTCAAAATTCACTAAAACTATCTGAAAAAATGTCTCCATTCCATTCCCCCCAGCAATGAAATGGTTACTTATGCCCTTGTTAAATTCAGAAGCGACTTTTCTAAACCTTTGCCACCATCGCACTGCTCCACCTAAAAGCTTCAAATACTCCAGAACGTCATTAACATTCAGTTCTCCACACTTCGACGGAATCATAACCTTGACCGCAAAATAGTCTCATTCATCTGTGCTTACTACAAAATCTTCTCACTTGTGTATAAATTCGTATCTGGTCTCCTTTCTCACCTTTACAGCCTTTTTGTTCCGTTCCCTTTTTGTTTATTCCTTACTGCATTTAACCATCACCAGCTCCAACCAGCAAAGTACCTGCACAAGTTTCAATGGATTCAGCATCAGTCGAATAAACAAAAACCCGAGCAAATTTTTGTTCTTAAATTTCATTGGTGGCATACCCAACCTCCAATTTGAAGAATATGTTAGGAGGGTGAAAATTTAGCAAAGTAGGGGACCAGTAACCTGTCATCCTATTTGTGTTGGGTTGCTAATCAAGGCTTTTATTGGATACGAAGATTCTTTTCAGTGCAAAGTTTGAGCAGCAGTAACAAATCGGTTCGCTCTTGACAAATTAGGATGTCGCCTGCAAGGGGCGGCGGTTGGAAGATTGGGAGAGGCGCATTTATCATCTTTCCATAGGTCTTAAACATGGGGAGGGGGAAGAGAGAGGAAAAAAAAATATGCATCTCCAATCCTGAAGTAAAGCCTTTGCGATAGAGCGTGTTGATAAATCTCGGTGATCATGTTGGTGCCCTATCGGTGAGAGCACTGTCTGTGTTGACACGGCAGCAATGGCGGCCAAACGGCATGGCTGGATGTTGGTGTGTACTGAGCTCGGGAAGCTCTCCAGGAGAGCGGTCACCATGGTTACCACATTGACGGGCTGCACCAGTCGGGAGCGATGGTCATGTGCTGAGGCAAAATGGCGTCTCGGAGGATGCGGAGTGATCTGGAGTATTTGTAAATTTCATAGTAGTCATTCTGTCTGCACTTTCCCGTGCACGATTGATTTACGGTTTTTTTTTGCTTTCTTTATCTGTTTTCAATTTTAGGAAACGGGTTTGAATAAAAACCTGCAACGTTTCCTGTTTTAGTCATATGGACTGTTCTTTTATCTGGAATAAAAGGTATTTTAAGCTACTTAGCAAGTTAGGAGGTGATGTCTTAAATGTATAATTAATGGTTCATTTATTTTTCGTTACTCTAGAAAAAGGATTGAAAGTGTCCTGAAGCGCATATGAGCTTGGTGACTAACTGGGTGTGAAATAGCGACTGGGCATTATAGCAGTCCGTAAAGGAAAGGATCGGATTTCCAGAAATAATGGCTTTAACTGTGTTTGGTAAGTTGCACCGACATAATTGAATACAAAGCAATCTGATATTCTGATTATCTTCTTGAAGAGGAAACTGTTATAGCTGCACTGCGGAGTGGTTGTTTTATTTTATGATGGGGAATTGCGAGAGTTCTGTGCGGACAGGAGTCTGCTTATTGTGTTTATTGCTGCTGGCAAAGGGCGGATGCTTCAAAATATGATATACCAGCAAATTTTTTTACGAAGAGTTAAATGGAAGTTTGTTTTGCATTACCTGTGTAAATATTATTGTATTCAAAAAAACAATTTTTCTTTAGTGGTACTCTCCATTAATCCTGAACTGAATTACTTTGCAGGATTAAAATCATCTATTTTAATCTGTACAAAATATATAGATCTTATTGGTTATTATAATGCAGCAGTTTATTATAAATATTCATAATATTGTTAAATGTCATTTAACTTCTAACAGACCGATTTCAAATGGTTAAAAGTGTACCTTTTTATATGTAATATAGTGGTAGATTGAATTTGTAGGAGAGGGATGATATGGATTATTTGTATTAATTCATTGAGCAGATGTTGATTCTACAAATGTTTGTCAAAATGACTAAGAATACATCAGGTTAATTGTGACCAGTGTTGATTGTGCTTGCACGATTGGCATGAACATAAATGCTGTGTGTGAAGATAGTGTCACTAAGATTTTAAATCTGTTACTTGGTGAACTCTGATTTTTCTTTTCTTTTCTTTTTATTCTTTTATGAAATGTGGACATCACTGACAAGGCCAGCATTTATTAGCCATACCTAATTACTCTGGAACTATGTGGCTTGCTAGACTATTTGCTAGTTAAGAGTCAGCAATATTGTGGGTTGGGAGTCTTGTGTAAACCTGAGCTACAAAGGACACCAAATTTCCCCCTTTAAAGAGCTTTCGTGAACAAGATGGGTTTTTATAATAGCCAATGATTTTTGTCATGGTCACTATTACTAACTTTAGAACAGCTTTATAATTCCAGAGTTATTAATGAATTTTAAGTTCTAGCTACTGTGATGGAATTTGAATCAATGAGCCCAGAGTATTTCCTGCACTTCTATTACTGGTCTGTTGATATTACCAGGAAATGATCTCTCCTAAAATATTCCAAGACCAATCAGGAAGCTCAGAACTGTATCTATTCAGAAGCAGACATAAGCAGTTCTGTTTATTTAAGGACACAGTCATAAAAATGACAACAGCATAAAGCAACAATTTGGCCCATTCCACCCACACAAATGATGAGCCTTCAGTGAAGACATTCTACCCATATGCGTTTGCTTTTCTTTTATGATACATGTAGCAGCTCAGCCCTACCATCATCTCCAGCATGAATAGGCATAGACAAAAAGTGGTCTATGCCTATTCAGTGGTGTCCACATCTCATGAATTTTAGAAAAAAACTTATCTTGTACTGTCAGCTGTGGCTCCATTGGTAGCAACCTCCTCTTGAGTCAGAAGGATTTAGGTTCAAGTCTCACTTATGGACTCAGAATGGTAACAGCTCAAAAGTAACTCATTTAACCTGGGTGCAGATATCAGCAAAAACTTCTCTCCTTTACCTGTTGTTGTGGTTCTGTTCGCCGAGCTGGAAGTTTTTGTTGCAAACGGTTTGTCCCCTGGCTAGGCGACATCATCAGTGCTTGGGAGTCTCCTGCGAAGCGCTTCTTTGATGTTTCCTCCGGTGTTTATAGTGGTCTGTCCCTGCCGCTTCCGGTTGTCAGTTTCAGCTGTCCGCTGTAGTGGTTGGTATATTGGGTCCAGGTCAATGTGTTTGTTGATGGAGTTTGTGGATGAATGCCATGCCTCTAGGAATTCCCTGGCTGTTCTCTGTCTGGCTTGCCCTATGATAGTAGTGTTGTCCCAGTCGAATTCATGTTGCTTGTTGTCTGCGTGTGTGGCTACTAAGGATAGCTGGTCGTGTCGTTTCGTGGCTAGTTGATGCTCATGTATGCGGATTGTTAGCTGTCTTCCTGTTTGTCCTATATAGTGTTTTGTGCAGTCCTTGCATGGTATTTTGTACACTACATTAGTTTTGCTCATGTTGGGTATCGGGTCCTTCGAGTTGTCGTCTGAGCGTGGCTGTTGGTTTGTGTGCCGTTATGAGTCCTAGGGGTCGCAGTAGTCTGGCTGTCAATTCTGAGATGCTCCTGATGTATGGTAGTGTGGCTAGTCCTTTTGGTTGTGGTATGTCCTCGTTCCGTGGTCTTTCTCTTAGGCATCTGTTGATGAAGTTGCGCGGGTATCCGTTTTTGGCGAATACCTTGTATAGGTGTTCCTCTTCTTCTTTTTGCAGTTCTGGTGTACTGCAGTGTGTTGTGGCCCTTTTGAATAGTGTCCTGATGCAGCTTCGTTTGTGTGTGTTGGGGTGGTTACTTTCATAGTTTAGGACTTGGTCTGTGTGTGTGGCTTTCCTGTATAACAGCCACGCTCAGACAACAACTCACCAGAACGAAGGACCCGATACCCAACATGAGCAAAACTAATGTAGTGTACAAAATACCATGCAAGGACTGCACAAAACATTATATAGGACAAACAGGAAGACAGCTAACAATCCGCATACATGAACATCAACTAGCCACGAAACGACAGGACCAGCTATCCTTAGTAGCCACACACGCAGACAACAAGCAACATGAATTCGACTGGGACAACACTATTATCATAGGGCAAGCCAGACAGAGAACAGCCAGGGAATTCCTAGAGGCATGGCATTCATCCACAAACTCCATCAACAAACACATCGACCTGGACCCAATATGCCAACCACTACAGCGGACAGCTGAAACTGACAACCGGAAGCGGCAGGGACAGACCACTATAAACACCAGAGAAAACATCAAAGAAGCGCTTCGCAGGAGGCTCCCAAGCACTGATGATGTCGCCTAGCCAGGGGACGAAACGTTTGCAACAAAAACTTCCAGCTCGGCGAACAGAACCACAACAACGAACACCCGAGCTACAAATCTAGGCACAAACTTTGAACCTTTACCTGTAGTTATGAAAAAAAACTCTTCAAATAATTATATAATTCTGTTTTAATGGTCTCCAGAATAAGAAATGGAAAGTTTAAAAAGTAGGACCCGTGTAACTGAGCAAGTAGTAAAGTCTAAATCTGGGTTACTTGTATGTGTGTGTGAATGCATGATGTGGTGAATGGGACATGTCTTCCATGGGGTAAAAGGAGTCAGATCTGCGAGTGAGAATATTCTGGCTCTGCTGATAGAGAGGCTGAGGCTCAAAGTCTTTCACTTAATTTCTTTGGGTGATGAGAGTCAATTTGTGAGGGAGCATGTTCCATTGATGCAAATGGACCAAGGCTCAGGCCTTTCTTTTATCTTCATGAAACTGAGAGGCATCAGACCTGAGGGCACACTACTTGGAGCTCAACTGTACTTGGAAAAATTGTCTAAAAGTGAAAGTCACAAGAAAGTCATGAATTGATTGGTTGTTAGCAGCTGCTATTGCGGATTGTATTTTAACTCCAGTAAGTTTGAAAAAGATACATTTCTAAGTTAGTACAGGAAAAGGGCGAATGTGGAAGCACCAAGAGGAAACTGACTTGTGAATAAAGGCAAATAATTTCTACTCACTTCGGGTTTATATTTGATAGTACCAAAAGTACGGTTTGGGTAACTAAAGTTTAAAGGAAATAAAGTCACATACATTCCTAAGGTTAGGACATGGCAGGGCACCTCAATCAAGTGGAATGCCCATCCTGTGGCACATGGGGAATTGCAGACAATTTTGTTTTGAGACTTAGTCAAAACTATATGCAGGAGGTATCACTGGCTGCACAAGCTTGAGCTTTAACAGTGGCTGGAGCATCTGTGAGGCAGGGAACTAAGTGGATAATTTCCCGAGAGGTGTTCCCACTGGAAGAAAGAGACAGACAGGAAGGTAAGGAATGAGTATTGGCCAGTCACGCAAAGCGAAACAGACAGGTAGTGCAGGAGTTCTGTCCTGCAGGTTCTGTTTACTAACCAGTTTTCCATTCTGGATACTAGCGAGAGCAATGGATCTTTGAAGGAGTGCAACGAAGTGAAGTCGATGACACCATGCGTTGCCCAGCTATGCCGGAGTGGAGGAAGAAGAATGGAAGGGCACTATGAATAGGGGTTTCTTTATGATGGGAACACTGGTTTCTGGAACCATCAATGTGACTGCAGGATGTTTTGCCTCCCTTGAGTTAAGGATGCCTTAGAAGTGCTGAAGGACATGCTTCTGGTGCAGGCTGAGCAGCCAGAGGGTAAGATGCATATTGGTACAACATTGGTAGGAAGGGGCATGTGGTCCTATAATTGGAATTTGGGGAACTAGATAGAAAACTAACAAATGGAACCTTTAAGATTTGTGTCACGTACAACTGAGTACAGCAACAGGAAGACAAGATCGATAAACGTGTGCTGCAAAGATGGTTCCAGAGGGAGGACTTTTGATTCCTGGCGGTGATGGTACCTGTACAAGCTGGAAGGATTGCATTTAGACAGAGCAGGGACTGAGTTAATTGCAGGGTGTTTTGCTAATACTGTTGCAGAGGGTTTAAACCAACTCAGCAGTGGTATAGGAATCAGGAGAGTATATCAGAAATTAATACCAGATTGTATGAAATGTTGCGAGAAACTAAGATAGAAAATAATAAATTAATAAGTGGAGTTGGAATAAGGGAAAAATAATGAAGTTGAAATCAGTGTTACATGCACAGAATATAGTTAATAGGGTTAGAGAGGTACAGGCACAGATTACCATGTGGGCCATTATAATGTGGTGATATCAGAGACCTGCATTAAGTTAGTGCACATCTGGGTGTAAAATGCTTCTGGTTACAATGTGTTCAGAAAAGATGGGAAAGTATAAAAGGAGAGAGAGGTGATATTATTGATTAAGGTGAGCACTGCAGTACTGGAGGAAGGGGATGCTTCACAGGGTTCAAGGATGGAATTGATTTGGCTGGAGCTAAGGAATAAAAATGCAGTTGCATTGCTTGCCGTAATCTTTCAAACACCATAATCTATAGAACACTAGTGGGAAAGATCTAGAGAAACAAATCTACAAGGGAGTTGGAGAGATATAAACATTTTTAGAGAGAGAGAAACATTTGAGATTTTAAAATTATCACTATTACGGTTAATTTAGAGGGGCAAGGGTTCCTAGATTGTGTTCAGGAGAATTTCTTAGAGCATTATGCCTCCAATCCAACAAGATCGGAGGTACTGCTAGACTTGATTTTTAGAATGAATTTGGCAAAGCAGATTAAGTGACATTGGAAAACAATTTTGGCCATAGAGATCAATATTTAATGAATATTTAAAAAGTGACTGGTCAATCCAGAGTAAGAATGATCAACTGGCAGAGAAAGGAGTTCGTTAGGGCAAAAAAACAGTGAGACCAGTTAGACTGGAACCAAAGGTTGGTGACAAAAACAGTAGCTGAACAATGTGCTTTTGACAGGTGTCAGGTAGTAAATACTAGTGAGAACCAAGTTGAATGCAGCACTTTTAGAAGGAGGTGAAAAAGCAAAGAAGGATTATGAGAAAAGGCTGACAGAAAAGAAAATCCCAAAGTTGTCTTTAAACACATCAGTAGTAAAAGGGTGGTAACAGAAGGTATTTGCTGATTTGCATCCATCTAAATTAAAAGTCCCGGAGTTGCATTTTGTGGATCAAACCAGGGTAGGACTTGCACAGTCAATGGTAGAACCCTGCAGAGTGTTTGTTCACTAAAGAGATCTGGGGCTACAGTTCATAGCTCCTTAAAAGTGAGGTCGCAGGTGGACAGTGGCAAAGAAGGCTTTCAGCATGCTTGTTTTCATTGGTCTGAGCATTCATTATAGGAGTTGGGATGTCTTGTAGCTGTACAAGACATTGAGGCCAAATTTGGAGTACTGCGTGCAGTTCTGGTCACCCTACTCTAGAAATGATATTATTAAACTAGGAAGAGTGCAGAAAAGATTTACTAGAGTGCCACCTGGACTGGAAGGTTTGAGTTATGTTATAAAGAGAGACTGGTTAGGCTGGGTCTTTTTTCCCTGGAGGAGAAAGTGAGGGCTGCAGATGCTGGAGATCAGAGCTGAAAATGTGTTGCTGGAAAAGCGCAGCAGGTCAGGCAGCATCCAAGGAACAGGAGAATCGACGTTTCGGGCATAAGCCCTACTGAATGCTTAAGCCCTTAAGCATACAGTATCAATGGATTCTTTAATAGGGATGGGGCCTCTCTGCTCATATCTTTTATGATAGGGTAACCCTAAGCTGGAGTACTGTTACAGTTTTGTATGCCACACTATAAAGCTGCCACAGTCTACCAGACCATAGGGCTGCTCTCTCATAAGGAAGAAGCGAGTGGTGTAATCGGAGGGTCACAATGTCTCCAATGGAAGGAGAGGTTGAGAAAGTGGGATCTTCATGGTAACCTCAGCTTGTATTGCAACATTACAGGAAGGATATGAAAAATTGCCGAAAGAATAGACATTCATGAAAATAGACTGCAGAAATTGGGAGTGTTTTCCTTGGATGTGAAAAAGCTCAAGAGAATTGATAGAATTTTCCAAAATTGTAAAGGTCCTGGACAAACCAGGTAGTATGAAACAGTTTCCAATGGTACAGACTTACTGTGTCGCAACAGAAGCAAATCTGAGGTGAAAAAAAAACGATTTCACACAAGTGGTTAGGGTCTGGAATGCACTGTCTAGAAATCTGGTGGAGACAGGTTCAGTTGAGACATTCAAGAGGTCATTGGATGTTAATTTAATTAGAAATATTGTACATGTTATGGGGAAAAGTCAGGAGAATATCTCTAAATTGAAATCTCCAGACAGCTCGTACAGATATGATGGGCTAAATTGCACCCTACAGCACTACAGTTTTTGTGATAAAATTAGTGAGTTCCAGGCACCGATTGCAATTGAAAATTATTGCTGTGGACAAAAAAATTAGAAAGGGGGGCACTGCTTAACTTGATTTTTGGGAATAAGCTAAACCAGATAGATCAAGTGACAGTAGCAGCGGTGGGCACATTTGCCCTGAAATCCCCAAAATTCTAGGGAACGTTCAATCACAGGCAACCAATTGGAGAAATGTCGCCCTTGTGAGTGGAATAAACAGAATCTAGTCATTAATAAATAATATGAAGGTGTTTAAATCTAGGAAACTGCCCTGAGGAACTCCTCCAGTGCTGACAAAGAACTAAAATGCTTTCTTGCAACAACCGCAGCCATTTTCCAACATTAACTGGGAGAGGAGCCGAGCAGGGGAAAAACAGTGGGACAGCAAAAGTGAGAGTTTCTGGAAGTAACTAAGGAACACAGTGATGATCCATCCCGAGGAAAGAAGAAGCATGGTACAGGCGAGCTGAAGCAACCGTGGCTGACTAGGGAAGTCCGGGATAGCATAAAAACAAAAGAGAAAGCATATAATGTGGCGAAGGACAGTGGGAAACCAGAGGATTGGGAACCTTACAAAGACCAACAGAGGACAACAAAAACATGGAGAAGACTAAATATGAGGATAAGCTAACCAGTAATATAAAGGAAGACTAAGAGTTTTTAGATGTTTTAAAAAAAAAAGGCAAAAGTGGATATTGAACCACTGGAAAATGATGCTGGAAAATGAGGCTAGAGAGATAATAGTGGGGAACAAAGAAATGGCTGAGGAACTGAATAATTACTTCGCATCAGTCTTCACAATGGAAGACACAAGTAATATCCCAAAAATTCAAGAGTGAGGGGGCAGAGCTGAGTATGGTGGCCATCATCAAGGAGAAGATGATACTAGAAAAAGCTGAATGGCCAGAAGGTGGGCAAATAACCTGAATCAGATGGAGTACACCCCAGAGTTCTAAGGGAAATAGGTGAAGAGATAGTAGAAGCATTAGTGGTGATCTTTCAGAAATCAGGGAGAGTCCCAAAGAACTAGAAAATTGCTAACGTGACACCCCTGTTTAAAAAAGGAATAAGGCACAGATAGAAAATTACAAATTGATTAGCCTAACCTCGGTTGTGGGTAAAATCCTAGAGTCCATTGTGAAGGATGAGATTTTTGAATACTTGAAAGTGTATGGTAAAATAAGGCAAAGTCAGCTTGGTTTCAAGGGGAGATATGCCTGACAAATCTGCTAGAATTCTTTGAGAAAGTAATGAGCAGGTCAGACCAAAGAGAGCCAATGGGTGTTATCTATGTGGACTTCAAGAAGGCCCTTGACAAGGTGCTGCACAGAAGGTGGCTGATTAAGTCAAGCACCCATGGTGTTAAAGCAAGAGGCAAGGACAGAAGCTTGGTTGTCTGGCAGAAAGCAGAGTGAGGATAAAAGGGTCTTCCTCATGATGGCAGCCAGTGACAAGTGGTATTCCACAAGGTTCAGTGTTGGGACCACAACTTTTCACTTTATACTTTAACAATCCTAGATGAAGGAACTGAGAACATTCTGGCTAAGTTTGCAGATGATTTTTTTTTAAAAAAGGTAGAGGGACAGGTAGCATTGAGGAGATAGGGAGGCTGCAGAAAAATTTGGACAGGTTAGGACAGTGGGCAAAGAAGTGGCAGATGTAATACAATGTGGGAAAGTGTGAGGTCATGCTCTTTGGTAGGAAGAATAGAGGCATGGACTATGGGGAGAAAATGCAGGAGTCTGAAGTGCAAAGAGATTTGGGAGTTCTAGCCCAGGATTCTCTCAAGGTCAACTTGTAGGCTGAGTCAGTAGTTAGGAAGTCAAATGAAAGGATGGCATTTATTTTGAGAGGGCTTGAATATAAAAGCAGGGATTTACTTCTGAGGCTCTATAAGACTCTGGTCAGTCTACATTTGGTGTATTGTGTGCAGCTTTGGCCCCATATCTCAGGAAAGATGTACTGGCCCTGGAGTGTGTACAGAGGAGGTTCATGAGAATGGTCCCTGGAATGAAAAACTGAACATGTGAGGAGCATTTGAGGACTCTGGGTCTATACGTCATGGAGTTTAGAAGGATGAGTGGGATCTAATTGAAAATACAGAACAGTGAATGGCCTGGACTGAGTGGATGTTGGGAAGATGTTTCCATTGGTAGGAGAGATAGTATTCAAGGGCACAACTTTAGAGTAAAGGGAATGGAGATAAGGAGAAACTTCTTCAGCCAGAGAGTGGTGAATCTATGAAATTTACTGCCACAGAAGGTTGTGGAGACCAGGACATTGAATATATTAAAAACCGAGATAGCTAGGTTCTTGATTGTCAAGGGTTACGGGGAGAAGGTGGAAGAATGGGATTGACAAACTTACCAGCTATGATTGAATGGTAGAGCAGATTTGATGGACTGATTGCCCTTATTTCTGCTCTTATGTCTTATGGTCTCTTTCCTTCGTGCTCGTTATGGCTCAAGCCACAGAATTATAGAATGATCTCTGTTCATGCTGTAATCTGTCATGTCTGTGTTGGTCCTCCTAAGGACCAGTCTACATAGTACCACCCTGACCTTCGCTCTTCTGCAGCATTTTCTTTCTTGGAGAATAGTCCCATCCTGCTTAAGCTTCTGTTAACCTGCCTCCATCAGCATGAACTCCAGTTTCCACACTTGGAAAAAAAACATAGGATGTGGACATTGTTGGCGAGGCAAACAATTATTGCCCATCCCTAGTTGTCCTTATTAAGGTGGCAATGAGCTGCCTTCTTGAATTGCTACAGTTTATTTGCTGTTCATAGACCCACATTACCATTTGGGAAGATGTTCCAGGAATTTGAGTAAGCCACACAGAAGGAGCATATTTCCAAGCTGGAATGATGAGTGGCTTGGAGGGGAAATCGAAGGTGATATTGTTTTCACATGTCTGCTGCCCTTGTCCGTCTAAATGGTAGTTGTTGTGGTTTTGAATATTTCTGTTCAAAAAGCATTGGAGAGTTTCTGCAGTGCGTTTTGTAAAAGGTACACATTGCTACTACTGAGTGGTAATGGTGGAGGGAATGAATGTTTGTGGATGTGGTGCCAATCAAGTGGGCTGCTTTATATGGGATGTTGTCAAGCACCTTGGGTGTTATTACAGCTACACTCACCCAGGTAATATGAGAGTATTCATCACACTCCTAACTTCTGTCTTGGAGATGGTGGTCAAGTTTTGGGAAGTCTGGAGGTGAGTTTTTTTTTGCTGCAGGATTCCTAGCCTTTGATCTGTACTTGTAGCCACTCTACTTGTATTGCTAGTCCAATTCCATTTTTGGTTAATGGTAGCCCCCAAGGATGTTGATAGAGGGGCATTCATTGATGGTAATGTTGTTGAATGTCAAGGGACGATGGTTAATTCTTTCATTGGAGATGTCATTTCCTGGCATTTGTTTCGCAAGAATGTTACTTGCCAATAATCAGCTCAGCCTAGATATTGTCCAGATCATCTTGCATTTGAACAAGGACTGCTTCAGTATCTGAGGAGTCATGAATGGAACTGGACATTATGTAATCGTCAGCAAACTTCTGCACTTCTCATCTTAAACTGGAGGGAGGTTCATTGAAGCAACTGAAGATGGTGTGGCCAAGTACACTAACCTGAGGATCGCCTGTAGAGGTGACTTTCAACAATTGCAACTGCAACCACAACCACCTTCCTTTGTGCCAGATATGACTCCAATCAATGATGAGGTTTTCCTGATTCCCATTGACTCCAGATTTATTATGGCTCCTTTGATGTCAAGGGCAGTTACTCTTCCCCCTACCTCTGGAATCCAGCTCCTTTCTCCATGTTTTATTAACCCTGCAATGAGATCAGGAGCTGAATGGTCCTGGCGGAACTTGAACTGAGTGTCGCTGAGCAGGTTATTGCTAAACAAGTGCTGCTGAATTTCATTGTTGAAGACACCTGCCATCAGTTTACTGATGACCTAGAATAGACTAGAGAGTGGCATTTGGATTTGTCCTGCTTGCTTATACTTGGGTAATTTTCCATATTGTTGGGTATATAATTAGCGTTTAGTCTACAGTACAATTTCTGGAATGTTGTCAAGGTATAAAACCTTTTGTAGTATCTGGTGCCTTCAACATTTTCTTGATATCACATAGTGAATTGGCTGAAGACTGTCATCTGCGTTACTGGGAATGTCAGGAAGAAGCTGAGATAGACCATCCATTCTGCACTTCTGCCTGAAAATTGTGAATGTTTGTTTGTTTTTCTTTTGAAACTTATGCTGGGCTATGCAATTTATTGAGGATGGGAATGATTTAGGACATTTTCCAGTGAGTCGTTTAATTGCACTCTTCCACTTATGACCAGATGTGGCAGTACTGTTTGGCAGGCAAGTTGACTCCTTATTTTTAGGTGTGCCTGATACTGCTCTTGGCATACCGTCTTGCACACTTCTTTGAACCAGGGTTAATCTCCTGACTTGATGGTAGTGTTAGAGTGGGAAATAAAAGTTTTATCTTTTGGTTATTTGGCAATTTCACTTTATTTTTAAAATAATATCCTCATTTTAGTATCCCCACCATCCACCAATACCCACAATATGTAACCTTTCTCATTGAAAGTATTCAAGTTGCTTCAATGCAATTGTAAAATATGGTCATCAATCAAAGGAGTGATGTTGGGAAGTGATTATTTCTTTGGCCAAAGAGAGGGGGAGCCTGTGATTTAGGGCCTGAGTGACTGAAGACAGCTGTTACTGATATGAGGAAGGGAAAGGCATATACCCTGTACAAAAAAACGAGGCAAAGGAATGGAATGTTTTCGGGGAGAGGTTGTAAGGCTGGAAGTAAACAATGCAATAAAGAGATTTAAGCAAATAGAGCAGAATTTAAAATTTGAGACTTTGACAGACTGAGAACCATTAAAAAATGAACTAAATACCTTCTGCGAATTAGTACTCTGCATCTACTCTCTCCTTGCTTTACCTATCCCTAAATTCCGTTTACCCTTCTGTGATACCATTTGAAAATACATTAAATTGGGAGTGGTAGCATGGTATAACATTGCAAGACTAACAACCAGATACTCGGACTAAAGCTATGGATTCTCCATCCTGAATTGGAACTCTTTCACTGTTCCTTCACTGCTAGGTTAAATTACTGGAATTTTTCTGACAGCACTTTTGGTGTACTACACCAAACGGGCTTCAGTTGTTCAAGAAAGTAGCTCACTGTTTTATTCTTAAGGGTAATTATGGAAGGACATTAATTGCTGGCTTTGCCAATGGCACTTACTTAAAATTTAAAAAATGGGTAAAACAAAAATGTGTGCTGCCAAAGTCTGGTTCTAGTAATTATGACCTCTCTTGATCCCTGGAATGAATGTGGCCATGGATGGATGGCCATTGAAAGCCAGCTCCTCCCCTTTGTATGTAATGCTCATAACCTCCCTTTTCTAATTCTGCCCTCAAGCTGTCACTTACTTTCCCAATACCTCTTGTCTTCAGTGCTGCTGTGCAGTCAGCAACCTTGGTCTTTAAAGCTGTGCTCAGCAGTGGTTGCTGGCAATTTCATGTAGGCTGGTAAGTCAATATCCTGGGAGGTGATTGACTGAGAAGTTTGTTAAATATCCACATAAGTGCCTGATTGGTATTTGATTCAGTGGGCTTTCTCAAGGTGGGAGTAAAGAAGGGGGAGTCTTGTTAATAATAACGATACGTCCCCTGCACGTTTTAATAAAAATTGGAAAATCCTAGTTATAGAATGCAATTCCAACTGTAAGCTATGTTCCTTAACCATCTATTTCTGTCCTGTCCCTGCCTACGGTTGAATTAGACAGCCAGCAATTCTTCTAACCATGTTTCAGCTCCGTCACAAGATTGCCACTTCCAATTTTGAATATCATCTTTTTCTCCATCTCCGCTCAACTGCTTTGTAACCCACTTCCAGTGTCAGTTTTTCCTTTTCCACCCTCCATGAATCTGATTTTGTCCAACTGCTGTTTGTTTCCTAACTTACACCAAATCCTTTGCCTATTGCTCTTGTGCTCACTGACCTACATTTGCTTCTGGTTGACAAACATCTTTATTTTAAAGTCTTCATCCTTGTTTTCAAATCCTTTCAGGGTCCCTTCCCCATCCCTGACAAGTTTTATAAGCATTCTGAATCTCCACGATCCTCCAATTTTTATGCCCTGATTTTTATCATTCCAGTGTTCGTAGCTGTTTATGCAACTATCTCGGTCCTTGAAATGAGAGAAAAGATAAGAATTTATTATTTTTCTCACTAATTCAGCTTCTAGATAAATTATGGAATTATCATAATCCCATGGATAAATAGCCAATAATGGTTTGCTTAAGAATTTGTTTCTTGGTAATTTTTCTTCTTTATTTTTATATACAGAAAATGATGAATATAAGCCTCCAGTTTGGAAATCTTACTGTAAGTACCCATTTACTTCAAATAAAATTCCAATTGGAGGATTTAATGTGGACATATGTTTGTGAAAGCAATTTCTCCAAAACTACAGTTTTTTGACATCCTTTCCCAAATTTTTTATAAAGCTGAACTTTGAGGTTCTAAGGTAGCCCATAAGTGAGTGTTTTTTTGAAATCTATTCAATTGTGTTTAGGAAGAATATAGTTCTGGATGTTGTCATGTACTTTTGTACTAAAGTGAAGAGAAATATGATAAGTTGAACTTTCTAACTGAAGTACTGTATTGTAGAAAAATACGATCAATTTTGAACAGTGTCTTACAGTACTTTCAATAATTGTGTATAGATTATCTGAAGACTTCTGAAATCTTAAAGTCTTGGTAGCTCAGTAGCTGTAGTGGTACAACACTCGACTTCCAACCAGAAGGTCACGAGTTCAAGTCACAGAACTGCCTCTCACTGGAACTCACTTGCCTCAGTTGGGTGAGTTCTATGATTTATCAGCTGGGTCTTAAGTGAAGTGCCAGTTATAAACTAAGTGTACGAATATTTGAAGGAAGATTGTGATGGAATGTTGCTACTCCAACTTAACCTTTTCATACATTAATGATTGGGGTAAAATATTGACCATGATATTGAGCAAATTTAAAGTCCATCTTTCATATTTATTGCTTGAAGGGGGATGCATGATAATAAATTGAGCTTTTGGTAGGTCAAGTGTGTGCGTGTTGAGGAAGAATTAAAATCTTTGTGTAGTTAAGTACTATATCCAAGGTGGTGGACCAGCACAACAGATTTACTGTGGGAGTTTTGCAGGTTGGTTTGACCCGCATCTTGATCTGATTTCCTGATCTTGGCTGAGCTGATACAGGAGGAGGTTAAGACACTTGATGCTCCTCAGAATCAATTTGAAAGGGAGATATGGTTATCAACTGTGATTAAATCTATTCCTAAACGTATCATCACGTGACTTAACTCCATGCTTCTATTATTAGCTGGTCAATGTATTCATTATAATGACGCACTGCCTTTCTTACCCTATTGGAAAATAAAATGACTCCTTCCCCAATTCAATGATGCCTAACTGTCAGTCAAACAGGCAATTTTTTTTCAATTTTCAATATTTTTGTGTCTAGGAAAGAGAAATGTTCAAAGAAAATTTCGAAACAATTGATTCCTCCTGATTCTTTTGGGGTCATGCATAACAGTTCCTGGAGATTGATCTTCAATTCGCAGAGGTTCAAGGCTGATCCTGGAGGACTAACAATCCTAAAAGGGGATCCATTTGAAAAAGGGGTCATTTCATCACAAACTCTTTCAAAGTAAAAGGAATTGGAAGCCGTTCTCTTTGCCTCTTCAGAACAGAACAGGGAAAAATTCCACTAAATGTAGGAATAGCATGAGATTTCAGATGCAAAAACTCTCTCAAATTTCTCCAGTACAAGACCCATAAAAGGAGATTAAACTTAATGAATTTTGAGCATTTTCAATAGCAATTTTTAATCTAATGTAAATAGTTCTGCGATAACACGGTAGATCCGTTCTTGTGCAATCCCATGTTGTTAAAAAAAAATTGTATTATAGAAGCGCCATTTAAACTAATGGGTCTGGAATCGCATTGTAGCCAATGCATACTTTAAAAATTTGTGCTTTAGAAACAGTGTCCCCAATTCCTCAATCATGTTATAGCAAATTTGTATTAATGAAACACGCATTATAGCACAACTATCTGTACAAGTTAACTTAGAATCAAAGTTGTGGAACATATCTACTAATTCCAGTAGTGTATCCACATGATTTCCTACTTAATGTGAAAATTGAAAAAATACTCTTCTTCAATGTATCACAGAATCACAAACCACAGAAGTGTTACTGTGCAGAAGGAGGCCATTCAATCTATTTTCTCTGCACCAGCTGTCCAAATAAGCAGAATGACTTAATGGCATTTTTTCATGCCCTTTCTCTGTACCCTTCCACATTTTAAAATTAAAAACCATACACTAATATCCTCCTGAATGCCTCAATTGAAACTGCTGCCACTGTACTTCTAGGCAGCATGAAAATTGTTACGATCCAGCGTGGGTGTTAGCTTTAAAGAAAATCTGAACACACTGAACTACACAACAAGACTTCATGTTTTTAAACAAAACACCAACTTGCTAGTGTCATTTAAATTCCATTAATAAATCTAGAATTAAAGGCTCACCTCAGTTATGGAGATTATAAAACAATTGTCAATTGTTACAAAAGCCCATCAAGTTGATTACTATCCTTGAAAATATTTTCTTCTTAATTCAGTCATGGGATGTGGATGGTGATGACTAGGGCAGCATTATTGGCTATCTCTAATTACTCTTTAAAAAAAAGGTGGTGAGGTGCATTCCTGATCTGCTAGAGTCTTTAGGGATTAGTGACATCCACAATGCTGGTAGGGAAAGAGTTTCAGGCCATTAACTCTAACAGTGAAGGAGCAATGAAATGGTTCCAAGTCAGGATGGTGTATGGCCTGCAGGGGATCTTGCAAATGGTGCTGTTCCAATGATGCCCTTTTGATTGGGCAGGTTGTGGGTTTGTAAGTTATGGCTGAAGGAGCCTTGGTGAGTTACTGTGGTACATTTTGTAGAGGTACACACTGTTACTACAGTGCATTGAGATAGTGAAGGGAATGAATGTTGAAGATGTTAGGTGGGGTGCCAATCAATTAGGTTGCTTTGTTATTGAAGGTATCGAGCTTCTCAAATTTTGTTGGAGCTGCAGTCATCTAGGCAAGTAAGAGTTTAATTATACACCTAACTTATACCTTGTAGATGGACAGACTTTACGGAGTTGGGAGGTGAGTTACTTGCCACACAATTCCTAGCTGTGTATTTATATGGCATATTCAGTTCAGTTTCTGATCAGGATAATATCCAGGATGATGATGATGGATGATTCAGCGATGGTAATGCTGTTGAACATTGAGAGATATGGTGAGATGTCTCTGGAATATTGCATGGTACTTGTGTAGTATGAATCTATTTGCCACTTGTTAGCCCAAGCCGGACATTGTCTCTTTCTTACAAATATCACTCCTCAGATAGTGAAGCAATTGATGCATCCGTTGTGTAATCACGATCCTAAGGAACTGGGGCTCTTGTGGTGCAGTGATAGTGTCTCTACCTCTGAGTCAGAAGGCCTGGGTTCAAGTCCCATCTGCTCTAGAGGTGTGACATAACCCAACAAGACAGGTTGATTTAAAAATATCTACCCTGAGGAACTCCTATACTCACGCTCTAAGGCTGCCATGATTTACCACCATTTTCCTTCATGCCAGGAATGTCTCTAATCAGTACAGCATTTTCCTCCTGATTCCCATTGATCTTTGGGCTCCTTGATACTGTACTTTGTTGAATGCCATCTTGATATCATTGATAGTCACTGCGGAGTCCAGTTGTTATGCCCTTGTTTGAACCAAAGCTGTAATGAGAGGAGGAGCAGAGTGGCCCTTATGAAACGGAGTGTCACTGAACAGGTTATTTCTTTGCAAGTGCTACCTGATGACACTGTCAATGACCTCTTCCATTACTTTGATGGAGAATGAACTGGTAGGGAAGGTAATTGGTTGGATTGGATGAGTGCACAGGACATATCTAGATCATTTTCCACATTGTAGATTTGATAGTTTTCTAGTTATACTGGAACAACTTGGTTAAGTGTGGCTAATGCTGGAGCACAAATCTTCTTCAGTATAATTACCAGTATATTGTCAGGGCCCATTGCTTTTCCTGTAAACAGTGTCTTCAGCCATTTCTTATTATCACCTGGTGTCTATCAAATTTTTGAAGGCCAGGACCTGAGATGCTAAGGTGGGAGATGTTTACATTTACTGACTTGTGTTTAAACTGACCTGCAGTAAAATGATTTAATCTTAACTCTGCAATGGCTTAACATCATCATCCATTCATGGGCAATTAGGGATGAGTAACAAACTTTGTCATTACCTGTAATACCCACATCCCATGAAACAAGAAAACAAATTAAAGTTAATAAAATTAACAGCATTACTTATGTCCACATATGCTTTGCCATTGAGTTACTTATTTTCCACAGGAATTTTCTGATGTGTTACAATATCTTAGTTATTTATTTCAGTAGAGACCATCCAAAAATATACCAAACTCCTCCAAAAACTGCTTTAGTTTTAGTCTGAGTAAAGCTTTCAATTACTGCCATTCACTGTGAATACCCAAGTCTCTGGTTCAGATTATCTTAATGTTTCCAAACTCTTCTGACTTGTTTTCTTTTGCAACAAGACTGTGAAGACCACTATAAATCCTTTGCCAGCTTCAAAGTGGGCAATCTTCAAGCTTTTTTTCTCTCCCCTCATGAAATCTAAACTTAGATTAAGTCGTAAACCGATGGTGTCCCCTGTCGAACACTCGGATCCTGTGAGGACCAACTGGTGGAAGTATTCAGACGTCTTCAACCTCGCCCTTCTACGAACTGAAGTCTCCACCTGCTTCAAGAAGACGAACATCATCCCAGTACCTAAGAAAGCACATGCACTGTGCCTTTGATTACCACCCAATGGTAATAATCGTGAAGTGCTTGGAGATGCTGATCATGACCCACATTAACTCCAGTCTCCCACTCTGCCTCAATCCTTTACAATATTTCTACTGACGTAACAGGTCCGCAGCAGATGCCACATACCTAGCCCTGCACTCATTCCTGGAACATCTGGTCTACGTGGACATCTAAGTCAGATTCCTGATTGTTGACTACAGCTCCACCTTCAACACCATTTATTCCTTCCAGACTGATCTCAAAACTCTGAGACATTCATCTTGATTCTGCCCTCTGCAACTGGATCCTCAGATTTCTGACCCACAGACCAAAATCAGTAAAAATTGCATGATAACAATCAAGACTGGAGCCCCCCCCCCCCCCCCCCCCCCCCACCAAGGATGCGTCCTCAACTCCCTAGTGTACTATCTATACACCTATGACTGTGTTGCCAAATTCTGAACAAATGCCATCTACAAGTTTGCTGATGCCATCACTGTAGTAGGGATATCTAACAACAACAAATCAAAGTACAGAAGTAAGATAGAGGGCCTGGTGATGTGTTGCAATAAGAACAACTTCTGTGTCAGGCAAACTAAAGAACTAATCATTGACTTCAGAAAGAAAGGAGGAGAACCTACCCTCATCTATATCAATGAAGCTGAGATTGCGAGGGTGGAGAGCGTCCAGTTCCTCGGAGTAACGATAACCAACGATCTTTCTTTGACTTCCTATGTAGATGCGACAGTCAAGAAGGCACAATAAAGCCTCTTCCTCAGGCAGCTCAGGAAATTTGGTGTGTCCATAAGGACCCTCACCAACTAGATGCACCATTTGAAAGCATACTGTCTGCATGCATGATGGCATGGTATGGCACCTGCTGTGCCCTGCAATGTACAAAACTATAAAAGGTGATGTGCACAACCCAAACTATCATTGAAGCCAACCTTGCATCTATGGACTCCATTTACACAGCTCATTGCCATGGAAAGGCTGCAAACATCATCAAAGACCCATTGCACCCCAGTAATGTTCTCCTACACCTTCTTCCGCCAGGCAGGAGATACAGAAGCTTGAACATATGTATCAGCATGTTCAGGAACAGCTTCTTCCCAGCTGTAATTAGACTGATGAATGGGCTCTAGCATCAAATAATGCAGATCTTACTAACATTGATGTCACCTAGTGCATGCTCTGTACAATGTAATCTGTATGCCTCAAGTTTTTTTTATACAACTGTTGAACTGTACACCCTTGCTTACTATGGTCTGCCTGTACTGCTTGTAAACAAAGCTTTTCACTGTATTCAATATATGTGACAATAAAACAATCAATGAAACATGGTTAATGAAATGAGCTTTTTCTCTGCATACAATGTAGGGCTAACGAATTATTATTTACTTTGGTTATTTTCTCTCTGTGACCTACAAACTGCACACAACAGGTTCAAATTGGAACCAAAACTTTCAGCAATCGCTCTGATCATTTGAAACCAATGAATCTCCCTAAGATCCACCCATCTTTATGACAACATGGCATACTCTGTGACATACTTAATCTAAAGGTCAGTTTGTGTATCACTCATTTAAAATTCATTCTTTAAATTGAAGAAAGAAATAGGTTTTGCAATCCTTCAGGGTTTAACAAACGAACAATTTTAAATTAATTCAGCTCTGGAAAACAAAAAACATCCCTCTGGACTGCACTTACTCCAAAGATTGTACATGTAAAGCACTTCTTTAGTTAGGTAGGCCACCTGTTCATGATCTTAACTTGCAAGCTGTTAATGACCTTGTCTTTCACACTGTTAACCTCTTAAGTCAATGTGGGAGCAGCAATTAAAATGTAATAAACACTAAGCTTGTTTTAAATTTTATTCACCCCTGGGTTGCTCATTGGATTCCCCATCAGATGCCTTCATTCTACATTTGAAACTTATTTCTTTAAAGGTAATATCTAATATTAATAGAATGTGAATAATAAAAATAAAATATTGTGGATCATGGATACGTGAAATAAAAACAGTGCTGTAGAAACTTAGGAAGTCTGGCAGTATCTGTGGAGAGAGGAATAGAATTAACATTTCAAATCCAGTATGACTCTTCAGTACTTCAATAAATCATGAATTAAGTAATCACAACAAGATATTAATTCTTGAATTTACATTTTTCTTATTGGTTTTGTTTTAAAAACTGAAAAAAGATGTAAGTTTTAAATTCCCACATACTATGCCTAAATTTGGTTCCATCAACCATGGTGCCACTTTCATTTCAGAATAATCTTCTCTAAAGATGATGGTTACGATTTGCTACAGATGAGTCTGTAGCTGTTATGTAGATATTTCTCACTGTGAAGAAAATATTTTATACAGGAAGCCAATTCTATTGCAGCCTGCTATTGGCTGAATCATGAGCTGTCCAAATGATCCACATGTAGGTAGTGATTACAGATAAGTGTCTGTGTTCAATCCCTGTAGCTCAGTGGCTCCAAAATTTTATTCTAATGTTTGCTTCAGACATGATATCTCCAAAGATTTACTCTGGGGTTATATGAGGTCTATTGAGTGGGAATGGTGAGGGTACAGTTGCTGAGGGGTGGAGATGGGGAAGCTTCAGTTGCTGAGGCTTGGAGGAGAAAGGTGGCTTCCAGTTGCTGAGGAGAGGAATTGGGAGGCTTCCAATTGCTGAGAATCATGACTGGTGGCAGGGGGACAGATGAAATAAGCCTTGGTCATGCTGTTTCAAAATGTAAAATATGCATTTATTATCGTTGAAGCTCCACTCAAGCCTCCGATAGGAGTTGTTCAGACCATGTCTGCTAATGGGAAAAGAAACAGTCATCTAAAGCAACCCATTAGCTGTTAGGAAATTGTCCAAGTTCCATGACCGCTAGTGCAGCTAAAGAGCTTGCAACCCTGTAGTTTCATGCCCCTCTCCTTCCCCAGCCCCACCCATTCAGAGTTGTGACTCTCACTTTGGGTGGTCCTACTCTCGCTATTTTGAAGCTATCAGAAATGTTGGAAAGCTGTGAAAAAACCTAACTAGTGCTCAGTGGAGGATTGGATTGTAAACGGTTTTAAGTCTAAGTCCGTAGTGTAATTGTGCTGATTGTTATCATTTTAGAATTCTCATTTTCCTCTTGTCAGAATGCCAACAGAGACCTCTGTTAGATTCTGAATTTTCCATTGATTAAAATGAACTGGATTAGCCCTTTGTAATAGAGCAAAATCATTCTGAAGGCATAACGTGAGGCATATCGGAGATTGTGAGCACAATGCCTAGAAAATAACCAAAACAGATCTATTTCCTAACTACTTCAGAGGGCTATATGTTGAGACTCGAGTGCTGTACTCCTTGTAGCCTGCATTTATCTTAAAATACAAATATTGCTGCTTAAATGAGGTGCTAGATTTTTTGGAGACAAGGTAAACAAATGATCAAATCTTGTTGACTTTAGAAACCATTTACAAATTATTTTGCTTTTACAATTTGATACTGAGTTATCCTGTTTATCCTCCTTTTCTAACCTATTTAACCGTTGCTAATTCTGTACATCAGTTGTATTTTTAAATATAATTTAACACTGGTTCTTCACTTCCCACTTTCCAGTGTATCAGTTACAACAGGAAGCTCCTAATCCAAGGAGGATTACATGCACATGTGAGGTTGGTTTCATATTGACTGTGTAACAATGTAAATTTTTGCTAGATTTACAGTCAAGTAATGTCTGTTTTATTAATTTATTTGAAATTACAGTACTTCAAACTATTTAAAAATTCAAAGGTAACAACAGTTTAAGGCACAATAGATTATTAGATTGTTTTCCAGTTTTAATCAAATTTTCATTGATTAAATGCTTGCATATTGAACAAATTTGGTCTGGCTCCTAACTAGGCCCATGTGATTACAGCTCTGGAGCACAAATAAGGATGGCCTGCATGATTTAGTGGCAAAATTGACAGAAGATACTGTTCAGTGCAGAGAAATGTGAAACAGTATAATTTAGGATCATCCCTTGATAAAAGGAAGTATACTGTTAATGGTGGTAATGCTCAACAGTGATTGAGCAGGTATTCAGAAGTTCAGATACATGAATCGTTGCAATGTCAGTTTTAAAGGGTATAAAAGGGAAGTCGGGGTTTTAGGTTTTATTGATGATTGAAAATACTGTTTCCAAAAATGTGGAGGTTAAAACAAAATCATGAGGATTTTGTCTCAACCACAGTGAATGCTACGTGCTAAATTTTGGATAGTACATGGGTTGGGTGGGGACCATTAAAGGGCATTATGAAAATGGTTCCTTAATCTTGCTGCTTTTGTGCTCTTGTGTTATCAACATACAAAGAACAAAAACAATTACAGCAGAGGAACAGTCCCTTTGGCCCTGCAAGCCTGCACTGATCCAGATCCTCTATTCAAATCTGTCACCTATTTTCTAAGGATCTATATCCCTCTGCACCTTGCCATTCATGTATTTTGAATGACATTATTGTGCCAGCCTCTACCACCACCACTGGCAACGTGTTCCAGGCACCCACCACCCTCTGCGTAAAGAACCTTCCACGCATATCTCCCTTAAATCTCTCCCCTCTCACCTTTGAAATCGTGGCCCCTAGTAATTCAGTCCCCCACTCTGGGGGAAAAACCTTCTTGTTATCCACCCTGTCTCTATCGTTCATGATTTTGTAAACCTCAATCAGGTCCCCCTTCTACCTCCATCTTTCTAATGAAAATAATCCTAATCTACTCAACCTCTCTTCAGAGCTAGTGCCCTCCATACAGGGCAACATCCTGGTAAACCTCTTCTGCACCATCTCCAAAGCATTCACATCCTAGTGGTAATATGGCGACCAGAACTGTACGCAGTATTCCAAATGTGGCTGAACCGAAGTCCTATACAACTATAACATGACCTGCCAATTCTTGTACTCAATACCCTGTCTGATAAAGGAAAGCATGCCGTATGCCTTCTTGACTACTCCATTAATCTGCATTGCCGCCTTCAGGGCACAATGGACCTGAACACACAGATCTATCCGTACATTAATTTTCCCCTGGGCTGTTCCATTTACCATATAGTTTGCTGTTGAATTGGATCTTCCAAAATGCATCACCCTGCATTTGCCCGGATTGATCTCTATCTGCAGTTTCTCTGCCCAACTCTCCAATCTATTAATATTCTGCATTCTCTGACAGTACCCTTAACTACCTGCTACTCTTCCAATCTTAGTGTCATCTGCAAACTTGCTAATCAGACCACCTATACCATCTTCCAGATCATTTTATGTATATCACAAACAGCAATGGTCCCAACACTAATCCTGTGGAATATCACTGATCACAGTTCTCCATTTTGATGAACTCCCTCCCACTACCACTGTCTATGGATATAAGTTTGCTCGCTGAGCTGGAGGTTTGTTTTCACACATTTTGTCACCATACGAGGTAACATCAGTGAGCCTCTGGTGAAGTACTGGTGGTATGGCCCACTTTTTATTGATGTATTTAGGTTTCCTTGGGTTGGGGATGTCACTTCCAGTTCTTTTTCTCAGTGGTGGTAAATGGGATCCTAGTCAATTTGTTTGTTGATAGAGTTCCGGTTGGAGTGCCATGCTTCTTGCATATGTCTCTGTTCGGCTTGTCCTAGGATGGATGTGTTGTCCCAGTCAAAGTGGTGTTCTTGAACTC
This sequence comes from Chiloscyllium plagiosum, assembly GCF_037043375.1. NCBI lineage: Eukaryota > Metazoa > Chordata > Chondrichthyes > Orectolobiformes > Hemiscylliidae > Chiloscyllium > Chiloscyllium plagiosum. Next base: position 51,468,936 of record NW_028270145.1, read on the forward strand.
ATATGTCATCTGTATGTCAAAATAGTAGAGAGTGGGTCACATCTGTTTGTGGCTAGTTGATGTTCATGTATCCTGGTGGCTAGTTTTCTGCCTGTTTGACCAAAGTAGTGTTTATTACAGTTCTTGCAAAGTATCTTGTAAATGATTCTAGTTTTGCTTGTTGTCTGCATAGGGTCTTTCAAGTTCATTAGCTGCTCCTTTAGTGTGATGGTGGGTTTGTGGGCTGCCATTCTTTTTGAATACACTAATGGGTACCCAATGAACACAGTCTGCCAATTTCTCAGCAACAAACCCAAACAAGCAGACAAAATGCGTCCAGAAAACCTAGCCACTCTCCCGTACATCAAAGACATCTCGGAAATAACTGCCAGACTACTCAGATCTATTGGTGTCGTGGTAGCCCACAAACTCACCAACACACTAAAACAGCAGCTAATGAACTTGAAATACCCTATACAGACAACAAGCAAAATACTTTGGGAGAACTGTAGCAAACACTACATTGGACAAACAGGCAGAAAACTAACCACCAGGATACATGAACATTAACTAGCCACAAAAAGGCATGACCCACTCTCACTACTATCTTTACATACAGTTGAGGAAGGACACTACTCTGACTGACTGGGACAACACATCGATCCTAGGACAAGCTAAACAGAGACGCGCAAGAATTCCGAGAAGCAGAGCACTGGACAAACATATTGACATGGATCCCATTTACCACCCCTGAGAAAAAGAACAGGAGATGACATCACAAGAAATGACATCACCAACCCAAGGAAACCTAAACACATAAATAAAAAGTGAGCCATACCATCAGTGCTTCAATGGAGGCTCACTGATGTTACCTAGTATGGTGACGAAATGTCTGAAAACGAACCTTCAGCGAGTAAACTTACATCCAGAGCCTCAACCTGAGCTTCAAATTTTCTTAATTCGCTAACTACTGTCTATCTCCTGCTGCCTTGTCAGTTCTCTATCCATCTAGCTGGTATACCCCGGACCCCATGCGACTTTACTTTCTCCATCAGCCTACCATGGGGAACCTTATCACATGCTTGACTGAAGACCATGTATATTACATCTACAGCCCTTCCCACATCAATCAACTTTGTTGCTTCCTCAAATAATTCTTTTAAGTTGGTAAGATATGACTTTCCCTGCACAAAACCATGTTGCCTATCAGCCCATTTTCTTCCAAATATAAATAGATCCTATCTCTCAGTATCTTCTCCAGCAGTATCCCTACCACAGATGACAGGCTCACCGATCTGTAATTACCTGGATTATCTCTGCTACCCCTCTTAAATGAGGGGACAAAATTAACAATTTTCCACTTGTCCAGGATCTCACTTTCGCAGCATCCTTGAACACCGGTATCTGTTAAGGACCCACCTATTTCCTCTCTCACTTTCCTCAGTAACCTGGGATAGATCCATCTGGATCGGGGATTTGTCAACCTTAATGCCTTTTAGAATACCCAATACTTCCTCCCTCCTTATGCCGACTTGATCTAGAGTAAAATTAAGCATCTATCCCTCCCCTCGGTGAATACTGATGCCAAGTACTCATTTTCTCTGACTCCATGCATAACTTTACTCCTTTGTCCTTGAGCAGGCCAACCCCTTCTCTAGTTACCCTCTTGCTCTTTATATACGAATGAAAGGCTATGGGATTTTCACTAACCCTGTTAGCTAAAGATATTTCATGACCCCTTTTGGTCCACTTAATTCCCTGTTTTATTTTGGTTCTACTTTCCCGATATTCTTCCAAAGCTTCATCTGTTTTCAGACCATGTGTATGCTTCCTTTTACCTCCTAGCTAGTCTCTCAATTTCACCTGTCATCCATGGTTCCCTATTCTTCCATGCCTATCCCTCATTTTGGCAGGGACATGTCTGTCCTGCATTCTAGTCAACCTCTCTGATGAATTTAGATGATACAGCTCCAGTTACAGATTGAGTTTGAGAAGTTGGTATTAAACTTGGTGCCAGGGCCATCAATCAAGAATACCATTCTGTCCTGGATGATGTTGGCCAGCTGAAGTAATGTAGCTGCAATTAGCCAGTTGAATTCACTCTTCTGAATTGAGCCTTTTAGATTGTGGGGAGACTTGAGAGACCAAGAGTTGAATGGCTTGTTGCCAAGAAATATGTATAGTTTTTGTCATCAAAGAGGTGAGGGGATGGCATTGCTAATCACGGTTCTTATCACAGCTGCAGAAAGGGCGGTGATCAAGGAGTGTTTGTCTACTGAGTCATTATGGATGGAAGTCAGAAATAGGAAAGAAGCAGTCACTTTATTGGGACTTTTCTGTAGAGCCCCCAATAGCGACAGAGACACAGAAGAGCAGATTGGGAGGCAGATTTTGGAAAGGTGCAGAGGTAACAGGGCATTGTCATGGGGGACTTCAACTTCCCTAATATTGGTTGGACCCTCCTTCGTTCAAATAGTTTGGATGGAGCAGAGTTTGTGAGGTGTGTCCAGGAAGAATTCCTGACTCAATATGTAGAGGGGAGATCATATCGGATTTGGTGCTTGGCAGTGGGAGAGCATTTTGGCGATAGTGATCACAATTCCCTGACCTTTACTTTCTCATATTGTCTGCTCCTATATCTCTTCATGAGGGTAGTATTTAATTCAAGGAGAGGGCATTACAATGCTATTAGGCAGGAATTTAGGTGCACCTAAATTGGGAACAGATGTTCTCAGGGAAATGCATAACAGCAATGTGGAGGTTGTTTAGGTTAGGTTTTTCCCACTGAGGTAAGGAAGGGAAGGTAGGGTGCAGGAACCTTGGGTGACCAGGGATGTGGAACATCTAGTCAAGAGTAAGAGGGAAGCTTACTTAAGATTAAGGATCTGACAGGGCTGTAGAGGGTTACAAGGTAGCCAAAAGGAACTGAAGAATGGACTAAGGAGAGCTAGAAGGGGGTGTGAAAAAGCTTTAAATGGTATGATTACCGACAACTATAAGGCATTCCACAATTATGAGAAACAAGAGGATGGTCAGAGAGAGGGTGAGACCGATCAAGGATAGTGGAGGGCAACTTATTGGAGTTGGAGGAGGTAGGGGAGGTCCTTTAATAAATAGTTTGCTTTAGTATTCACAATTGAGAGGGACGTTGACAGTTGAGGACAATATGAATCAGGTTGTTATGTCCGAACAGGCTGATCTTAAGAAAGAGGATGTGCTGAAAATTTTGAAACCCATAAGGATAGATAAATCCTCTGGGCCAGAAGAGAGATATCCAAGGTTATTACAGGAAGCAAGGGAAGAGATTGCTATGCTTTGGTGATGATCTTTCTGACCTCACTGTCCACTGGAGTAGTGTGAGATGTTTGGAGGGTGCCAAATGTTACTCTCTTATTCAAGAAAGGGAATAGGGACTACCCTGGGAATTACAGATCAGTCGGTCTTAGGTTGGTGAACAAATTATTGGAGAGGATTCTGAGAGACAGGATTTATTATTACTTGGAAACCATACTTTATTAGAGATAGTCAGCATGTCTTTGAGAGGAAGGTCATTCCTCATAAGCCTTATTGAATTCTTTGAGGATGTGACAAAACACGTTGAAGGAGGTAGAGCAGTGGATGTGGTGTACATGGATTTTAGCAAGCCATTTTAGAAAGTTCCCCATGGTAGGCTCATTCAGAAAATAAGTGACATGGGATACAGGGAAATTTGGCTGTCTGGATACAGAATTAGCTGGTCCATGGAGTAGGCTGGGAATAGATGAAGCTCATCCTGGAGCGCAGTGACCAGTGGTGTTCTGCAGGGATCTGTTCTGGGATTTCTGTTCTTTGTGATTTTTTTTTTATATAACTGACGTGGATGAGGAACTGGCAGGGTGGGTTAGTAAGTTTGCCGATGACACGAAGGTTGGCGGAGTGGTGGATAGAGTGGAGAGCTGTTGCAGGTTGCACCGAGACATTGACAGGATGCAGAGCTAGGCTAAGAAGTAGCAGGAGGAGTTGAACCTGGAAAAGTGTGAAGTGATTCATTTTGGAAGGTTGAATTTGAATGCAGAATTCAGGGTTCATGGTAGGATTCTTGGCAGTGTGGAGGAACTTGGGGTCCACATCCATTGATCCCTCAAAGTTACCACCCAAGTTGATAGGGTTGTTAAGAAGGCGTATGGTGTGTTGGCTTTCATTAGCAGGGGGATTCCGTTTGAGAGCCATGAGGTTATACTGCAGCTCTATAAAGCCCTGGTTAAACCACACTTGGAATATTGTGTTCAGTTCTGGTTGCCTCATTATAGGAAAGATGTGGAAGCTTTAAGAGGGTGCAAAGGAGATTTAACAGGCTACTGTCTGGACTGGAGGGCATGCCTTATGACGAACAGTTGAGGGAGCTAAGGCATGTCTCATTGGAGCAAAGAAGGGTGACACATGACGTGATAGAAGTGTACAAGATGATTAGAGGCAGAGAGTGAATAGTCAGAGACTTTTTTCCAGGGCAGAAATGGCTATAATAAGAGGCCAGAAGTTTAAGATAATTGGAGGAAGGTTCCGGGGAAATGTTAGAAGTCAGTTCCTTGCACAGAGTGGTGGGTGTGTGGAATGCACTGCCGGTGGTGGTAGAATCAGATATGTGCGTAACATTTAAGTGACTTTTGGACAGGCACGTGGATGATAGTAAAATGAAGGGTATATAGGTTAGCTTGATCTTGGAGTAAGATAAAAGGTCAGCACGACATTGAGGGCCGGAGGGCCTGTTCTGTGCTGTACTGTTCTATGTTCTATTCCAGAGCTTTGAAGAACATTAAAACAGAGAAAACACCTAGTGTTTTATTGGTTAGGAAGAATTATTTAAAATTTACTATTTTACAAACACTTAAATCCCTTCGGCCTTGAATAAGGAAGATTTTGCAAACTTTTTTTTTAATATGTCATCCTTTTAGTCATATTAATTTAAAAAATGATGCATCTTTGTTTTTAGGACAACATTTGTTTTTTGCAGTAAAATCAGCTGTTCAACTGGTATTCAAATATTCTTAGAGTCCTATGATTCCACAATAAACGTTGTGTAGTGACAGAACATTTTTTTTTTGAAGATGTTTTTGCGGACAAGGTTTTTGTTTCTTGTAAGGGTTAAACTGAAACTCCTGAAGTTATTTAGTATTCATATTGTTTTGAATCCTGTGAGTTGAACAGTACAGAACTTTATGATCCTAGACATTCAGGCGATCTGAAGTTTGATTTCAGTATCTGAATAGAAAATGTAGCCAGACTCTTTGCTCTGGATTATTATTTAATGACTGCTTACTGGACAGTATTGAGTAAGAAGAGGATTGGATTTGAATTTGAGGCTCCTTTTGAACTCCGATCTTACTGTTTTACTTCGTACTTGAAGAATGGCCTATTGTTCTATTGGAAGGCTTCTAATCCTTTGATTCAGTACAGTTAGATTAGTCATCGATTTTAATTTATTGGAAGACAATGGGTTAAGGGAACATAGTCATAGAGATGTATGGCACGGAAACCGATCCTTTGGTCCAACTCGTCCATGCTGACCAGATATCCTAAGCTAATCTAGTCCCATTTGCCAGCACTTGGCCCAATCCCTCTAAACCCTTCCTTCCTATTCACATATTTAAATACCGTAATTGTACCAGCCTCCTCCACTTCCCTCTGGTGACTCATTCCATACACACCACCCTGTGTGAAAAAATTGCCCCTTAGGTCCCTTTTATCTCTTTCCCCTCTCACCCTAAACTGGTGCCCTCTAGTTCTGGACTCCCCCACCTCAAGGAAAAGACTTTGTCTATTTGCCCTATCCATTCCCCGCATGATATTATAAACCTCTATAAGGTCACCCCTCAGCCTTCGATGCTGCATGGAAAACAGCCCTAGCCTAATCAGCCTCTCCCCATAGCTCAAATCCTCCAACCCTGGCAGCATCCTTGTAAATCTCTTCTTAAATGTTTCAAGTTTCACAACATCCTTCCGATAGGAAGGAGACCAGAATTGCACACAATATTCCAAAGGTGGCCTAACCAATGTCCTGTATGGCTGCAACATGACTTCCCAACTCCTGTACTCAATACTCTGACCAATAAAGGAAAGCATACCAAACGCCACCTTCACTAGCCTATCTACCTGCAACTTTACTTTTCAACGAGGTGTGAACCTGCACTCCAAGGTCTCTTTGTTCAGCAGCACTCTCTAGGACCTTACCATTAAATGTATAAATCCTGCTCTGATTTGCTTTTCTAAAATGCAGCACCTCAAATTAAACTCCATCTAAATTAAACTCCATCTGCTACTCCAGCCCATTGGCCCATCTGATCAAGATCCAGTCGTGGTCTGAGTTAACCTTCTTCACTGTCCACTACACCTCCAATTTTGGTGTCATCAGCAAACTTACTAACTATACCTCTTATGTTCACATCCAAATCATTTATATAAATAATGAAAAGCAGTGGACCCAGCACCGATCCTTGTGACACACCAGTGGTCACAAGCCTCCAGTCTGAAAAGCAACCCTCTGCCACCACCCCCTGTCTTCTACCTTCGAGCGGAGATTTCACTTCATTCTCCCTCCAAAATGAGGAACTGTATTTCTAGTCTGAAGCGCAGAACTATCAGTGGGTGTGGTGCCATGTAGTTAGTGGTGAAGTGCTCAAGGCAAGTGGAGTGCCAGGAGTGGAGGGCAGCAGTGATGGGACCTCTGCAAAGTCCCTTCCAGTGGTGGCAGCAGTAGGGGGTCAGGTGTTGAGTTCAGTGAAGGGGATGGGGGTGGCTTGGGTGTGTTTTTTTTTTAACTTTAATACATGGAACAATAAATTTAACATTTAAGTTCCTTGTAACTAGGTTGGATAGATAAGAAAGTTATTCTGTCTTATTTTCTTTTCTCAAAATCATAATTTGTGATTTTGATTGGGTAGCAGAATAATGTGCCTTTTCTGAGCTGTAGCAGCATGATGAAATCAGTCTTTGACCCGGCTGCACTCCTCAAATTTTTACATTACACCGTTGCAGCTTATGTTCCTCTTCAAACCATTCTGAATGTCACAGGCTTCGTATTCTCCATTCTTCCATATAAAGGTTAGCCAGGAGTCCATCCATGAGAAAGCCAGTTTGCTGTTCCTGCTGCTTTACACTTTGCAGCCTTATTTGCAGCCTTAATCAGCTGAAGGTGAGACATTCATCTCTATCTGGAGTGATGTCCCACCTTAGTGACCAGCCAATCCATATGGTCTGCAGTTGTGAAGCTCATCAGGATCAGGTTCAAGCAGTGGCTTCTGCAAGAACTACAGGCTGTCCCTGAAGAGCAAGTTATGGAGACCAGACTGACGTCCAGTCTTTTGAATCAGATCTGATTGACAAGCCCCAGTGAGGGAGTAGAAGACCTAGGTTTGAGAACTTAAGAAGGATGGCCTTGAGCAGGGTACCTCTGTTGTGTATAGTGTACCCTTAAAGAGGATTTCCCTGCACCTTGCCCATTATCAGCTTGCCCAGTAAGTTTGCCTGGTGAGGACAAAATGCCATTGGGATGATTGTGCTGCATTTTGCAAGCCTTCTGTGTCTGAACACTCAGTGTGGGAGCATAAAATCCAGCACGAGGTTCCTGTTTTCTAGTAGTTTTTCACTTTCTCCTTGTGCTCATACAGCTTGGTGGAAAGAAGACATGTTTATGTCAATTATTTATAATTCACGGTAACAGATATTAAACTTTTTTATAAAAGGTTTTAGCCAAAATAAGAACACTGACTGAAATAAAACATGCTGTCAATTTTTGCTACTACATAACCACATTCTATTACATTGGGATGGAGATGAACAGTCCAAGAAAGCCCACTAGAGATATGGCTCCCCAGGCAAGGTGTAAATACTTCCCTAATATATCAGAAATGAAGATTCACAGTATGCAACCATAGAATGAGCGATTCAGAAGTTAATTGCTTGGACATGCAATTCACGATTTGGATGTGAGTTTATCAGAGCTACCTTACCGACGATACAATTGGCTTAGTTTGACCTTGTGTTGGCAAGCTGAAGAGCCTGCATGTGATACAGCTGTATGCTTACTTGGACTGATAGAAGGTAGTAGCAATGAGGAAAAGTCCCTCTGTGCACATGCACACACTCTCTCTCTTTCCTTTGTACATTCGCTCTCTCCTCCCATATGTTCGCTGTCTTCCCCCTGGCCCCAAGATAGTATGTTGTTGTAAATTGGGCTGCGAGCAGCAATTAGAAACTTCAAAGGAGCAATTCTAGAAGAAGGAAGACATACCAACTGTCTTTTAAATGATCTTCGTTGAGCAACAAAGCCTCTGGGTCTACAATCAATGAACTTTTATTTATCTTTTCTTAATGAATTGTAGCTTGGTCAAAATTAACCTTCTTTACTCTGTAGCTTTTTTTTTGCTGTTCAGTTTGTCTGTGTGTGTATTTATGCACGTTTTGTGGAAGTCTGATCATATTTTATCTGGATGTGGTTTAGTACTGTAAAACTAACCTCTGACCTGCTTAATTTAAGATATCTTGTACGACTAATTCTTTATCATCCACATGGTCCCAAAAATGTACGTACTAAATTGGGAAAGACATACCTCAAACAAAAATTATGATCAAATAAGTAGTGGGAAAAGAGGGGGGAGCATTCCACTTCTCATCTGATTGTAACATTGGCTTGTTGTATTTCATACTTCCTCTTTTAAATTCTCTAGCATTTCTTGCAATTTGTTGTTAGTCTCCAATAAGTTATTTTCCAAATGTGACACAGGTTGTTCTGCTATAACGCTCATTTCATCAGTGCAAATTGGCTGTAACGTGATTGACAAATGTGGATGTTGTTTGGATAATGCAAATTTTCTAATGAATAGGTATAGTGATCTTCTATTAGCGATCTTCTACAGCATGACGTTGCAGAGGAAAACAACTGTCACATTATAGCAGAATGACCTGTACAGTGTTAAGGTGTATATACAGTTCTCTACTTTGCCTAAACACTTCATTGTCAATTTTTTTTCTGTTTTAAAGTTCTTCTGTTTGAAGCATATTCTGTTGGCGTTCTGACCTTAGGTTCAGGATCTTGCATTTCAACACTTTTTCTCTACTAACTCTAAAGACCATAAGACATAGGAGCAGAAATTAGGTCATCTGGCCCATCGAGTCTGCTCCGCCATTCAATGAAGACTGAGAAGTTTCTCAACCCCATTCTCCCTGTGACCTTTATCCTCTTAACGATCAAGACCCTATCTATCTCTCTCTCAAATATACTCCATGACCTGGCCTCCATAGCATTCTGTGATAATGAATTCTAAGATTCACCACTCTCTGGCTGATGAAATTTCTCCTCCTCTCTATTCTAAAAGGTCTTCCCTTTACTCTCAGGCTATACCCTCGGGTCCTAGCCTCTTCTGCGAATGGAAATATGTTCCCAATGTCCAGTCTATCCAGGCCTTTCAGTATTCTGTAAAGTTTACAACTTCTATTCCTGATGCTCTTTTTCAGCATGCAAGATTATGTTCTGTTCAGCTTTGACTTCTCCAAGTTAATAACTTTGCCATCTTGGAATTGCATATATTTATGGGAATTTTTAAAAAAAATCCTTTTCTGAATAGGCTTTCTGCCCCTTTTTTTTTCTACAAAAAGTTCTTTCAATATTGGCCCTGGGAATTTCATTATCTTACTTCAGACTGTTTGTATGGCCTTGCATATTTTCTCTTTTATATTGGAGTTTACCTAGCTTGTAGGTTCGGTGACTTTAGTAATCCACTTACTTTCTTCCATTATTTACAGTTTTCTTCCAAACTATGATTTCAGTTTTCTTGGCACTTTACATTCAAGATGAATGACTGTTTTCCTCTCTGGACCAATAGTGATGTGATAATCAATGTCTTCAAAACAACTGACCAGCTCATCAAGACAGTTGAATACATTTGGATCAGACCTTGCTTCTGATCAGAGGATGGCTTTATATGGATGTGTTACCTTCAAACTCAGTGACACCTCTTTCAGTAGTTAAGTCAAGTGATAGCTCTTTGCAACTGTTCAACACAATGGTAGTAGAACATCTATGAAATGGAATATGCAGCTAGTATTTATTTCCTCTGTGTTTCCCCCAGTTGTCGAATCTGCATTACCTCACATACTGCACCAAATCCTTGCTTTCAGTAGTGGATGGGGGCACAGACCTCCCATGGATAACAATAAATAGGGATACCCCTCTGAGGTACACTCCTACTGCAAAGGACCATATAATCACATCAGATGAGTCAATGGTGAATAAATCAATAAGCAGTTTGGGGCTGACCTCAGAAGTATGTGGATCTGCAGCTATTGAAATGGCAGATAATGAGGAATTAGTGTATTACCATGACAATATTTGTTTCATTAGTTCATTGGGTAGCCATTATTTTTCAAGTTTTCAGGAAAAATCTAGTATAATCTGAGCAGGATGATGTTACCAGGAGAAAGTGAGGACTGCAGATGCTGGAGAGTGTGGCGCATGACGGGTAGCAGGAGAATCCTAATCTAATCGATGTTTCGGGCATAAGCCCATTCCTGATGAAGGGTTTATGCCTGAAACATCGATTCTGCTGCTCTTTGGATGCTGCCTGACCTGTTGTGCTTTTCCAGGACCCCACACTCAAGGGTGATGTTCCTGTTTGCTTTACAGTCAGTTCTGCTATAACGCGTGTTTCTTCAACACGAATTGGCTTTAATTACTTTGAAGAATTTACACTGTTATTTGTAGAATGTGAGCTTTTCTTACTTGTATTGGCTATAATGTGATTCCTGTCTCATTAGTTTAAATGGTGCAGCTATTGTGCGATTTACTTATAATGTGAGATTGCACGAGAACAGAACTATCGTGTTATATCAGAACTGACTGTGTTTGATCTATATGTAGGACATTTCCTTCTATCTCTGAGCTCCTCGTCACACAAAGTTCTTGCGCACATTTTGTTTGTTGCTGTTTCACTATGTTAACACTGCTGGCTTTCCTTTGACTTTACAGAGGGCCACGTGTTTTTGATTGTCAGCATCTTCATCTGTCCAATTGGCTGGTTTGCAATGCAAAGTAACACTAACCGTATGGGCTCAACTCTGCCTGTGGTTACCACGAAGGTCTTCTTAGCCTCATCTCATTTGAGGTGTGGTGACCCTCATGTTAAACCACCAACACCTCTCTCTCTGTCTCTCTCTCTCTCTCTCTCTCTCTCTCTCTGTGTCTGTGTCTGTGTCTGTGTCTGTGTCTGTGTCTGTGTCTGTGTCTGTCTCTCTCTCTCTCTGTCTGTGTCTGTCTCTCTCTCTCTCTCTCTCTCTGTCTGTGTCTGTCTCTCTCTCTCTCTCTGTCTGTGTCTGTCTCTCTCTCTCTCTCTCTCTCTCTCTCTGTCTCTCTCTGTCTCTCTCTGTCTCTCTCTCTGTCTCTCTGTCTCTCTGTCTCTCTGTCTCTCTGTCTCTCTGTCTCTCTGTCTCTCTGTCTCTCTGTCTCTCTGTCTCTCTGTCTGTGTCTGTGTCTCTCTCTCTCTGTCTCTCTGTCTGTGTCTGTGTCTCTCTCTCTCTGTCTGTCTCTCTCTCTCTGTCTGTGTCTCTCTCTCTCTCTGTCTGTGTCTCTCTCTCTCTCTGTTTGTGTCTCTCTCTCTCTCTGTTTGTGTCTCTCTCTCTCTCTGTTTGTGTCTCTCTCTCTGTGTCTGTCTGTCTGTCTGTGTCTGTCTCTCTCTCTCTCTCTCTCTCTCTCTCTCTCTCTCTCTCTCTCTCTCTCTGGCTCTCTGTGTCTGTCTCTCTGGCTCTCGGCCTAGTGAGAAAGCAGTTTATGGTCCGCTAGGACTATGATAATTTTGCCTTTGCAGGCTATGTTTCTCAGTCTTGTTAAGAACTTGTCAACAAGCCTGTTTCTGCCTCAAACTTTGCAATTCGTATTGCTTGAGTCAATTTGACTTTGGAGGCGTGTGCTGTGCTTATCATTGTCATTCTTATCCCTATTTAGGCTAAATATTCCTCTTCTACCCACAGAAGGATATTGTCATCCTCTTCACTGGTGCTTGTGGAAAGCACCTAAATGTTTTATAATCTACACTTTTGTTTAAATTTCTCAAATTCCTGTGACAGCATCGGCCTCCCAATTCTACCTGAGCTGGAACGATGTTCTTTGCAGTCCTGTGGTCATTTTGACACTTCAGTTTTTTTTTCTCTGGATTTTGCTCAATCCAAAGTAAACACTTTTTGTTTATAACTTTGCTTCTGTTTTGCTTGCAGACATCATCTGCCATCACGTTATATACTTTTGCTCCAGGAGTCAGAAATAATACCTTTTTAAACCCAAATGCTAGAACTTCATTAAATGTGTTTCTCAGATCCATCATGTGCTGTATGGGCTGATTCTTGTATCTTGCTATGTTGTCAGTAGTGTATGATGTGGCTGTCTGGATACTTGTGCATTCATATATACAAACATGTTATTCCAGTATGATATAGGGACTATAACAAGAGTAATGTAATCGTGCCAACATTTCACACATCAGTTACTTCATTGTGTTCACAATTGTTTGCATCAGTATATACAGATATACAAATAATTATGTATAATGCAGTTTAAATGTGTCTGGACCAAAAAAGATTCCAGTTATCAGTTTTAATTAACTCTCAGAAGCTTTGTGAGGATTAATGAACTATGTGGCTTTAACTATGTCACTTTTCCTCAAATTCTCAATTATAGTTCCTCTGAGTGCTTTATCTTCTGAGGTGAAAACTGGAGGTTTTATGGTCACTGGGGTTCTTATTTAATGAAGCTACTAAAATGTTAATCCTTTATTAAATTGTCAGATGCATACTTACGGGCATAGTCAGTCCCTGCTGTTTGCTTTCATATTCAATTAAGCCAAGATGAAGTATCAGTGTTGTTTTAAAGTATATTTCATTTAAACTGGAAAGATATTTTCATGCAGTTGGTAAAATCTTAAGGGTTTCTTCTATTTTAAATATTTATGGAACTTTTGAGGATAGTGGAAAGTGCTCTCTCAGCATCCATTCACAGTTCATGTATCTGACCTTTTTAACCGAGTTCAATGTTATTTAGTATTTTTAAATGTAATTACTTTGCACTTCTTGATCAAGCTGAGTGAAAAAGTTTTTTTTCTTTATTTATGATATGTGTATCTACATCTCATACCATAAATATTCTGCAGCAGAAAAAGAGGCCTAAAATAGGTGCCCAAGTGTTCAATATGGTAGGTGCATTGCATCCCCATATTCCAGGTTGGATATGCTCTGGCCTAAGTGTTGATAATATAGGAATAGATTTTGGGTCCTTTTGACTGTAGAAATATGGAGCCTAATGCCTCTTTGAAGCCAATTTTGCAAAATTGAATTGTTTATGATTATCATTCTTCAATTATAGTTAATATTATCTTTGGTTAAGTTTTACAATGCATGTTAAATACAGTACATATTGTCTTTTTTGCTGTAAACATGTTTGTTTTTAAACAAGTAGATTTCTTTTTACTTGCAGGTGGAGAGCAGACCCAAGTACTATGGAAGAGAGTGAGTGCAGGTTTAGTTTTGAATTTTTCAATTTTGTTTGAAGCTGCTTATTTAACTCTGTTGTAGATAGAGTAATGAAAAAAGCCCTTTACTAAAGGTGTGCGGGTTGTGAAAATTGTATTTTAAATATTTCTGCAAGGGCTATAGGTTTGTGAGCTGAAGGGCTGCTTGTCTTGCTGTTCTTGCCATTCCATGTCTCATGTTCTCAAATAAGGAGCGAGAACTTCACATAGGATTACAATGAACATGCAGCACAGAAATGGATTGGCCACATCTATTAAACTAAGTTGTGCTGTCAATCTTCATCTAACTTTATCAATATAACCCCCTTTTTCCTTTCACATCCATTATTATTTTTGGCCTTGTGTCTCTGAAATATTCAGAAGAGCTTCACTGAATGAACTGAATTGAATTTCAGGATCACCTATGTACTTTGAGATACACAGAGAGTGCTGCATGTCATTTTGAAGCAGTGCAGGCTACCAAAAACCGGTGTTATACCTACCCAGATATTCCTATGGGCAAAATGTCCCAATGAATGGTGCAATTTAGGCTGACGGCCAAACTTGCTGGGTAAACTGAGACAAAAGCTGAAAAGGCTACATGTTTTGATTTTATGAAGTGGGTGACTCATTTGAGCCACTGTCCTGGAGCACACTCTAATACTTGTTTTCTATCACCCATATGTATGCTACTTTGCAACAATAAATGCAATACTCGAAATACACTCTCTTTCTACAGTGCAGCAGCGCAACTACCTGCAAAGCAAAAATAGCCATTAAAAAAATAAAGGATTAATCCACCAATTATAGTTAATATTACCTTCGGTTTTGGGCGGCACGGTGGCACAGTGGTTAGCACTGCTGCCTCACAGCGCCAGAGACCTGGGTTCAATTCCCGCCTCAGGCGACTGACTGTGTGGAGTTTGCACGTTCTCCCCGTGTCTGCGTGGGTTTCCTCCGGGTGCTCCGGTTTCCTCCCACCATCCAAAGATGTGCAGGGTCAGGTGAATTGGCCATACTAAATTGCCTGTAGTGTTAGGTAAGGGGTAAATGTAGGGGTATGGGTGGGTTTCGCTTCGGCGGGTCGGTGTGGACTTGTTGGGCCGAAGGGCCTGTTTCCACACTGTAATCTAATCTAACAATAGGTGTGGCCTTAATTATGGAAAGGAAAAAAATGTAGAAAAAAGGGATTTGAACAATAAACATAGAACATGAATCATGAAAGGTTTCCCATCCTGATATTAATTGTACAGAAGTGGTAAGTAAAGCGGTTAAAGAATGAAGTTCTTAAAATATCTACAGGACTCCTTTCCAACCCAATATGTGCATTACTCAAAAAGGAGGGTTCACTATTGGATCTGATAATGGGTAAATGACCCAGAAGGACGGGGTGGGGGGAGTAAAAGTAGAGGATTATCTATGTTAAGCTCCAGGAAGGACCATGAGGCCGAAGTGATTAGATAGTAAGAGCTTTATTATGGGGTCTTCACTCTACAGGCAAGAAGATAGAGAGAGTGCTGTTTCTCTGCCCAAAATGGCCCATGGTGTCGTCATTACATGATGTGATCAGACTCTTAAAATGACAGTCGACCAAACTTGCACAAATACACAACACTGCTCCCCCTTTACATCAGAGGTTCTTTCAATGAAATAATTCACAATATGTACAATCATATATATGGTAGTCAATTGGTCAAATGTTCTGGAGAATGTCAATTTCTGTATGGCTACCTGTGAAACTTGGGCATTATTTATTTTTCTTGTTAGCTTTAATCTCTGGTAAGTTAGGTATACTAGGAATATCATCTGTTATTGCCTTTTCCTGAAATGACTGAATGTGTTGCTCAATGTCATGGTATTTTCCACTGTCCCCTCAGATGCTCCAGTTACTGTTCTGATGTTACATATATCCGGATCTTCAATTAATGTTGCCCCTGCCATATTTGTTCTGGTTGCCAAGAGTTGATCTGCATGTCTTTTCCGTGTTACATTATTTCTAATCTATCTGGTATAGGAAACCAGTCTAATCAATGCTACTATGATGGCTTGTACCCATTTATTGCCAATTTTGTAATTCCTCACCAATACTTGAACTATTTGGAAAATAGTGTTTGCCTTGGTTCTCTCATTGGAAAACGCATGTCTGTTTCAATGATGCCTTTTGTCAGGGTGACAATTTAGCATGAGCAATGATGAATTTTGAACCATCAAGTGGGCTGTATTCTGGTATATTAACAAAAATTGGCTCAGTCTTTTGGATAATTTTCTTTGAAACATTTCTTAAGAGTAACTCAAGAACATTGTTTGGCCAAACCTTTCTGACAAACCAATCAGAAACATGGAATACCATTCTGCTTCATAGTCCATAAACTCTTGTGATGTAAACTGTAGACCATTTCACCAACAAGTTGTTTCAGATAACCAAACCTTTTAAAAGATTCAGCCCATAGTTCATGGCTTTCTGTGAAGATATTGTCTTCAAGTTTGCCATTTAGGATGTGTGTCAACCAATAGGAAAAACATTTGTGCATCAAAAGGTCAGATGTAATCAATGTAGACTCTTTGCCCTAGCAGTTCTAGCCATTCTCTGGAGTGTAATAGTGCTACTGAGTGTAATAGTTTCTGACCATATCTTTCATTCTGACAATGCTACAGTAACTTTTGTGTAGTTGACTTAAAATGTTTCCTTAGCTGAAATGGAATGTTGACTCTCATTCTGCTTGTCTGGATAGTTCTTGCTTCCTTGTGATGTATGACTTCAGTTCTGGTGGTGTTCCTGTGATCTTGCCACAAAGTACCATATGAATCACTTTTGATAGTAGTGTATATAATTTGTCTTGCTATTACTGGATTGTTCTCTACCTGTTTAAAGTAGAAAATGTCTGTGTGAGGACTGTTTGTGGTCAACTCATTTCGCAAAGATTGGGACTCATTGGCATTTAGAAGATTGTGAAGTGATCTCATTGCAGCATATAGGATTCTTAAGGGGTTTGACAGGGTAAATGCTGAGAGGGTGTTTCCTCTCATGGGATAGTCTAGACTAGATTAGAGTCTCACAGTCAAGGGGCACCAATTTAAGAGTTAGACAAAGAGGCATTTATTCTGAGACTTGAATATCTTAGGAACCTCTTGCCATAGAGAGACCTTG
Organism: Chiloscyllium plagiosum; assembly: GCF_037043375.1. Classification (NCBI taxonomy): domain Eukaryota; kingdom Metazoa; phylum Chordata; class Chondrichthyes; order Orectolobiformes; family Hemiscylliidae; genus Chiloscyllium; species Chiloscyllium plagiosum. The sequence continues at coordinate 51,485,589 of NW_028270145.1, forward strand.
TGTATATATTTCAGTCTGATCAGTTGGGGAATGAAACCTTATGGGGGAAGGGCAGGAAAAATGGATGTGAGGAGTGTCGATTCAGCCATGATCCTGTTGAATGGAAGAGCAGGCGAGAGAGACGAAATGGTCTACTCCTGTTTCTATTTCTTATGGTCTTATAGTCAAAGGTAATCTAGAAGGCCCATCAGCATTCTCCATGTAAATTTGATTTCACACACTTGATTATATAAGTGTGAGGTGATAGCAACAGCATTTACCTCTGTGTGCAACTCATTGCTCGAGAAGGTATCCCTCCCTGTATGTGACTCAATTGTTGTGATCGGTGGTCTGTGGTCTGTTAGTAGGATAAATTCCCATCCATACAGGTATTTCAGGGATAATCTAATGGCAAAATTGATTTGCAGAGCTTCTTTCTGTCTCTGTGCATAGTTCACTTTTGCTTTGTTTAAAGATCTTGATTCAAAAACTATTGGCTTCTCTTCACCATTAGGTAAAATGTGAGAAATTACTGCTCCCACTCTTGCTGTGAAGCATCCCATGCTAATTACAACTTTGGGTAAAAATGGGTCAGGACTTCAGATTTTAATAAAACTTCTTTGACCCGTCAAGGCGGTTTCACATTGATCTTCCCACTTCCAATTCTTGTTTTGGCATAAATTGCACAATGTCTTGAGAATGATTGCAAACCTGCCATACTAATTTAGCAACTCCAAAAATGATCACAATTAGTTTTCACTTTTAGGTGCTGGTGCCAGTTGTCTTTTTTACTTTTGAAGGTGACTTGCGTAACCTCTTAGCATAAATGACATGGCCTAAACATTTGATGAAAGATTTAAAAAGTTCACATTTGTCTTTCCTTACTGTTGGGCTATTAACTTCATATCTTTGCAAAGTAGCATCAGAATTGTGAAGATCCTTTATTTCCTCTGACTAATTGTTCTGGTAATACTAGAGTCCTTCAAACCACTTAAGATCTGATTCATGGCACATTGGAATATCACAGGTGTAGATGTGATTCCAAATGGAAGTCTCTTGTATTTGAATAGTCCTTTCTGTTACAATTATCAAGTATTTGTGTGACTCTGGATCTCCCTTTATCTGGAGATAGGCTTGACCAAGGTCAAATTTACTGAAAAGCTGGTCCAGCTAGTCCAGCAAATAGGTAATCGATTAAAGACTCCGTACACAGTATTACATTAAGGGTGACCTTAAAATCATCACAGATGATCTTTCTTTATCATCGGTATGATAGGCATGGCCTAATGACTCTCATTTACGGGTTCCAGGTCTCCCGTCTTGATCTGCCTTTCTAATGCTGCTTGGTCTGTTTGCATAAGACACTGACCTAGCCTTGCAATATTTTTGCTTGATTCTGATCCTTGATTTTCAAGTTGGCAGATCTTTTCCATGCTATATTCCATTTAAATATTGCTCTAGAATTTTGAATGATGAGTCTCAGAAGCTGATGAGCAATTTACTTCAGTCTGGCTGAGTCTGATTTTCTGTAACCACTTTCCCCAATAAAGCTAGAAAATTTCCCTTGATACCACGTAAGGATAAATCTTCAGACGACCATGTAACTAAATGCCTTTGTGTGGAGCACCAGAAAATGGGGGAGATATTAAATGAGTATTTTGCATCAGTATTTACTGTGGAAAAGGATGAGGGGCATGGATAGAGTAAATAGGCAAAGTCTTTTCCCTTGGGTCGGGGAGTCCAGAACTAGAGGGCATAGGTTTAGGGTGAGAGGGGAAAGATATAAAAGTGACCTAAGGGGCAACTTTTTCACGCAGAGGGTGGTACGTGTATGGAATATGCTGCCAGAGGAAATGGTAGAGGCTGGTACAATTGCAACATTTAAGAGGCATTTGGATGGGTATATAAATAGAAGGGGTTTGGAGGGATATGAACTGGGTGCTGGCAGGTGGGACTAGATTGGGTTGGGATATCTGTTCAGCATGGACGGGTTGGACCGAAAGGTCTGTTTCCATGCTGTACAACTCTATGACTCTATATAACCCTTAAAGTCACTACTTTGCCCATGTATATTCTTAGTACAATTTTTGAGGGTTGTGTTGCAGTGAGACTCAGCTGCTTCTGATGTCAGTGTTCAGATTTTGGTGGAACTGCTTCTGTGGTGTCCACCTCCATTCTTGCTGGCTTGCCTTTACCAGCGTGTTTTAATAACAGCTCCTCTTTGAACTGAGATTCTGGGCTTTTCTCATCCTTTTTTGTATTGTGTAGATTTTCTTCCTACTCTTCATTTCTGCATGTCTGTTGATATGTTCTGTTCAATGTGCTTTTTTCTTGCAGTCTCTGCATACAGTTCCTTTATGCCAACAACTTGCTGCTGTGAGACCTGTATTTCCACACGAGTGGCAGCTTTGAGTCTGCATTGGTGCTGGTCTGTCACCTGCCATTTTGTTAACTCTCCTAGTTGAGCTTAGTTGTTGGGCTACTTTGCCTGTTAGTTCCATCGAGGTTGCTGTTTCCAGTGCTTTCTTTAAGTCTGGGTTCCTTTCTGTCGGTATTCTCTTCTGGATTACTTAACATTTTGAACCACGCACCAGTCTGTCTCTCTCTGATAGCAACATTTGTCTCCAAATTCAAAGAGTTCTGCTGACCACTTTAAAATTGCTGTGAGCAGGGAGATAGCTTCACCATCATTCCATTTTATATTTTGGAATCTCAGCGGTTCAGCAGTCACCAGTGGGTTTGATATAAAATGGTTTTGTAGGATTCCTGCTATATAGAGTTTAGAGTTGTACAGCATGGAAACAGACCCTTCAGTCCAACCTGTCCATGCTGACCAGATATCCCAACCAAATCTAGTCCCACCTGGCCCATATCTCTCCAAACCCTTCCTATTGATATACCCATCCAAATGCCTTTTAAATGTTGCAATTGTACCAGCATCCACCACTTCCTCTGGCAGCTCATTCCATACATCTACCACCCTCAGTGTGAAATGTTGCCTCTTAGATCTCTTTTATATCTTTCCCCTCTCACCCTAAACCTATGCCTTCTAGTTCTGGAATCCCCGACCCCAGGGAACAAACTTTGCCTATTCACCCTATCTATGCCACTCATAATTTTGTAAACTTCTATAAGGTCACCCCTCAGCCTCTGACGCTCCAGAGAAAACAGCCCCAGCCTGTTCAGCCTCTCCCTATAGCTCAAATCCTCCAACCCTGGCAACATCCTTCTAAATCTTTTCTGAACCCTTTCAAGTTTCACAACATCTTTCCGATAGAAAGGAAACTAGAATTGCACGCAATATTCCAAAAGTGGACAAAGCAATGTCCTGTACAGCCACAACATGACCTCCCAATTCCTGTACTCAATACAATGACCAATAAACCTCCTTCATAGGTTTGAAACCTGGCTTTTCTAGCTGTATCAAGCACAGGAAGTTAAAAGCACCCTCCGCCTGCAGCCCCCCTCTCCCCAAATAATAGTTAGAAATGTTGGGGTGATGTGTGCTTCAATTTTGTTAGTTTGAACAAAATTATGGAATTTCCTAAGAGTTCCAGCCCTGTGTATTTTCATCATAGGGTCCCACCATGCCAAAATTTACAGTGTTTTTTAAATGGGAAGGGCTTGCTTAGCACGACAAACCACGAACATTTCAGCAATGCCTTGTCTCTTCCACTTGAAACTAGGTATTCCTGAGGCTGCCTGTTTCTGATTTATGCACCTAGCTCAACACATTTCCCTGTGTGTACGATGCCCCTTACTCAGTGTTCCTTCAGGCTAGAGAATGTGGCAAGCTGCTTCTGCATTGTTCATTTTTTTGGGGGGTGAACTTCTCAAAAATGAATCAGTGGGTTGACTTGGTGGATTTCAAAGCAGTTTTTTTTTGTATTAACTTCCAAGAAGGACCAGGAGACTTAAGCATTTAACAATGGGAGCTTTATTTGTGCCAAAATGGGAGAGCTGTCTCAGAATAGTCAAACAACATCCTGACAATGTCCAAGACACCACGATCACTATCCCTGGATATATCTTCTTCCACTGGCAGGGAGGCACAGCAGAGGTGGCACAGTGGTATACAATCAGGAGGGAGTTGCCCTGGGAGTCCTCCACATTGCCTGTGGACCACATGAAGTCTCATGGCTTCAGGTTAAATATGAGTAAAGAAACTTCCTGCTAATGAATCAGGATTCCACATGTTGAACAACACTTGGAACAAACACTGAGAGTGACAAGGATGCAAAATGCGCTCTGGGTCGGGATTTCAATATCCACCACTCAGTGGCTCAGCAGTTGCACAAGTGATCAAGCTGGTGATATCAAAGAACAAATAAAATTTACAGCCCAGGAACAGGCCCTACAGTCCTCCAAGCCTGAGTCGATTCAAATGTATTGTCTAAACCTGTCGCCCAATTCCTAAGCATCTGTATCCCTCTGCTCCCCACCTACTCATGTATCTGTCCAGACGCATCTTAAATGAATCTACTGTGCCTGCCTCTACCACCTCCGCTGGCAACACGTTCCAGACACCCATCACACTCTGTGTGAAGTACTTGCCACATGTATCCCCCTTAAACTTTCCACCTCTCACTTTGAAGGCGTGACTTCTCGTTATGGAATCCTTCACCCTGGGGAAAAAGCTTGTCTCTATCCACCCTGTCTATACCCTTCATGATTTTGTAAACCTCAATCAGGTCCCCCCTCAATCTCCTTTTTTCTAATGAAAATAAACCTAATCTACTCAACCTCTCTTCATTGCTAGCACCTTCCATACCAGGCAACATCCTTGTAAACCTTCTCTGCACCCTCTCCAAAGCGTCCACAATGTGGCGACCAGAACTGTACACAGAATTCTAAATGCGGCTGAACCAATGTCTTGTACAATTTTAATTACTTGCCAGCTCTTATACTCAATACCCCGTCCAATGAAGGTGAGCATACTATATGCCTTCTTGACCACTCTATCCACCTGTGCAGCAAACTTCAGGGTACAATGGACCTGCACTCCCAGATCTCTCTGCCCATCAACTTTTCCCAAGGCTTTCCCAATTATTGTATAATTTGCTCTCGAATTAGTCTTGCCTAAATGCGTCACCGCACATTTGTCTGGATTAAAATCCATCTGCCACTTTTCCGCCCAACTCTCCAGTCTATCTATATCCTCCTGTATTCTTTGACAGTCCCTTATGCTTTCCGCTACTCCACCAATCTTCGTGTCATCTGCAAACTTGCTGATCATACCAACAGTACCCTCTTCCAGATCATTTATGTATATTACAAACAACAATGGCCCCAACACTGACCCCTGTGGAACACCACTGGTCATCTTTATTCATTTCAAGAAACTCCCTTCAACTACTACTCACTGTCTCCTGTTGCTCAACCAGTTCTTTATCCACCTAGCTAGAACACCCTGCACACCATGTGACTTCACTTTCTCCATTAGTCTACCGTGGGGAACCTTATCAAACGCCTTACTAAAGTTCATGTATATGACATCAACAGCCCTTCATTCATCTGTCAACTTGGTCACTTCGAAGAACTAAAGGATATAGCTGCTATATTGGGTCTGCAGCAGGTGAGGGAAAAATATATTTTGGGACCTCATCCTTACTAATCTATCAGCTGTACATGGGTCTGTCCATGGCTGTATTGGTAAAAATGACTACTGCACAATCTTTCTCCAGACAAAGTCCCACCTTCATATTGAGAGTACCCTCAGTTGTATAGTACCGTCTCCCGTGTTAAGTAGGACAGACTTCGGACATTCAAGATGGCGGCGCTGCCTAAGACTCTGGCAAAGTGGGCACCCCCCTTCACCACACCCTTTAAACCATTTAAGATAGCTTTTGCCCAGCATAGTTAGTCATTTTACATCAAACTTGGACAGTTTAGTGTTGTTTTCAAAATGACTAAGGGCAAAAATTCCTGCAGTTCGCAACAGGCAAGGACCCCTCCCCCACCCCCTCCCACAGCAGCAGAGATGTCCGTGGCCACTTCGGGGCACTTACCTGCAGAGGGGAATCTGATCTCCAGGATCAACAAACTTCAAGAGAAGATCAACGCCTTTATTGAAGACCAGGTGGGAGTCAATCTCTGTCATGCTGCAGAAGCATGACCAAGAATTCAAGAAACTTGAACAGCACGTACGTCGGAGAGCCGGAGCAATGGGCCACGGCCTTGGAGACTGCTGCCGAGTCGTCCGTGGGTCGGATCCAGGCTCTTGAGCAGTACATCAACAACCTCGATAATTGGGGCCGTTGGAAAAATATTCAGTTGCTCGGCCTTCCCGAATGGCAAGAGGAAGGCCAGCTTGTAGACTTTCTGGAGCGATGGCTCCCACAAATATTAAAGTTGGAGTCTGGACCAGGCCAGGTGCGGGTGGAGTGGGCCCACCGGGTTGCTGTGCATAGGCCCAGGTCGGACCAGGGCCCCCGCCTGGTTCTATTCCAACACAAATGTTAGAGAAAAACAAATGCTCCTGGAAGCCTTCAGAGTCCTGGGGAAGGATCCCCAGGCCATGATGCACAAGGGTTCCAGGATAATGTTATTTCAGGACTTCTCTCCAGCCTTGGTCCGCAAGAGGAGGGCATTCAAAGAGGCGAAGAAGCGTCTAAGAAACCTAAATATCCAATACTCCATGTGTTACCTGGCAATGCTGCGCTTCAGCCACGAAGGATCCGTATATAACTTTGGATCACCGATAAAAGCTGAAGAATTCTTGGACTCTCTTAAAAACACTGTGGGACTTAAACTGCATGGATAACGATTTTATTTTGCCCCCCCCCTCCCCTCAGGTTTTACCCTTTTGTTTCTTCATCTCTTTTCCATTGTCATTCCCTGGGGATGGGTGCTTATTCTTTACTCAGTCTTTTTGGTTTCTTTTTTACAGGTCATGCAGCTTATTCGACTTGTGTGGGAAGGGGGTTTATTTTGTTCTACCTCTCTTTAGAGTGGGGTTTTCTTTTTTTGTCATTTTACTTAGTTACAATCCTAGCAAGTATTAGGTAACTTTGTAGGTTTATATATTTATATTTTGTATTATACTTGCTAAATGCACCCAGGTGTTGGTGTGGTGGCGGGGGGGGGGCGCGGTGGGTCACGCATTTTTAACTTTGGTTTTATAGAATATTTGAATTTGTCTATTCCATTCTATAACGCCTGGGCCGAGGGCAGGGTCCTAGTTAGGAGAGGTTATGCTGGGGTTATTGACATGTAGTCACGCCCCCTGGGAGCAAGGGGGGAAAGTCTCCTTTAAAAGTGTTTTGTGTTTTTTTTTAACTTAGAAATAGTTTTTAATTATGTTGGTGTAATTGATTTAAAGAATTTTTGCATTTGTGAATTTTCTATGGTTTTTATTCAAGATGTTTTGGTGGGGCTCTTCCTCCCTCCTGGGGGGTCTCGGGCCTGCCCAGATGATGATGGCTCGCCATTCCCTTAGGTGGTGTACCTGGAATGTCAAGAGGAGAAATTCACTAATTAAAAGGAAAAAGATATTGTCAAGTCTCAAAAAAGAAAGGGTTGATATAGCTCTCTTACAGGAGACACATCTATTTGACAAAGAACATTTAAAGCTGCAACATGGTGGATTTGATCAGGCCTTTTTCTCATCTTTTAGTTCAAAAAGTAGGGGAGTAGTCATTCTTATTCAGAAGAATCTTCCTTTCCAAATGTTAAGCCAGATAAAAGATGAGTCTGGACGGTATATATTGATCAAAGCCCTAATATACGGAGAGAAATACAGGATTTTGAATCTTTATTGTACCCCGGCACACCCTTTTTAAATTTGTAACGGAAGCGTTCTCTATGTTAATGGCTTTTGGGGTGCGCCATACAATTATCGGAGGAGATTTTAACTGTATTATGGACCCAGAGACAGACAGGGTACCTAAGAGCACTATGGACGTATCTCTTAGACCTTGACAACTAGCGGATCTGAATAAGGAGCTAGGGCCAGGAACTGTGTGGAGGTGCCTTCACGCCCAGGGTAGAGACTTTACTTTCTACTCTAACCCACACAAGTGCCGTACCAGAATTGATATGTTCTTTGCTCCCTTGACCCTTTTGAATTCCATATTGTTTTGCAAAATAGGTAATATAGCTATTTCTGATCATGCCGCATTATGTATGGAAGTCAAGACTAGGGATGATGGGATAGGCCCCCGACATTCGCGTATGGATTCTTGCTTATTGAAGAATAGCAAATTTATAAAATATTTTCTCAGGAATTCAAAACGGCCAGTAACACATTGATGATGTGGGAGACCATTAAGGCTTATGCGCGAGGTTTGGTCATCTCATATTCTATGACCCAGAAAAGACAAATGGCAGAACAACAGCGCCTGCTTGAGGCTCACTTGAAGGCAGCTGAGACAGTGTATGTTGATAGGCCCTCTATTTCTAAGCTACAAATGATCACAGCCCTTAGGGCAGCCATGAATATCGCACTTAGCCAAACAGCAAAGAGGGAAATATTATTCACAAAGCAAAGATTATATGAATATGGTGACCAGCCTGGCAGATACCTAGCATATCTTGCGAGGAATAAAAAGGCTCCTCAAGCTGTTACGTCCATTAGAGAAAGTGCTGGTACTCTGACTTGTGATCGTTAAAAAAAATCAATATAGCCTTTAGAAAGTTGTATTTTGAACTGTATAAATCGCAGGACTGTGAGGATAGAACTAAGAAGATGGTGTCCTTCTTTAAAAACTTGGCCTTTCTGGCTTAACCTCTGAGCAGGTGTCGATCTTTAATGCCCCCCTGACAACCGAGGAAGTACTCGACGCAATTAAACAGCTTCAGAGTGTCAAAGCACCTGGACCAGATGGATTCCAGGTTGAGTTCTATAAAGAATTTATAGGGGAACTGGCCGGGCCACTCAAAAATATGTACAATTATTCACAGTCAGTGCTGCCTCCCACCTTCATTGAGAGAAGCAAATATCTCTCTCATCCTTAAAAAAAGGAAAAGCCCCAGAAGATGACTCATCATATAGACCAATATCTTTGCTAAATTTGGATTTTAAATTTTTTTCTAAAATGTTAGCATTAAAATTGGAGAGGGTCTTACCATACATCATAAAAGAGGACCAGATGGGGTTTATTAAGGGTCACAGGTCAACTAATAATATTAGAAATGTTTTAAATATGATACAAGCCTGTCAATATGGAAGAATACTGGGATTAGTTGTCTCCCTGGACGCAGAGCAGGCTTTTGATCGAGTAGAATGGTCATATATTTTTTATACACTGGAAAGGTTTGGTGTCGAACAGGGATCTTCTAAATGTGTCTCAGTATTATACAATAACCCCAAGGCAGCTGTGATCATGAATGGTTTAGGTTCGGATAGCTTCAGTGTCGGTAGGGGCTGTCGTCAGGGATGTCCTCTCTCACCATTATTACTCATGCTAGTAATCGAACCACTAGCGGAAGCTATACGAACTGACCCTAGCATAGTGGCTCCAAGGGTTGGTTCAGGTAAACATAAAATTACACTCTATGCAGGTGATGTCCTCCTTTTCTCAAGTGATCCTTTGATATCTGTGCCCCGCCTAAGTCAAATGGTCAATGTACTTAGTATGTTCTCAGGCTATAAAATCAATTTTATGAAATGGGAGGCCATGCTGTTGGGTGGTCTCGCCAGTATATCCAACTTACCGGATGGATCTTGCTTTCCCTTTCGGTGGTCACTGGAAGGTTTTCAATACTTAGGTATTTTTATCACCCCAGTATTTGGTCAGCTGTGCAAAGTTTATTTTGTGCACCTATTAGAGAAAATAAGGCAGGACCTTCAACGCTGGGGAGATCTCCCAATATCCCTGGTTAGGCAGAGTAGCCCTAGTTAAAATGAATATTTTACCTCGTCTTCTATATCCGATGAGAATGCTCCCTCTGATGTTGCCGAGACTGGCATTGCATAAGCTCCACGGCTGGCTTGGTTCCTTTATCTGGAATCATAGACAGCCCCTTATTAAATTTAGAAAAGCTGCAGCTTCCAGAGGCAAGGGGAGGACTGGACTTCCCAGACTTTAGGAGGTATCAGTTGAGCTCTTTATTATCTTATGTAGCTGATTGGGTCTCTTGTGACCCACAATCAATTTGGTTAGACATTGAGACCTCCCAAGCATAGTGTCCCCTCATTAATCTTTTATTTATGAGAACTATCACGGACTATTGCAAAAACCCTATTGTATTAAATACAACTAGAGCCTGGAGGTAATGCGACAACATGAGGGTAACCTGCAAAAAAACCTCCCCTTTATACTCCTATAGTGGGAGCATCGGGATTTTAGCCAGGGCTGACAGATGCTACATTTAAAACTTGGAGGTCCAGAGGTATCTCTTGCTTGGGGGAACCTGTTCAATGGGAAGGTTGTGATGTCTTTTGAGCAGTTGCACCAGAAGTTTGGACTGCCTAACAGGAACCTTTTTTTGGTATTTCCAAAAAAGAGATTATATACAGAAGAAGACCACACTGATAGTCAATCCCTACAAATCAGATATGGAAACGAGAGTGCTATGGGCGATGGGGCCCCTTCGGTCAGTATTCTTTATCACTCATTATACAATGTGGTATCGAAAGACATGGAACGATTATTTAAAACATGGAACCAAGAATTGGGGTTAGAAATCTCTTTAGAAATGTGGGAGGACATCTGGGAAAATGCCAGAAAGATCTCTATTTGTAATAGAACTCAAGCTATTCAATTAAAGATACACCACAGGGCTCATATAGCACCTGAACAACTCTCAAAATTTAAGGTAGGAGTGTGTCCTAAATGCAAAATAGACGTTGGCACTCTCACGTAATCTTTATGGACATGCCATAAGATTCCACAGGTATTAGGACAGAGTAGCGAATGCCTTGGCAGAGATCTTGGATGTGGCGATTAGATTGGATCCAGTGTCTCTACTCTTGGGCTTTTCAGATTATCCCTCTCTGGGCGAGCACGGGAGGAAACTATTTTCCATTCTCTCCTTTTGTGCAAAGAAAAATATTTTTGTGAACTGGGCAGCTGAAGGCCCTCCAGGACTTTCAAACTGGCACAGGTTAATTATGGAATATATCCCCGTTGACATCCTCACAAATATGGTGCACCAAAAAACTGAATTATTCTATAAAATATTGCAGCCCTTTTTGAACCATATCAACACAGATATTTTGGCCATATTATCCAGGGTTTTGTTCTGGCTGGTCCGGGGGCCCCAGGGAGGAGGAATCCCATATAAATACGGGTTTCATTATGACTTGATGTAAATCTATTTTGAGCATGTATCTAGTTATTTAATTATTCTGTTGTTTATCGCTAGTAATGTATGATATCCAATTTTATGTTTTGGTTGTTTGTAGAATAGATCAGTAGTTAGTTGGGTTTTCATCTTTTTCTTGTTTCGGTTATTATTTATTTTCTTTTTTTCTTATTTATTTAATTTTATATTGGTGTTAATACTTGTTTGTATTGCTTTTGCAATTTTGTAAAAAAATCTTTTAAAAATTCCTTTTTTTCAATAAAAATACCAATACAAAAAAAAGTTCAGACTTCAAACAGATCTAGCAAGTCAAGACTGTGCATTTGTGAGGCCATCAGCAGTACAGTCTGCAAGCTCATAACCTGGATTAGAGTGGTGCTGGAAAAGCACAGCAGGTCAGGCAGTATCTGAGGAGCAGGAAAATCGATGTTTCGGGCAAAAGCCCTTTATCAGGAATTGAGGCTGATGAAGGGCTTTTGCCCGAAACATCGATTTTTCCTGCTGCTCGGATGCTGCCTGACCTGCTGTGCTTTTCCAGTACCACTCTAATCCAGAATCTGGTTTCCAATATCTGCAGTCCTCACTTTTGCCTAACCTTCTAGCCTGACCTATTCCCCACGCAACCACTACCATGCTCGGGAATCAACCTTGGTTCAATGGAGAGTATAGGAGGGCATGCCAGGGACAGCACCAAGCATACGTATGAGGTGTTAACCTGGTGAGGCTACTAAACAGAACTGCTTGTGTGCTAAGCAGTAAAAGCTGGAAGTGATAGACAGAGCTAAGTGATCCCAAAACTGATCTGATCAGTCATGCCACATCCAATTATTAATGGTGGTGGACAATTAAACAAACACTGGAAGAGGAGGCTCCACAACTATCAAGAATGGAAGAGTCCAACAAATTAATGCAAAAGTTAATGCTGAAGCATTCGCAGTGGTGTTCAGCCAGAAATACTAAGTGGATGATCCATCTTGGCTTCCTCTAGTGGTCGAAAAGTATGGTGCTGGAAAAGCGCAGCAGACCAGGCAGCATCCGAAGAGCAGGAGAATCGACATTTCGGGCATAAGCCCTTCTTCAGGAATGAGGCTGGTGTGCCAAGCGGGCTGAGATAAAAGGTGGGGGGGGTGGGGAATTTGGTGGGGGAGGGGGGGCGGCGCTGGGAATACGGTAGGTGGAATGGAGATGAGGGTGATAGGCCATAGAGGGAGTGGGGGCGGAGAGTTCGGGAAGAAGATTGCAGGTCAAGAGGGCGGTGCTGAATCCGGGGGTTGGGACTGGGATAAGGTGGGGGGAGGGGAAATGAGGAAGCTGGAGAAATCTACATTCATTCCATGTGGTTGGAGGGTTCCTAGGTGTAAGATGAGGCGCTCTTCCTCCAGGCGTCGTGTGACCAGGGTCTGGCGATGGAGGAGGCCAAGGACCTGCATGTCCTTGGCGGAGCCCGCTTGGCACACCAACCTCATTCCTGAAGAAGGGCTTATGCCCGAAACGTCGATTCTCCTGCTCCTCTGATGCTGCCTGGCCTGCTGCGCTTTTCTAGCACCACACTTTTCAACTCTGGTCTCCAGCATCTGCAGTTCTCACTTTCTCCTAGTTGATCTTAACCTACTTCAAATCCTCTTGTAAGGATGCCTACCTTGAAGAAGCTCTCCTCCTCCCTCTACAAGGATCTCAGTGAGTCCCTCTCTCACTGCACCACTCCGCCAAGGACATGCAGGTCCTTGGCCTCCTCCATCGCCAGATCCTGGCTACACGATGCCTGGAGGAAGAGTGCCTCATCTTCCGCCTAGGAACCCTCCAACCACACGGGATGAATGTAGATTTCTCCAGCTTCCTCATTTCCCCTCCCACCCTCCCCACCTTATCTCAGTCCCAACCCCTGGATTCTGCACCGCCCTCTTGACCTGCAATCTTCTTCCCGACCTCTCCGCCCTCACCCCCTCTCCGGCCTATCACCCTCACCCTCACCTCCTTCCACCTATTGTATTCCCAGCACCCCTCCCTCAAATTCCACCTCCCCCCCCCCTCCCACCTTTTATCTCAGCCCGCTTGGCACACCAGCCTCATTCCTGAAGAAGGGCAGAAATGTCGATTCTCCTGCTCCTCGGATGCTGCCTGGTCTGCTGTGCCTTTCCAACACCACACTTTTCAACTCTGGTCTCCAGCATCTGCAGTCCTCACTTTCCTCTAGTAGTTCCCAGCATCACAGATGTCAGTCTTCAACCAATTCAATCCACTCCATATAATATCAAGAAATGGTTAAAGGCACTGGCTCTGCAAAGGTTATGGTCCTGACAACATTCCAGCAGTAGTTCTGAAAACCTGTTCTGCAGGATTTGCTGCACCCCTAGCTAAGCTGTTCCAGTACAGCTACAGCACTGGCATCAGTCCGACAATGTGGAAAATTGCTCCGGTATGTTTTCTACACAGAAAGGAGGACAAGTCCAACCTGGCCGATTATGACCCATCAGCCTACTCTCAATCATTAGTAAAGTGATGGAAGGTGTCATCAACAGTGCAATCAAGCAGCACTTGCTCAGTGATGCCCAGTTTGGGTTCTGCCAGGGCCACTTGACTCATTAAAGCCTTCATTTAAACATGCTCAGAAGGGCTGAATTCCAGAGATGAGGTGAGAGTGACAGCCCTTCACCTCAAGGCCACAGTCAACCAAGTGTGGCATCAAAGAGCCCTAGCAAAACTGGAGTCAGTGGGAATCGGGGCAATCTCTCCAATGGTTGGAGACATACCTGGCTTATAGGAAGATGGTTGTGGTTGTTGAGGGTCAGTCATATAAGCTGCAGGACATCTTTGCAGGAATTCTTCAGTGGAGTGAACTTGGCCCAAAAATCTTCAGCTGCTTTATGGCCTTTCCTCCATAAGATCAGAAGTGGGGATGTTTGTGCAATCATTGGCAATGTTCAGCACCATTCATGATCCTTCCGATACTGAAGCATACTACATTGAAATGCAACTAGACCTCGACAATCTCCAGGCTTAGTCTGCCAGTTGTGTGGCACAAATGTTACTTGCCCCTTGTCAGCCAATGACCATATTCAGTATCTAACCACCACCCCTTGACGTTCAATAGTGTTATCGTCACTGAATCCTTCACTATCAACATCCTGGGGGTTACTATTGACCAGAAACTCAACTGGACTCGCCATATAAATACAATGCAATCAAATAGGTCAGAGGCTGGGAGTACTGTGATAAGTAACTCCTGACTCCCCAAAGCCTATTCACCATCTACATGGCACTTGTCAGGGAGGGTACAGCTCCAACAACAATCAAAAAGCTTGACGTTATCCAGGTCAAAGCAGCCTGGTAGAGTGGCACCAGAACTGCAAGCTTCCAATCCCTTCACCTCTGATACTCAGTAGCAGTGGTGCAGATACACTGCAGAAATTCACTAAACCTTAGACAGCATCTTCTAAACCCATGATCACTTCCATTTAAAAGACAAGGGCAGCAAATATATGGGAACGCCATCACTTCTAAGCCAGTCACCATCCTGACTTGGAAATATATAACCATCCCTCCACTGTTGCTAGGCCAAAACCTTGGAATTCTCTCCCTAAGCGTGTTGTGAATCAACCTACATCATGGGGACTGCAGCTATTCAAGTACGCAGCTCACCAGCACTACCTCAAAGGCAACTAGGGACAGGCAATCGGTGCTGGCCAGTCAGCAATGTTCAAGTCCCACAAGTGCATTAAAAAAATGTAAGGACTGAACTAAACACTGGTGAAACTCCATAGATGAAGACATATGGAAGGAACAAGTGACTAGAAAAAGGCATACATTCAATATGTCGACAGCAGAGAAAGCATATGATCAGAAAAGATGCAAAGAGACTCCGTAGTTTATAAATTGGAATGACAAAGGTGTGTTATGGCAGTAAGTTATCAAGGAATATAAAACAAAAACAAATTATTTTACAAGCATATAGATAAGAAGCTAAAAGTGTGTTGGAAATAGGACCATTAAGGGATAGACAGGAAAATACTACAGAAACTTAGTGAAATGACATACATATTTTATAATTCTTTTGATGTTTACTAGATAGATTGAACAGCTGGACATGAAATTATATATGAGATGAGGAATGAGATAAGTGCATTTCAAATTTAGTAGAGAAAAGGTATTGATAAACTGTCCAAATGGAATGGAGTCCCTGTTTTAGATGGATTGATTCATGTATTTAAAAAAAGTCTAGGGAAGATACAGTGAAAGCATTGTGCGAGTCATTAGAAAAATGTTGAGCCTATGGCTTATGGTGGAGCATTTAACTAGGAGGACTGTAAAGTTGAAAACTCTTTCATTATTTTTCTGCCTTTGTGTTTTATGTATTGCCGAAAATGTGTTGCTGGAAAAGCGCAGCAGGTCAGGCAGCATCCATGGAGCAGGAGAATCGACGTTTCGGGCATGAGCCGTTCTTCAGGAATGAGGACAAAGTGTCCAACAGGCTAAGATAAAAGGTAGGGAGGAGGGACTTGGGGGAGGGGCGTTGGAAATGCGATAGGTGGAAGGAGGTCAAGGTGAGGGTGATAGGCCACAGTGGGGGTGGGGGCGGAGAGGTCAGGAAGAAGATTGCAGGTTAGGAAGGTGGTGCTGAGTTCGAGGGATTTGACTGAGACAAGGTGGGGGGAGGGGAAATGAGGAAACTGGAGAAATCTGAGTTCACCCCTTGTGGTTGGAGGGTGCCTAGGCGGAAGATGAGGTGTTCTTCCTCCAACCGTCGTGTTGCTATGGTCTGGCGATGGAGGAGTCCAAGGACCTGCATGTCCTTGGTGGAGTGGGAGGGGAGGTTGAAGTGTTGAGCCACGGGGTGGTTGAGTTGGTTGGTCCGGGTGTCCCAGAGGTATTCTCTGAAACGTTCCGCAAGTAGGCGGCCTGTCTCCCCAATATAGAGGAGGCCACATCGGGTGCAGCGGATGCAATAAATGATGTGTGTGGAGGTGCAGGTGAATTTGTGGCGGATATGGAAGGATCCCTTGGGGCCTTGGAGGGAAGTAAGGGGGGAGGTGTGGATGCAAGTTTTGCATTTCTTGCGGTTGCAGGGGAAGGTGCCGGGAGTGGAGGTTGGGTTGGTGGGGTGTGTGGACCTGACGAGGGAGTCACGGATGGAGTGGTCTTTTCGGAATGCTGATAGGGGAAGGGAGGGAAATATATCCCTGGTGGTGGGGTCCATTTGAAGGTGGTGGAAATGACGGCGGATGATATGCTGTATATGGAGGTTGGTGGGCTGGTAGGTGAGGACCAGTGGGGTTCTGTCCTGGTGGCGGTTGGAGGGGCGGGGCTCAAGGGCGGAGGAGCGGGAAGTGGAGGAGATGCGGTGGAGGGCATCGTCGATCACATCTGGGGGGAAATTGCGGTCTTTGAAGAAGGAGGCCATCTGGGTTGTATGGTATTGGAACTGGTCCTCCTGGGAGCAAATGAGGCAGAGACAAAGGAATTGGGAATATGGGATGGCGTTTTTACAGGGGGCAGGGTGGGAGGAGGTATAGTCTAGGTAGCTGTGGGAATCGGTCGGTTTATAGTAAATGTCCGTGTTGATTCGGTCGTCCGAGATAGAAATGAAAAGGTCTAGGAAGGGGAGGGAGGAGTCTGAGACGGTCCAGGTGAATTTGAGGTCAGGGTGGAAGGTGTTGGTAAAGTGGATGAACTGTTCAACCTCCTCGTGGGAGCACGAGGCAGTGCCGATACAGTCATCGATGTAGCGGAGGAAAAGGAGGGGGGTGGTGCCAGTGTAGCTGCAGAAGATGGACTGTTCCACATATCCTACGAAGACGCAGGCATAGCTGGGGCCCATGTGGGTCCCCGTGGCTACTCCTTTGGTTTGGTGGAAGTGGGAGGATTGGAAAGAGAAGTTGTTCAGGGTGAGGACCAGTTCAGTCAGTCGAAGGAGGGTGTCAGTGGAAGGGTACTGGTTGGAACTGTGGGAAAGGAAGAAGAGGAGGGCTTTGAGTCCTTCGTGATGGGGGATGGAGTGTATAGGGACTGGATGTCCATGGTGAAGATAAGGCGTTGGGGACCGGGGAAGCGCAAATCATGGAGGAGGTGGAGGGCATTGGTGGTGTCCCGAACGTAGGTGGGGAGTTCTTGGACTAAGGGGGACAGGATCGTGTCGAGGTATGCAGAGATGAGTTCGGTGGAGCAGGAGCAGGCTGAGATAATGGGTCGGCCGGGGCAGTCAGGTTTGTGGATTTTGCGCAGGAGGTAGAAACAGGCGGTGTGGGGTTGTGGGACTATGAGGTTGGAGGCGGTGGATGGGAGGTCCCCTGAGGTGATGAGGTTCTGGATGCTCTGGGAGATGATGGTTTGGTGGTGGGAGTTGGGGTCATGGTCAAGGGGGCAGTAGGAGGAGGTGTCCGCGAGCTGGCGTTTAGCCTCAGCGGTGTAAATGTCGGTGCGCCAAACTACTACCGCGCCTCCCTTGTCTGCCGGTTTGATAGTGAGGTTGGGGTTGGAACGGAGGGAAACGCCTCATTTTCCGCCTAGGAACTCTCCAACCACAAGGGATGAACTCAGATTTCTCCAGTTTCCTCATTTCCCCTCCCCCCACCTTGTCTCAGTCAAATCCCTCGAACTCAGCACCGCCTTCCTAACCTGCAATCTTCTTCCTGACCTCTTTTCCCCCCCCACTCCCACTCCGGCCTATCACCCTCACCTTGACCTTCTTCCACCTATCGCATTTCCAACGCCCCTCCCCCAAGTCCCTCCTCCTGACCTTTTATCTTAGCCTGTTGGACACACTGTCCTCATTCCTGAAGAACGGCTCATGCCCGAAACGTCGATTCTCCTGCTCCTTGCATGCTGCCTGACCTGCTGCGCTTTTCCAGCAACACATTTTCGGCTCTGATCTCCAGCATCTGCAGTCCTCACTTCCTCCTGTTTTATGTATTGGTTTATTTTTCTGTGTTTTAAGATGGTGCCAAAGAGTGGCAATACTGTACAATCCTTTTCACTGTATTTTGTAATAAAATAAATGACAATAAGTATAGTGCCAGAGAACTGACAGCTGATGTAACTTCTATATTTAAGAAGGAAGGCAGTAGACGAAAAGGGAATTATAGATTAGTCAGCTTAACAATAATGTTGGAAAATGATTCTCTTCTAAAGGAGAGAATAGAAAAAAATACAGAAAACAGTATCACATTGAATAGTCTATGAATTTCACATTGGTAAGTCTTGCTGAGCCAACTTCATTGAATTGTTTTGTGAAAGTAGTGGAGAAAATAGACAACAATAATAGCTGTAATTTATCTGAATTTTCAAAGTGTTTGATATGGTGTGCCATAGTCCAAACAATAAGATCTGAGAATGCAGAGTTGGAGTCGAAATGACAGAATGGATTTCTGGCTGGATCAAAACTGAAAACAACTTGGGGGTCGAGGCTAATTATTCAGAACTGCAGAATGTGGAAAATGCTTTTCTACAAGGTTCACAACTGAAACAATTATTTTGATGTTTTTGCTGCAGACTTTGGAATCAAAAATATGATTAAGTGCAGTTGTCACCAAATTTAGGAAGTGTGGGATGGTAAAGGAATAGTCAATATCAAGGGAGGAGAATTGATTTGAATTACAGGGTGACATCAATAAACTTGCAGAATGGGCAAATAGTTAGTAAATGAAGTCCAGGCACACATTTATATGGTTTAAGACCTGTTTGGCAGGAAGCATAGAAAAGGTACTCATTAGTTAGAAAAAAGCATACGTCGGCACGGTGGCGCAGTGGTTAGCACTGCTGCCTCACAGCACCAGGGTCCCAGGTTTGATTCCAGCCTCGGGCGACTGTCTGTGTGGAGTTTGCATGTTCTCCCCATGTCTGTGTGGGTTTCTTCCAGGTGCACCGGTTTCTTCCCACAGTCCAAAGATGTGTAGGTCAGGTGAATTGGCCATGCTAAATTTCCCCATAGTGTTAGATGCATGGGTGGGTTACTCTTCGGAGGGTCGGTGTGGACTTGTTGGGCCGAAGGGCCTGCTTCCACACTGTAGGGAATCTAATCTAATCCAGTACATAGACAACAGAGGGAACATTTGATAAGAAGATACAAAGAAGAGACTGGGAAAGAAGTAATAGAAAGTTCAAATTGAACATAGGTAGAGGAACAAAACAATCATGCTGTACAAATACTCTAATTGTTAGAAGGAGTAAAAGTCATTAAAATAAGGCTCTAGATTTCCAGTAGGATCAAATTATGAATGAGGATGTTATGTTAAATCTATATGCCAAGACCTGGTTGGACCAAACTTAATAGTGCATGCAGTCTGGTCACCATATTGTTAAAACAATAGAAGCACTGAAGGTTTTACTTGAGAAGGTTTTACAATGATGTGGGAAATTCTAGGGCATATGTACAAAGGCTTATAAAAAATATTTTCTAATCAGCCTGATTAGAGATGTTATTACACACTTCTGTAGTAGGTGGGACTTGAACTCAGGTCTCCTGGCTCAGAGATAGGTCTTTACCACTGCACCACATTCGAGAGAGCAAAGACTGAAGGATAACCTAAAATCATAAAAGGATGCATGTCGTCTCCATGGATTATATTCACATCACCTTTTGACATACTGAACTTGTACTTGCAAAATTTTTTTTTAAGAAAAGCGCTAAAGGATGAATATGGTGCTCATTTATGCTCGTAGGTGAGATATTCATATGTACTACCATAGGTTAATTGCTTGTGCATTTGCTAGTTGCTCCTGCATTGTAAGTGATTAAGACTTCACTCTGAGTGCTGAAAGCCTTTCAAGAGGAATCAGAACAAAAGAATTTCAAGTGACTTGCAGAGAATCCAAGAATCTTGAAATTGCTCAGCATTCAATTTTCTGCTATCTTCTCCTCATTCATGACCCAGGGACACATCCAAATAGTTCTAACAATTTTGTCTCTTTTTAAACTCATTTTTCATTTCTAATTTGTGTTATTTCTGCTTGCATTCACCAATTAACTTGCTGTTTTGTTAATTCAAGAAAGCTTGATTAAATTGGCTTCTTTGTCTGGGAGAAAAGTATCCACAAGGGAGGAAATCCTTTCGAATTAACCTTTGTTGGGGAGCCAGTCCATGCTTCCTCACCAGGAGCTTTGCAATTTAGGGTGTTTTATCTGAAACAATGATAAATTTAGGAATCTTGCCTGTCGACTGTCATGACAGTATGATATAAAGAGAAGGAAGTATTTCTGCTTGCTGACCACCAGTAGAAAATGGTCATTATGAACCTTTACATGTGTCTTTACCAAGGAGGTGGATGCTACCCAGGCCATGGTGACACAGGAGGCAACTCTGTCAATAGAAGCTTTTGAACTTAGTAAGATTTTGGATAGACTGTTAGTACTTAAAGTTGACAAGGCACTGGCACTGAATGAGATTGGAAGGTATACTGGCCATAATCTTTCTACCTTCCCTATACTTGGGAGGGAATTGGCAGAGGACTGGAGAATTCCAAACGTCGCACCTTGTTTTAAAAGGTTGTAAGGATAAGCCCCTGCACTTCCAAACCAGTCAGGTTAACATCCATGGTGGGGAAGCTTCTAGAAACAATTATTCAGGATAGAGTTAATAGTCATATAGGAAAAGTTGTATTGTTTAGGAAGATACAGCATGGATTTTCAAAGGAGAAATTGTTTAATTTGCGGAAGTTTTTGAAGAGGTAACAGGGTTAATGAGAGTAATTCTGGTGGTCTTTATGGACTTTCAAAAGGCATTCAATACATTTCCACACAAACTAGAAAATTTAACTCATGGAGTAAAGAGGACAGTTGCAACATTAATACAAAATTGGTTGAGTAATATGAAACAGTGAATAATGTTTAATGGATACTTTTCGAGCTGGAGAAAGGTTTTTAATAGAGTTCCCCAAGGATTGGTGTTGTGACCCATTCTATTCTTGATGTGCAGATGATTTTGCAGATGATACAAAACTTTGTTACATTGTAAACTGCAGTAGGACACTGTAGAACTAAAAAAGTATGCAGGTAATTTGGTGAAGTGGGCAGATAAGTGGCAGCCCAATAAGTTCAATGCAGAAAAGTGTGAGGCGATGTATTTTGGTAGGAAGAATATGGACAGGCCATCTTTCAAAAAAGAAGTGGAGTACAATTCTTAGGGTGGTGCAGAGGCAGAGAACCTTAGTGTATTTGTCCACAAATCATTGAACGTGTCAGGACAAATAGAGAACACAAATAATAAAGCATCCAAGTGTCCGAGACTTTATTAATAGTGACCTAAAGTATAAGAGCAAATAAGTTATATTTAGCTCAGACAAGACTGTTCAGACCTTTTATTGAAGTATTGTGTACAGCTTTGAACTTTACATGATGGGAAGGTGTGAATGAAGATGTGAATTGAAGACAATGTAGAAGAAATTTCGAAGACATATCATTTATGAGGATATATTGGAGAGTTTGGAATTACTTTCCTTGTAGCGAAAGCAGCTAATTGGAGGTCTAATAGAAGTTCTGAAAGTCGTGAAAGCAGCTAATTGGAGGTCTAATAGAAGTTCTGAAAGTCGTGATGCCACTTGTAAAAACAATTGAGAACAAGAGGGTACAAACTAAGTGATTTACAAAAGTAGCACGTGTGTTCGGGAAAATAACTTCTCAATGCAACAAGCGGTTTGCACTGGGATGCTCTGCCTGGAAGTGTAGTAGAGGCAGGTTCACTTGAGCCATTCGAGAGGATGAAAGGCTCCTTCTGCACTATAGCGCTTCTATGATTCTGGAAAATAATATAAAGAATTCAAAGAAACTCTTTTATCCAAAGTAGTAAGCTTGTGAAATTTACTAATGTGGAATGATTGAAGTGAATAGCGCCCCTGGAGTGGTGATAGGCTTTAGGTAAGAAGGAAAGATTTAACATATCCCAAGGGTCTTTTTCGTGCAGATTGGTGTCTGTATGGAACAAGCTGCCAGAGGAGGTGGGGAACGCAGGTAAAACTACAACATTTAAAAGACATCTGGATGGGAAGGGTTTAAAGGGAAACGGGACATATGCTGGCAAATGGGACTAGTTCACTTTAAGATATCTGGTCGGCACAGACAAGTTGGACTGAAAGGTTAGTTTCCATGCTGTACCTCTCTGACTCTATGATTAGTAGAGATGCACTTACTAGAAACCTAAATTAGCAAGTGAGGGAGAAGGGTGTATAGAGTCACATTGATCAATTTTGGCAAGGAAAGATGTGAGGAGGCTCTGGTGGGGCATGGATATTGGCACAGGAATGGAATACCATAACGGCCTGCTTCTGTGCCATAGCTCCTATATAATCTTGTGTAGTTCTTTTCAACTATGACTTCATTCCGGATACCATTATTGAGTGACTTAAGGTTGTCGACTCTGACCGAATCCTGAGCTGGTATCAAATTATTTTGATGGTTAGCACTAATAAGATAGAATTGACTTATTATCAATTAACTTTAGAACCTGGAAGTCCCATAATATTTTAACAGGCTTTTGTTAAATTTTGCTTATGGGATGTTGGCAGTGCTGGAAGAATTGATATTGCCGATCTCTAGTTGCACTGAGAAGGTGGTGGTGAACTGTTGTCTTGAATTACTACATGTGGAGGCAGGTATAGTGCTGCTAGGGAGGGACTAAATCCCATATTTGCATGGCTGACCCATCTAGCCTACACATTCCTGAATGCTATGGGGTAATTTAGCCCAGCCAATCCATCTAACGTGCATATCATTGGATTTGGGAGGAAAGCAGAGCACCTGGAGAAAACCCATGCAGACATAGGGAGAATGTGCAAGCTCCATGCAGACAATTCAAAGTGAAATCAAACTTGTGCTGTGAAGCAGTAGTGCTAACCACTGAGCCACCGTGCTACCCCTAAGAGTTATAAGTCTAAATTCTCTACACCAGGCAGTTGTAGATGCTGTGTAGATGAATGAAATAGACTGAGATGGGCGTGTATTTGGCCTTTCGGTGAATTGAGAGATACATGGCACTGCTAAGAAAGTAGAATTGAGACAGAAGATCAGTCATGATCATATTGAATGGCAGGGCAGACGTCAGGGACCGTATGATTTACTGCTGCTCATATTTGTTTTGGCCTCTTAGACCTGGATGGTGTTGAGCTTCTGGCACTCATCCTGACTAGCCTCCAAGAACCATAACCATTTTCCTTTTGTGCTAGGTATGACTCCAATTTATGGAATATTTTCCACATGATCCTCATTAATTTCAAACTGCTGTCTTGCATTCTGCTGTTCTTTGTTCATGTTTAAGCGAAGGCTCTAATGATGTCTTGAGCAAAGTTGCCCAAATGTAACAATTCTAGCAGCGTCCCATCCTTAACATCTAAAGAGAAATCCAAAACCCAACGATGAATTGAAAAAAAGTTATGTTTCTATATAAAAGCAAAATTTCTATATAAAACTAGCAACATTAACTTAACACCATGGTTCATAACTAACGCATTGTGAATTAAAATAAACACCAAACACTACCATTTGCACTTTGAAATAAAATCTCACTACTTTAATTCAGCTGCTCCCTTTTATAATTTGACCCCCCACCCCACCCCACCCAATCCCAACCCAACCCAATCAGTTTCTTGAAGACAACCTCTTTTTGAAATCAAATCAAAGTGGTATAGCCATCAGGAATTCGCTTTGATTTTTCTCACTATTCCAGCTATTATGAGATATGAGCTTCCTTAGGATCCTTCCACTAACCTCATGTAATGCAATAATCCATCACTTGTTAAGCATCGTACATGACACAGTCCAGATCAAGGGTGGCTTCACTGCACTTTTGCTCGTCTCTCCATCTCAAAACTAGTCTGATTTCCATCTGGTCTAGATCTTAAGAATCTCTTTCTCTGCCTGTTGATTTTGGGACTTAAACACAATAAGTTGGGTGCTTTAGCTCCAACCCAACAGAACACTTCCCAAAATTCCAAACAAGATTCTACTCTGAATTACCCATCCCTCTGGTATTAGAGGCTGAATTGTCCAATAGGCTTTTAAGATTAACTTTAAAACAAACATTTTGACCTTGTGATCTCAGGACGATGCAGCTCCTGTTTCAAGTTTTCGAACCAAATTAGAGTCATAGAGTCACAGAGATGTACAGCATGGAAACAGACCCTTCAGTCCAACCCATCCATACCGACCAGATATCCCAACCCAATCTAGTCCCACCTGCCAGCACCCGGCCCAAACCCTTCCTATCCATATACCATCCATATGCCTCTCAAATGTTGCAATTGTACCAGCCTCCACCACTTCCTCCGGCAGCTCATTCCATACACGTACCACCGTCTGTGTGAAAATGTTGCTCTGTAGGTCTCTTTTATATCTTTCCACTCTCACCCTATACCTATGTCCTCTAGTTCTGAACTCCCCAATCCCAGGGAAAAGACTTTGCCTATTTATCCTATCCATGCCCCTCATAATTTTGTAAACCTCTATAAGGTCATCCCTTAGCCTCTTACACTCCTGGGAAAACAGTCCCAGCCTGTTCAGCCTCTCCCTAAGGCTCAAATCCTCCAACCCTGGCAACATCTTTGTAAATCTTTTCTGAACCCTTTCAAGTTTCACAGCATCCTTCCGATAGGAAGGAGACCAGAATTGCATGCAATATTCCAACAGTGACCTAACCAATGTCCTGTACAGCCGCAACATGACCTCCCAACTCCTGTACTGAATACTCTGACCAATAAAAGAAAGCATACCAAATGCCTTCTTCACTGTCCTATCTACCTCTGACTCCACTTTCAAGGAGCTATGAACCTGCACTCCAAGGTCTCTTTGTTCAGCAACACTCCCTAGGACCTTACCATTAAGTGTATAAGTCCTGCTAAGATTTGCTTTCCCAAAATGCAGCACCTCTCATTTATCTGAATTAAACTCCATCTGCCACTTCTCAGCCCACTGTCCCATCTGGTCAAGATTCTGTTGTAATCTGAGGTAACCTTCTTCGCTGTCCACTACACCTCCAATTTTGGTGTCGTCTGCAAACTTACTAAGTGTACCTCTTGTGCTTACATCCAAATCATTTACATAAATTACAAAAAGTAGAGGACTTGGCACCGATCCTTGTGGCACTCCACTGGTCAAAGGCCTCCATTCTGAAAAACAGCCCTCCACCACCACCGTCTGTCTTCTACCTTTAAGCCAGTTCTGAATCCAAATGGTTAGTTCTCCCTGTATTTCATGAGATCTAACCTTGCTAATCAGTCTCCCATGGGGAACCTTGTCGAACACCTTACACTGAGGTCCATATAGATCACATCTACTGCTCTGCCCTCATCAATCCTCTTTGTTACTTCTGCAAAAAACTCAATGAAGTTTCTGAGATATGATTTCCCACGCACAAAGCCATGTTGACTATCCCAAATCAGCACTGTCCTCATGACATGTCCTACCTGCCAATCTCCCTTCCCACCTATCCGCTCCGCCCTCACCTCTGACCTATCACCTCCATTCCCACTCTCATTCACCTATTGTACTCTTTGCTACCTTCTCCCCAGCCCCACCCCTCCATTTATCTCTCCACCCTGGAGGCTCCCTGCCTCTATCCCTGATGAAGGGCTTTTACCCGAAATGTTGATTTTCCTGCTCCTTGTATGCTGCCTGACCTGCTGTGCTTTTCCAGCACCACTCTAATCTAAACCCTATCCCTAATCAGAACTTGCATTTCCAAATACATGTACATCCTGTCCCTCAGGATTCCCTCCAACACCTTGCCCACCATCGACGTCAGGCTCACTGGTCTATAGTACCCTGGCTTGTCCTTACCACCCTTCTTAAACAGTGGCACCACGTTAGCCAACCTCCAGTCTTCCGGCACCTCACCTGTGACTATCGGTGAGAAATATCTCAGCAAGAAGCCCAGCAATCACTTCCCTAGCTATCCACAGAGTTCTAGGGTCCACCTGATCAGGTCCTGGGGATTTATCCACCTTCATGCATTTCAAGATATCCAGCTCTTCCTCCTTGTAATATGGGCATTTTACAAGATGTCACCATCTATATCCCTACAGTCTATATCTTCCATATCCTTTTCCACAGTAAATACTGATGCAAAATACTCATTTAGTATTCTCCCCCATTTTCTGTGGCTCCACACAAAGGCTGCCTTGCTGATCTTTGAGGGTCCTATTCTCTGAGGAGAAAGTGAGGGCTGCAGATGCTGGAGATCCTGAAGAAGGGCTTATGCCCGAAACGTCGATTCTCCTGTTCCTTGGATGCTGCTTGACCTGCTGCGCTTTTCCATCAATACATTTTCAGGTCCTATTCTCTCCCTAGTTTCCCTTTTGTCCTTAATGTATTTGTAAAAACTCTTTGGATTCTCCTTAATTCTATTTGCCAAAGCTATCTCATGTCCCTTTTTTGCCCTCCTGATTTCCCTCTTAAGTATACTCCTACTTCTTTTATACTCTTCTAAGGATTCACTTGATCTATCCTGTCTGTACCTGACATGCTTCCTTCTTTTTCTTAACCAAACCCTCAATTTCTTTAGTCATCCATAATTTCCTATACCTATCAGCCTTTCCTTTCACCCTAACAGGAATTTACTTTCTCTAGATTCTCATTATCTCATTTCTGAAGGCTTCCCATTTTCCAGCCGTCCCTTTACCTGTGAACATCTGCCCCCAATCAGCTTTTGAAAGTTCTTGCCTAATACTGTCAAAATTAGCCTTTCTCAAATTTAGAACTTCAACGTTTACATTTGGTCTATCCTTTTCCATCATTATTTTAAATCTAATAGAATTATGGTCGCTGGCCCCAAAGTGCTCCCCCACTGACACCTCAGTCACCTGCCCTGCCTTATTTCCCAAGAGTAGGTCAAGTTTTGCACTGTCTCTAGTAAGTAGCCTATCTGCTGTTCCATACCCCCCTCTTCTATTTGATTGACTGACCTGGATTTGTAAGTGATGGTATCTTGCGAGCTAAAGAATCGTGTACATTCCAAAAAATGGCCACCAATCTTGAAAGTAGTGACATCAAGGTTAGTCTGTGTATCAGCTGTGAGGAAACCAAGGTAATGACGAAACATCAACAAAATTTTGCAAAGCAGCATTGATTTTCCATATGATCAGTAATTCCAACATTAACGAATCAACAGCTGCAATTCGACGTAACCATAGTATTAATCATTAGTTACATCAGTGAGATATGGAAGGGAACCGTAAATCTGTCGCAATTATACCCCGCAGTGCTCTGTTTCAGCCATGAGGATTCAGTTTATACATTTGACTCAGCATATAAAGCTAAAAACTTTGAGACACTTTACATCCCCTGATTCTAGGTCTAGAGTCAGTATGGATAGAGCTGAGAAATTCTAAGGGTAAAAAGACCCTCTTGGGAGTTATCTACAGGCCCCCAAACAGTAGTCTGGATGTCGGATGTAAGTTGAATCAGGAGCGAAATTGGCCTGTCGAAAAGATGTTACTACAGTTGTTATGGGGGATTTCAACATACAGGTAGTCTGGGAGAATCAGGATGGTATTGGACCTCAAGAAAGAGACTTTGTGGAGTGCCTCCGACATGGATTCTTAGAACAGCTGATGCTGGAGCCTACCAGGGAGCTGGCAATTCTGGATCTGGTATTGTGCAACGAACCAGAATTGATCAGAGACCTCGAAGTGAAGGAGCCATTGGGAAGTAGTGACCATAATACAGTAAGCTTCAATCTGCAATTTGAGAGGAAGAGGGTACAATCGGAAGTGACAATATTTCTGTTGAATAAAGGGAACTATGGAGCTAGGAGGGAGGAGCTGGCCAAAGTTCAATGGTGCAATACCTTAGCAGGGATGACAGTGGAGGAACAATGGCAGATATTTCTGTGTATAATGCAGAAGATGCAGGATCAGTTCATTCCAAAAAGGAAAAGGATCCTAGGAGGAGGCATGGGTGGCCGTGGCTGACGAGGGAAGTTAAGAAACATATAAAGTTAAAAGAGAAAAAGTATAACATAGCAAAGATAAGTGGGAAAACTGAGGACTGGGAAGCTTTTAAAGAACAACAGAGGATTACTAAGAAGGAAGTACGCAGAGAAAAAATGAGGTACGAAGATAAACTGGCCAAAAATATAAAGGAGGATAGTAAAAGCTTTTTTGGGTATGTGAAAGGTAAAAAAGTGGTTAAGACGAAAATTGGGCCCTTGAAGACAGAAACGGGGGAATATATTACGGGGAACAAAGAAATGGCAGAAGAATTGAATTGGTACTTCAGATCTGTGTTCACTGGGGAAGACACAAGCAATCTCCCTGAGGTAACAGTGCTTGAAGGACCTGAACTGCAGGGAATTTATATTTGCCAGGAATTGGTGTTGGAGAGACTGTTAGGTCTGAAGGTTGATAAGTCCCTGGGGCCTGATGGTCTACATCCCAGGGTACTGAAGGAGGTGGCTCGAGAAATCGTGGATGCATTGGTGATTATTTTCCAGAGTTCGATAGATTCAGGATCAGTTCCTGCAGATTGGAGGGTGGCTGATGTTGTACCATTTTTTAAGAAAGATGAGCGAGAGAAAGCAGGAAATTATAGACCAGTTAGTCTGACCTCACTGGTGGGAAAGATGCTGACGTCTATTATAGAGGATGAAATTATGGCACATCTGGATAGTAGTAACAGGATAGGTCAGAGTCGACATGGATTTATGAAGGGGAAATCATGCTTGACTAATCTTCTGGAATTTTTTGAGGATATAACTCTGACGATGACGAGGGAGATCCAGTAGATGTAGTGTATCTGGACTTTCAGAAAGCTTTTGATAAAGTCCCACATAGGAGGTTAGTGAGCAAAATTAGGCCGCATGGTATTGGGGGCAAAGTACTAACTTGGATTGAAAGTTGGTTGACTGACAGGAAATAAAGAGTAGTGATAAACGGCTCCATTTCGGAATGGCAGGCAGTGACCAGTGGGGTACCGCAGGGATCAGTGCTGGGACTGCAGCTTTTTACAATATATATTAATGATATAGAAGATGGTATTAGTAATAACATTAGCAAATTTGCTGATGATACTAAGGTGGGTGGCAGGGTGAAATGTGATGAGGATGTTAGGAGATTACAGGTTAAGTGAGTGGTCAGATGCATGGCAGATGCAGTTTAATGTGGATAAATATATGGTTATCCACTTTGGTAGCAAGAACAGGAAGGCAGATTACTACCTAAATGGAATCAATTTAGGTAAAGGGGCAGTACAGAGAGACCTGGGTGTTCTTGTACACCAGTCAATGAAGGTAAGCATGCAGGTACAGCAGGTAGTGAAGAAGGCTAATAGCATGCTGGCCTTCATAACAAGAGGGATTGAGTATAGAAGCAAAGAGGTTCTTCTGCAGCTGTACAGTGCCCTGGTGAGATCACACCTGGAGTACTGTGTGCAGTTCTGGTCTCCAAATTTGAGGAAAGTCATTCTGGCTATTGAGGGAGTGCAGCGTAGGTTCATGAGGTCAATTCCTGGAATGGCGGGATTACCTTACACTGAAAGACTGGAGCGACTGGGCTTGTATACCCTTGAGTTTAGAAGACTGAGAGGAGATCAGTTTGAGACATATAAGATTATTAAAGGATTGGACACTCTGGAGGCAGGAAACATGTTCCCGTTGATGGGTGAGTGCCGAACCAGAGGACACAGTTTAAAAATACGGGGTAGACCATTTAGGACAGAGATGAGGAGAAACTTCTTCACCCAGAGAATGGTGTCTGTGTGGAATGCTCTGCCCCAGAGGGCAGTGGAGGCCCAGTCTCTGGGTTCATTTAAGAAAGAGATGGATAGAGCTCTCAAGGATAGTGGAATCAAGGGTTATGGAGATAAGGCAGGAACAGGATACTGCTAAAGGATGATCAGCCATGATCATATTGAATGGTGGTGCAGGCTCGAAGGGCAGAATGGCCTACTCCTGCACCTATTGTCTTCAAAGTTTGTGCGAAGATTTGTAGCTCGGGTGCTCGTTGCTGTGGTTCTGTTCGCCAAGCTGGAAGTTTTTGTTGCAAACGTTTCATCCCCTGGCTAGGCGACATCATCAGTGCTTGGGAGCCTCCTGCGAAGCGCTTCTTTGATGTTTTCTCCGGTGTTTATAGTGGTCTGTCCCTGCCGCTTCCGGTTGTCAGTTTCAGCTGTCCGCTGTAGTGGTTGGTATATTGGGTCCAGATCGATGTGTTTGTTGATGGAGTTTGTGGATGAATGCCATGCCTCTAGGAATTCCCTGGCTGTTCTCTGTCTGGCTTGCCCTATGATAATAGTGTTGTCCCAGTCGAATTCATGTTGCTTGTTGTCTGCGTGTGTGGCTACCAAGGATAGCTGGTCGTGTCGTTTCGTGGCTAGTTGATGTTCATGTATGTGGATTGTTAGCTGTCTTCCTGTTTGTCCTATATAGTGTTTTGTGCAGTCCTTGCATGGTATTTTGTACACTACATTAGTTTTGCTCATGTTGGGTATCGGGTCCTTCGTTCTGGTGAGTTGTTGTCTGAGCATGGCTGTTGGTTTGTGTGCCGTTATGAGTCCTTGGGGTCGCAGTAGTCTGGCTGTCAGTTCCGAGATGCTCCTGATGTATGGTAGTGTGGCTAGTCCTTTTGGTTGAGGTATGTCCTCGTTCCGTGGGCTTTCTCTTAGGCATCTGTTGATGAAGTTGCGCGGGTATCCGTTTTTGGCGAATACCTTGTATAGGTGTTCCTCTTCTTCTTTTTGCAGTTCTGGTTTACTGCAGTGTGTTGTGGCCCTTTTGAATAGTGTCCTGATGCAGCTTCGTTTGTGTGTGTTGGGGTGGTTACTTTCATAGTTTAGGACTTGGTCTGTGTGTGTGGTTTTCCTGTATACCCTTGTAGTGAATTCTCTGTTCGGTGTTCTCTGTACCATTACGTCTAGGAATGGGAGTTGGCTATCCTTTTCTTCTTCTCTCGTGAATCGGATTCCTGTGAGTGTGGCGTTGATGATCCGGTGTGTTTTTTCTATTTCCGTGTTTTAATGATTACAAACGTGTCATCGACATATCTGACCCAGAGTTTGGGTTGAATTTGTGGTAGGACTGTTTGTTCTAACCTTTGCATAACTGCCTCTGCTATGAGTCCCGAGATTGGTGATCCCATGGGTGTTCCGTTGATTTGTTCGTATATCTGGTTGTTGAATGTGAAGTGTGTTGTGAGGCACAAGTCCAGTAGTTTAAGTATGCCGTCTTTGTTGATAGGTTCAGCGTCCTGTTTTCTGTTCTGTATGTCCAGTAGGTTGGCTATTGTTTCTCTGGCTGGGGTTTTGTCAATCGAAGTGAACAGTGCCGTCACGTCGAATGATATCATGGTTTCTTCTTTGTCTATGTGTATATTTCTGATGATGTCCAAGAATTCCTGTGTTGATTGTATAGAGTGTTTGGATCCGCTGACCAGGTGTTTCAGTTTCTGTTGTAGTTCTTTGGCCAGTTTATATGATGGTGTCCCTGGTCGTGATACTATGGGTCTGAGTGGGATGTCTGGTTTGTGTACTTTAGGTAATCCATAGAATCTGGGGGTGTTGTTGCTTTCCGGTTTCATTCTTTGTAGGTCAGCTCTGGTTATCTGTCCGTTTTTTTGTAGATTCCTTAGTGTGTTATTTATCCTATTGGTGAGTTGTGGTGTGGGGTCAAATTCCTTCATTTGATAGGTGTTGATATCTGCAAGTAGTTGTTGTGCTTTTTGGATGTAATCAGATTTATCTAGGATGACCATCATTCTGCCTTTATCTGCTGGTAGTATGATTATGTTCTTATCGTTTCTTAGTGATTTCAGTGCTTCCCTCTCCTTGGTGTTGAGGTTATGTGTTTGTCTTTTCCTTATTATCATAGGTACGACAGTTTGTCTCACTGTTTGTTGTGTCTCTTCTGTCAGTTCATTGTTCCTGAGTGTGCATTCTAGTGCTGCTAGGAAGTCTGCTGGATTGGCGTCCCTGTGGTTGTAGTTGAGTCCCTTGGCCAGTATTGTTCTTTCCGTGTCTGTGAGCTGTCTGTGGGAGAGGTTTGTCTATTGTCTAAAATAGACAGATTAGCCTGAAGAGTGCGGTTAATGTTTGTTCTCTTTTCTGTCTTTCCCCATGTTTTCTCTTCCTTTTTTTTATTCCTTTCTTTCTCCCTAATAATTTCCTTTTTGGCTTTCTCGGCCCGTCTGGATTCGATTATGGGTTGTAAAATTGGGAACATAGCTATCTCTGATCACATGGCAGTATATTTGGAGGTTAAGGCCAAGAGTGAATGGCTAGACTTGCGGCACTAGTGTTTGGACCCTTTTCTTCTTAAGGATTCCAAATTTGTGGAATACGTTTTGAAGGAGTTTCAGGAATTCTTGACTATCAACTCAGGCACGGCTAGTAGTCCATCTATGCTATGGGAGACTGCTAAGGCCTTTGCTAGGGGATTAGCTATTTCCTGTTTGCTAGCCAGAAACGACAGAAGGCGGAACAGCAGAGTCTACTTGAGATGCGGTTGAAAGCTGCCGAGGCAGCACAATTTGCACGGCCTTCGGTGACTAAGTTACAGCGGATCACAGCCCTCTGGGCTGCCTTGAATTCAATACTGACACAAACGCAAAGAAAGAACTTGCTTTTGATAGACAAAGGTTGTTCGAATATGGGGATAGGCCAGGGAAGTATTTAGTGTACCTGACTAGGAAAAAGCGTGCTCCCCAATCCATTACTGCAGTCAGAGATAGCGCCGGAGTCCTGACACATGATGCTAAAAAGATTAATGAGGCTTTTCGGAGCTTTTACTCTGAATTGTATCGGTCTGAAGGTTACGAGGACAGGAGGGCTAAAATGCTAATCTTTTTTTAAGAACCTGGACCTCCCGGGGTAACCTTGGAACAGGCCTCTCTCCTTAATGCCCCCTTGACAGTTCAGGAAATACAGGAGGTAGCTAGGCAACTTCAGAGTGGGAAAGTGCCTGGCCCTGATGGTCTCCCGGGTGAGTTTTATAAGGAGTTTATAGGGATTCTGTACATCTCCAATATCGGCCCTGACAATCACTCTTATATGCATGAATGCCTACCACCATCTTTGAGAGAAGCTAATATTTCCTTAATTCTTAAGAAGGGAGTTCCTGAGGATTGTGCCGCATACAGGCCATCTCTCTATTAAATTCAGATTTCAAGGTTCTGTCCAAGATCCTGGCGCTGAGATTGGAAAGGGTGTTGCCCCATATTATTAAAGAGGATCAGACAGGTTTTATAAGGGGCCGTAGGTCCTCTAATAATATTGGAAGGTTGCTGAATATGGTCCACGTTTATTAGTAACAATTCATTCAGGAGTTGGTGATTTCTTTAGATGCAGAGAAAGCATTTGACCGGGTGGAATGGCCGTATCTTTTTTATGCCTTAGAACAGTTTGGGTTGGGTGGAGTCTTTGCTAGGTGGGTGGAGGTTTTATATCGCCACCCTCTGGCTGTAGTCATCACCAACGGGGTGAAGTCTGGGAATTTTAGGATTGGTAGGGGTAGTCGGCAAGGCTGCCCCCTCTCGCCGTTGTTGTTTATGTTGGTGATAGAGCCGCTGGCAGAGGCCATTCGTCAGAGTATTCACATAGCCGCTCCGGATGTGGGATCGGGGGCACACAAAATTACACTGTATGTGTATGACGTCGGTGGCTCAGTGGTTAGCACTACTGCCTCACAGCACATGGGACCCGGGTTCGATTCCATCCTCTGGTGTCTGTGTGGAGTTTGCACATTCTCCCCATGTCTGTGTGGGTTTCCTCCAGGTGCTCCGGTTTCCTTCTAGTCCAAAGATGTGCAGGTCAGGTGAATTGGCCATGCTAAATTGCCCATAGAATTAGGTGCATTAGTTAGGGGGAATGGGTCTGGTTTACTCTTCGGAGGGTCGGTGTAGACTAGTTGGGCTAAGGGCCTGTTTCCACACTGTAGGGAATCTATTCTATTCTAAAAAATTGAATGTCTTTCACCAGCGCTACCTTTAAGATTTTTGAATATCGCATGGAGAGACAAAATTACCAACAAAGAAGCTTTGCAGAGGACTGGTCAGATGCACTTTGGAATATGATGACAGCGAGCTGACTGAGACTGGCAGGACATGGTTTTTTTGCCTTCTGGACATATGTCCCATAAGAGTGGCAATAGAGAAGATGCTAACAGCCAGAAGTAGGAATCTCGGCTGCAAAAATTATGATCCGTTTAAAGAGGATATTAAAGAAAAGGATGTTACCTAGATTGAAATGGAAGAGATTGTGATGGACAGGAACAGTTGGAGGAGTCTTGTGGGTCCTGCATGGAACCAGAGGATTAAGTCCAAAGAAGCAAGTCTCTTCTATTCTACTTTTATTAAACAATTCTAAAGTCTCGAATTTTAATTACCTTATCTACATAAATTTAATCTTCTCAAAACTGAACCTAACCACTGAAATATTCACATGAAATGAGGTAGGTGATTGGAACCTGGTGGAACCTGAACTGAACTTCATTGAACAAATTATTTCTGATATTATGGATGGTGCCAGACCCCTCAAAATATTTCAAGAAGATAAAGAAGACCCCAACTTATTTTAAAGGCAGATGTGAAGTGAATATTCCAGGTGTGATGCAGCTGGTCAAACCACTCTCCTTTAAGCAATACAGAAATTTAGAATATACAATAGTACAGCACTATACAGGCCCTTCAGCCCTTGATGTTGTGCCAACCTTTTATCCTACTCTAAGATCAAACTAACCTACATTTAACTATCATGTGTCTATCCACAAGTTGCTTAAATGTCCCTAATATACCTGACTCTACTACCACTACTGGCAGTGCATTCCACGCATCCACCACTCTGTGTAAAGAACAGACCTCTGACGTCTTCCTCAAACCTTCCTCCTCAAAATTATGCCCTCTCGTGATAGACATTTCCGCCATAGGAAAAAGTCTCTGGCTATCCAGTCTATCTATGCCTCTCATCATCAAGTCTCCTCTCATCCTTCTTCGCTCGAATGAGAAAAGCCCTAGTTCACTCAACCCTTCTTCATAAGACATCCCCTCCAGTCCAAGTAGCATCCTGGTAGATCTCCTCTGCACCCTCTCTAGAGCTTCCACATCCTTCCTATAATGAGGTGACCAGAACTCAACACAATATTCCAAGTATGGTCTAACCAGGGCTTTATAGAGCTGCAGCATAACCTCGTGGCTCTTAAACTGAATCCACCTGCTAATGAAAACCAACGCACCATACGCTTACTTATCGACCCTATCAACTTGGGTGGCAACTTTGAGGGATCTATGGATGTGGACCCAAAGATCCCTCTGTTCCTCCACGCTGCCA
The DNA here is from genome assembly GCF_037043375.1 of Chiloscyllium plagiosum. NCBI lineage: Eukaryota > Metazoa > Chordata > Chondrichthyes > Orectolobiformes > Hemiscylliidae > Chiloscyllium > Chiloscyllium plagiosum. The sequence continues at coordinate 51,521,047 of NW_028270145.1, forward strand.
AAAACCCTGCCTTTAATCCTGTAATCTGTATTCAAATTCCACCTTCCAAAATGAATGACTTCACACTTTTCCAGGTTGAACTCCATCTGCCACTTCTCAGCACAGCTTTGCATCCTGTCAATGTCTTGGTGCAACCTACATCAGCCCTCCATACTATCTACCACTCCACCAACTGTCATGTCATCAGCAAACTTACTAACCAACCCTTTTACTTCTTCATTCAAGTCATTTATAAAAATCACAAAGAGCAGAGGTCCCAGAACAGATCCCTGTGGATCACCAGTGGTCTCTGAACTCCAGGCTGAATATTTTCCATCTGCTACCACCCTCAGCCTTCTATGGGCCAGCCATTTCTGTATCCAGACAGCCAAATTTCCCTGTATCCCATGCCTCCTTTACTTTCTGAATGAGGAAACCTTATCAAATAACTTGCTAAAATCCATGTACACCACATCCACTGCTCTACCTTCATCAATGTGTTTTGTCACATCCTCAAAAGATTCAATGAGGATAGTGAAGCAGGACCTGTCCCTCTCAAAGCTGTGCAATCTCTAATCAAGCTATGTTTTTCCAAATCATAAATCCTGTCTCTCAGAGTCCTCTCCAATAATTTTCCCACCGCTGACGTAAGACTGACTGGTCTGTAATTTCCAGGGTGGTCCCTATTCCCTTTCTTGAACAAGAGAATAACGTTTACCACCGTCCAATCATCTGGTACTTACTCCACTGGACAGTGAGGATGCAGAGATCATCACCAAACGGGCAGCAATCTCTTCCCTCGCTTCCCATAGTAACCTTGGGCTTATCCTGTCTGGCCCAGGAGACATATTTAACCTCATATTTTTCAAAATGTCCAGCACATCGTCCTCCTTAACGTCAACCCGTTGGACCTAATGTTTTACGCTGTTCTCACAAACGACGGGGTCCCTCTCAGTAGTGAATACTGAAGCAAAGTATTTACTAAAGACCTCCCCTACACAAGTTCCCTCCACTATCTCTGATCGGCCCTACCTTCAGTCTGGACATCCTCTTGTGCCTCACAAAAGTGTAGAATACCTTGGGGTTTTCCTTAAACCTACCCACCAAGGCTTTCTCATGCCCCCTTCTAGCTCTCCCAAATCCATTCTTCAGTTCCTTCCTGACTACCTTGTAACCCTCTACAGCCCTGACCGAACCTTGCTTTTTCAACCTTAAGTAAGCTTCCTCCTTCCTCTTGACTAGATGTTCTATATCTCTTGTCATCTAAGGTTCTTTCACCCTACCATCCCTTCCTTCATCAGGGACAAAACTATCCAGCACTCATAGCAAGTTGCTCCTGAAACAAGCTCCACATTTCTGTTGTGCATTTCCCTGAGAATATCTGTTTGTAATTCATGCTCCACGGTTCCTGCCTAATAGCGTTGTAATTCCCCCTCTCCTAATGAGATACTTTCCCATACCATCTGCTCCTATCCCTCTCCATGAATATAGTAAAGGTCCGGGAGTTGTGGTAACTATCACTGAAATCCTTTGCTATCGAGCGAACCGACACTTGATCTGGTTTGTTGCCAAACACCAAAACCAATATGGCCTCCCTTCTAGTTAGCCTATCTACATATTGAGTCAGGAATTTTTCCTGGACACACTTCACAAAGTTTGTTCCATCCAAACTATTTGAACTAAGGAGGTTCCAATCAATATGAGGTAAGTTCAAGTCCCCATAACAACAACCCTGTTACTTCTGCATCTTTCCAAAATCTGCCTTCCAATCTGCTCCTCTGTATTTCTGTTGCCATTGGGGGCTCTCTATATAAAAAAAAACTCCCAAAAAAGTGACTGCTCCTTTCCTGTTTCTGACTTCCCATAATGACTCAGTAAATAAACACTTCCCATTGATCTCCCTTTCTGTAGCTGTGATACTATCCCTGATTAGCAATGCCACTCCCCCACCTCTTTTACCTTCCTTCCCATTCCTTTGGAAACATCTAAATCCTAGAACATTCAACATTTATTCCTGCCCATGTGATATTTAAGTCTCTGTAATGGCCACAACATCATAGCTCCAAGTGCTGAGCCATGCTTTAAGTTCATCAACCTTATTCCTGACACTTCTTGTGTTAAAATATGCATACTCCAACCCATCACACTGACTGCAACTTTGCCCTATCAACTGTCCATCTTTACAGACGGTCTCCATGCTGTATTTGCCTGTTCACCAGCTACCCCATCCTCTGATCCATAGCTCCGATTCCCATTCCCCTGCCAAACTAGTTTTAACCCACCTGCAGAGCTCTAGCAAATCTCCCACCCAGGATATTGGTATGCGCCAGTTCAGGTGCAACCCTTCTTCCTTGTACAAGTCTAACATTCCTCAGAAGGTATCCCAATGATCCATTTATCTGAAGCCCTCTGTCCTACACCAACTGTGCAGCCACATAAATTCATAGAGATACCTCACTAGCACATGACACTAGTAGCAATCTTGAGATTACTACTCTGTTCGTCCTGCCTTTTAGCTTCCAACCTAACTCCGTATATTCACTTTTCAGGTCCAGAAAATCTATTTAAACACTACTGTTGAAACACAAAAGAAAACAGCATTTAGAATAGCAACTATCTGAAAATTCAACTGACTTGATACTGCAATGTAACTAAGGAGCTGTTCCAATTCACACTACATCCCATAAACTCCTTGGCAAAAGGTAAATTCAAACACAGATTCTTACAGGCAGGAGAGATTTCAGAGAGAAGTCAGTCAAGAATCATCTGCTGAAGCATGGAACCTTTCTCTGGACTGCAGCAGGTTCTCAATGTTTCAACTAAACCAGGCTAGTAAAAACCTGAACTGGGAGAACTGGCCACTTCCGTACCATTGTTAAACCAGGCTCTATCTGAGACATTTTGGTACCTCTGTCTTTACAACCTCTCTTTGTAAAAAAAAACTAAGGACAAGATAAGCTTGTTAAATCATACTGAATAGATGCTATTTGCTTTCACTGCCAATGTCAGCTTCCATCATATTGTTGATGCTTGAGACTAGACAGAAAGTAGTGCTAATTGGCTGGATTCGATGCAACATGATTTTTGTAGGTAGAATATAACTGGACATTTTCCACATTCTCATGAAACAGTTAAACTAGGGGTGTAACTAATTCAGGAGCACAAATTTTCATTACTACAACCTGGGTATTGTTGGGGCCTTTATTTTTGCAGTATATGGTACCTTCATCCTTTTCATATCATGAGAAGTAAAACAATTTGGCTGAAGATTAGAATATATGAAGGTAGAAATCTTAGAAAATCTGAAATGGATAATCCATTCAGCATTTCTGGCTGTATGTGATTGCAAATACTTCAGTCATTTTTTTTCCTCACTGATCTGAGCTTTTCCACCATTAAGGATGAAGATGTCTGTGAAGCTTTTTGTGTTCAAATTAAATATTTGCTTGCTGACCATTCATAACCGTTGCAATAATACAGAGCTTGATTTCATTGTTGTGGAAACACTTAGTTCTAGCTACAGCATTTTTTTTTGTTATTTAACATGTTGTGATGTCAGTAGCTAGATACTTTTTAGGCATGCCTAACTGCTACACTTCCATTGAAGCAATGTTGATCCCCTGGCTTCTTGCAAATGGTAATTTGAAGGATCTGCTTGACCATTAGGTTAGAGATTATACTCCCAGACAGTGTTTAATTTATTTAAATGTGAGGTGCTGCATTTTTGGTAAGATAATTCAGAGCAGGACTTGCACACTTGGTCCTGGGAATGTTGCCAAACAAAGAGAACTTGGGATGGAGGTTCATAACTCATTGGAAGTGGAGCCACAGGTAGACAACATACTGAAGAAAGAGTTTGCTACACTTGGCTTCATTGGTCAGTGTATTGAGTATCGGGGTTGCGAGGTCATGCTGCATTGGTTAGGCCATTTTTGGAATATTGTGTTCAATTCTGGTCTCCCTGCTTTAGGAAAGATGTTGTGAAACTTGAAAGGGTTCAGAAAAGATTTATATGATGGAGCCGTGATTGGAGGGTTTCAGCTATAGGGACAACCTGATTTGACTGAGACTACTTTCTCAGAAGTGTTGGAGGCTAACGGGTAACTTTATAGAAGTTTATAAAATCACAAGGGGCATAGATAGGCCAAGGTGTTTTCCCCAGGGTAGGGGATTCTAGAACTAGAGGGCATAGGTTTAAGGTGAGAGGGGAAAAATTTAAAAGGGGCCTAAAGAGCAACTTTTTCACCCAGAGGGTGATGCATGTATGGAATGAGCTGCCAGAGTAAGTGGTGGAGGCTGGTACAATTATGGTATTTAAAAGGCATTTGGGTGGGTATATGAATAGGAAGGGTTTAAAGGGGTATGGGCCAAATGCTGGCAAATGGAACTAGATTCGTTTAGGATGGTTGGTTGGCATGGATGAGTTGGACCAAAGGGTCTGTTTCCGTGTTTTATATCTCTACAACTCTATTGATGGCCCTCAGTACTTTGTGATCCAATATTCTGAGCTGCTTGATAAATCTGTTTCCCATTTGACATGATGCGAATGCCACACAACTTAATGGAGGATATCCTCATAGCGCAGTGAGGACTTTCATGTCTGTACTACTCCGACCAAACTATCATGGACAGGTGCATCCGTGATAGTTGGATTGATGAATGCAAGGTCAAATAGGTTTTTCTCTCATGTTGATTTCCTTACCTTATGAAGCAAGCTTAATCCAACAGATATGACATCGTGACTCTGACTCTGCCATCTCAATCAATTGTGATGGAACTGAGCCATTTTGATAGGGGACTTTAAAATCCAGAAATAAGAGTACATTCTGCATCCTTGATACTTTGTGCTTCTTCTAATGGGTGTTCTACGTGGAGCAGTTCTGATTCTTTAGCTGAGGGAGGGTGGTAGTGATAATCATCCGATAAACACCTCATGCATCATGACGGGCGGCACGGTGGCACAGTGGTTAGCATTGCTGCCTCACAGCGTCAGAGACCCGGGTTCAATTCCGGCCTCAGGCGACTGATTGTGTGGAGTTTGCACATTCTCCCTATGTCTGCATGGGTTTCCTCCGGATGCTCCAGTTTCCTTTCACAGTCCAAAAATGTGCAGATTAGGTGAATTGGCCATGTTAAATTGCCCGTAGTGTTAGATGAAGGGGTAAACGTAGGGGAATGGATCTGGGTGGGTTGCGGGTCGGTGTAGACTTGTTCTAAACCTTATGGGCTCCAGAGTCATCCCTTCTTCGCTATATACTACCGTCGCCATGTCTGGTGCACCTTCCTGCTGCTGGGATAATTCATATCCACAGAGATGATGGAGAAGCCTGGTACTTTAGCTGTGAAGTAAGATTCAGCGAGTATGATTCTGTTAGGCTGTTGCTTCATTATTCTTTGAGACAATTCTCCCAATATTGTCACAAGTTCTGAGCTGCTGGGGAGGAGAACTTTGTGGGTCAACGAAGCAGAGTGTTCTTTTCTTATTTCTGGTACCTAGGATGACGTTGGATTACACATCCATTTTTTTTTTTTCAAGCCTACTTTAGTGGGTTTATACAAGTCACTTGCCAGGGCATTTCACAGACCATTAAGAATCGCGCACATTGCTGAGAGCCTAGCATTGCACACAAGTTAGACTGGGTAAGACAACAGTTTTGTTTCCTAAAAGAAATTGGTGAACCAGATCAGATTAAAATTAGCAGAAATCTGATAATTCCATGTTTCCCACTAGTGAGACAATAATTAATTGAATTTAAATTTCCAGGTGGAATGATTTTAGTATCTTGAGCTTTAGTCCAGGCTTCTGGATTATTGTCCAGTGACATTTACTATTATGTTGCTATTCCTTTGAAAATGTATAGGTTCCCTCTAAAATTCCTTAGGGCAATTTCAGTTGTATGTTATAGATCACCACTTCTAAAACTAACTGGCTTTGTTTTTGGTGTTTGGGACGTGGTCAGTGTAATAACTAATGGGACATTTAAGGTCTTGTCTTAAGACCTGTTCATCTGCACAATCTTGGGGCAACAGTTTCTGGAATTATGTTTACATCTATTCATCTTGTGGTTTTAGTCTTTAGGCTACTATGTTTTGTAGATTCTTTGAATATTGTTCCCTTATTTGCATTAATTTTTCCTGTAGGTGTCTTTGGATGAAGAGACCTAAAATAGTGTTCAGTTATTAATCCTGATTTGTCTGGCAAATAAATTTTCTAGAAGACAGCCACATGACTTCCAGGATAGTGTAGTTATTACATTTTATAACATACTTTCATTATTTTCTATAAACAGGTTTCATGGAATGATTTCACGAGAAGCAGCAGATCAGCTGCTGAGCCTAGCAGAAGGCAGTTATATTATTCGGGAAAGTCAACGTCAGTCTGGTACCTATACGCTGGCACTGCGGTTAGTGGTGATTTTAATAATTAAATGCAGTGTAAAGTGAAGCCTTAATACATAAGTTATGATTTAAACAAGTGTGATGGTAGAAATAAAGATTTTGTGTGTTTGTATTTGCGATTTACATTCTGACTAGATAATTGCTATTTCCTGTATCTTCAATTAATAAACTAGTTGAATCTTCAGGTTTTTATTGACGAGCTGACATTCGACTTTTTCATTATATCCATCCATTTCTTAGCTGTGATATCTGAACTTTTAGTGTGACCTTTATTATTTGTAATAGTACTCAGTAGTATGACTTGCTGTATTGTTGCACATTTTAGATTTCTCGAAGTCGGTATTAAATTTGGAATGATTTTTTTTTTCAAAATTGCAATAACTCATTCTTGATCTAGATAATTATACAGTCAACTCTCAGCAAAATGAGGAAGTACATCCGACACAATTGTCCAAGTTCTTCCAGTTTCAGACAAATCGGAACGAATGTATCAGATGTCCTTCAGAGTGAACAAGTGCAGGCTCTTATTTTGTTGTTCGAGAAACTCCAGTTATTCTTGTACTTTGCAAGGAGACTTTTTAAATGGAATAGTTTCCCAAAGAAACTAAGAGTATTGGTTCATCACTAATTAAAGATGCAGGCACACAGTATATTTTTATTATAAGTAGCACTAGTAGGGCTTTAGATTAGATTACAAGGAACATAAGATATAGGAGCAGAATTAGGCCATTTTGCCCCCTGACTCTGTTCACTATTCAAACACAGCTGTTCTGTTTCTCAACCCCATTCTCCTGTCTGCTCTCAGTAACATTTGATCCCCTTACCAATCAAGAAGCTGTCTCTCTCTATCTTAAACACACTCAGTAGCTTGGCCTTCACAGCCTTCCATGGCAATGAATTCCACAGATTCATCACTTTTTGGCTGGAAAATTTGATTATGTATCCTGTAAGTTCTAAAAGGTCGACTCTTCACTCTGAGGTTGTACCCTTGGATCCCATTTTCTCCAAGATGTGGAAGCATTTTCTCCCATGTCCAATCCATCCAGGTTTTTCAGTATTCTAAGTTTCAATAAGATTCCAACCCCCCCACCCTCATCCTTCTAAACTCAGAGTGCAGACCCAAAATCCTCAACTCCTCATATGACAAGCCCCTCATCCCTGGGATCATTGTTGTTAATCTTGGGCACCTTCTAAGACCAGCACATCATTCCTTAGATATGGGCCCAAACCTGCACATGATATTCCAAATGCAGTCAGCTCAGAACCCTCTTCTTGCATTCTAACCCTCTCAAAATGAATGTTAACATTGCTTTTTGCCTTTGAATTGCATGTTAACCTTAAGATATTACTTAATTAGGACTTCCAAGTACCTTTGTGCTGAAGCTATTCCTCATTTAGAAAATAGTCTACACTCTTCTTCCAAACTGCATAATCGCAGACTTTATTACATTGTATTCCATCTGCCACTTGTTTACCCACTTTCTTAGCCTATCTAAATCCGTCTGCAGCTCCCCACATCATCAAAGCTATCTCTCTTTGTACATACCTTTTTCATCTGCAAACTTAGCAACAATATCCTCCATTCCTTTATTCAGATCATTAAATGTATAACATGAGTAGTTATGGTCCTGACACTGATCCCTGCAGGACTTCACTTGCCACATGCTGCCATCCTAAAAAAATCCCTTTTACTCACTGTCTGCCTTCTGCCAGTCAGCCAATTCTCTATTCATACTAGTACCTTGTCTTAAACACCACAGCCTCTTATTTAGCAGCTTCCTTATCAAAGACCTTCTGGAAATACAAATAGATCTCATCCACTGGATCTCCTTTGCCTAACATTCTCAATAACTCCTCAAAGAATTCTAACAGATTTGTCAGACAGGATCTCCCCTTTACGAAGCCACACTGACTCATTTTTTTATCATCTCCCCCTTACTGTTTTCTAGTTGTCCTCTGCTGGTTTTTAAAGGTTTCTCAATCCTCTGGCTTCCTACTTTACCTCACAATAATGTTTGCTTATTTATGCTTTAATTCAATCCTGGACTTCCCTTGTCAGCCATGGTTACCTCATCCTCCCCTTCTTCTTCCTTGTGATCAATTTCTGCTGTTCCTCCTGCATTACCCCTAGAGACTCTTGCCGTTGCTGCTCCACCATCTTCACTCCTCTTATTCAATTCTGGCCAGCCTCTCCCTCATATCTTTGTAGTTACCATTTACTCAATCGTAATAGCGTTAAATTTGATTCCAGCTTCTACCGCTTAAACTGCAGAGTAAATTCTGTCATATTATGGTCAATGCCCCTTTAAGATCCTTCACCTTAAGATCCATAATCCCAAGTCTACCTCACTAAACTTCACTTAATCTAGAATTACCTGTTCCCTATTGGGAAAGGTTCTTGATGAATCTATGAATGGCTGTATGTGTGAAAGTGGGTGGTTAGGTAGGTGAGGTTGCAAGTAGGCTAGGAAAGGTAATTGGTGTTTAACATGGTTGGAAGAGGTACTTGGAGATGTCAGCTGAAGTAATTGCAGGTGGGGTGGGGCAGGGGTGGGTGGAGAAAGGAGTGGAGTGGAGGGAGTGGGTAGTATGATGAGGTTGGGAGTTATACTAGATCTTAATCATGGGTAGCTATCCATTAAGTATGTCAATGCTGTATTTATGGAGAATCCCAGAGAGCAAGGAATTGTTGGAAATTCAGACATCCCAGGCAAATCGGTGCACAGGGGCTTCTGACGGGCATATTGCATTCTGTGTTCTGTCCAAAAAGGATTTCATGTTGCATGTTATTCCGTTACATTTTTCAGCAGGCTCTTCAACGTAAATGCAATTATTCCCCATTACTTCGTTTGACACATCATTCTATGGGACATATTTTGCTTCATAATCAAAATAAAAGTATAAAATTTAACTGTTTCCCTCAAGCTCAGACAATGGCATCATCTTCTGGAATTGGTGGTGCTGGAAAAGCACAGTGGTTCAGGCAGCATCCAAGGAGCTTCGAAATCGACGTTTCGGGCAAAAGCCCTTCAGGAATAAAGGCAGTGAGCCTGAAGTGTGGAGAGATAAGCTAGAGGAGGGTGGGGGTGGGGAGAAAGTAGCATAGAGTACAATGGGTGAGTGGGGGAGGGGATGAAGGTGATAGGTCAGGGAGGAGAGGGTGGAGTGGATAGGTGGAAAAGGAGATAGGCAGGTAGGACAAGTCCGGCACGACATGGTTGAAGAGCTTCAGGGCAGAGGAAATGACCTGGGAGTTGCAGTGGGAGAGGGACTCCCTGAGATTCTTGTAGAGAGCTTGTCTATGCAGGGTACTGGATGCAATCAAGCTTCCAAACTGCTGTTTATTCCTCCTCATTGAATCTTCACTGTTAAACATTTTTTCAAAGACCCTAAAATATCCTAGATATTTGAATAAAGTTACTGCTGAGTCTTGCCTTTAAGATAAAAGTACCAACCTTCTGCAATCTCTTCCAGTATAGCTGCATTTTTATCCTCAACCTGGATTTGTTTACCATGCACCACAGTGATCAGAACTCTGTATAGTACACTAGATGGCGCCAGATCAGTGTTCTTTACATACACACAATCCTTTCCTGACATTCATGTTGTATTCCCTTGTTTATTCAGCCCAAGATCCTTGTTTTCCATACAAAACGGCGGCAGGGTGGCACAGTGGTTAACACTGTTGCCTCACAGTGCCAGAGACCCGGGTTCAATTCCCGCCTCGGGGAGTTTGCACATTCTCCCCCTGTCTGCGTGGGTTTCCTCTGGGTGCTCTGGTTTCCTCCCACAGTCCAAAGATGTGCAGGTTAGGTGAATTGGCCATGCTAAATTGTCCATGCTAAATTGTCCATAGTGTTAGGTGAAGAGGTAAATGGGTCTGAGTGGGTTGCTCTTCAGAGGGTCTGTGTGGACTTGTTGGGCCGAAGGGCCGATTTCCACATTGTAAGCAATCTAATCTTAAAAAAAAAAACATGGGTATCGTAGATTCCCTCCAGTGTGGAAACCGGCCATTGGGCCAACATGTCCACCCCAATCCTCTGAAGAGTAACCCACCCAGACCCATTCCCCTACCCTATTGCTCTACACTTCTCCTGACTAATGTACCTATAACCTACACATCCCTGAACACTATTGGCAATTTCGCATGGCCAATTCACCCAACCGGCACATCTTTGGATTGTGGGAAGAAACTGTAGCACTCAGGAAACCCACGCATATGCTGGGAGAATGTGCAAACTACACACAGATAGTCACGAGAGGCTGGACATTGGTAGTTTCAGCAATCACCATACATACAATTCATAGAGTCATAGACATGTACAGCATGGAAACAGATCTTTCGGTCCAACCCGTCCATGCCTACCAGAAATCCCAATCCAATCTAGTCCCACCTACCAGCACCCGGCCCATATCTCTCCAAACCTTTCCTATCCATATACCCATCCAAAGGCCTCTTAAATGTTGCAATTGTACCAGCCTCCACCACTTCCTCTGGCAGCTCATTCCATACACGTACCACCTATGGTGTGAAAAGGTTGCCCCTTAGGTCTCTTTTATATCTTTCCCCTCTCACCCTAAACCTATGTCCTCTAGTTCTAGACACCCCAAACCCAGGGAAAAGACTTTGTCTATTTATCCTATCCATGCCCCTCAGAATTTTGTAAACCTCTATAAGGTCACCCCTCAGCCTCCAACATGCCAGGAAAACAGCCCCAGCCAATTAGCCTCTCCCTATAGCTCAAATCCTCCAAACATGGCAACATTCTTGTAAATCTTTTCTGAACCCTTTCAAGTTTCACAATGTCTTTCCAATAGGAGGGAGACCAGAATTGCACGCAGTATTCCAATGGTGGCCTAACCAATGTCCTGTACAGCTGCAACATGACCTCCCAACTCCTGTACTCAATACTCTGACCAATAAAAGAAAGCATACCAAACGCCGCCTTCACTATCCTATCTACCTGCGACTCCACTTTCAAGGAGCTATGAACCTGCACTCCAAAGTCTCTTTGTTCAGCACACTCTCTAGGACCTTACCATTAAGTGTCTAAGTCCTGCTAAGATTTGCTTTCCCAAAATGCAGCACCTCTCATTTATCTGAATTAAACTCCATCTGCCACTTCTCAGCCCACTGGCCCATGTGATCAAGATCTTGTTGTAATCTGAGGTAACCTTCTTCGCTGTCCACTACACCTCCAATTTTGGTGTCATCTGCAAACTTACTAACTATACCTCCTGTGCTCGCATGCAAATCACTTATGTAAATGACAAAAAGTAGAGGACTCAGCACCGATCCTTGTGGCACTCCACTGGTCACAAGCCTCCAGTCTGAAAAACAACCCTCCACCACCACTTTCTGTCTTCTATCTTTGAGCCAGTTCTGTATCCAAATGACTAGTTCTCCCTATTTCGTGAGATCTAACCTTGCTAATCAGTCTCCCATGTGGAACCTTGTCGAATGCCTTACATTGAAGTCCATATAGATCACAGCTACCTCTCTGCCTTTATCAATCCTCTTTGATACTTCAAAAAACTCAATGAAGTTTGTGAGACATGACTTCCCATGCACAAAGCCATGTTGACTGTCCCTAATCAGTCCTTGCCTTTCCAAATATATGTACATCCTGTCCCTCAGGATTCCCTCCAACAACTTGCCCACCACAGACGTTAGGCTCACCGGTCTATAGTTCCCTGGCTTGTCCTTACTACTCTTCTTAAAGAGTGGCACCACGTTAGCCCACCTTCAGTCTTCCGGCACCTCACCTGTGACTATCGGTGATACAAATATCTCAGCAAGAGGCCCAGCAATCACTTCTCTAGCTTCCCAGAGAGCTCTCGGATATACTTGATCAGGCCCTGGGGATTTATCCACCTTTATGCGTTTCAAGATATCCAGCACATCTCCTCTGTAATATGGACATTTTGCAAGGTGTCACCATATATTTCGCTACTTTCTATATCTTCCATATCCTTTTCCACAGTAAATACTGATGCAAAATACTCATTTAGTATCTTTGCCATTTTCTGCGGCTCCACACAAAGGCAGCCTTGCTGATCTTTGATGGGTCCTATTCTATCCTTAGATATCCTTTTGTCCTTAATGTATTTATAAAAACCCTTTGGATTCTCCAAAACTCTATTTGCCAAAGCTGTCTCATGTCCCCTTTTTGCCCTCCTGATTTCTCTCAAGTATACTCCTGCCATTATACTCTTCCAAGGATTCACTTGATCTATCCTGTCTATACCTGACATATGCTTCCTTCTTTTTCTTAACCAAACCCTCAATTTCTTTAGTCATCCAGCATTCCCTATACATATCAGCCTTTCCTTTCACCCTAACAGGAATTTACTTTCTCTGGATTCTTGTTATCTCATTTCTGAAGGCTTCCCATTTTCAAGCTGTCCCTTTACCTGCGAACATCTGCCCCCAATCAGCTTTTGAAAGTTCTTGCCTAATACTGTCAAAATTGGCCTTTCCCCAATTTAGAACTTCAACTTTTAGATCTGGTCTATCCTTTTCCATCATTATTTTAAATCTAATAGAATTATGGTCGTTGGCCCCAAAGTGCTCTCCCATTGACACCTCAGTCACCTGCCCTTCCTTATTTCCCAAATATCCCTCTGGCGCTTTGCTTGTAAAACTTAGTGTATTGCAATGTTTTGTTAGCTGCCTTAATTTCTTGGCTTGACTTGAAGTTCACATAATAAATAAAATTCTCAACTATTCAACTAGATTCTCTATCCTGTTCAGTCCTTTTCTGGTCAGTTTGTGTATTATTAGTTTTTTTAAGCACTTGACATTTTAGTATCACTTGCAATGATACCACTTGCAATGTTTCCATACTATGATGTGCATTTGCAACGATGCAATCTGGAAAAGACTAGGGTGGGGAAGGATATCCAAGAAAGAGAATATATTTGAGAGGTGGAGCAGAACATAGTGTGGTCAGAAACAATTAAGGGCGGCATGGTGGCTCAATTGGCACTCCTGCCTCACAGTGCCAGTGACCCAGGTTTGATTCCAGCCTTAGGCAACTGTCTATGTGGAGTTTGCACATTCTCCCCCCGCCTGCATGGGTTTCCTCCTACAGTCCGACGATGTGCAAGCTAGGTGAATTGGCCATGCTAAATTGCTCTTAGTGTTAAGGGTGCACCAGTTTGAGGTAATAAGGTAGGTGAGTGGGTCTGGGTGGGATACTCTTCGGAGTTTCGGTGTGGACCTGTTGGGCTTAATGGACTATTTCCACACTGTGGGAATTCTATGAAAGTGGGTAAGATGAGGGAAAACAAAGTGATTAGAGGTATTTTCTGTGATTGACATGATAAATTTGAGGGGGGGGGACTTATAATAGGGTGGGAACATCTATGTCGTGGTTAGAGGAAGATGCCAAATTTAAAGTGGCAAGATAGCTGGAAATTAAAATCACTGGCAATGAGTACAGTTTCTCTTTGGAGAGGCTCAAAGAGGGAAGGAAAGAAATATTTTGGTCAGAAATGTGCGTAGGTTGGTGTCCTCGTATTTTCATGAGAGTTGAGAGGGCTGGCACAATTAAGTTTCAATCGAAACCTGAATGTCAATATCATGGTCCAGGATATTTTCTAAATGACCTGTTCAGAGATGTTATTGCATACCTCTGAGCAAGTAGGACAGAAGTCCAAGCCTCCTGGCTCAGAGTTAGGGACACTGCTATTGCGGCCCAAGAGCCCCATGAATATCATGATTCATAATAAAGAAGTGAATGGCTATGATCTGATTTGTGACTGAATGTAATTTAAAAAGAATTGTGGACTGTTGATTGTTAATCCTCTAACAGATTCCAAGAGGGTAATGTGGATGGGGTGAGTTGAACATTATACTTAATGTGCTATGATATAAATAATACAGTAGTTATGTTCTAATAAATATTACTCATTAGCTGGATGAAGTTCAAAACAAACAGCTAAAGAGTGAAAAAGTAAGAGAAACTTTGTAATTTTGTATACAGTTTAGGATAGTTTAATTGGTTAGGGTTGAATCACAGCCTTTATGGGGCAAATCACATTAAGATATATATCTTCAGTGTTTTTTGTGGAGGCAGGCAAGTATGGTTAGTTATGGCATTTGCTCATAGTGCAATTAAACTGTTGATTAGATGAGTATTTTATAAATCAAAACATAAATGTGCAATATGTTCTGCATTTCAGTAAATCCTTATGAAAACATGATATTTTATATAATGTTTTAAAATACTGCCAGAAAAGCTTGGTTAAAAAAGATAAAGTCACCATTGTCCTACTAGATCACAGGACTGCGCTGTCAAGTGACCAGTGACTGGTGGTGCTTTAAGCTGAGGGTCATCACGCCTTAGGTGAGGGAGCAGGTTGCGATCAAGTGTTTTTCATTATAACCTCAGCTGGTGCTGAAGTGAGCCCACACTGTTTGCATCACAAACCGGTTATCCAGCTAATGGAGACCTTCCCCCATAGGTTACTATACTATAACCTAGGTAGTGTAGCATGCTAACCAGCATGGTATAGAAGTATGCAGCATTTGGCTTGATTGCAGAAATGATCCTTTCCTTAGCATTCACGTTCTATACTAAATGTACGAAAATCTGTTTTTTGTTGTTGTTGACAATTTTCTATGTCAAAGTATGAGCTATGTCAAAGTATGTACATTATAGTATTTTATGGCATGTATTTCTCAAATACTTTCACCGGTATGATTTGATATGATTTTAAACTGATAATTTGAAAGCTACTGAAATAATCAGAGCCTTTATCAGTCAGTGCAAAGTTATTTAAATCTGCAGCAATCTATTTTGCTGGTCAAAGCCATACATACTTGAAAACCAGACATGTTTATTGATTCTTTCTTTTTTCTTAATTTTAGGATTTACAATTAATAGCTACTACTACCTTCTTTCTCTCTTAGCCTAGTAGTACATTAGCCAATATATTTCTTCTGCATTCATTTTTTTTGTCATTATTTGGTCATGGGATGTGAGTTTGCTGATGAGGCCAGCATTCATTATCCATCCCTAATTACCCAGAAGAAGGTGTTGCTGAGCTGCCTTTATGAACTGCTGCAGTCCTTGTAATGTAGGGATACCAACAAGACACACCTAATTGAAGCTTCTGAGATTTGCTTTTAGAACCAAGACTCTGTTTATGTGGACAGTTTATAAAATTAACTTGGAACCTCTGATCAGGAATCAGCAGCTTTATCATTCCAGTGGGGATGGAAGTGAGTACACTGTACTCTCATCTCACACGAGTATGACCTATCCATTTGGATCACCTATCCAAAGAATGGAACTTTAGGGCCTGATTGACGATAGCTGTCTGAACTGTGGCTTTGACTCATGAACTGCCAACTCTGAGGTGGTTGCTATCATTGAACCAGGCTTCTACAATTAATACGTGTCGATGGATAAAACTAATCAAATTACATCTAGGTGAATGAGTATGGTGTATCTGATCTGAAATAATAAGAAATTTTTTAAAAATCAAGCAGTGCAGTCTCATCCTGTACTGTAGAAGTGATGCTTTTGAGAAATGTAGGATAACTTGAGACGATGCAGCAAATCTGTGGTGTTGTCAGTACCACGAGGCGTTCTCAAAATGAGAGATTCCATAAAGAGCCTATACAAACACAATAGTGTAGCCATGATTTGTGAGACATGTTATTCTATCTTCATTTTTCTCATCTAAATTGCCTTCATCATTTTCTATATTTTCAGTGTATTATATTAATATCGTGCAAGTTTTAATATTTTGTACTGATCTCACTTTAGTTTTGGGCTGGTTTGGAAAGATCTTTATGATCTTGCCAATTTTTGAAAATGAAAATCTCAGACTACAAGGTTCATCTTAATCATATGAGATTGTCATTAAATTAATTTGTAGTCATTGTTGGTTTCATAATGTTTCAACACAAGGATACTTAATAAAGAGTAAAAACAATTTACTAAATGTTTCCAGACTAGAATAATTTTTCTGAGAATGGTGACCCTTGAGGGCAACATGTTGCAAATCCAGCTCCATTATTGCCAGACTTGTCTCAAAAGTTAAAGATTTTTTACATCCATGCAAAACTCCCCAGTTTACCTGACATTCCGATCCAGATTGGTAGAACTTGGCCAGTTTTCTATACTGAACAAGAATTGTAAGTAATTAGACTCTAGTTAGAGGTTAACACTTCAAAACCATTGGTGTATAATACTATTAATTAAAACTCAAATCCTTTTATAAACACTCCCCTTACAAGCTAAGTTATGGACCGAGGGGAAAATCTGGAAAGACAATTCAGTAGTCTTTGTCCCCAGGTACTATTGTTGAGATGATCCTTATTATTTTTTTGCTGGTCAACACATTACTTCAATGGCCTTTCTCTACTTTCTTCCTCTGGTTCCTGAGAGCCATAAAGTGCTGCTGCACTTATTTTATGAAAAAAAGGTCTCTTACATGCTATCACTTTTAACTGATAGGTATGAACTGTTGCAGAAAACATAAAACTATTTTATTCAGGTTTACAGTGAGTTTTGACTGTAGAGAAGGAGAGACTGCTCCTGAGGTGGAGGAAAACTGAACTCTCGTGCTCGCGTGTGCTGTTGCGCACGCTCTGTCGCACTCGCTCTCTCTCTCACGTGCACACTCTCTTGCGCTCTCGTTCGCACGCTCTCACTTTCACTCTCTCTGTCTCTCCTCCTCTCCCTCTCCCTCCCCGTGTTCTAGGCTTCAAGTGTTTCAGTTACCTGAGAATCAATCGCATAGTTGTTCGCAGACACAAAGGTCTCTATCATTGATAACTGATTGGTTTATGGACTAGCAATCAACTTTTTGTTGACAACAATAGTTGCATTTGTATACCCCCTCAATCCCAAATCATCTGCAATTCTGCAATTGCTACTTGTTCAAATGGCTGTTTTACCTTGATGTAAGTTACTTGCTTTTCAAAACTGTAGTCACTCTTTCAAACATTAGATTTTTAAAACAGTTCTTTCTCATTTCAGCCCCCACATTTTTTTTTTAAATAGCAAAGCACAAAAAACAAAAAGAGAAGGGTTTTTATGTGAAGAGCTTTAATCTTGCATATCATAAAATTAAGAAAATATTATTAGGAGAAACATTTCATTGAGAAATAAATATTCTGGTCACAACATGAGTTTAAAGGGAAATGATTTCTGAGGCAACAATGCCTGAATTTGATAGAGATGCAAGAAGAAGGGCACCTTTTGCTAGTGTGTGCCTGTATTAGAGATAACCAAGTAAGGGATAAATTTTGTTGATTGAAATTGTTTTCCCATTTATAGATGTGTTTTTTGGATCTTTGAATAAGTATTTTGCCTCAAAACGGAAATGGGTAACAAGGGGTTTTAAAGTCCCTTTACATCTGATTGCTGTTTCTGGGTCTGGAGGAGTATGTCATATTCACAGGACTTGTTTTCATCTCTGTAATTGAATGGATTTTGAATTAAAAACCTGATACTTAAAATAGGAAAAATTCCATTCTGCAATGCAAATGTTCTTCAGCTTTTCAAGAAGAATGTTCTTTTCTTTTAAGAAATTACTTTGTTTATTTCTGTACAATCAGAATATTTTAATCAACATCAATAAACATTTCATTCAAATTTCAAATATTCTAATGGTTTTACAGAAATTGTCTGTTGAATTGATAATTATTGAATCATAATGGTTTCTATTTCCTTCAGTGCCAATTGGTTAAACGTTTATCATTCAATTATTTAATGGAACAGATAACATTTATCATAGAACTAATAATTAGTAAAATACATTCTTTATACATTTTTAGATATCTGTTGGCTCGGTGAAAATGTATCTTTAGTTGTCAGCATATGTCATGTTGTTCAATAATCAATGTCTATAAAACCAGTGTTTCTATGATTTATTTACACTGCAATTAAAGTGACAGTTGTTTTTGATTCTAAAAATGGATATGAGGAGGTGGATGCCTGTTCACCCTTGCAAAGTTGTCGAACCTAAATGTCATGCGCTTATGTTTTTTTTTAAAAAAATCTGCACTGCAGCATGACTGAGTACTTTAGAAACATTGTGAAGATAAAACCACTTTGGGTAGAAAACATATTTTATTGCAATGGAAAACTGAAGTCTTTCACATTTTCATAATGTGTTATTTTGTCACCTTTCTGCTCCCACCCCTTGTATTTCAAAATTACTTAAACATTTTAGCTGAATTCTTAGGGTCAGGTTACTGTTCCCGAAATGCTAGTGCAAGTTAATACATTTCTTGGCTTGCTGCAAGATAAACTTCCTTGAAAGGTGGGATCTTCATTCCTGAGTGGGGCTAGACACGTGCAGGATGGAGTCAAGGCTAGTCTCTCACCAATGCAGATGGAAGACATTGCCATGGACTTTCAAGTGTTGAGAGAGATTGTGTTCTTAATGGGTTCACCTTGACTCCCTGGGACGTTGACCCAGTATGCTTATATTTCTGCATCTCTTGGTTTCCTGCATACCTCACACTCTTCACAATGTGCCTACTCCCGTAACCCATCCATCAGTTTGATTCCATTGCCAGCTCATGACAAGGTACCCATCACACTTTCCAAGGCAGTTTACCCACTATCCACCATCAGCATTGCTCTTGAGCCATGTTAAGATGAAATGAAATAAAATTCTAAATATTTACTATAGCCTTCGTTATATTAAAAGCCATACTTAGTCATGAAAGCACATTCAAAACCTAAGTCCCTCAAGCCATTTATCCCACATATAAAAGACACCTATTCATAATTCCACATCAAAGAAAAATAATCCTCCAAACATCATTTCAAGTTGTCAGTCAAACTGTGAAGATAGGCCCATCTGCTGTGATATTGAAAGGTTGTGGAAAGCAGCCAAGCATTAATAAGAGCAAAATGGGAAATCCAAGATGGCGGCAACCCAGTAGGTCTGAGTCTGCAGTGCTCTGCCTAAGACTCGGGCAAAGTGGGGCGCCCATCTTCACCTCACCTTTTAAATCATTCAAGATAGTTTTTGCCCAGCACTCTTAGTCAGTTTGCATCAAACTTTAACAGTTTGGTGTTTTTTAAAAATGACTAAGGGCAAAACCTCCTGTAGCTCGCAACAGGCAGGGACCCCTCCCCCACCCTCTCCCAAAGCAGCAGGGACGTCCACGGCTGCGTTGGAGGACTTGCCTGCAGAGGCGAGCTTGATCTCCAAACTCCAGGAGAAGATCGACATGTCCATTGAGGAGGCCTGGTCCAGGTGGGAGTCGATCTCGGTCATGCTGCAGAAGCATGACTGAAAAATTGAAAAACTCGAGCATCGTGTAGGAGCAGCGGGTCGCAGCCTTGGAGACTCCTGCTGAGTCATCCGTGGGTCAGGTCCGGACTCTGGAGCGGCAAGTCCAGACCCTCGAGGTCATCGGAAAAATATTCGGTTTCTGGGCCTTCCTGAACAGGAGGAGGAAGGCCAGCTTGTGGATTTCTTGGATCAATAGCTCCCACAATTATTGAAGTTGGAGTTTGAGTCGGTGCTGGACTGTGTGCAGGTGGAACGGGCCCACTGGATTGCTGTACACAGGCCCGGGTCGGACCAGTGCCACCGCCCGGTTCTAGTCCAACTTCAGTGTTATAAGGAAAAAACAAATACTCCTAGAGGCCTCCAGAGTCCTAGGGAAGGATCCCCTTGCCATGATGTACAAGGGCTCCAAGATAATGCTGTTTCAGGACTTCTCTCCAGTTGTGGTCTGCAAGAGCAGGGCATTCGATGAGGCGAAGAAGTATTTGAGAGATGTAAATATTCAATGCTCCATCCGATATCCGGCAACACTGCGCTTCAGCCATGGAGGATCCGTATATAACTTTGGATCACCGGAGAAAGTAAAAGAATTCCTGGATGCTCTCAAGTAGACTACGGGACTTGAACTATATGGATACCAACTTTATTTTGCCCCCCCTCACCCCCCCCCCACTTTGTTTACCCTTCTTTCTTTCTCCATCTCTCTTTTACCCATCTTTCCCCAAGGGTGGTGGGGTGGGGGTCTTGTTCTTCATCCTTTCTTTGGTCTCTTTTTTTTATAGTTCGTGCGGCTTATCTGATTTGTGGGGGAGGTTTTTTTTTCTTGAGTGGGGTTTTCTTTTTTTTCTTATTTAGTTGCCTAATACTTGCTGGGATTGTAATTTTATAACTTTATATAATTCGATTTTGTATTGTTTTATTAAACATATCCAGATGATGGTGTGGGGGGAGGGGTGTGTCACTCACTTTTAACTCCTGCTTTATAAGACTCCTGAATTTATTTACTCCATTTTGTAATGCCTGGGCCGAGGGCAGGGCCCTAGCTGGGAGAGGTTATGGCGGGGTTATTGGTTGGTAGTAAGGTGGAAAGTCTCCTTTCAAATATGTTTTATGTTATTTTTACTTAGGAGTAGTTCTTAATTGTGTTGATTTAATTGTTTTAAAGAGTTTTTTATGTGAACTTTCTATGGTCTTTATTCAATGTCTTTTGGGTGGTGGTCTTCCTCCTGGGGAGGGGTTCTTGGGCTTGCCTGGACGATCATGGCTAGTCATTCGCTTAGGTGGTGCACCTGGAATATCAAGGGGAGCCATTCGCCAATCAAAAGAAACAAGACATTATCAAGTCTTCAAAAAGAAAGGGTTGATGTTGCTCTTTTGCAGGAGACACATCTACTTGATAAGGAGCATTCGAAGCTACAACAGGGTGGGTTTTGCCAGGTGTTCTTTAAATCTTTCAGCTCAAAAAGTATGGGAGAAGCCATTCTTATTCGGAAGAATCGCCCTTTCCAAATGTTAAGCCAGATAAAAGATTATTCTGGACAGTATATATTGATCAAAGCCCTAATATACGGAGAGGAATACGGGATTTTGAATCTTTATTGTCCCCTGGCACAAAGTTTTAAATTGTAACGGAAGCATTCTCTAAGTTAATGGCTTTCAGGGTCCGCCATATATTTATAGGGGGAGATTTTAATTGCATTATTGACCCAGAGATAGATAGGGTACCTAGGAGCACTGCGGGTATATCTCTGAGATCTAGGCAACTGGCGGATCTGAACAAGGAGCTAGGAGTAGTAGATGTGTGGAGGTGTCTTCAACCCCAGGGTAGATATTTTACCTTCTGTTCTAACCCACACAAGTGCCATACCAAAATTGATATGTTTTTTGCCTCCTCGACTGTTTTGAATTCAATTCTGTCTTGTAAAATAGGTAATATAACTATTTCTGATCATGCTGTAGAATATGTGGAAGTCAAGACTCGGGACGTTGGGATAGGCCCCCAACATTGGCGTTTGGATCCTTTCTTATTGAAGGATAGCAAATTTATAAAGTATTTTTCGCAGGAATTCAAAACCCTCTGGGATATTAACTCGATGATGTGGGAGACCACTAAGGTATACGCACGAGGCTTGGTCATCCCATATTCTGCAACCCTGAAAAGACAAAAAGGAAAGCAACAGCGCCAATCAAGGCTCGCCTGAAGGCTGTTGAAATTGTGTATGTTGATAGGCCCTCCATTACTAAACTACAGAGGATCACAGCCCTTAGGGCAGCCTTGAATACCACACTTAACCAAACAGCAGAGAGAGAAATATTATTTGCGAAGCAGAGATTATTTGAATATGGTGACAAGCCTGGCCGGTATCTAGCGTACCTTGCGAGAAAGAAAAAGGCTCCCCAAGCCATTATGTCCATTAGAGAAAGTGCTGGTACACTGACTTGTGATTGTAAAAAGATCAATACAGCCTTTAGAAAGTTCTATTTTGAATTTGATAAGTCACAGGACTGTGAGGATAGAACTGGGAAGATGGAGTCTTTCTTTAAAAATCTGCCTCTTCCGGGCCTAACCTATGAGCAGGCGTCGATCTTGAATGCCCCCTTGACAACCCAGGAATTACAGGACACGGTTAGGCAGCTTCAGAGTGGCAAAACGCCTGGGCCAGACAGATTCCAACTTGAGTTTTATAAAGAATTTATAGGGGAACTTGCCACTCATAAATATAAATATAAATATGTATAATTACTCACACAGTCAGGTCTGCCTCCTGCCTTCACTGAGAGAAGCAAATGTTTCTTTCATTCTTAAGAAGGGAAAGGCCCCAGAAGATTGCTCATCATATAGACCCATATCCTTGTTAAATGTGGATTTTAAAATTCTTTCTAAAATGTTACCATTAAGACTGGAGAGGGTTTTACCATTCATTATAAAAGAGGACCAGACGGGGTTATAAAGGGTCGCAGGTCAACTAATAACATTAGAAGGGTCTTAAATATGATACAAGCCTGTCAACAGGGAACATACCAGGATTGGTTGTCTCCCTGGACGCAGAGAAGGCATTTGATCGGGTAGAATGGCCATATCCTTTTTATACGCTGGAACAGTTCTGTGTTGGAGAGGTACCTTGCTAAATGGGTTTCAGTATTATATAATGATCCCAAAGCAGCGGTGATCACCAATGGTTTAAGTTCGGATAGCTTTAGTGTTGGCAGGGGCTGTTGCCAGGAATGACCTCTCACCATTATTATTTACGCTAGTGATTGAACCACCAGCAGAAGCTTTACGAACTGACCCTAATATAACAGCTCCGAGGGTTGGATCGGGCAAGCACAAAATTACTCTCTATGCGGATGATGTCCTCCTTTTCTTAAGCGGGGCATAGATGTCAAAGGATCACTTAATTCAAGTGGTCAATCTATTTGGTATGTTCTCATGTTACAAAATCAACTTTTATGAAATCGGCGGCCATGCCATTAGGAGGCCTTGCCAGTATATCCAATTTACAGGACGGATCTTGTTTTCCCTTTTGGTCGTCACTAGAAAGTTTTCTGTACTTAGGTATTTTTATTACTCCAGTATTTGGTCAGCTATATAAAGCCAATTACGTACACTTATTAGAGAAAATAAGACAGGACCTTCAACGCTGGGGAGATCTCCCAATATCCTGGCTAGGCAGAGTGGCCTTAGTTAAGATGAATATCCTACCTCGTATTCTATATCATGCTGCAGAGACGGCTGGCTCGGCTCCTTTATTTGGAATCATAGACGGCCCCTTATCAAATTAGAAAAGCTGCAGCTCCCACAAGCAAGGGGAGGATTGGACTTTCCAGATTTCGGGAGGTACCAATTGAGCTCCTTATTATCTTATGTAGCTGATTGGGTCTCTTGTGACCCACAATCAATCTGGTTAGATATTGAGACCTCCCCAAGTAAAATGTCCCCTCATCAATCTATTATTTATGGACAAGATGAGAGTTATCAAGGACTATTGTAAAAACCCTATTATACTAAATACAATTAAAGCCTGGAGGATAATGTGACAAGATGAGGGTAACCTGCATAAAACCTCCCCGTATACCCCCATAATGGGAACATCGGGATTTCAGCCAGGGCTGACGGATGCTACGTTTAAAACTTGGGTGTCCATAGGTATCTCCTGTTTGGGAGACCTGTTCGATGGGAGATTATGATGTCCTTTGAGCAGCTGCGCCAGAAGTTTGGACTGCCTATCAAGGACCTCTTTCAGTATTTTCAAATACAAGACTTTATACAAAAGAAGACCACACTGATAATCAACCGTTACAAATCGGATAGGGAAAGGAGAGTGCTATGGCCAATGGGGCCGCCCTCACCCAGTACTCTTTATCATTCTCTATACAATAAAGTCTTGAAGGACATAGAACGATTGTATAAAATCTGGAATCAAGAATTATGGCTGGAAATTTCTTTAGAAATGTGGGAGGACATCTGGGAAAATGCCTGAAAGATCTCTGTTTGTAACAGAACTCAAGCTACTCAATTAAAGATACTTCACAGGGCTCACATGGCACCTGAACAACTCGCAAAATTCAAGACAGGAGCATCTCCAATGTGTCATAAATGTAAAATAGAAGTTGGCACTCTCACGCATTGTCTATGGACATGCCATAAGATTCGTAGGTATTGGGATAGAGAAACGAATGCCTTGACAGATTTTGGGTATAGAGGTTGGATCGGATCCAACGTCCCTACTTTTGGGCTCTCCAAATTTTCCTTACCTGGACGTATACAGAGGAAATTATTTGCTATCCTCTCCTTTTGTGTGAGGAAAAATATTTTAGTGAATTGGGTATCCGAAGGCCCCCCAGGACTTTCAAACTGGCGCAGGATAGGCATGGAATATATCCCTCTTGACTTCCTCACGAATATGGTGCACCAAAAAACA
The DNA here is from genome assembly GCF_037043375.1 of Chiloscyllium plagiosum. Classification (NCBI taxonomy): domain Eukaryota; kingdom Metazoa; phylum Chordata; class Chondrichthyes; order Orectolobiformes; family Hemiscylliidae; genus Chiloscyllium; species Chiloscyllium plagiosum. Next base: position 51,545,616 of record NW_028270145.1, read on the forward strand.
GAATTATTTTATAAAACATGGCTGCCCTTTTTACACTACGTTAACACAGACATTTCGGCCATATTGTCCAAGGCTTTTGTTTAGCTGTGGTAATGGTTCTGGCTGGTTTAGGGGCCCCCGGGAGGAGGAATCCCATATAAATACGGGTTCTATTATGACTTGAAGTAAATCTGTTTTGAGCATGTATCTAGTTATTTAATTACTTTGTTGTTTACTGTTAGTAATGTATGATATCCTATTTTATGTTTTAGTTTGTAGAATAGATTAGTAGTTAGTTGGGTTTTTTCTTTTTTTATTTAATTTTATATTGGTGTTATCATATTGTAAAATGGAATACACATATTATTTTTGTAATTTTGTAAAAAAATCTTTAAAATTTTCTTTTTCAATAAAAATACCTATATAACAAAAAGGGCAAAATTATAGCCCTAAGGGTAATGACAAATAGCTATTGTAGTTGCTGACAATTATTTTACTAACTTATCACTGAAACAGACAGGTTTATTTTGCAATTTTTCAGGCCTGGTGATTTAAATACATTTCGAACAGTTCTGTAGATCTGCTCCCTTCCAGAGCATTCATATTTACAGTAAAGAAAACTCCCACACTGACATTTAAAGCTCTTCCTACAGAGCGAGTGCAGTCTGTTTGCATTCAACTGAGTTCAGAATTTTTGTGATATCCACATAAAAGGAACTCTTTATATAGTTCCTAAAGCAGTTCATATCTATATAGTTTTTGTGTACAGAGAAGAATACAAACATTAGAGTTTGACTTTCTCGATAATTGCAACTAATCCAAAAGCATTTCTTAATTATTTTATGTATTAGGAACTATTTACATGTATCTGAGTCATCGGGAGGGACCAATGACTGAATGGATGTCTGTTATACTTTGGCAGAAAGGCCTTAGATGGTGGCCTTTCCCCACTGCACCTTGGCAGCAGTTGCCACAAGCTTTAGTGTATCCCTCAGCACATAGTCTTGGACCTTGGAATGTACCAGTCTGCAACACCCAGTTGGGGTCAACTCTTTTTCAACTGGAAGACCAGCAAGTTTCGGGCATCATTCACTGAGTTGAAGGTCTTCTCAATGCTGTCAGTGTTTGTTTCGGCATACGTGCCGGGGAACAGGTCATAGAGCACGGACTCCTGCATCATGGAGCTGCTCAGGATGAACCTCAACAAAATCCACTGCATCTGTCTCCAGCCTTCCTTTGCATAGGCACATTCCAGAAGATGTCTAACAGTCTTATCCCCCTGCACGAGGGCAATGTGCAGTGGTGCAGAGTGTCCAGCCATGCATGAAGGATCTAATAAGGTAGTGCCCTTCTCACCATAGGCAAGCAACATCTTGGTGCTTGTTGGAAAGTTCTGTCAATTGACTTTCACAGTCTGCACTGGCACCCAGCCAACAAGATCAACCCTCTTCTTTTGCCAAAGGGTCATAAGGAGGCTACATGTTGACCACTGCCTGATGGCCTTGTGGTCAAGGATATTATTCTTCGGATTTCTCCACAAGGGATAGCTGATACAGGGCAGTCCAACTATTTGGAGTGTTCCTGGACAATGAGTCTTGACCCATCCTTTGCAACATCGGTGACAGGTAGAACCTTGCTAATTAGTGACAGTTGGTGTTTGCATAATGCACGCATAATACACACAGCTTGATGCAGCCACACACACAGAATTGGCCGTCAAGATGAGGGTGTCATTGGACGCATCCCCCTTCAGGTCCCAGACTTTGACCAGCACTTTATCTATGATGTCCCTCAGATGCAGTCCATCTTTGACCTCCAAATGAAATAGAAGATGGCTCGGGTGACTGAAGCGGTGCAGGTTCAGGGAATAGGCTAGACCTGTGCCATGTACAACAACAGCAAGAATACCTCACACCTGATGACCAGGTTTTTACCCACGATGGAGAGAAAGTGTGGTGTTCCCAACTGCCCAGCTTCTGCCGCACGTTTGTGATACACTCCTCTCGTGTTTTGGTGCACGTCCCAGCCTCTTCAAACCAAATACACAACACCATCAGGTAATCTGTCCTGATGGTGAAGGGGATAAAGGATTAGTAGGCCCAGTTCATAAAGAACATAGCCTCAGTCTTGCCTCAATTTACCTTGGCTCCCGAGGCCAGATCAAACTGGTTGCAGATGCTCACGAGTCTGTGCACAGATAGTGGATCTGAGCAGAAAACGACTAAGATCATGCCCTCTCCCCAGTCCCTTGATGGTACCACTGAAATGTGTTGGAAGTGTGGTAGGTCATCCACATCGGATTCTGGGTGCCATTTTTGAATATTCCTGGACTCTCCATAGCTTAGCAAAAAATCTGAGTCTTCATGAATAACAGTTTAATGCTCAGTGCTTACAAATTGTGTTTGAATGCAATTCTGCTGCATCTGAAAATTCCAAACTCCTGATGGATGCCCAATTTTGAGTTGCTAGATTTGTTCAAAATCTATTCCATTTAGTGTGATGCTAGTTCTATTCTGATGCTCGCCCTGGAAAATGTTGACACCGATTACTATGTTCAGTGGTACACCAAATGTACCAATGCATCATTTGAAATGAAATGGTGTAATTTGAACAAGTATTAATTAAATTGTGATCACATTTGAAAACTTGAGTATGGATGATGATCATCCACAACTAATACTTGCTTGTTAAGTTTATTAAGGCAGACATATAGGTATCAAATGTAGGATCCTACAAGTTATGAAATAGAGAAAAATGAACAAATCTTAATGCAAATTTTCAAAGTTTAACCCAAGAGCTTCCCACACCTCTTCTATTTCAACTGGCTTGCTGCCATTCCTTCTGATCATTTACCACATTTCCTAGATGTTGTCCATGTCTTGCTGCGTATGGACACAGACTGCTTTTAGTGTCTGAAAATCACAAATGGTTCTGAAAATTCCTGCTGAACAGTGCCCTCAGGAATTCCTGCTATGATGATGGATCTCCACCAACTACAACCATTTTCCCTTCTGCTAGCTATAACTCTAAAAAGAGAGTGTTTCCCCCAGTTTTCATTGATTCCAATTTTGCTAGGGCTTTTAATATTCACTCAGTTAAATATTCCCTTGATGTCAAGGGCTGTCAATCTCCCCTTACTCTCGGGTTCAGCATTTTTGTTCATCATTGGGCCAAGACTATACTGAGATCAGAAATTAGGCAAAAGTGAGGACTGCAGATGCTGGAGATTAGAGTTGAGAGTGTGGTGCTGGAAAAGCACAGCAGGTCAGGCAGCATCCGAGGAGCAGGCAAAAGCCCTTCATCAGAAATAAGGCCATTGACATTTCGGGCAAAAGCCCTTCATCAGGAATGAGGCCATCAATGTTTCGAGCAAAAACCCTTCATCAGGAATGAGGCCATTGACGTTTCGGATAAGAGCTCTTCATCAGGAATGAGGCCTCATTCTTGATGAAGGGCTGTTGCCCAAAATGTCGATCTTCCTGCTTCCTAGATGCTGCCTGACCTGCTGTGCTTTTCCAGCACCATACTCTCAACTGAGATCAGGAATTGAATGTCTCTAGCAAAAACTAGACTGAATGTCAGTGATGAACAGGTTATTCCTTTGCAAGTACTGCTTGACAGCACTGTTGAGAGTCCTTGCATCACTAACCTGATGCATAAGAGTAGACTGATAGGGCAGTAATTGACCAGATTGGATTTGTCCTGCTTTTTGTAGTTATGGCTTACCGGCACTATTTTCTAGATGAAGGACTTTTGCCCGAAGCATTGATTTTCCTGCCCCTCGGATGCTGCCTGACCTGCTGTGCTTTTTCAGCACCGTACTCTCAACTATTTTCTAGGTGGCAGAATTACAGCTGTACTAAACAGCTTGTTTAGGAACATGGCAAGTTTTGGAGCACAGATGTTAAGTACTGTTACCAGAATGTTGTCAATATCTGATGCCTTCAGATGTTTCTTGATTTCAAATTAAGTGTGTTGAATTGATTGAAGATTGACATTTGTTGCTGGGGGCCTCTGGAGGAGGATGTGATGGCACTTGGCACTTGTGGCTGAAAATGGATGCAAGTATTTCAGTCTTGTCTTTTGTACTGATATGCTGGGACCCCATCACCCTTCATGATTAGATGTGGCAGGACATGAGCTTATATCTGATCCATTGCTTATGGGATCACTTAGCCCCCTCAATGCAAGTTACTTCTACTGTTTGACTTGCAAATCAACCTGTGCTGTAACTTTACTAGGTTGACACATCATTCTTTTAGGTATGCTTGTTGCTGTTCCTGGTGTGCCGTCATGCTCTCTTCATTGAACTCTGGTTGATCTCCTTGCTTCCTGGTATGAGTAGAATGGGGGATATCCTGGCTGTGAATTAAATACAATAATAGAGAAACACAGACAATGCTGGATAAACTCAGCAGACCTGTCAATACCTGTGGCAAGAGAAACTGTTAATGTTTTGAGTCCAGAATGACTTTTTCAGGATTCAAAGATGTTGGAAAATGTTTCTTTATATTTTTGACAGAAGTGAAGGTCAAACAAGGGGGTAGATTGTGTAGAGGCCCAGTTCAAAAGACAAGGGAGTTGTTAATGGTTGAAAAGAAAAGAGATGTAAATCCATGGGTATAAGTTAAAGTGTGAGATAGAGAGATAGAGTGTGTACCAGGACCCAAGTAATCAAGACAAGGCTGGGGGAGGGGTGACAGAATTTTGGAAAATGGAGAACAGACATATAACGGTTTGAAGTTATGGAATACGTTGTTGAGACCTCGAGGTTGTAAGTGGAAAATGAGATGTTGTTCTTTGAGCTTGCATTGTGTTTCGTTGGAACATTACAGCAAGTCCAGGATGGATATGTTAGCAAGAGAGCAAGGTGATTTATTGAAATGGAAGGCACTAGGAGATCAGGATCATTCCTGTGGATGGAACAAAAGTGTTCTACAGATCAATCACCCTATTTGGTTTTGCCAATGTAAGGGAATTGCATTATGGGCAGCCCAGTAGAGGTGGCGTCATTAGAACAGATGCAACAGAGACAGAGAAACTGAATGGAATCTTTGCAGGAAACAGGGTGAGAGTTGAGGATCTGGGTGGGATGCTCTCCAGAAGTTTGGTGTGGACTCAACAGGCCAAAGGCTGGCTTCCACATTGTAGGGATTCTATGATCCAGGGCGATAGGAACAAGTTTGAGAGAGTTGGTAGTCAGCCTCTATCAGTTAGAGGTCAGCATGCCAGATGACAGCCACACACCCTTGTTATCAAATCTCCCAACAAAGTTGGGGTTGGTCCTGAGGGAACAGAATGCAGTAAGTTCAGAGGGAACCAGGTTAGAGTGGGTGACGGTTTGCAAATATATTAAGGTGCCTGGTTTCACAGGCTGTTTTTGATTAAGACATCCAATGCAGATAAAAGGCCAGAGGGAGAGGTCCAGGTGGAGGTGGGGTATTGGAGATGGATGAAAGGGTCTCTGCGGCAGGGAGAGAATTGCTGCTCAAAGAAGTGGGCATGGAGATGAAGACAACAGAAGAAGAATTCAGTGTCATGTCTGAACGTCATTAAGCTGCAGGCACAATGGGATGAAGCTAAGTAATTTATTAAGCTCAGACTGTTCAGCACAAGGGGAAGGTCAGAGGATATGGTGAATAAATGGCAAGAAGTGGAATTCGATGAAGTGATGGAGTCAGTAGGAAGGGCAGGCAGCCAAGGATCCAGAGGGACATCAGTACCCTTGAATTCTTGGAGCTTGCTCTCCTTTAATACCCAAAAGGAAGAGAAAATGTTTTTTGTTAAAGCATTGAATGAAGAAGAAAGTGGTTGACAGTGTGCATGTAGTGGTACATGGCACTAACTGTGGATCTCAGGATGTGGTGGAGCAACTGCCTGAAGCGCATTATATCTTCAGTACCTGTAATCTTGGGTAGAGTTGAAACATGAAGGATGTAACTTTAATTGGAATTGTATATGGTAAGGCTGAGCTAGAGATGTGGCTGTAAAGTGAGTGTTAGCAAAATGCTTTATCAAACATTAGGGAAGAGATAGAAAGCAATGAAGGTTCCAATAAGTCCTGATGAACCTATCCCAACAGTCACTGCATCAGAGGTCAGATCAGTTTTCCTTCATGTGAATCCATGGAAAGCGATGGGACCAGATGGAGTACCAGGCTGTGCACTCAGAGCATGCGCAGGTCAACTAGCAGAGATCTTCTCGGATATCTTCAACCTCTCCCTACAGCAGGCCACTGTCCCTTCCTGTTTCTAGAGGGCCAACATCATCCCTGTGCCTAAGAAGACAGATGCCATATCACTTGCCCTTCACTCCTCCCTAGAACAACTTGACATCAAGAAGAGCTACGTAAGAATCCTACTACAGTTCAGCCTTCAAAACTATTATCCCCTCGAGACTGATTATTAAACTTAGTGATCTCAGACTAAGTCCCACTCTCTTCAACTGGATAGTCAGTTTCCTGACCCACAGGCCACAATCAATGAAGATTGTGGACAATATTTCATCCTCACTAACACTCAACACATAGAGCCCCCAAGGGGGGCCTACTCAGCCCCCTACTATACTCACTGTGTACCCATGACTGCAACGCCAAATACCAGACTAAAGCCATTTACAAGTTCGCTGATAACACTACCATAATCAGTTAAATCTCAGATGGCGATGAAACAGACTATAGACAGGAGGTGGAAGACCTCGAAAAATGGTGCACTGAGGGCAACCTAGCTCTCAATGCTGACAAAACCAAGGAACTCATTATTGACTTACGGTGGGATGTTGCTCAACCTCCCTACACATTAACAGCACAGAGGTAGAACGAGTGGAGAGTGTCAAGCTCCTGGGAGTAGTCATCCACAACAAGCTTTCTTGGACTCTTTACGTGGATGCTCTGGTTACAAAGGCCCAACAACATCTCTTCTTCCTGAGGCAGTTGAGGAAATTTGGCATGACAGTGAATAAGGTCAAGGTTAGAGTGGTGCTGGAAAAGCACAGCAGGTCCGGCAGCATCCGAGAAGCATGAAAATCAATATTTCGGGCAAAAGCCCTTCATCAGGATTGGAGACGGTTACAGAGTGGTGAACTCAGCCCAGACGATCACAAAGGCCAACCTCCCATATATAGGATCTGTCTACCAGGCCCACTGTCAAGGAAGGGCCATCAGCATTCTCAAAGATCCATCCCACTCTGACAATAGTTTTCTACAACCTCCACCATCTGGGAGAAGGTACAGAAGCCTGAACACGCGCACGATTTCGGAACAGTTTCTACCCTACTGTTGTTAGAATACTGAATGGACTCTCAAACTCGTAACATTTGCCTGTACCTGAGTTTTTGCTTTTGCTGCTGTTTATCTATTATTTACTATCTATGCTACTTAACTCTGTGATCTGCCTGTATTGCTCACAAGACATAGCTTTTTCACTGTGCCTCGCTACAGTGACAATAAATAAATTCAACTCAATTCAATTCAGCTGAACAAGCTGTAAGATTAAAATGGGAATCTTGTTGAAGAGAAAATCATCTTTAAGGTAGGATTTTTTGGAAGAGAAATGGCATTGAATTAAACACTTGAATAAAAGCAAAATAATATCGATGCCGGAAATTTGAAACTAAATACTGAGTATATTGGAAAAACTCAGCAGATCTGGCAGCATTTATGGAGAAACATTTAGCATTTGAGTCCAATATAACTTCATCAGAATAAAAGATGTTGGAAAATTGTTTTTTAATATTTCTGATAGATCTGTTCAAAATCTGGACTATTTAGCAATGTTTGTGCCATACAACACAAAAGAGGGTTATCCCAATGTGACGACAGGACAAGTTTTAGGATGCATAGGATGGGGAAGGAAACTGCAGGGGATGGGCGCAATGAAATGTGAAGCTTATTCAAGGAACAGCTACTGCGTGGCAGGGAGGAAGTGGTCAAGCGAGGGAGCCATGGTTTACCAAAGAAATTGAATCTCTTGTCCGGAGGAAGAAGAAGGCTTATGTTAGGATGAGACGTGAAGGCTTAGTTAGGGTGCTTGAGAGTTACAAGTTAGCCAGGAAAGACTAAAGAGAGAGCTGAGAGCCAGGAGAGGACTTAAGAAGTTGTTGGCAGATAGCATCAAGGAAAACCCTAAAGCTTTCTATAGATATATCAGGGTTAAAAGAATGACTATTGAAACATTACGGCCAATGAAAGAGAGTAGTGGGAAGTTGTGTTTGGAGTCTGAGGAGATAGAAGTGCTAAATGAATATTTTTAGTCAGTATTCACACTGGAAAAAGACAATGTTTAGATTACTTAGTGTGGAAACAGGCCCTTCGGCCCAACAAGTCCACACCGACCCGCCGAAGCGCAACCCACCCATACCCCTACATTTATCCCTTCCTAACACTACAGGCAATTTAGCATAGCCAATTCACCTGACCTGCACATCTTTGGACTGTGGGAGGAAACCAGAGCAGTCGGAGGAAACCCACACAGACACAGGGAGAATGTGCAAACTCCACATAGTCGCCTGAGGCCGGAATTGAACCCAGGTCTCTGGCACTGTGAGGCAGTAGCGCTAACCACTGTACCACTGTGCCACCAACTATGTTGTCAAGGAGAGTACTGAGATACAGGGTACTAGACTAGATGGAATTGAGGTTCACAAGGAGGAGGAGTTAGCAATTCTGGAAAGTGTGAAAATAGAAATGTCCTCTGGGCTGGATGGGATTTGAAGCCAGGAAGGAGATTGCAGAGCCTTTGGCTTTGATCTTTATGTCGCCTTTGTCTACAGGAATAGTGCCAGAATACTCCCCTTGTTCAAGAAGGGGAGGAGAGACAACCCTGGTAATTATAGGCCAGTGAGCCTTACTTTAATTGTGGGTAAACTGCTGGAAAAGGTCATAAGAGATCAGATTTATAATCATCTAGAGGAGTAAGTTGATTAGGGGTAGTCAACATTGTTTTGTGAAAGGTAGGTTGTGCCTCAAACCTTATTGAGTTCTTTGAGAAGGTGACCAAATAGGTGGATGAGGATAAAGTGGTTGATATGATGTATATGGATTTCAGTTAGGCGTTTGATAAGGTTCCCCATGGTTGGCTATTGCACAAAATATGGAGAGAAGGGATTGACGGTGATTTAGCGGTTTAGAGCAGAAATTGGCTAGCTGAAAGAAGACAGAGGATGGTGATTGATGGGAAATGTTCAGCCTGGAGTTCAGTTACTAGTGGTGTACTGCAAGGATCTGTCTTGGGGCCACTGCTGTTGGTCATTTTTATAAATGGCCTGGATGGGGGCGTAGAAGGATGGGTTAGTAAATTTGCAGATGACACTAAGGTCGGTGGAGTGCTGAAGGATGTTGTAGGTTACAGAGGGACATAGATAAGCTGTAGAGGTGGGCTGAGAGGTGGCAAATGAAGTTTAATATGGAAAAGTGTGAGGTGATTCACTTTGGAAGCAGTAACAGGAATAAAAAGTACTGGGCTAATGGTAAGATTCTTGGTAATGTAGATGAGCAGAGTTTTCGGTGTCCATATATGTAGATTCCTTAAAGTTGCCACCCTGGTTGATCGGGTTATTAAGAAGGCATACGGTGCATTAGCTTTTATTAGTAGAGTATTGAGTTTGGGAGTCATGAGGTCATGCTGCATCTGTACAAAACTCTGGTGTGGCTGCACTTGGAGTATTGCAAACAGTTCTAGTCACCGCATCATAGGAAGGATGTGGAAAGCTTTGGAAAGTGTTCAGAGGAAATTTAGTAGGATATTGCCTGGTATGGAGGGAAGGTCTTCTGAAGAAAGGTTGAGGGACTTGAGGCTGTTTTTGTTAGAGAAAAGAAGATTGAGAGGTGACTTAATTGAGACACAAGATAATCAGACAGTTAGATGGGGTAGACAGTGAGAGCCTTTTTCGTCGGATGGTGATGGCTAGCACGAGGGGACAACTTTAAATTGAGGGTAGATAAATATAGGACAGATGTCAGAGGTAGTTTCTTTACTCAGAGTAGTAGGGGCGTGGAACACACTGGCAGTAACAGTTGTAGACTCGTCAACTTTAAGGGCATTTAAATGGTCATTGGAAAAATATATGGATGAAACTGGAATAGTGTAGGATAGGCTTCAGATTGGTTCCACGGGTCAGCGCAACATTGAGGGTCAAAGGGCCTGTACTGTTCTATGTTCTATAACTTCTCTGCAAGGGCAGTACAGTGAGCACCCCTACTGACTTTCTGTTGGACAGATGCATATGCAATAGGTAGACCGATGATGAGTTCAAATAGATTTCACCTTTTATTGGTTCCCTCATTACCTATCACAGAGCCAGTCCAAAAACTAAGCCCCGTAGGACTTTGCCAACCTGGCCAGTCGTGGAGCCTGGACAACATTTGAATACTTGCAACACCTGGAACGATGAAGTGCTCAGCAAGTTGCTGACAGCACTCTCCATAGCCCAATTCGAAGTCCTATCCAACATTCCTGCAAAGTTTTACCCAAAAGAGCAAGATGAAATGGTGGTGTAAATGTACTGTAAATAAAAGCATTTTAAAGAAGTAGATGCAGAGAGTTCATTTCTTATAGAAGAATCTACGACCAGAGGGCATAATCTCAGAGTAAAGAATCACCAATTTAAGACAGATGAGCAATTTTTTGAGTTTGGTGAATGTGAGAGTTCTTTATTGCAGTGAGCTGATAAGGCTGGGCCATTAAGTATATTCAATGCTAAGATTCTAAACATTGATGGAAACCAGGGTTATGGGGTGCAGCAAAAAGTGGAGTTGAGGATTATCAAATCAGCGGCACTTATTGATTGGCAGAGTGGACTCGATAGTCTAGAGTGTGGTGCTGGAAAAGCACAGTAGGTAGGTCAGGCAGCATCCGAGGACCAGGAAAATTGCCATTTCGGGCATAAACCTTTCATCAGGAATGAGGCTTGTGAGAGATAAATGGGTGGTGAGTGGAGTTGGGGGGAAAGGTAGCTGAGAATGCAATAGATAGATGAAAGTGAAGGAGAAGGTGATTGGTCGAAGAGGAGGGTGGAGCAGATAGATGGGAAAGATCATGGACAGGTCAGAAGGCTGGTGCCGAGGATACTGTGGTGAGAGGGGAAATGAGGAAACAGGTGAAATCCACGTTGATCCCATGTGGTTGCAGAGTCCCAAGCCGGAATATGAGGTGTTCTTCCTCCAGGCTTTGGGTGGTAAGGGTTTGGCGCTGGAGGAGGCCCAGGACTTGCATGTCCTTGATGGAGTGGGAGGGTGAGTTGAAGTGTTCAGCCACAGGGCAGTGGTGTGGGTGTCCCAGAGATGTTCTGAAACGATCTGCAAGTCCTGCCTCCCTGATGTGGAGGAGACCTCTGCTGCAATGGATACAATAGATGACATTAACCGAGGTAGAAGTAAATTTCTGTTGAATTTCAAAGGATCTTTTGGAACCTTGGATGGAGGTGAGGGAGTGGTGTGGGTGCAGGTTTGCAATTCCTGCGGTGGCAGAGTAAGGTGCCGGAAGTGGGGTGTGGGCTGGTTGGGGACGTGGATTTGAAGAGGGAGTCGCGAAGGGAATAGTCTCTCCAGAATGCTGATAGGTGTGGTGAGGGAAATATATCACTGGTGGTGGGGTCTGTTTGTAGGTGGCAGAAGTGGCAGAGGATGCAATGTATGCAAAGGTTGGTGGGGTGAAAGATGAGGACCAGGGTGGTTCAGTCCTTGTTGCGTTGGGAGGGGTGGGGTTCAAGGGCCATGGTGCAGGAAGTGGAGGAGATGTGCTGGAGGACATCATCGACCATGTGGGATGGGAAATTGCAATCTTGGAAGAAGGAGTCCACCTGGGATTTTCTAAGGTGGAATTTGTCATCCTGGGAACAGATCCAGTGGAAGAATTGGGATGGTGTTTTTACAGGAGGTAGGGTGGGAGGAGATGTAGTCTAGGTAGCTGTGGGAGTTGGTGAGCTTATATAGATTTCCATTGTTAGTCGGTCACTGGAGATGGAGATGGAGAGGTCTACGAAGGGGAAGAAGGTGTCCGAGATGGTCCAGGTGAATTTGAGGTCGGGGTGAAAGGTATTGGTGAAGTTGATGAACTGTTCAACCTCCTCATGGGACTCTGTAGGCTGAATGGTCTACATCTGCTCCTACATCTTCTCGTTCTCCCAAACCTTCCATTCTCCATCAAAAAACCCTTTGTGCTGCTGGGACTACAATGCTTTTGGGACCTGTACCCCACTTCCTTCCACCATCTCGATCTACACCTCACTCTCATCCCATCTGAGGACATGCCTCCTTTTTTTCAGGAATACTCCACTCCTCCCTCTCCCAGGCTCCGGTCAACAAGTTCCTTCTCTGATGACTGTAGTTGAAAGCTGCTTTAACATAAAATAAATGTTTTCAATTGAGGTGGTTGGAGTGGTATGAAATTTAATTTCAGGGTCTTAATTTGTATAATTCACTCTGCACATTTTGACTGAATATTTTGAAATGCACATTGAATGATTTGAAATGCAAATCATCACCATTCAATGCATGGTTGAGTACCAAAATATGACAACATTTTCCAGTAGGAATGCACCCAGCCACAAAGGATTGTCCAGGAGATTTTCATCCCTTGCCAAAATAGAAAATAATACAGCCTTCACTTAATATAATTTAAATTAAAACTTAAACTTGCTGCAGTGTTCATGCTGTTTCTAAAAGCCATCGACCATTCCAAATAGCTAAATGGCAAAGGTGAGTTTCCAGTCAACTGAAACCTGCATCTTTCTTCTCTGCTGTGTTTATGTTGGTCTGCGTTAGGTTTAGCCCTAATATCCAGTAAAGTGGAAAATATGTGGAATATATACAATGCTGTTGTTCAGGCCATTAAAATCAAAGTTTCAGACTGTTAATAAATTCCTAGATTATAAAGATGTTTTTCTTTGCAGTTCAAATGCTTTCTTTGAAGATGTGCTTGCCTTTGCATCTGACATGAAAGCAACTGAGGTGACCTATCCTATGATATTGATGGTAATCTTAGACTCCACTTGTCAAGTAATCAAAGAACACAAAGCATCTGTGTTCAGCAGTTAACACAATTGCTGAACTACTTCAAAAATTACACCTCCAGCTGTTACAAGCTATATACATGTTTAACCATCTGTTGCCATGAAAAGAAATTCTTTCATTAGTTGTTCCATTGTTTGTTTTGTCTTTCATTTTGAATGTACTGAAGAATGTCTTGTCATTTAAATGTCATAATGCAAAGCTGAACATCTCAATTTATGCCTTGCCTGCATCCGTCTTCATTTCAATTGCATTTAGTTATCACGATGTTTAGTGCTTTCATGATACACTTCTTTCACAGTTTAAAATAATGTTATTGTACTATCTCAACCACTAGCTACATTTAGCTAATTGAAAATTCAGATGTGGATAATTGCATTCCTTTTTAGTAGATAAAAACATTTCTTATGGCTTATAAATAAGCAATGTAATATTCTTGTGCATTTCGAGAAAATGGTATGGCCAAAGGCATTGTGGTTTACTCTAATTCTGTGAATGCTATCTTGGTTGCTGAAAGCTTGTAAACTTATAAATATACAGGTGAATTACATTTACCTGTATTGTGTACAATTGTGTAAGACAGGTTAGAGGCTTCTTGTAGTGCAGTGGTATTGCCCCTACCAGAAGCCCCAGGTTCAATTCCCACCTGCTCCAGAAATCTATCATAATATCTCTGAACATGCTGACTAGAAAAATATTTGCAATTATACAAGGCAAGTTAGGGACTCTTGTGGGGTAGTGGTAGGGCCCCTATTTCTAAGCCACATGCTCCAGCAGTATGTAATAACGTCTTTGACAAGGTGGTTAGAAAATACCTATAAGACATGTTCCACTAAAATGGTGCAACCGTACCCTTGTTTGTGGCTGGTTAGCAACTTCAGTTGCACATAGTGTCTATATCTTTTAAACAGATTGAATTTGAAATTGCATAAAGCAATATTTCTGAAATGCACATGGTATGTTGATGTCCAATTATATACTTTATTCAAAATGTTAAAACTGTTCCTAAAGTAGAATGTAATATTCTTTACTTGCAGTTTAACTTTTCTGTTCTTATTAGAATATTTAAGATCAGAATCAAAATGGGATAAAAATTATAAATTCAATCTATTCCTTTTTAGATTTATAATCCAGAAGCATGTTAATGTCCTCCTCCTGCATTTTGGATCTGTCTTTAAAACAAACTATAAGTAGCTTCTTTAACTTGCTTGATACAACATTAAATAATAAATAAAGACATTCTCTCTGAGGTAATTATTATTCCAGTTTTTGGCTTATCATCAAGAGGAAGTTAACAATCCAAAATTATCAGCCCAGAGACTCGGTCATTTGTAGCATAGAAGGAAGCCTTTTGACCCATCATATTTGTGCTAGTCAATAAAGATCTGACTTTTCTAATCCCATTTCCTGCTGTTCACCCAAAGCCCTGGAGACTACGGCAATGCAAATTAATATAAATGTGAGAGTTTGTGACTCAAACATAGTTTTAGGTCAAAGTTAAAAATCACACAACACCAGGTTATAGTTCAACAGGTTTATTTGGGGGCATTGGCTTTCAAAGCACTACTTCTTCACCAATTGATGAAGCAGCACTTCAAAAGTTCGTCTAAACCTGGACTATAACCTGGTGTTGTGTGATTTTTAACTTTGTCCACTCCAGTTCAACAACGGTTCCTTTACATCATAATTTAGGCAGTTAGCTCCAGATTAACACCACCCTTTAGAAGAAATAAATTCTCCTCAACACTCTTTTTAGCTACTACCTGTTACCTTAAATCTATGCCCCCAGTAATTAAATTTAAAAAGTGTTCTCCTATGCACTCTATCTAGCCCCTTATAATCTTATACACATCTATCAGGTCCCCAGCCAATTTACACTGCTCCAAGGAAGACCATCTCAGCCTATCCAACCTTTCTTCATAGCTCAGACATTCAAGCCACACAGCATCCTGGCATACCTCCTCTGCATCTACTGCATTGCAATTATGTTCTTCCTATAATGTGGTGACCGGAACTGCATGCAGTCTTATGCAGCATTTTATACAGTTCGAGGATAAAATCTCTGCTCTCGCGTATATGCCTCACTAAATATCCTGTACATCATCTTAAGCACCTTATCACTACCCTGCTACTTTTAGGGGTTTGTAGATGTGTGTACTAGGATCCCTCTGATCTTTAGTACTTTCTAGGTCCAACCAGATATTTTGTCTTGACACATGGTGAGTTATTATAAAAGATAGCAGTAGCTTCAGGCAGCATTATGTTTTATGACAATGTAGTTCTACTATATAAGAATAAAGTGTTTTGTTTAGGTGATCAAAACATTAGATGTATATGACTTTTGCTGTCACTATTTTATAAAACACTCATAAATTATTTAGAAAGCACCTAATCTGTCCTTTGGGCATTAACAAGCAGGTGATCAACGTGCATTGGCAAATCCTTCAGCTGAACCAAAGATTTTATGATGTTGTGCAATACTAAGAAAAAGTAACTTAATTGAGTTTCCCAAACAGTGACATGGCCAAGACTAGATACTTTGAAACAGGCTTTTTCAACAGATGGCCACAATGTGGTTTAAAGGTCATGTCTGGCTATCCTCTGGGATTCCAAGTATGGGAAATACAAACGGAAGATGGCCCTGCTCCTCTAATTGGAAGCTGTTTCTCTCCCACACTTACCTCTGATAAGCTCACTGATGAACCTACCAGTGGCAAATGGAAAGAAAAACCTCTTGAGCAGCCAATTTTGTGAGCATGAGTAACTTCACTTAGTTTGAGGCCTAAACTTCTTCACCCAGAGAGTGGTGGCTGTGCCCCAGAGGGTGGTGGAGGCCCAGTCTCTGGATTCATTTAAAAAAGAGTTGGATAGAGCTCTCAAAGATAGTGGAATCAAGGGTTATGGAGATAAGGCAGGAACAGGATACTGATTAGGAATGATCAGCCATGATCATATTGAATGGCGGTGCGGGCTTGAAGGGCTGAATGGCCTACTCCTGCACCTATTGTCTATTGCCTATTGTCTAAATGTGAAAAATGGTGATGGTGAGTCAGTTGGATGTGGGAGAGATTGCAATGGATGGGATAACTGTCCAGTGGGTTCAGGGGAAAGGATCTCTGACTCAGAGAAAGATGAGCTCCCCATTTCCATGCTGAAATGCTCCCCCTGGCGGCAACAGTCAGATGATGGAGTGGGCTATTAAACCATGGGTCCATGAGAAAATGAAGAAAAGAGAGAGTGACTGATGGAAGGAAAGTGTGAATGAGGGAGAATGTGTGGAGTTTTTTTGCTCACTCACTTAATCTGTCTCTACCCTGAGCAGACAATATATATTGTAAGTAATTGCGACCTCAGCACCAATACCTGTGGCACTCTACTAGTTAATTCTGAAAATGCACCCCCCCCCCCCACCTTTCTATCCCAACGCTATCTTGTGTTAGTTAGCCATGCCTCTAACCATGATACTGTATCACCTCCAATACCTTGGGCTGTTATTTAATTAAGTAAGCCTAAGGTGTGTTTCTGTATCAAACACCTTTTAAAAATCCAACTAGATTATATCCACTGCTTCCCATTTATCTACCCTCTTGTTATCTCCTCAAAGAATTCTAATAAATTTGTCAGGTATGATTTCACCTTTGTAAAGCCGTGCTGATTCTGCTTGATCATGTTTTGTATTTCTAATATTTTGTCCTTTATAAGAGGATCTAACATTTTCCCAGTAGTAAGCTAACTGGCCTGTAGTTAACTGATTTTTGACTCCTTTCCTTTTTAAATAAAGGTGTTACATTGGCAGTCTTTCAATCATCTGAACCTTTTCCAGAATCTAAGAATTCTTGGATGATTACTACCTGTGCTTTAATTATTTCTGCACCTACTTCATTTAATATCCGAGTATGCATTCCATCATATCCAGTGGACGTGGCCCCATTAATTTCTCTGGCCCTTTTTCTATCGTGATAGTCATTGTATTTATTTCCTCTTGTCATGTTGTTCTTTGGTTACTTAGTAATTTTGGAATACTGAAGTATCTTCTACATGAAGACTGATGCAAAATATTTATTCAACTCCTGCCATTGACTAGATCCCCATTATTATTTCTCCAGCCTCATTCTGTAAGGGGCCTATGTTCACCTTTGATATTATTCGCAAGTTTACCCTCAAATTATATTTTCTCACTTGTTTTGCTACTGGCCATCTTCTAGTTTTTAAAGCTTTCCTGATCCTCTGGCTTACCACTAATCTTTGCCACATTTTATGTTTTTTGTTTTAATGTGATGCTTTCCTTAACTTCCCTGGTTAACTATGGTTAGCATTTGCCTTTCCTAAAATCCTCATTCTTCACTTGAATATATCTTTGTTGTAAATCATAAACTATTTTCTTGAAACATCTGCCATTCTTCCTCAGCCATCTTTTTTGCTAAATTTCTTTCTGATCCACTCCAGGCAGCTTATCCCCCAATCTTATGTCATTACCCTTATTTAAGTTTAGCATAGTTATTTCTGACCTAAGTTCCTCCCTCTCAAACTGCTAAATTCTATCGTGTTTTGGTCAGTGTTTCTTAGGAGATCTTTTACTCTGACATTTATTAAATCTGTCTCATTATACATCTGTAGATCGAAAGTAGCCTGATCCCTGTTTGGCTCCATTACGTATTGTTGTCGGAGACTGTGTTTAAAACAGACTCTGAATTCTTCCTCGTAGGTAGAATTCTTTTGAAAATCTGAGAATGTGAAGATTAAAGACACCTGTGATTAATGTACAGCTTTTGTTACATGCTTTCATTTTTTCTTGATTTATTCTCCATCCCACCATATAGCTACTATTAGGGGACCTAAGGACTACTCCTACTGGTCTTCTGTTTCCCTTTTTGTTTCTTACTTCACCCACTTGGATTCTATGTGTTGCGACCCAAGAACATTTATAATATTTATTCCATCCTAATAATGCTGTCAAACTACCCTTTCCATCCCACATGGCCTTTTGCAAATTCACATACTGCTGTACACCTGGATAAACTACTTCCACTGGTTGGGGATTCTAGAACTAGATGGCATAGTCTGAAAATTAGGGCCAGACTGTTCAGGGGAGATGTTAGGGAGCATTTCTACACACAAAGGGTGGTAGATGTTTGAAACTCTCTCAAACAGCAGAGGATGCAGGATCAGTTGTTAATTTTAAATCTGAGAACTTTTTGTTAAGCAAATGTATTAAGGGATATGGGCCAAAGATAGGTATACGAAAATAGACAGATAGGTTGGACCACAGACAGTTAGACCACGATCAACCATGATCTCATTTGAATGGTGGAACAGACTCAAGGGGCTAAACAATGACCTCCTTTTCCTATGTTCCTATATTTAGTTCCCAGCTTTGATTTTGTTGTAGCCACGCCTGCGTAATGGGATAACATTGTACGCATTTGCCTGTAATTGCACCATTGATTCATTTATTTTGTTCTAAATACAATGCATATTTAAGTATAGAGCCATTAATTTTGCTGTTTTGTTATTTTTTTCTCTTCTTTATTTTATTTATTTATTGGTATTTTTCTATGTTTGTATGATCTGTGCTATCCTGTTCCATTCTGGATATAATTATCCAAATAGCTGCCGTGTCAACCTGCCATGTCCTCTTCTAAGGCAAAAGTGAGGACTGCAGATGCTGGAAATCAGAGTCTAGATTAGAGTGATGCTGGAAAAGCACAGCAGATCAGGCAGCATCCGAGGAGCAGGAAAATCGATGTTTCGGGCAAAAGCTCTTCTCTAAGCCTACATTTCGCCTCTCCCAAACCTTCCCACCTACCCCAGCCCTCACTCTCCCACTCCCCCTCTCTAATTAGTTGAAAGCCCTCTCTACAGTCATAGTTATTCAATTTGCCAGGATACAGGTGCCTGTGTGGTTCATATGAAGCCTATCACAGTAGCTCTCTTCTACCCCCAGTGTCAGTGTAGCACAAACTGAAATCAGTTCCACCTACGCCAATCTTTGAGCCACACATTTAACTTTTTGACTTTAATCCTGTGCCTGTGGCTCATATGTTATCCAGAGATTATAGCTTTGGAAATTCTGCTTTCTAAGTTAGCTCTTCTCAGTTTAAAATCTAGTCCTACCCATATGGATTAGTATTACTGGCCCTTCCTCTCCCTATCCAAGTTCTATTTTAGCCCTGAGGTGATATCCAAAAACCTGGCATTGGCTAGGCAACATACCCTCTCGCTCATGCCTGAAGAGGACAAGCAGTATCTATATCTAAACTGTTCCCTCTCACAGCTTTGTTCCTAATTCCTGTCACTTCTTGAATAGTTCTGTAATCTGTTTGCTTGTATTCCCCGCAGTCTCTACACTCATCTGCATAGCTTGCATGAACCTTGTAACTGTTGGACAGTTATTGTGAGGCAGGGGCCAAAGCTCCTGGGTCTGAGGGATGATGGAACCTGAGGGGTGTGGCCACTTTTTTGGATTAGTGTCCAGGTAATTTTCCTCTTCCCTGATGTGGCTCAAAGTCTACAGCTCCATCTCTAGCTCCTCAACTTGGATCCCAAGTTCCTTGACCTACAAACATTTACTACAGATATTTGTTTGGGATCATATTGGTATCCAGCAGCTTCCGTATGTTACAGCAGAAACACATGATCCAATCTGTCGTCACTATCGTATTTGATTTGCCTTATAACATTGTTGTTTGAGATTCCCTGCTTTTTACATTTCACTAATATTATATTGTTTTCATAAATAAATAAAGGAAATATAAAATATTTATCCTGTGCATGGAATTTTCAAAATGCAGTGAACAAGATTTCCTTCGCTACATACTGCAAACACTGTTTTGCTTGCAATACTGTTTGAAGCTAATGCAACATATAGGTACTTTGTGCACCAAACTCAGAAATGCAACTGATTTCTGAGCTTTCTAGCTTCAGGCAGCAATTTTATGTGAATGTAATTGTTGACTTTAGGACTGGATAACATTCCAGACATCCTGCTACTTCTGAAATGATTCCACAGTTAAGTCCAACTAATGTATTAAACAGTTTGATATGTTCATGGAGTTCACAATTTACAAGGCAAAATCTGTAGCAGGAACTGAATATATTTATATAAATCTTAAAATTCTCTTGTATTCTCAGTATTTTTTTGAATTTCTTCACAGCCGTACGTTAGTGTTATCAAAGGCTTGAAGAAGATAAAGAAAAATGTATTGCAGCAGTAGTTTGCGAAGGGTTGCCAGTGGTCTGGTGATCAGCTTCCATTTTCCTTAAAATTCCCTTCCCATCTGTGTACTCAAGTTTTATATTGCTGTTATGGTACAATGCACAATGAATGCTTTGATAGCTTGAAGTTTTGGACACACAGAAATTGTGCTTTATTCACTTTGTTCTAATTTCTGCTCTCAATTGATACAGGTTTGGAACTCAGACCAGAAATTTTCGTCTTTACTATGATGGGAAACACTTTGTTGGAGAAAAACGTTTTGAATCGATCCATGACCTGGTAACAGACGGATTAATTACATTATACATTGAGACTAAGGCTGCAGAATACATTGCCAAGATGACGATTAATCCAATCTATGAGCACATAGGCTATACAACTTTAAACCGAGAGCCTACCAACACAAAATGTCTTCCAGCTGTGAGGGACATACAAGCAGAGCCCCAATGTGCTGAAGACAGTGCCACTCCAGAGGAGAGGGTAAGGATTCAAAAATATTTCTTCTCCATCTCCCACTCCTTTTTTTAATACTGTGGGTTGTTTTCCATGATAATGGAAGACTTGTTGAGAGCTATTTTATTTGGGTATGTAGACAGCAAAGTTTAATGTAGTAGTGATAATGTAGTAGACAAGCTAAAGGTATAACAGCCTATATATTCCAATTTTAGAGCACTTTGTGGTAATATATAATATTTTAGTTCATTACATTGAACCTACATTCCTGTAATAGGGAATCATCAAAGATGATAGAGGTAAGCTAGTTGGAGCTTGCTGTGGCCAAGGAAAATGGCATGATCTGCAAAGTGCACATATTATAGTTTAGGTGGGAGTATTATTTAAAATCAATTATTTAAACCAGAAGAGCAAAATGAAATTATTTTGGAAACATAATCCAAACCTTAAAAGCTTGTTATACTCTTAAATGCACAAATTGATATTTTATTTTAAATTGGAATTTTGATTGTTGTTTTGGACCTTTTTCTCCAATTAAGCACTGGAATTTGTATCTTTTACTGATGACAAGTCTTCTTTTGATTAGTGCATGTTGCTCTACATCTCCTTATTATACTCACAAGCAGAGTAGACATCAAGCTGGAAATGATCATAGATAACCATCCAATTTGTAGTAGTAATTTAACAACAAGCAAGTAAAGAGTATTATACACATTTCAATATTCCTACTTATTTTTGTTATTGCTTATGTTGCTAGATAATGTGGTTACTTATTGCCTTACACCAATATTCATATTGATACCAACGGGGAAGTGATGTGGGATATGCAACTGTCATTTTAAAATGACAGACTCTTCCAAAATAAATTTAGTTCTGTTTCACAGTTTCGCCTCAGTAGAATATGGACTGGTCTCTCATTTTCAGACATTACTGTTTTAGTCAACATTATCCTCCAGGGACATGCAGAGGTTCTATCATTAGCCAGCATCATTGTGTAATGATTTCCAGACAGCTGGGCAAAGAAACTACATGCATTTCTTCTGCTCATTCTAAGTATAAAGTTCTTAGTAACCAGAAGAAATCAAAAAGGTTTGAAAAGTCTTGAATTACTTCAATCAACAAAGCAACGACCTGTCAGAAGTGAATTAAATATCACCAGGGCCTTCAATTTCCTTACCTTGGAAGAAGAATTACTTTATTCTGCTTCATTAAATGGAATTTCAGCAATGCCAGTTTTCTAAATGAAAGGCTCTTAATCCAGATGTAAGGTGAGGGTCTAGTAATCTTTGCCAAGTCTGTAAAAATACTGAAATGGTGCTCATCATTACTTCAAAGCATAACTGCTGTGGCTGACATTTTGCTTGTTGACATCTAGAAATCAAATATATTTTTACATATTGTGTACCAATATGTTAGGGATCTTTTAATATTATTTTAACAAATAGAGCTCATTTTAACAAATAGAGCTACTCCATTAGATTTCATTATTTTAACACAACAAATTTATTCTACACAAGTCATGATCATATTGAATGGCGGTGCAGGCTCGAAGGGCAGAATGGCCTACTCCTGCACATATTGTCTATTGTTTAGACAAAATGAGCACTATACCATATATATATATATATATATATATGAACTATATTGTTTAGTTATGTACTCACATTTTACTTCCTATTCCTACATTTAAAAAGAAGTGTAGGTGTACAATCCTGTGGACTAAGTGTTGTAAAATGGCATTGGAATAGTTAGGTGGTTTCGACTGGCACAACCTTGATGAACCAAAAGAGAGTCTAACATCACCCCTTGACATTCATAGAGTCATAGGACTTTGCAGTGCAGAAGGAGGCCATTCAGCCTGTCATGCCTATACTGGCTCCTGAAAGAGCTATCCAGCTAGTCCCAACCCCATTCTTCTAAATTCATCACTTTCAAAACTATATCGAGCTCTTTTTTGAAACCTCCTATGATATCTGCCCCCTCCACTCTCCCAGGCATTGCATTCCAAATCGTAAGTCTCTCATTACACTCCTAACTCTTTTGCCAACAACCTTGAAGTTGTGACATCTAGTTACTGAGATGTCAACTGGTAAAAATAGATTATCCTTGTTTACCCCAGGTTAAACTTTTTCATACTTTTGAACATCTCAATAAGGTTATCTCTTAATCGTTTCTGCTTCAATGCAAATAAGCCTAATTTATCCAACTTTTCCTTGTATCTATTCAATAGCGTTGCCACTGAATCCACAATCAATATCCTAGGGTTGACCATTGACCAGAAATTGAACTGGGCTAGCCATATAAATACAGTGGCTATAAGAGGAGGTCAGACACTATGACTCTCGCAGTGAGTAATTAACTTGCTGATTTCTCAAAGTCTCTCCACCATGTACACGGCACAAATCAGGAATGTGATGGAGTACTGGAGTACTTCCCGTTTGCCTGGACATATGCAGCTTACCACAGCACTGAAGAAGCTTAACATCACAGTCATAGAGTTATAAAGGTCTGCAGTACAACAAAAAGGCTCTATGCCTGACCTATAGGAACTTCATTTTTGGCCTTATTATCTTTCTATATTTTTTACTGCAGTGACATTGACTTGCACAGTCAGCCATTTTAGAACAACTTTTATTTATAATGACAACTTTCCAATAGAGGGCAGTACAACAAAATGCTTGTCTGTTACAATGTATGGCATATACATTTTGAAATTGGAGTATATAGTCTGAATTTTATCATTTACAAGAGTTGGGAAGCAAACTATCTTGATCTTAGTAGCATGACACGAAGGCTAATCCCTGATAGACTCCTCCATAGATGTGATGGAAATCAGCTGTCTGACAAAGCATTGACCAGAATAATGAATAGCTGTAGTTGTATCACACTCCTCCCAGGAAAGTAGAAGGCATTATAGGCGTACCTTGCATCCTTTTTCATTTAGCAATTGTTATATTCCCAAATTTGAGAGAAAAGAATGGAATCATATTTAAGTAGTAAACTGACTTAGCTTCTTCAGTCACACCTGCTGTCACATGAACCTGCATTTCTTACCCCTATCTAACTTTTAACCCCTCTTTGCTTCACTCATCATCTTCTCACTACTTGCATTTCAGCCAGTAACTGTCCTCTCCTTACTCATTTCCATCTGAGTGTTTATATAGGCCATTCAAGAAATTCTTCCTGCAAATGACCTAAGATTATAAGAAATAGGAACAAAAGTAGGCCAATTGGCCCCTCAAGCCTGCTTCGCCATTCAATAGTATCATGGCTGACCTGATATTCCTCATTTTGACTTTGCTGCATTTTCCCATAATCCTGATTCCCTGACTGATCAAGAATTTATCTATTTCAGCTTCACTGCTCTTTTTGTGACAATGAGTTCCAGAGACACTAAACCCCCAGAAGAAATTCCTCCTTATCTAGCCTCAAATTGGCTTTCTTTTATTCTGAGACTATGCCCTCTGGTTATGGACTCTCCCATAAGAGGAAACATCCTCTCATTTACCTTGTCAAGCCCCTTAAGAATTGGATATGTTCAATGAGATCACCACTCATTCTTCTAAACTCCAGTGAATAGATTCCCAACCAGTTTAACATTTGCTTATAGACAATCCCCTCCATACTAGGGATCATCCTATTGAACCTTCTATGAACTGCCTCCAATAAAATAATATATTTTCTTAAATAAGGGGACCAAAACTGCTCAAGTATTCCAGATATGGTCTCACCAGCACCTTTATATATAGTTGCAGTAAGACATCCCTACTCTTATATTCCAACTCCCTTGAAATAAGAGCCAGCATTCCATTAGTCTTTCTGATTAACCTGTATGCTGGCTTTCTGTGTTTCATGAGCAAGTACTCCCAAATCCCTTTGTGTTGCAGCTTTCTACAGTTTTGCTCCATTTAAATAAAACTGTTCTTTTGTTCTCCTTTCCAAAATGAACAATTTCACATTTTCCCATGTTATACTCCATTTGCTGACTTTTTGCCCAATTACTTAATATATCAATATCTCTCCAAATTGTTTGTATCCTCTTCAATCTGCCCTTCCACCTATTTTAGTGTTGTCTGCAAATTTGACAACTGTACATTTGCTTCCTTCCTCCAAGTCATTAATGTATATTGTAAATAATTGCAGTCCCAGCACTGATCCCTGTGACAAATTGAGTCTCCATAAAAATTTAAACTGCAATCGCTGGTCCAAAGTCTAGAGTGCCAACTGATAAGCCATGGAAGTGCCTGAAATCTATAGAAGTTAAAATTGATAATTGCCAAATGGTTTGCCTCAAATGGTTTCGTATGTCAGTAAAGATACAATGTGTTTTGAATTGTTAAGAAGAATGATAACTGTGAATGTCCTTTCAGTTAGTAGCCAGTCAGTTTATAAGGAACTGTTTGCAAAGCAATTAATGCTTGCTAGAACATTGATTTGGAATTTTCAAAATTTTAATTAAAATTGACTGGTATTAGGAACAGATTCTACATTTTAAATAAACTACACTTAAACAACTTGTGTTTCTTGAGGTTAAGGTACCTGAAAGAGTAACTTGCTACCATTCAGTTTTTTTCCCCAGTAAATGTAAGAAATCACTTTGAGGTTGCAGCCAAAAAAAACCATTAAAATATATGTCAATTATGATAGTGTAGATTTTAGACACTGACAGCATCATGATCTATTTTCATTTTTTTGCAATCAACCATTTATCTCAAGGGTCTGTTAAATAATGCAACAAAGAGAATAAGGAATATATCCTTTGACAATATTGGCAACAAAGACGCTTTGTTTTCATACGTGTACGTGTGATTTTTGTCGACAACCTAGAAATTTGCACGAGGAAGATAGCAAAAAAATTCCTGTATGTTTGGAGGGCAGTTTGTGTTATTTGACTGTCTGTGATGTTCAGTATTTGTAAAGAATTATGGGAAGTTTATCAACACGTCATTGATGTTTGAGTAATACACAAGAAAGGAAGTAAAGCATCAACAGTACAACAGTAAATATAATTAAAGCATTTAAGCTTGTGTATAAAACTAGTAAGGACAAAGTAGACTTGGATCAGACCTGTATATTGATATTAAATGGAAAGTTACATTGATATTTAACTTACTGATTGGAATTTTATTTGCTCTGTGCAGAATACATAGCTTTGTGAAAAGTATTGTGAAAGTGGCATACCTTTTTTATGTATTTCATTTTCTTCCACTTATTTCTGCCAATTAATGCCTGTCTCCTCTTCAGAAAGCATTGACTCTAAAACATTGAATGAGATAAATATATGATCTAACCTTTCTCCACCACACTTAGACCATACAGTCCATCCTGTAACCAGTGTGTAGAAGAATTCTTCTTGTGATCATCAGCTCTTTTGTCAGACAGTTCAAATCGGGATATTCAGGTTCTCAAAACTGTTTCCAAGAGTAACAGTTTCTGGTTACAGTGGTAACCTGTACTTCTGTATGTATATTGTATTTTGAAGTTTTGGCGAGCAATGATAGAAGCTCAAAGTTTCGATCACAAAGCTGACCAGGGATCTCTCCCACTCTTACTACTTGTCCATTGACAAGGAAAGATTTATAAGCTAATAACCCATCCATTGATCACTTTATTAACTCATGCTTTAGCCATCAAGTTCTGGATTAGGCAAAACTACCAGGATCATATAGAACATGGATGGAGCACTGGTTAATGGACAGGCAGCAAATGTCATTTTATCAGGCTGTTATTAGTTGGATACCACAAGAATCAGTGCAGGGATCTCAATTATATATAAAATTTAGATAGAGATACAGAGTAATGTATAAATTAGTTGGCAATACCTTAAACTACTTGGGATTATAAGCTGCGAAGAGAACATAGAGGCTGGAAAGACAAACCGACAAGTTAAGAGAGTGATCAGCAAAATGACAGATGGAAAATGATGTGTACAAATATGAGTGTTCACCCTGATAGTAAGAATAGAAAAGTATAATATTTTTCAAAGGCATGGAGCTTGTAAATGTTGATGTTCAGAAGATCTTGCTGCTTCATATAGTGAACACACAAAGTTAGCATGCAGGTGCACCAAACAATAAGGAAGGTAAGTGGTATGTTGTCCTTTACTGTAATGGGATTGGTTGTACAAGGCTTTTGCTAAACCACATCTGGAGTACTGAGTGCTCTATTCTGGTCTCTATTAAAGGGAGAATTTACAGTACTTGCATTGGAGGTTATAGCAGAAGTTTACTAGATTGGTGCTGGAGTGAGATGGTTGTCCTATAAAAGATGAGTGAATTGAGCGCACATGTCTGGAGTTGGGAAGAATCAGAGAAGTGAAAGATTCTGAATGGGCTAACACGTGGATTCTGAGGGATTATAGTCCCTGTTTGGAAAGTCTGGGAGATCTGTGGTATAGATATCCATTGGGATATAGTTTCAGGATAAAAGGCCTACCGTTTAGAATGATATGAGGAGACATTTTTCATTCAGAGTTGTGAATGTTTGGAATTTTCAAACTCAAAGATTATGGATGCTCCATTGTGGAATATATTTTAAGCTATAAATAGATTTCCGTGTCGCAGATAATGAAGGGTTATGGGGAGACTGGGCAAAGTTAAGACTTAAGACCTTGTGATGTAAAAACAGAATGAGCCATTCAGCCCTATCAGCTTTCTTAGAACAGCCACCTATGGGGAACTTTATTAAAACTGTTCTGAGAAACAAAGGATACTATGTTTATCATTCTTTTTCTTTTATCAATTTTGTTTGTAACATTCACAATTTCAAGTATAATTAATATCTATGTGTCTATATATCACTAAAATGAAACAAAACTGTGGTTGCTGGAGATCTGAAACAAAAACAAAGGTTACTGGCAAACCTCAGCAGGTCTGGCAGCAAGCAGAGTTAACGTTTTGAGACCAGTGACTTGATTAAGAGTTTCGCCAGCAAATTCTGTTTTTATCTATTTACCATATTTACCAGTAAATTGTAACGTTTTCCCAGTGTAAGGCTAACAGGCTTGTAGTGCCCCATTTTCTCTCGCTGTTCTTAAATAGTGGAGTGATATTTACTAACTTCCAATTCACAGGAACAATTTCAGAATCTCTAGAATTTTAGAAGATATTCACTAATGCATCGACTATATCCACAGCTGCCAAGTTCAACACTCTAGGATGTAGAATATTAGATTCTGGAATTGATCAAGTTTTGCCCCATTAATTTCTCTAATATAATCATCTTACTAACATAAATTTCCTTCAACTGCTTATTCTCCCACTTGGATCTCTAAGTCTGCAAGATTACTTGTATCTTCCTCAGTGAAAACAGGCACAATGTAATCATTTAGCTTTGCTCATTTCTTTATTCCCATTGTAAATTCTCCTGACTCTGCCTGTCATAAACCCACATTTTCTACATACCTATGGAAGTTCTTACAGTCCATTTTGGTTTTTTGCTAGATTGCATTCTGATTCTAGTCTCCCTTATCAGTTTGTTGTTTCTCCTTGCTATCCTCTAAAGATCTCCCAATCCTCAGATTTACTGCTATTTCTGGCAACTCTGTCAGCCTATTCTTTTGATCTTATAAAATCAAAACTTTGTTTGGTAGCCATAGTTGACTGACCTATTCAAAGCTAGTTATCAAGAATCTAATTTATATAAAATTGTAAAATAATGTGTTAAAAGTAGCCAGCTTTTTTTGATGACCCCAACCTTCAGCGATGATTTTTTGTAGAAACTTTTCTTTGCAGTGACTGATGTTCACAATGTTAGGTGTGCTGAATTCTGAAAGCAGTATGTTTTAATAAATTGCAAAGAGTCAGTAGAATTTATGAAACTAATGTACTTAAGTCAAGGTCACTGGTGACTAATTTTTTTAAACTGAACAACTTAAGCTATCAAATCAGTTTGCAACTTTATGAAATGTATACTTATTAGTTGATATCACTTCTAATTTGCTAAAAATAAACATAAGATATCTTTTAGTACCGTAGTGTTAACATTTTAAGTGGAAGTACTAGAACTAGTAAAAGTTGTTTCAACAATATTATCAGGAAATTGAAATGTGTAGACAGCAATGAATTTTGACTTGATGAAAGTGTACTGTAATTATGTCATATGCTTCAATGTAAAAGTTCTTATTCAGCAAGCATATGACCAACACTTGTGTTGATCTGTCACAACACTTTTCTTCAGAAGTAAGGAGTAAATTAACAAGAATTTGTTTGTAAAATCCACTCTGTGTATTGTAAAAACAATTGAAGGAACAGTTAGAATATTATCTCCATCCTGTTCAGGTTACTTCAGTTTGGTAAAATGGTGTTTTCATAATCATCAATAGAAGCTCCTCTATGTTTATTGTACTAAAAAACAAAAAGTGCTTAGATACCTGTCCTAATCTCTGTATAATTATTGTCAATTATTAGACATTTGTACACTCTTTTGTGTCAACTTCTTAACATTATAAATTCTCATTCCTGTAGTTACAATGCATTTTGCCCATGGAAACCTCATATTTGTGACTCTATAATCTGGCCACTATGTGACTTTGTAATCTAAAATGGAACTTCCTCTATTAGCTTTGACATCATCTTGATACTTTTCCTCAGATAAGTTAGTTTTAAATGTTCATAATTAAAAATGGGATTAAAATATGATTTGTCTAATTGTTAGCTGTGTCTCTATAGCATTGCTCAAATGAGTCAGATAACTTGCTGCATTTTTATCAATAGAGTTGTTACCAAATGATGATAGTGTTACAGGGAATGGGACACTTAAAAGTAAAAGCTATATGCAGAATTTTCATTGTATTTCTAGTTGATCCGATGATGACATTGCAAATATGAGGGCTAAATTTAAGGTAGAAGTGGGCTGGTGTGGAGTTAAAATCTCAGTAGTAGTCTTGCCACTTAAGTGCATGTCACACTGCACCATGTTAAAGTCATAGAGGCATACAGTACAGAAACAGACCCTTCAGTCCAACTTCTCCATGCTGACCATACTTACATCCACCACTTTCTCTGGAAGCTCATTCCACATATGAATCATACTGTCTCGGTTTAACAAAAATAAGTTGCCACTCACGTTTTTTTAAAAAATCTTTATGCGCAGAGTTTTCCTCAATGACCCAGACATTTGCCTGAAGTAAATGGGCACCTTAGAAATTCATACAGTTAGGAGTGCTGTACCATACTCCAAATGCCATTGAAATTTTATTAGCTGACCAGGTACAGCATGGAGAATGGACACTGCTCAGTGAAGATGACAGACAAAAAAAATCAAAAGGAGCAGAAATGTTCCTCTGGGCTTCTCAGACCTAGTTTGGACTAGTTCTGTACTGGACTCCTCTCCCTTGAGCACACAAATTTGCTCATCGCTCTTTGGTCACAAAAATTTCGGCCACCCAGCTACCTTCTGGGCCAGTCAGGACCTTGGCTCAGTGGAAGCGTATCGGTGAGTCCAAACCTCCAATGAGCATGTGCACTATGATGTAATAGATTCACACCTGGCTGCCATATTTCTAAACCTGATTATCAGATATTTCCCTGGTTTTCTCCTTCTCCCTCTCCCACATCCATTCTCTGGCCTCCTTACGAATGACTAAATCAATTGTATAACATTCAACTTTGGACTATGTACTGGAAATTAAACATTTCCTAACCATCAGTTTTCAGGCAACCCAACTTGAAACTTAAGCTTTTCTACAATAAACAAGGCAATGCTTGAAATGTTCAGCTCAGCATCTGTGTAGGGAGAGAGTTATAATGTTTCTATGAGAACTAGGAGTACATAAAAATGTAACAGCATTTAGGCAAGTTAAAGGGAGGTGACAGAAAAAGAGCCAAAGCAAAGCTTTTTGATAAGGTGGAGGAGAGATTAAACGACAAAATAGCAGTGATGTAGGACTGAAAATCTGATTGAATTTTACATTCATTTAATGGCCATAAAATAATACAAGTAAAGCAATAAAACTTGTTGTTGAGAGGAGATTTGAAGGATACAAGGGTGAGCAATTGCCACTTGAATACAAAAACAAAATCAATTCCCCCAATGTTTAATCATCATCTTAGACCCAACCTGTTTTGTGACAGAGAGTCACATTCAAAATTGCCCTAAATTGACCAGAGCCGTTCAAGAAATGGATAGCACTTTATTACTCCTAAAGGAAATTCAGCACAGCAGTTTGGGGACCAGTAGAACAGAGATCATAATCGAGCAAGAAGAAAAGAACACTTCCTCAAACAAAGATCATGCCAGTCCGTGAAAAGAGAGATTAATTTGTTCTCACTTACAAAAGTATATTTTTTCTCTGCAGAAGCCTGAACACACTTTCATATTTAAAACAAAGTCAGAGTGGATCCTTCAGACCTGCAGAACCTTTCACCTAAAAGTGCTTGTTTCTTGTTACTCTGTTAGCAGTCTAAGTACATGTCCCATCTCTTGAATTCATCACTCCTTGTATGAATATATGTTTACAATTGGGGGATTGGTTGTTGGCTTTTATTTTTCATGTATTCTATAAGTAACTCTTTCACCTTTTGTTTCATTTAAACTTATCAGAACGGTTGGTCATGTGTATTGTTTTAAGTCACAACTCACAATTTTTTAATTTTTGTATAATTGCTGCTGAAGCTAGTACTTTCTTCTGAGGGATTGTCGTGGTCAGTCTCTCACCATCTGTAACACTTGGCAAATTGAGAGGTTTTCTTCTTATTTGGAAAAAATCACCATAAAGGATTGAAACAAATTGAATCCAGTTTACAGCCGTATTCGGGTAATAACAGCAATTACAAGTAGGAAAGTGTTTCACTTTTGTTGCTTCATTAATTTATGTAGTTGGCATGCTTATTACTTTGTAAGGGCACTAATTTATTGGTGCCAATCATATAATTATGATTGCTTCCGACTGCTCCATTTAGTTTCTGTTTTTTGGCAGTTGCTTCATGAATTTATTAATTCACTGGTAATGTTACATTAATTGATTCACTCCATGGGGTACTCCATTATTTCATTATTCCCTGGTACATGGTGCTCAAATCATTTAAATGCCAAATATTTTCTGATCCCATTAAACGACTAATTATATCATTCACTTCCTGATCCTTGTGCTACACAGTATTGTAAACCACAATTGTTCAACCTTTTTGGAATGGAGTCCACATTTTAGTTTTTATCTCACTTTGTCTTCAAACATTTCTGAAAAATACATTTTGGTGCAACAATCGATATGAATTCCAGATTTTTTAAAAAATTACAAAACATTAAACTCTTAACTTAAATGAGTAGTTATTAAAATTTGCTAATTAAAAATGCCAAGTTGCAGAGGTAACTAATACAATCACTTTTGTGCATTTTACTTAAGAAACAGCGAGACAGACAGAGAATGACATAAGAGGTAGGGACCAGGGTCAAGCTGAGGAGTTGGATTTAACTAACACTGACCTTGGTTTGCCTCTAGAGAGCCAAATCCCAAGTTGGCTTCTGCTAACTATGGAAAAAAATGGTGGGGGTTGAACATGAGTTGCTTTTCATGTGTCTTTCCTCCTCTTCCATCCTGCTTTGTAATTAGGTTTTTGAGAGCGAGAGAAAGGGTAAGCGTAAGTTTGGGTCTGACTCACACTTGGACTCGGGGTTCGTGTATATTCTCCATCTACTATATATGTGAAAGAAAAGTAGAAAAAAAAGTAGTTGACTGTTCTGTTCCAAACGTCAGAGTATAAATCTGTCTCTTTAAACCATTTATCTCCTGGTTTAACTTATGCAGTTACTTTCTCAAGTTCTTCACCTCTTCCTGATTTTTTCCCACAATGTCATGAGCTTTCTGAGCATCCATGTATGCTTTGTAAGCCAAAATCCCATTGCCTTTTCAGATTTTAACTTCTTGTCATCTGTCTCTGAATGAATATAACTGCCTCTTTCAATGGAATCCTGTCCCCATTTGTCTAATATTCTGCAAGCAATGTAGCAGCTTTATGGGTGAGCTATGGCTCACGCTTTCCAGTTCAGCTCAGCGCCTGGTCTCTCTCCAACACCTTAAGAATCTTGTGCATC
This sequence comes from Chiloscyllium plagiosum, assembly GCF_037043375.1. Lineage (NCBI taxonomy): Eukaryota > Metazoa > Chordata > Chondrichthyes > Orectolobiformes > Hemiscylliidae > Chiloscyllium > Chiloscyllium plagiosum. Next base: position 51,578,303 of record NW_028270145.1, read on the forward strand.
CACTTGGACAGTAGGATAACTTCATGTTCAATGTGATGTGAGCTTTGGTCACTGAAGCGGCTGCATATTAACATTTGCCACACCACAAACTTTTCGTTGTTTATGAACTTAGTCAAAATCTACTCCTACGCTTACTATTTTTCAGCATAAAATTTGACAAAAGTTACAGAGAAAACAATCAAATCATAATTATAATAAAATAAAGAACTGCACATGCTGAAGATCTAAAACAAAAACAAATTGCTGGAGAAACTTAGTAGATCTGGTAGTATCTGCAGAGAGAAAGCGGAGTTAATGTTTCAAGTTTGGTGATCCTTCTTAAGGACATCACTGGACTTGAAATGTTAACTCTGCTTTCTTTCATAGATGCCAGACTTGCTGAGTTTCCCTAGCAATTGCTGATTTTCAAATAGTACCATCCTCTCTCCATTGTATAGAGATGGCTTCTAACTTTAAATCATTCTGGGTGAACAAGAAAACGATTGATCATGGAACCAAAACTGACTGCAAATAATGAATTTTGTTAGTACAAGGCAGTCAGTTTGTGAACAACTACAGAGACCGCAGCAGAAAAGGAAGCAACATCTATGCCTTTAAAAGTTAGATACTGCAATATGTTTAAGTTTTCAAATCTTTTCCTTTTCAAGACAATTAAATCAGAAAATTGACTTCTTAAGTTGACTTCTTTAAAATCTACCTCTGACTAAGCATTATTCACCCATCTTAATATTTCTTACTTTGCATGTGTGTCAATTTTTGCCTAATTATGGAGCCAAATTAAAGGCATTAATGCAAATTTTGAGTGGCATAATGGTTTCAGTTGATCCTATTGTAGCTAGGATCTGCTAAAAAGTAAACCCAAAACAGTCAGTTAAAACAATGTTTGTAAAAATTTGACTGATTTCTGAATAAGTTTTATATATCAATGTCCTGGTGTTAGCATTTATTGCTTCCTGTATTACCTGTACTACAGCACTCAATGCTGAATTGTTGTAACACTGTGGCAACTTTGCAGGTTTTATACTAACACATTCACAGTGTTGATGGGCAAACTAATGTTACTACCCATTTGAAGTCTTATTATTCCACACATTTCCATTTCACGAATAATCTTAAATGCTATGATATTGCATCCCAGTACATGCTACAGCGATTTTTCTGCTTTGTGTAATAATTCATATGTGACTCCTTGTTACAAAACATCTTCAGACCATTTGGTCTTCACCCATTCACGTACCTCGTTAGTTCTTGACTCTACCATTTCGAAGAGACTGTCGATAGGTCTCCTACATTCTACCCCAGCAAATAAAAAATCGTTCAAAACTCAGCTACCCATTACTTAACTTGCAGCAAATCCTGTTCATCTATCACTCTGCGTTCAATCTGCATTTTGTGTAATGAGGCAGACTTGATTGAGAGCTTAGGGTGAAGGTGCCTGTTGGGGACAGTGACTGTACTATGATAGACTTCACCCTGCAGTTTGAGAGGGAGAATTTGGAATCAGTTGTAATGGCATTACAGTTATGTAAAGGTAACTATGAAGACATGAGGGAGGAGTTGGCCAGAATTGATTGGGAGGGGAGTCTTGCAGGAAAGACAGTGGAGCAGCAATGGCAGGAGTTACTGGAGTTAATTCTAGTAGTAGAGCAGAAATTCATCTCAGTGAAGAAGAAACCCGCTAAAGGAACAACGTGGTCACCATGGCTGACAAAGAAAGTCAGGAACAGCATAGAAGTATAATAGAAAGCCTAGAATGTGGTAAAGAATACCTTTGACAAGGTGCTGCACAGCAGGCTGCTAAATAAGAGAAGAGCCCATGGTGTTGAGGACAAGATAGTGGCATGGATAGAGGATTGGCTGACTGACAGAAACCAAAGCAATGGATAAAGAGGTCTTTTTCAGGATGGCAGCCATGAATAGTGGAGTTTTTCAGGGATCAGTGTTGGACCACAACTATTCACATTATACATCAATGATCTGGCCAGAGGAACTGAGGGTATTGTTGCTAGGTTTGCAGATGGCACAAAAATATGTGGAAGAACAGGTAATGTTGAGGAAGTGGGAAGGCTGCTGAAGGACTTCGACATGAAGGTCAGGCAAGTGGGCAAAGAAGTGGCAGGTGGAATGTGATATTGGAAAGTGTGAGATCATGGGGAAAAAGAGGTGTAGACTATTTTCCTAAATGGGGAGAGGCTTCAAAAATCTGAAGCACAGAGGGACTTTTAGGATTCTCTTAAGGTTGGTGCACTTGGCAATTAGGAAGAAAAATACAATGTTAGCATTAATTTCAAGAAAGCTAGTATACAACAGCAGAAATGTACTGACGAGGCTGTATAAGGCTGTGGTCAGGCCACATTCAAATTTTGAGTAGTTTTGGGCCTTGTATCTAAAGAAGGATGTGCCAGCTTTAGATGGAATCCAGAGAAGGTTTACAGGAATGATCCTGGGAATGAAGAGCTTGTCATATGTGGAGCAGTTGGGGGTCTCTGGGATTCTGTACTCAATTCAGTTTAGAAGGACAAGGGGTCATCAGACAAACTTAGAGAATACTGAGAGGATGGATAGTGGACATGGAAAAAATGTTTCCACTAATAAGAGAGATGAGGACCTTGGGACATAGCCTCAGAGTGAAGAAACAACTCTTTAGAACTAAGATGAGGTGGAACTCATTGCTGGAGAAGGCTGTAGAGGCTAAGTTCTTGATTGTACTTAAGACAGATAGATGGATAAGTTCTTGATTGGTAAGGAGATCATGGGTTACGAGGGGAAAATAGGAGAATGGTGGAGCTCACGGGGTTAAGTGGCCTAATTCTTCATGTATATCATATGATGTAATCAAGAATTTAACTTGTGCTACAGCCCAACTGATGTTTCCCTTTAGCACTGTCCCCTAATACCACTAAAGTCCAGCAACCTCTTTAGCTGCTACTAAGCCTCACAGCTCACTCTGCCGGCTCTGTTTCGTTCCAATCTATTACTTGCAGCCTACAAATCTCTCATTTTAAAATGATTAAAAGTGCACAACTAAAGCAATAATTCACCATAAGCAGCTGCATTCTGCTTTCTATGTTTAACTAGGCATGTGTAATCACTGGAAGGTGTCCCACATACTCTTTAACAACTGTCAGCACTGATTGCTTCTAACACAAAATTCAGGCTGATAACTTAGATCACCAGATAAAAACTGAACAGTTAGAAGAAGAAATAAATAATTGGATCTGGGAAGACAATGGTGTAGTGGTAATTCACTGAATTAGTAATCCACCTCAGCTACATCTTACCCCAAAGTGTCTGTATCCAATGTCACCTGAACAGGAAGCTCTTCAACACTGGTCACTTCTAGGCAGGAACTGCTTTATGGTGGCCTTAAATGTTTAGTTATGCCCCTTCTTTTGGCCATCCTTTGAATATTGGCCAAATGAAAGCTCTGAGAAGAGAGCCTGCTGAATGAGGTAGTTTTCATACATTCCCCTAGAATACAATGGCCCATCCACTGAAGTTGGTGCTTCAGAACCAAGGCTTTAATCCCTACTGTGGGTATCTATTATCTTCAGTTTGCAGATGTCTGTTATTAGATGGCTCACTTCTCAGGGGACATGCAAAGGAAGGTCAACATTATCAACACACCTATATGATGCTTGGCCTGGCTTTAAGCATGGCCAAGATGAAAGATCTCCACAACATTTCCCTTGAAAATCCTGCATGCCATCTACATGCCAATACAATGCATGCCAATACAAAATGTACAGCACTTCCCATTATGAGTCAGCCACATCTCCCAAGAGACTACCAAGTAAACTATACAATGATGTTTTCTGCACACTGCAGCAATGCACATTAGATAACAGGGAGCTTTGGAAGTAAGCAAAGGTCCTTGCCTAAAAAGGATGTTGTATTGAATAAACTCCTCTACTCAGCAAAACTTGGGCGTCTACCTCTGTCACATTAAGTTCCTTGAGAGCTTCCATCTTGGCACCAATGTCAAATACTGGGTTTCAAAGAGGAGACATTTTGGACCAAAATGAGTGTCCTTCATGAGGTTGATCTACCAGCATTAAAGCCTTGGTTTTGAAGCACCAACCTCAGTGGATGGGCCATTGTGTTCGAGGGGAGTATATGAAAACTATCTCATTCAGCAGACTGTCTTCTCAGAGCTCTCGTTTGGCCAATATTCAAAGGATGACCAAAGAAAAGGGTATAACTAAACATTTAAGATCACCACAAAGCACAGAGACATTGATACCACTGATTGAGAGGGGAAAGCTGCCAATGGCTCAGCATGGTACCACCTGATCTATTAATCATAAGCCACTTTGAGGTTCAATGATTGAACTGTAAGGTAGAGGGGCAGTGGAAGGAGAACGACGTCTACCCATGCAGCAGTATGCCTACACTAAGAAAAACTTATGGATTCAGAATTGGTCTCCTCAGTTATGAGACTCCTCTAGCTTGATGACACATCTTCGATTTGAATGAATTGCCAATGATGAGTAATCCAGATGCCCATGGTGATGGGGGTTCAAATCCCATAATGGCAACTGGTGAAATTAGGGTTCAGTTATTTAATCTAGATTATAAAGACAGTCTTAGTGTTGGTGACCTTTGTTGATAGTTTAAAAAACCCATCTGATTCACTAAAGTCCTTTTTGGGAAGGAAATCAACTGTTCTCATCTGGGTCTAGCCTACCTATGACTCCAGACCCAAAGCAATATGATGTAACTTGTAACTAGTCTCTGAATTGTACCTAGGAAACCAATTAAACTATTTGAGGTTAGGCAACAAATGTTGGTCTTGCCATTGACACGCGCATCCTATGAACGAGTAGGAGTAAAGTTTTTTCCTTAGTGATTGAAATGTTAGCATCTGAAATAAGTGCTTAAGCTTTAATAGTTAAGAGCAGGTGATAGTAGAAGCAATTATGATATAAAACTGAGGAATTTGACAATTACTTAAAGGCACCAGCTTCTGTATTTAACTGCACTGCAAGCATTTTGCAATTTAATTGAGGTTTCCTGGGTTTTCTGAACTTTCTGGAACTATACAGCGTAAATAGCTCTTGTCAATAATAGCAGAGCCCATCAAAACAGTGCAGAAAATAAAACTGAAACATTGACAACTACCTTCAACCAGTAGTGACAAAGGATCATCCAACTCGTTGACCTCTTGAAGTCACATGCCAGTCTCCAGCCAGTTCCATTCAATCCAAGTGATGTCAAGGAATAGCTGACAGTTGCTACATATATAAAGGTTATGAATTTTTTTACAAAATTCACGCAAAAGTACTGAAGACTTGTGCTTCAGAACTAACCACACCCCTAGCCAAGTTGTTCTGGTACAATTATAATACTGGAATCTAGCCAGTAATGTAGAATGTTGTCAAGGTACATCTGTACAGCAAGAACAGGACAAATACAATCCAGCAGATTACCACCCTAACAGTCTACTCTCAATTATCATCAGAGTGATGAAAGGAATTGCCTACTGTGCTATCAAACAGCATTTGCTCAGGAATAACTTGTTCTTTTTGGTTTCTGCTAGAACCTGTCAGCTCCTGAGCACTCTACAGTCTTATGCAGCTTGGATAGTAAGATTCTGCATTGAAGTTGGTCCTCTTAGCTTGGAAGACTTTATTGGCTATAGCAGGGTTTTTGGGCCTGGAGGCCGTAGGCACCACTCTCTGTGAGGAAGGGCACCTGGAGTGAGGTCATAGTGCCTTGACCCCCTATCACCTTACAACTGATGCAGATCTCCAGTGGCTAGAGCAATAGAGTACAAGTTTGTGCTTGTGTCCAGCAGATACTAAGTATGCTGGGCCTAGGTTTTCATGGCAGTAGCCATCCTGCCCATGGGACAACAAAATGCATACACATCAGAGCCAATAGAGCACCAACAACACTGGTGGACTCTTCCATCCTTTGATCCAGTTTCTTGACGGCCTCAAACAAGTCTGCCTGATGATGTTCCTGAGTGTCTCTCTGCAATTTGATGAAATCATTAATGGCTGACACCAGGGGACCATCATCTGTTTTGGGTTGAGCAGGTGGCTGGTCTCCAGCAGTCCTCTGCATCTCAGAACTTAAGTTTCTTCCTCACTTTGTGGGGAGATGTGCCAGTGATAAGCTCACTAGATTGTGCTCCAGACTTTTCCAGTAAAGGAAACCCAACAAGATGAAAGTCTCTGAGCTAATGGAGGGTATAGGTGAAAGCTTTGACTGTACATCCTCTGAGGCTTCAGTGACTCCCTCCTCCAAGGCAGAGGTGAAGCTCGGGCTCCAGTCAGGTCTCCAATACAAGTCATCTCTCGCAGTGGGTGGTTGGGTCCCATTAGTGTCTGCGCAAGTGAGGGAATTAGTTCTGTACAAGAGATAAACACTTGTGCAGGTTAAAAATGAGTTAGCACTTGCATTAATAGGAGAGCAGCATGGCATGAAGCTTACTCTGTTAGTTGCTACTGGAAGTCTCCAGGTCCCTATATGAGTGTTGGCTCTTTTTTCCAGCCATCTCCAACATTTAATCCTCATTTGGAGTGAGGAGCCTAATGTCTGCTACCCTGACGTTGGTCTTTGCTCTCCCTGCCCAGTTGAGGCATATTTTTCTGAATTGATACAAAGGGAGTATTCAGTATCATAAAGTGCACAGAAGAACAGATTTTATTATTATGCACAGGCAGGAGAGATGGTGAGGTCCTCCAGTGAGTGAGTAGGAAGTGGTCAGAAAGGGTTTTAAGTTTGGGAAGATGAGATGGTTGAGAGCTGAAAGTGAAAAGCTGCATTAGTTAGACTTACAGTCCATGAGTCTTGGTAAGTGGTGTGTAGAATGGCCAAGTTTGAGTGAGTAGTGAGTGCTAAGTGCAAAGTAGCAGAGAGAAGGTGGTGGCACTTACTCTTGCAGAGCACAGATAGGTGTCATTAACATCCTTCCTGCACTGCTGTATGTTGTGTTTGACCTTGGACACAGCACTGACCCAAGTCACTATCTCTGTCGAGGCTAACTCTGTCTGGTAATATGACAGTCTGGATGAAAAAGCACTGCCCTTCATTCAATTCTCTTCCCCCCCCCCCCCCCCCCCAAATCCATTCACCAGCATCTCAGAGTTCCTGTCAGTAAAACAAGATACCAGCATCCCTTTCTAAACCACTTGCTAGGCTCCAGTGGTGCAGGACCACTGTGTGAAGGGTATCTTGCAGTATCTGAGGTATAATGTAACCGGTATTTAAGTATGGCATTAGTGATATGACTATCACAAAATCCTGGCAGGAGCAAATACTGTCACTATTCCTGCTGCTTGATTTCATGAGTCATAGAGGCCAGTTGCATAATTAATGAACTGAAGAGCAGAAGATTGCATGAGTGAAAGTGACATGGGCCATGTTAGTCTGCCTCCCATGAACCTCAGTGAAAGAAAACCTTGTCAAAAAACAGGGAAAATTCAGAGCTCTGTTATGAACAAAGAGGTGATGGGATAATATTCATAATTTGCACTTCTCAGCTGATTGCATAAAGATGTTTTTTGAGCAGTGTCTGAACCCTTTCTGTTGTAAGTGCACACAATAACTAGCTTTTTTGCACTTTTAAACTAAAAGAAATAGTAAATATTTATCGTCATAACAGTCTAAAGGTACATAACCGACCACCCTCTCCCTTAATGCGTAAATGCAAGAAACTATGAGCTGTGACATGCATTTAGATTACTAGAAACAGAGTAACAAAAGGCAAGGCATTTATTTGAGCTAATCATTTAAGATGGAGATTGAAAAGCATTGAAGGCATGAAGGATTTCCTGTCTTAGTTTCTTGAAGACAAATTGAGGTTGGGAGTTCTAGACCTTTTCTTATACAAAATTGTGGCCAAGCTCCTGTAGAAAAGAAATATAATCTTAAAAGTAAAACAAATTAGCTCCCTTTTGTTTCCTGAGTTGCTTACCTTTTGGATGTAAGGTTCTTTTCTCCTTGCTGGGTATGATCCTTCTATGTTACTAATCTCAGACTGAATTGCTAAATTCCTTTGTAGAGTAATAAAGTGTCAAACCCCGCTTTAGTTTTGGTCATGTGATAGCATCCATAAATTGGACTTGAGGTGATTTTTGAACAATGGAGGGCAGGTCAACATACCAGTTATGATTAACCTGTAAATACCCTATCTTTTTATTTTTTGATTGGACTGAAATTAGAAAAGAATTGGCTTAAAAACCAAGAATTTCTGAAGGATTGCTGTACATTTTAAAAGGAAGTTACGTGATACTCATTGTAAGTACTGTTTAAACAACTGTTTTCAAGCAGTGGGTTTAAGCTGGGGTTTCTATACAAATGGAGTTTTGGCAAGCAATAAGTAGCTGATTGGTCTGTGGACTAGTGACCAATTATCAATGAACAAATATTTTGTTTCTGTCTTCACTGTAGAGGATATTTTTAAAAAATGTGGTAGTTATAAATCAGAAGGTGGAACTGAAAAAAAAACCTAATATCACTTCATTCTGAATGAGCTGTGGGCTGACAATTTGCTAGATGCAAATGGATTTCAACCTGAGGTCTTAAAAGAGGTCGCTAATGAACTAACAGATAATTTGGTGATAACTTTCCAAAATTCCCTTGACTCAGGAAAGGTTCAATCAGACTGGAAGTCCCAATTATTCAAGAAAGGAAGGAGGTAGAAAATAGGAAACTATAGGCCAATCAAATTGATTTCTGTCACGGGCAAAGTGTTAGATTTGCTCATTAAATAAATTATTGCCGTGCACTTACAAAAATTCAAAATAATTGGCAAGAAACAGCATGGTTTTGTCAAAAGGAAATCAAGTTTAACTAGTTTATTATTGAAGTTCTTCGAAGGAGTAAAATACCCTGTTTTCGGAGGAGGAGGCCTGTTGACACATTGCACATGACTTTCCAGAAGGCATTTGATAAGGTGCTACATTAAAGCTTATTCAGAAAATAAAAGTTCATGGTATAAGGAGTAACATATTAGCATGGAAAGAAGATTGGCTGGCCAGCAGAAAACAGAATATGTATTAACGGGTCTTTTTCTGATTGGCAGGATGTGATGGGTGGAGTCCTACAGGGCTCTGCATTGGGACCTTGACTTTCTATAATTTACATCCATGACTTAGATGAGAGGAGTGAAGGCTTGATCGCTAAATATGCAGTTGAGACCAAGATTAATAAGAATATATGTGATGATGAAGCAATAATATGGCTGTAGTGGGATACAGATATATGTAGTAAGTAGGCGAAAATCCAGCAGATGGAGTACAATGTGGGAAAATGTGAAGTTGTTCACTTTGGCAGGAAGAACAAATAAGCAGAATATTACTTAAACAGAAAACAAATTTGGAATTTTAAAGTACAGAATAATTTAGGTGTTCTGGTGCATGGGAACACCACCAGTCACAAAGCCTGGGAACACCACCACCTGCAAGCCACTCACTATCCTGATTTAGAAGATTGCCGTTCTTTCATTGTCAAAATCCTGGAATAATAATCTTTATTACAAGAATTGTCTTCTTCCCTTCATTCATTTATTGCCTGTCCTTAATTGCCCTTGAGAAGGTGGTAGTGAGCTGCCTTCTTGAACCACTGCAGTCTACATGCTGTAGGTTGACCCACAATGCTCCTGGCAAGGGAATTCCAGGATTTTGATCCAGCAAGGTTTTGACAATGAAGGAATGACAATATATTTCTAAGTCAGAATGATGAGTGGCTTGGAGAGGAACTTGCAGGTGGTGGTGTTCCCAGGCATCTACCACCCTTGTCCTTTAAGATAGAAGTGGTCGTGGGTTTGGAAGATGCTGTCTAAGGATTTTTGGTGAATTTCTACAGAGCATCTTGTAAATAGTACGTATTGCTGCTACTGAGCATTGGTGGTGGAGAGTGTGGATGGTTGTGGATATGGTGTCAATCAAGCGAGGTGCTTTATGCTCAATGTTGTTAAACTTGAGTGCTGTTGGAGCTGCACTAATCCAAACAATTGGGGTGTATTTCATCACACTTCCGACTTGTGCCTTGTGGACAGGTTTTGGGGAGTCAGAAGGTGAGTTACTCTCCGCAGTATTCCTAGTTCCGACCTGCTGTTGTAGCTGCTGTGCTTATTTGGTGAGTCCAGTTGAATTTCCAGTCAATGCTAACTGCAAGGATGTTGATAGTGGGAGATTCAGTGATGGTAACACCATTGATTGCCATGGAACAGTAATTACATTGTCTCATTATTGGAGGTAGTGATTGGCTGGCATATGTGTGGTGCAAATGTTATTTATGATCTGTCAGTTCAAACCTGACTATTATCCAGATCTTGTCGCATTTGAATGCGGACTGCTTCAGTATTTGAGGAGTCACAAATGGTGCTGATCATTGTGCAATCATCATCGAAACATCCCCACTTCTGACCTTAAAGTGGAGGGCAGATCAATGATGAAGCGTCTGAAGATTGTTAGGCCCAGGGCACTACCCTGAGGAACTCCATGCAAAGATTTCTTGGAGCTGAGATAACTGACCTCAACAAGAACCATCACTTTCCTATGCACCAGGTAAGATTCTAACCAGTGGATAGTTTTCTCCCTGATTCCTATTGATTCCAGTTTTACTAGAGCTCCTTGATGCCATACTTGGTCAAATGTAGCTTTGACGTCATGAGCTGTCACTCTCACCTCACCTCTGGAATTCAGCTCTTTTGTCCATGTTTGAACCAAGGCTGTAATGAGATCAGGAGCTGATTGGCCTTGGCGGAACCCAAATTTAGTGTCACTGAGCAGATTATTGCTGCTTAACAGCACTATTGACGACACCTTCCATCATTTTACTGATAATCGAGAGGAGATTGATGCGGCAGTAGTTAACTGGGTTGGATTTGTCCTGCTTTTTGTTCACAGGTTATATCTGGGAAATTTTCCACATTTTCGGTTAGATGTCAGTGTTTGTAGCTGTGTTGGAAGAGCTTCTCTCTGGGAGCACAAGTCTTAGTACTGTTCCGGAATATTGTCAGGATCCATAGCTTTTGCAGTATCAATGTCTCCAGATACCACGTAGAGGAAATCAAATTAGCTAAGGACTGGTAGCTGTAATGCTGGGGACAGCTGGACGAGGCCGAGTTGGATCATCCACTTGGCATTTCTGGGTGAAGATTGCTGCAAATGCTTCAGCCTTATCTTATGCACATATGTGTTGGATTCTTCCATCATTGAGGATGAGGATACTTGTGGAACCACTTCCTCCAGTGAATTGCTGAAGTGCCAATCACAATGTACAACTGGATGTTGCCGGACTGCAGAGCTTAGATCTGGTCTATTGATTGTGGGATGGATTTGCTCTGTCTATCACTTACTGTTTATGTTGCTGGCATGCAAGCAGTCCTGTTTGGTAGCTGCACCAGGTTGATAATTCTAATAAACTACTGTCAATAAAAAATAATGCTTGAGGCAAAGCTATAGTTTGGTAAGAGCTTAATTATAGGTGCTGTCTTAAAACCCCGTGTGTTTGCATTATGCATTTATATGCAATTTACATCTTGTTAACATTTGATGTGACAACTATATGTGTATGAATCAGTACATGACAGTGATAGAAGACTGTTCATACTAAATGAATAGTGAGTCTTTTAAGTATATACCCAACTTCAGTTTTGTAGCCACTGTTGTTGATCAATGACTGAAGTGTTCTATAAAATGCAAGTTTCTTTCTAGCAGGAGAAAGCTATCTTTTATTCTGACAATGGAATACCTGTCAACTCTTTCAGTGTTAATGTATAGCAGTGATTTCTTTTAAATCAATTTAAACCTGTTTTAAATTAGTCTTCCCCACAGACAAATTGAAATTATTTAACTGTAATAGTAATAATATTTTTAAAGAAATTATACTAAAAGCTAATTTTTTAATATATTGATCATGGGATGTGGGCGTTGCTGTGGCCAGCATTTATTGCCACTGTACAGCTGTTAAAAATGTCCAGTGTGCTCTGGATTATGGCTCTTGCAGAAAGAGGCCCTTTAAACCTGGAGAGTCATAGTATTCATCCTCATTTGGGTGCTCTCCTTCTAACAGGGTCTTCTAGTCTAAGCCATGAAGTTTCTCTGCAAATATGTAGAGGCTTTTAGTGGAGGACTGTTTAATGTTAACTAACACCTGGAAAATCAATATCATCTTCCCTCAGTAACTTAATTATGCCATCCTCTAGTTCTTTGGCAAGCCTTTGGTCATTTGTATGCCAGTTCAGCATTGTTTTAAGTCTATGGAGCATCCTTAGATGATCTGTTTAAAATGATCATTCTCTAATTCTGGTTGTAAGATCTTAAACATTTCTCATTTTAGCATCATGGGGAGGATGTTGGAGTTCATAACTATTGTAAACCCTAGTTCTTTCCTCAGAAGTCTTAACCTCAGCTGGCTAAAAGGTTGTGTGTGCAATGATGAACACTGCATTAATCACTCCCCATTGCCTCAGTTTTTTGTCATGGCTCATGTGATGGCTTTGCTTTGCCAAACTAGAAAGGCAGAGTGTGCTTGCCTCCAACTAAAGCACAAAGGCGTGAAGCAAAGGCATTCAGATTTACTGTCCCAGCATATATCAAAATTACTTCTCTTATTAGGAGCGATTGCAGATATCACTGCTCGTTGTTGGCCAGTTTTAGTCTGGAGTTCTCTGTCTCTGCTTGTGCAACAACCAGTCCCCTTCAGAGGAAGAAACATTTTGTTGTTAACTTAATTCTTTGATGACCCCTTGTGCTTTCCTCAATATGGCATTCACTGCTTGCATCTGAAGTGTGTTGTTCCAGTATTTGCTCTATCTGCTTTTCATAAATGCCTCATTACATGCTTCTATCCTCAGTTGTACTTGAATGTTTAAGCTATCACTTTCTCTTTGTAACTTTTTAAATTGCTCGCTCGACTCTGTATTTTTTAAGTTGCAAAGCGCACTCTTGGGCACCATAGGCCATATTATTCTGGACTGCTTTTAATTTAAGATGACCTTCCTGAAATGCCTTTGAGACTCTATCAAAGACTCATGATCTCCATCATATTCCTCTGTCACTCAGTATATCTTTTGCTCCGCTGCCCCAATCTTTGCAGTCACTCTCTCTATTAACCATGCCCAAGTATATCCCAGTGCTTGTGGTTTCATGTGTGAGTTTAACTGCAGTAAGAAATTGTCTGTTCTCAAATTTAACCCAATTTAACCTCAACCGCTGTGGCATCCTATTCCTAACAAAAACTGAATTTTGAGCATTCAGGACAACATTTAATGTATATATGTAGTTGACCATGTATAAATAATTTTCAATTGTCTGTTAAGTTTGCTAATTAGCAGCACTTTAGATATGACATATTATTCAATAGACAAAAAAAGACCCATGACAATTAGTGATGGGTTCACTGATAACTAAAAGATGTACAGACAGCCAGCTCAGTGTGTGCCAATCTCATTGAAGTTGTGATGCAGCATCTTGCTCCCTAGTAGAAGCATTAGGCAACTTTCCTTCAATTTATTTTTGTCCATCTTTCATTTGAAGAAGACTGCTGCATGATGAGAATTACAACCTAATGATGACTGTCATTTGGCTCTGAGCACTTGTTGATACACCCTGTTTCTAAGAGCTGGTAGTTTAGTCTGTGTCAACCATTAGGGGAGATAATGGCTTACTGGTATTGCTGGACTGTTTAATCCAGAGACCGGATTGAGACTCCACCACAGCAGAGATGGAATTTGAATTCATTTTAAAAACATAGAATTGAAAGTCTAATGATGACCACGAATCTATTGTCAAATGTTGGAAAAACACATCTGGTTCACTGTTGTCCTTGAGGGAAAGAAAGTGCCATCCTTACCTGATCTGGCCTACATGTAACTCCAAGCCCAAAGCAACGTGATTGACTCTTAACCGCTCTCTGGGCAATTAGGGATGGGCAATAAATGTGGCCCGGCCAACGATGCCCTCATCCTTGACTAAATAAAATAAAAAATTCACTTGCATCCTTCTAACTAAAGGACATGGACACCTGCCTCTGATACTGGAATAACTATTGTCTCCATGTCTACCTTACTCTGAAAGTTGGCTTTAATTATTTTCAGAACCAAAACTTTTATTTTTCGAAAATAAATGTGCATTGATAATCGGCCACATTTAGTACCAAATAGTTTGTGAAACATAATGGCCTCGGTGGTCTTTATTATTACTTTTCTATTGTCCTTGTTCATTATAAATTATTTATATTTGAGAAGTTACTCTATTGCATCCATTACCTGAGATATAATTACACAAAGTTAAATTTTAATGGGATGCCAATTTCTAACAGTTCGGATGTCAAATAAATACCAGCTGAAGTCCTAACAGTACTTACAATGACTGCTCTGGAAACCAGCTTACTAGTTGATGGCCTTCTCGTTCTATTTTCTTCTATTTTGGCTTGTTTCTGTTAGCCATACACCTCCATTTTAGCTTCCTTTCAGTTAGTACTGCCTCAACATCACGGGTCATCAAGTCACTTGGACAAGTATTTCTTATTATCTAAAATTTATAAGTGCTCTCTTTACAAGTGATATAAGTTCTTATAAGTCAATTTTCAAACATAGCTTTTTTTAATATTATGGATTTTCAAAATGTTTTAAAGGAATTACTGATTTTCCTTGTTAATGGTTCTGGGTCAAAGATCATCACACTTCATTGTATTTCCAATTGACTTTCTCTGCCATTGGCAACTAGATCACATAAGCATAGCTCCATGCCAAAGTGTTTAACTGGAATTTCCTGTTTTATACCTTAAGGTAAAAATACATTTCAAAACGTAACTGTCTTATAATGTTCAGCAGCCATGTCATCTCCCAATAAAAATGAAAAAAAACCTTGTAATACATTTTTTCCAAAACACAATGAAAATGCAAAGATTTCAACAATGTAAATGATTTAACAATAGATTATTATACTCAGCACAGGTTACATTCTTTCTCTAACATAAAAAGAAATCTCTGGAAAAACTGAGCAGGTCTAGCAGCATCTATGGAGAAAAAGCAGAGTTAACCATCACTCAATATCCAAAAATATCTCCTTTTTGAATGTTATATAATGCTTATAGCTTCCCTATGCTCTTGGTTAGAAGATTGTACCTTGTTTTTCACTGTTCATATTGCTTTTTAAATTCTGTATTAAATTGTTCACTATCTGATTCTGGATTAGCATTTGTAATGTGTCCAAAGCTTTTGAATTTTCCTTGGTCTGGTTAACATTGTCACAAACAGTGGGTGGAATATTATATGGTTCTGAGTGATGTGGGCTATGATGAGATTTGTGACAGAATCAGACGAGATGTGTTGAGGCTATCTTGATGTCGAGATATCTCAACCTCTGAAGCGCCATGAGAGGTGACTTCTGAGGGACATGTGTGTAGTTCCTCCTCTGAATGGGTTCCTCCTGGCACTGCTCTGTCTGTTTGTGAAGAAGTGGCAGGTGGCGTGCTTTTTGTTGTCATTGCCTTCTGTCCTGAGGACCAGTGGCTAAAATTATGTGTGCCCCTTACCTACAGACCCTGAGAATGCTGGACCTGGCTCTTTATAGACTCCAACTTGTCCATCAAGGTTATCAAAAGGTCATGTGATGCTGCTGAGACTGGCTGTGCAGTTAATGTGAGAATTATAGTGGAATGAAGAGAATTACTTAGTTTGTGGAAGTCTCAGCATCCTCACATAAGAATCCAGTATTCTCCTTCATCTGCCTTAAAGGGGCTGAGGAGTCAAATGTCAGGCACCTCACCACACAACAGATTCACTTCTGCCCAATTGCAGACTGTCTTCTCCTGTACTGAAAGGGAAGGTGTAGATGTTGGAAAGATTCCAAGTGAGTATGGATACAGGATAGAAGCCATGTAGAGTCAGTGGTGTGATAGTTTGGGAGGCATGTGGGAAAAGCAAGTGAAAAAAGATGTTGCAGGCAATAATGAGAGTGGTTGAGATGAAGCATTGGTGGAGCAGTAGTAGAGATAGAATGAGTCTGAAGTAGCAGAGTGAAGAATAGCACTTACTCTTATGGAGAGTAGAATGTCAATTGACCACCTTATGACAATGCTAGCCATTCCTCTGCACTGGCCTGGGTGGAGATCTCAGACTATTATGCCAGAGGCCACACAGCCTCTTCTACCAATCCTTCAGAAAGACCATTCTTCTCTTTTGCACCACCCCTTTGACCAGGACCTCAAGTCCCTGTCAGAGAATCATGGTACCATCTACCCATCCTCCAACATTTTGTGACTCCATCTTTGACCATAAGAGTAGCTTCAAATTGCCAGTGCTTGTCCAGGTGCACATTGGCCATTCAAATGTTGTGCAGACACCAAGCATGCTGCTGTTTTTACAGATATCCGATGAGTGATGAGTAGTTTTGGGAATGGCAGTGTGGTAAGATAGGGATTGACTTAGATGTGAGGAATATCACAGGGGCTGGCTAGTTAATAAGGCACATTTGGAATGATATGGTAAGAAGTCTCACTGGACCTTGTGATGATGCACTTTACACTGGGCCAAAACTATAAGATGCTGCCCAACATTGCTTATTGCTGACAAACCAATTTCTGGAGTTTTGAACTGAAACCTAAGAAGAAAACACCTGTCAAACACCTGTCAAATTGCTCTGAATTAATTTACTTTTTATTTCCTTAAAGTCAGGCACAAAATTGTCATCAGGGTTTTCACTTTTGAAATGAATTATGAAGTGCTCTGTTGAGGTTCTAGTTCCTGATTTCCATTTTTTTTCATGTCTTCGTAATTTTTAACCTTCAATTCTGTAAAGAAAATTTAAACCAGCCAAACAATTATTGTCCTTTTTAACAACAGAATTCACCTCAAATAAATGTAAAATACAGTGGATGATGGAGGTCTAAATTAAAAGCAGGAAGTGCGGGAGAAACACAGCAGACCTTGCAGTATCTATGGAAAAGAAACAAAATTAACATTGCAGTCCAGTAACTCTTTGAAGCACTTACTAAACCTGTTTAAATTCAGGATTGTTTTTAATTTTGAGTTATTTTACATGACTTAATTCTTTTTTGTTTGAAAAGTTGCGGGTCATTCTTGGCAATTAAAGTACTGTTGAGTCACCTTATGTTCTTTGTTAAGAAAATGTTGACAATCAGCTATGAAAACTTGATACCCATTTTAATTAATGAATATTCCTAATTTTCCTTTTCTTTTAATCCTCATTAAGTTCAGACTTCGTTTAATTCTACTTGAGTGAGAGCAGTTCTATGATTATTTTGAAGTTTTAATTAAAATTTAAGCATACTTCTTTGCAGGTCTATAATGGCAACATTGAACTCAGCTTTTCCAATCTCCTTCAAAGCTTCCCATTCTTAAATTATTTCCCTGTATCTTAAGTCTCTCCAGCTTCCTTTACTCTTTTAAGATCCTTCTTGAAAAACACTTACTGGATCAAACATTTGGTAACCCCCTCCTAATATCTCTTCAGTGTCCATTGTATGCCTCTGAAATGCTGCTTGCTGTTTTTCAGCAAAAATGCTTATTAATGGTGACAATTATAATCTTGGTTCTATTGATACTGTGTGCCTGAAACACCGTTCCCTATCTCTGGTGCCCTTGAAGAGTACATACTTTTTTTAAATTGTTGAACTTGGGTGTGATAACCCATACATCAACTGCAAAAATAGGTTTCTATTCGTAGAAGACAATGTCTGCTCATCATGAGCATAGGATAAAAGTATTACAGTAAAATAAGCAAATAATGGCTGTTTCTATTGCAGTACAGTGTCTAGAACCATATGTGTATTTCACTAAACAATCGGTGCTTTCTGTATATTCGTTATCAATTTCTTCGACTATGTTTGATTTCTCTGGATATTCATCTTTGATCCTGACTTGGATTCACTATCCCAATGATTAAAGTGACCTATTCTTAAATTTCTGGTGATTTTTTAAAATATGCTTCTTACATGAATTTATTCCCAAAATATCCATTATTTATTTCCCTTCCCAAATCATATCACTTCATTATTCCAGTTAAACAGCACCTCCCATTTGTCAGACAAGTTTTGCCATCTACCTCAATCCCTCTACATTTGCTTTCCTAAATTTGTTGTTTGCAACTAATTATTCAAAAGAAGCAATTAATTTTTAAAGCAAATAATTGTTGTATAAAGGTAAAGTTGTGATTTGTGAACTGGAACTACTTAAATTTAAAAGTCACAACTTCTGTTTATTTATTATAAGGCCAGAAATTTATGAAATCTGCCATTATCTCTTTCAAGTTGAATGAGTTTTTTTTCTTATTCATTTTGTGGGATGTGGGTGTTGTTGGCTGGCCAGCATTTATTGCCTGTCCCAAGTTGTCCTTGAGATGGTGGTGGTGAACTGCCTTTTTGAACTGCTGCAGTCCATCTACTGTGTGTTGACCCACGATACATTGGGGAGGGAATTACAGGATTTTGGCCCAGTGACAGTGAAGGAACGGTGATATATTTCCAAGTCAGGATGGTAAGTGGCTTGGAAGGGCACTTGAAGGTGGTGGTGTTCCCATATATCTGCTGCCCTTGTCCTTCTCGACGCAAGTGGTCATGAGTTTGGAAGGCGCTGTCTGAGGATCTTTGGTGAATTTCTGCATTGCAACTTGTAGATGGTACACCCTGCTGCTACTAAGAGTCAGTAAATGAGGGAGTGGATACTTGTGGATGCAGTGCAAATCAAGCGGGCTGGTTAGTGTCAAACTTCTTAAATATTGTTGGGGCTGCACTAATCCAAATAAGTGGGGAGTATCCCATTGTACTCCTGTCTTGTGCCTTGTAGATGGTGGACAGGCTTTTGGGAGTAAGGTGGTGGTCACCGCAAACTGGGCATCACTGAGCAGGTTGTTGAAATTCAATTTGTTCTAACAGTTGAAGTAATTTGTGACTGACATAAAATATCATCATACATTTGGATATGTTGTGCCCCTAGTTGTCAGTTTTTCAAGACCATTTTATTATTAATCTGAGTTTCTAATTCACACCACTACTTACCAACCCACCAAAACACTTGCCTGGAATTAAAATTGAGCTTAATGTCTTTAGCTAGTTTACAAGATGGCAGCCAAACAATATATTAGCAATTATCCTGATAAAATTTGTGGTTAAGAAAAACTACCCAAAATAAAAAGAAGTACCTTTATTTCCCATAGTCCAGCAGAAACTGGGAAGAACTCATTTGAAATGGAATGGGGAACTTATTCAAAGGCAAATCACTCAAACACCTCACTAAGGATGTTTCCGATGACCAGGGGTCACAGTCTAAGTTTATCAGATAAGCTATTTAGGACCGAGATGAGGAGAAATTTGTTCATCAAGAAAGTAATAAGCTTGTGGAATTCTCTGCAACAAGAAGCTGTTGAATCCAATACATTGAATGCTTTCAAGAAGGAGTTAGATATAGATCTTGGGGGCTTAAGGTATCAAAGAGAGGTGGAGTATGTAGGAATAGGGTACTGAGTTGGATGATTGGCCATGATCATATTGAATGGCGAAGCAGGCTGAAAGAATAGTATATTCCTTCTCTTGTTTTCCATGTTTTCATGTAATCATGGGGTGTTAATATTTTCCCTCCTGTTGCCATTGTTTCTTTTGCCAATCACCTTAAAACAATGTTCTGCGGTTCTCAATCCTCCTACTTGTGGGAACAATTTCTCCTTATTCATACTGTCCAGACCCTTCATAATTTTGAGCATCTCTATTAGTTCTTCTCTCAACCTTTTCAAAGGAGAACAATCCCAGCTTGTCCAATATATCCATTGGAGGTCCTCATCTCTGGGACCATATGAGTATTTTCTTCACTCTCTTTAATGTCTTCACATTCTTCCTAAAGTGTACAAAATTTGTATACAGTACTGAAGTAGGGCAGGAAGCATATTTTATACAGGTTTATCATAGCTTCCTTTTTTTTTGACAATGTGTCTTTTGTGATTATTTTGTTCTCAAGATTATCCTCCTTACTTTATGCTACTTTACAGATTTGTAATACAAAACTAGATGAATGAAAGTAAACAGGGAGCACTGTTTTTTACACGAGAGGATCACTTACAGTGAGAATCCTTTGAAATTGGTGTTTGGACCTCTGATTTTCTTGATACATATTAATGGCTTACACTTGGGAGTGTGTAGAGTACAATTTCAGAATTTGTTGAATGACACAAAACTTAGAAATATTGTGAATGGTAAGGAATTGAGGATTATCAGATCAGACATCATCTATTGAATGACTGAATGGACTACGTCTATCCTACATCTTATGGTCTTTCTTTTTCTTTAAACACTAGAAATATAAGCTCTTCCGGTCTCCAGTGTTTCTCTTCTCTCCTTAAAAAGAATCTGGTTAAGTATAAGATTAATGCTGGTGATTTTTGAAGAACAAATCGTTACAGTAAAACATAATGAGCACTAGTGTAATTATTGTATAAGTTAAAGCAATACAACAGTGATGTCAGGATAGGTGTTGTGTGGCTGCTGTAGAACTTAGAAGCTGCTGGACACCAAGATGACCCAGAGCGAACAGAGTAAGTGTTTGCAGCTCAAGGAACTTCACTGAAGATTCAAGTTGAGAACTGGAGTCCAGGTTGCTGACAGTGTGTCACATCAGGGAAGGGGAAACTTACGTAGACACTATGCTCCAGAAAGCAGTCAGGGACAGGAGAGTAACAGTAGGTGAGGCAGGGTATTGGAATCCAGGGGATGCATTTGAGAAGTCTCTGTTCCTGTAGTTGTCCAATAATTGCAAGGTTTTGCAAGCTGTGCAAGCAAAAGTAGCGTGTGCAGAAAGTATGAGCAAACAGTTCACTGCATTATGGTAAAGGAAGCTGTTCAAGTAAGAAGAGTACTGTGCAGCTGTGAGCAGGAATACCAAAGGCTGTGTTGCTGTCCAGTGCCAGAGTTAAGGACATCTCCTTGGGCCTAGAACTTTGTAGGAGGGCATAGATTCAGTTGTCAGCATCCACATTAGTAGCAACAACATTGAAAGAAGGCCTGATGACAATAATTGAAAAATTAAGAGTTGATTAGAAAGCTCTTGTGGTACAATAATAGTCTCCCTATCTCTCAGCCCAAGTTCAAGTCCTACCTGCTCCAGAGATGTACAATAATATGTTTGAGCAGGTTGATCAGACAATATCGGAATTAAAAAGTAGGGCTCCCAAGGAAATAACATGTGGATTACTGATTGATAAAGGGCTTTTGCCTGAAACATTGATTTTCCTGCTTCTCGGATGCTGCCTGACCTGCTGTGCTTTTCCAGTACCATTCTAATCTTGACTCTGATCTCCAGCATCTGCAGTCCTCACTTTCGCCTCAACATGTGGATTACTACCTGAGCCACAGGCAAACTGACCTTCACTTGAATCAGGCTAGGGCAGTAGGTAGGTCTGGAAAGTGAGCTTTAAGCTAATTACGAGGACACAGGTTTTGGAAGAGAGAAAATATGGAGAGACAGGATGGGACAGAGTGTACAAATATAGAATAATAGTAAATTAAAGGAGCTAACAGGGAAACATGGTAAAGAAGGCAAAATTAATGGATCTTTACTTGAATGCATGTAAAATTTAGAACAAGATAAATGAATAAATGGCATAAATAGAGCTTAATGAAAATGGCTTACAGCCATTTGGGTGACATGGCTATAAGGAAATCAGAGTTGGAAACTAAATATTCAGGGGTACGTGACTTTTTAAAATGACAAGCAGGAAGGAAAGGGTGATGGAGTAGCTTCCTTCATACGATAGTATGTACGATAGCAAGAAATGTTCTTGGGTATGAAGATACGGAATCCAGAAAAGATTAGATTCCCTACAGTGTGGAAACAGGGCCTTTGGCCCAACCAGTCCACACCAACCCACCGAAGAGTAACCGAAGACCCATTTCCCTCTGACTAACACACCTAACACTATGGGAAATTTAGCATGGCCAATTTACCTGACCTGCACATCTCTGGACTGTGGGAGGAAACCCACGCAGACACAGGGAGAATGTGCAAACTCCACACAGACAGTCACCCAAGGCTGGAATTGAACCTGGGACCCTGGTGATGTGAGGCAGCAGTGCTAACCACTGAGCCACTGTGCACCGGGGTATGAAAACACTATTGTTGACAATGATAATAGTAGTAATCAGTAGTCTACAGGCCTGTAACAGTAGCTAAACAGTAACACAGGGAATAAATCACAAGGTAAAGAGGGCATATAAAATAAAACATAAAACATAATACATTAATCATGCATGACTTTAGCTTTCTTGTAGATTGGGAAAGTCAGATTAGCAGTTATGATGAAAGAATTCATAAATATTATTCAGGGCAGTTTCTTCGAATAATGGATCCAACCAGGTATCATGCCAATTTTGATGTCATGATGGGAAATGTGGGGGGTTTAATAAATTATGTCAGAATAAAAGATCCCTAGGAATCTGATACCATAACATGGTAGAATTTAGCATTTAGTTTAAGAGGGAAAAACCTGGGTCAGAAACAGTTGTCCTAAAACATAAGGGTAATTACAAAGGAATGAGGGCAGAGCTAGCTGGAGTGAATTAGAGATTGGTAGCAAAGACTAATGAGGAACGATGGCAGACATTTAAGAAAATAGTTCATGGTTCACAGCAAAGATGTATCCCAGTAAGAAAGAAGATTTCTAGGGATATGAGGTAACTATGGGTAACCAGAGAAATTAAGGTCAGTACAAAGTTGAAAGAAAAACATACAGTATAACAATGATTAATGGTAAACTAAAGGATTGGGAAAGTTTTAAAACCAATGAAAGATGGGCGGCACGGTGGCACAGTGGTTAGCACTGCTGCCTCACAGCGCCTGAGACCTGGGTTCAATTCCCGCCTCAGGCAACTGACTGTGTGGAGTTTGCACATTCTCCCCGTGTCTGCGTGGGTTTCCTCCAGGTGCTCCGGTTTCCTCCCACAATCCAGGTGAATTGGCTATGCTAAATTGCCCGTAGTGTTAGGTAATGGGTAAATGTAGGGATATGGGTGGGTTGCGCTTCGGCAGGTCGGTGTGGACTTGTTGGGCCGAAGGGCCTGTTTCCACACTGTAATGTAATCTAATCTAATGACCAAGAAATAAAATAAAGGAAGAAAATAAGCTTTGTGTAAAGTTGCATGGAAAATTAAGACAGTGGACAATGTATAAAAATACATAAAAAGAAAGAAGCCAAAATGATTATAGGTGCCTTGGAGAATGAGGCTAGGAAGCTAAAATGAAGAACCCGGGAATAGAAAAGGAATTGGATAAATACTTTGCATTCGTCTTTGTGGTAGAAGATACTAATAGTTTTTCAGAAGTATGAAGTCAAGGGAAAAAAGGGGAGAGGAGATAAATTGAATAACTATTACTCAGATGTCCTTAACCCTAGTTATAGGCATGTAATACAGACTTGAGGAATCCTGCTCATTGCTGCAAAGACCAGTATCTATCCCCCTTATTATACTGTCCTCCACTACAAGTACATTCCTATTTCCTGCCCTCACTTGAATTACCAAGGTCCCACTGTCACTTTGCTCATCCTCACTGCAGTCTGCACTCTCACCTACAGAGTTCACTAAAATCTTTTACGTTCGACCACTGCACAGGCAGAGACTCCTCAAATGCAACCTTTGGGCCCTCAAACTTGCCTCACTTCCAGTCACACCCTCTTATCCCTGACCACAGACCAATTTCAATTACCTAATCTCAAGGCCCTCAGGAGCAAAGTCCAGGTTACATTCTCCTTCCTTGATTTGGCACAATATCTGCACCTCAGAAGTTAGCTCCTCAACTCAGATGTGAAGTTCCTCAAGCTGCAAACATTTACTACAGATGTGTTTGCTTTGGATCACATTAGTGTCCAGCAGCTTCCACATATTTCAGCAGCAAAATATCACACATCCTGCCATCACTATCATGGATTTAATTTACAAAATTATTTGTTCAAGATTCCCAGCTCTTTAAACTTCATTGTACTGATATATGGTTTTTATAAAGTAACAAGAAATAAAATCTCCAGTATCAATTTAATAATCTAAAGAAGAAAAACAGTGGAAATCTAAACATTTACCAGTCTCACTCACCAATCAGTTTTTCCTGCTATCATGCCACACAATGGTTTGTAGCATCACTTTGACCCTGGTCCATCCCTTTTATCCTTTCCCACTTAACTCTTACACTGGAGGGTTTATTTCAGTATACCCTGGTTAAAGCATCTCTGTTCCCTTTGCACTGAATTTCCACTTTGAATCAAATTATCAATAGTGGTCAGTAACTCATTTGCCCTTTGTCTCACTCCACTGCAATCCCACACTGTTGTAGTCCTACACTGACAATGCACCTTACTAGCAGTGTGTTGACTGTATGCCTCACACATGATGATGAGGTGCCAGCACAATTTGTGCTTGGTCACAGTGTCTACATGGAACATCTGCCCAGATCTCTGCATGTTTGTTTTTGGTCATAGCATTGTTCCTGGCAGTAGCCTTCAGGATGTGAAAAGCCTTTTCTTTGGCACAAACAACTAGAATTATTTATACGTTGAAAGCAAATATCAATGCAAACTGTCAAAATATCAAAGAAGCCTTTCAAGTCAGCATTTATTCTATATTTCAAGTAATTTATATTTTAATGTAATTAATGCTATTGATTTACCATACCCACAAGTGTTCTAATTATTGTCTCAACAAAAATATATATAACCAAAAAATGTAAGTTTATGATAAATGAAGACTCTGACAAACCAACAGCTTTCTAAAGATTCAGATAAATGGAATATCTTAATCTTATTTGATTTGGTTATTAAAATGAGTCATTTCTCCAATAACTAATCCTGTTTCTGGAGAAAAGCCCCCTGAGTATATTCCAGTTTGAAATGTGTAATACATTTCTAATTTGAATATATTCATGAATATGAAAATATAGACTAAATCATGGTTCTGTTTTGTTTCTGTTCACAAGAAGCAATAATTTAGGATAGTAACCTGATATAATTGTCTGTGTAACTGAAAACGTGTTCAACATTTCAATAAATAATGTTATAAAATATTTTCAATACTGAATATAGGAAAGGAATCCAAAATTTGTGAGAGATTCATTTAAAATATAGTTAACGTGTATTGTGTTTTAATGATGCATGACTCATTTATTACTCATTATTCCTACTGACGGTTGTTATTTTAATCTAACGTGATGAAAGCACACAGTCCTCAGGAACAATGGATCAGTGCCAGGGATTTACTATTGGCTGGCTGAGTTCTTAATGTGACCTGACTAATCCACTGTGCCTGCCAAAACCCAGCCCCCACCCCCTCCCCCACCCCACAAGAATAAGGTTGTCAGGAGCTTAGTATCCGCAAACTGGTTGAAGACACGACTTGGAGCATCTCTAATTCAGGAGACCATCTGAAAAATGCAGGGAAAATGGGTGCTAAAGCTTGACCCACTCTGCTTTTAAATCCCATTTGGAAATGAGTTGCTAAGTGGATGGACTGACTTGGATATTTTATCTGTTAAAAGGAATATACTTCAAATCACATGCAAGCTTATTTTTCAATTTGCCTTGTATTTTAGAAGGAATTGTATGTAGAGATCTGTTATAGATATAAATAATGAAAGTTTGACTACTTTAAGTTACCTTTAGAAAATTATATGACATATGTGTTCCATTTAAGTAGAACATAGTCTAGGTCTCTTCATTGATCTGTTGTAGTTAATTTGTTATTTTAATTAGTTATTATTTCAGTTTGGTCATAAAAATTGCCAAGTACAAGCAAATGCCTTCTAGGGAGTGTTGGTCAGGTCGAAAACCTTACAAATTCCTAATTCGTGAGTCTAAGGAAGAGAACCATCAGCAAGATGTTTTGGTAGCAGCTCTAGGAATGAGAATGGCACCCCAGAAAGCAGCTACATCCCTGTGGCAACCACTAAAACTGTTTGCTTATTCACAGTTGACTTCACTTGTTCGAAGAGCCACTCTGAAGGAAAATGAAAGGATTCCAAAATATGAAAAAGTACATAATTTTAAGGTAAGGAATTGAATTTGTTATACTCAGCAATGAACAGATGTATAGATTTTCAAACATATATTTTAGCTATCAGTTCACATATATTTTATAAATAATAGCCATTGTATAGTAGAGTTGTTATTATGAACTTAAATTCCAATTGTTATCATGAATTTGTTGGATTTTTTTCCCAGTGTACAACCAAATAATTATTAACAAAACTGTTTCACTCAAACTTGCTTATATTATTATGTAGCTAAATTTGCATTATTATTAAAAAATAATTAGTCCATATATGTTTTAAACTTCAAACAAAGATTTCCTTCAATGGTTAAATTATTCATGAAATTAACAATCAAAAACATAAAGAGCTTTTCCCCTTTCATATATAAAGAATAACATAGTTTTAGTGATAGTAAAACCTGCATTTTGTCAGTTCTTTGAAAGAATGCATTAGCTGTATAAAATTAATTTTATGTAGCATTTGATCCTCACTTAAAATCACAGCTACATTTTTCTCACCTAAACAAATATGAATCTTTTTGATATTCATAACCTGTCTTGAGTCCCAGAGTTTGGGTTGTCTCGACTGGTACTAGCATCAGACTTACATCAATCTTTTTTCTAGTGAAACCTTCATTTGCTATTGAGATAATTGTTTTGAAAAGTGTAGAACTAACTGAAATCACTCATGAGTAAAATATCCTATTTCCAGTATTTTATGTTTTGAAACCTTCCTACCAGTTTGTAAATAGAAACGTCCCCAAAAAAGTATGTGTTTTCATAGAATTTTATTCCTTTGCCAATGGAATAGATGTGAATAGATTCATGACATAACTAGTATAATTCCATTTTTAATTTTTAATTTTATATTGGCTTAGACTTCTAACCAGCACTCATAGTGAAGGAGTAGTACAGTATGTTGTGCCTTAATCATTGCTTGTTGAAGACTGTTACTAAATATTTATAACCATACGTTCCATTAGAAATTATTTGCAGGAATCATTGTTTGTTTGTTACACTCAAAAGCTGCTTTGGAGGTCCTATGATTTTGTTGGAGGAAGGAACTACTTTACTTTCTGACAGTAATCATACATTGTGTACTTAGGTTTTTTGATTTAATGAACAAAAATATAATATTGTTTCTTTCCACTTGAGAACCTCCACATAATTTTATTTTATCATATTTAACTTACATTTCATCAGCTGATTCAGTAACCTGCTTGATTTCATTTATACATGAAATGTCAATGTTATCCAAATACAGTTTGGTTGACATAGCATGTTTTTAGAGATCAGAGTAAATGCTGTTTTATTCGATAGGAATAAAGCACACAATGGATGTTGGTACCTAGAAATTTAATATTATTCATGAGTGTGTGCTCTTTCACAATATACGGAAAATATAACTATATAGTTAAAACAGTTTATTCCTAATAATTTACTCATTTACATCACAAAAAAGGAAAACGTTAGCCAGTTTTTCTGCAATAAAATGTGTTGCAAATTCCTATGCCAATAAAATTCATGTCATATTTTTCCTCTCTTTAAAAATCCAGTTTAAAACAATTTAGGAATAAAAAAACTTCAGTCACGCATATTAATTTGTATTAATGTAAAGTTCTGGGTTCTTTACAAACTGCATGTGTGATTTTTAAATAATTGTTAGATTTATGCTTTTATTTTGTTTTTTTGATGGAAAACTGTTTAATTAAAATACTCCGTTATGTTCCTGAATATTTTAAAATGCTAATACCACTGCAGTAACATCACTGATAGTTGCCATGGTAATACATCTCCACTCGTGTTGCCACCTACAGACATTGCTCTCCATTTAGTATATTACATAATATGTGATATTATGAACCATGTCTCCATGACATTCAATGGCATTACTATGGTTAAATCCCCTACGCTCAATATCCAAGGGGTTTCTATTGACCAGAAACTGAACTGGGTCAGCTATTTAAATACTGTGCCTACAAAAGTTGCCAGGCTCTGAGAATTCCATGGTAAGTCAACCCCTGACTCCCAAAGTATGTCCACCATCTACCAGGCAGAATTCAGAAGTGAGGTGGAATACTGTCCACTAGCCTGGATGAATGCAGCTCCAACAACATTTGAGAAGTTCAGTTACATCCAGGACAAAGCAGCCCCGCTTGACTGGTACACCGTTCACAATTTTGTTCCTCCACCACTAACACACTGTGGAAGTTGAGAGTACCATCAACAAAATGTACTGCAGCTACAGGGTCGCTTAACAACACAGTGTAATCACACAAGAGCTGCCAGCTTGAAGGACAAGGGTAGCAGAAACATGGGGACACCACTTCCTTCAAGTTCCCTTCCAAGGTACAGACTACTGTATACTGACATGGAATAGAAACGCAAGTCCTTCTGTGTCTCTGGGTCAAAATT
Source organism: Chiloscyllium plagiosum (assembly GCF_037043375.1). NCBI lineage: Eukaryota > Metazoa > Chordata > Chondrichthyes > Orectolobiformes > Hemiscylliidae > Chiloscyllium > Chiloscyllium plagiosum. The sequence goes on from NW_028270145.1 coordinate 51,606,698, forward strand.
TTGTCATTCTCTCTCTAACAGCGCTATGGAGGTACCTTCACCCCATTGACTGAAGAAGGCACCACCACCTTCTCTCAGGCATTTAGGGAAGTGGAACAAATTGTAGGCTATCTAGTGACACTCATGCCCCATGAAAGACATTTTTAAAAAGACAAAAATGCACTCAATGACCACATAATTTGCTTTTGTCTTTCAATGTTTTAAAATTGGTAACAAAAACAATTAAAAGAAAAATTAAGATCAGTTGAATTTTATATAACCACTTGCAACCTTATACAACCACCATTATTTTAAGATTTTTTCTGCTCTTCAGTTCTATTAAAATTATGCATTTTAATCAAACAATTTTCTTGAATAATTGGTGGTGTTAAACTATTCATTAAAGCTCTTAATTTTGTTGCATGATCGTATTTCTCTAATGTGGCTGATACACTACAGGTTCATACATTCCGAGGGCCTCACTGGTGTGAGTACTGCGCCAATTTTATGTGGGGTCTGATTGCTCAAGGCGTGAAATGTGCAGGTACTTTGCTGTTCAAAATATATCTCCACATTTTTTGTGCTCTTTTAATTTTAAGGTAATTATATGGGACCTTTATTCAGTGATTTGTTTTTTGAATCAAATATCTTCATTTTTTTACTCTAGATATATTTTTAATGTTCCTAACTTGATCATAACTGAAGATATTATAGCAAAGTTAGTTATGAAAGCTCAAACCAATTCCTTGAAATAACTTACTTTTATTCTGAAATACCAACATTAATATGGAATACGATGTGCACATGGTAATTTCTTATTCATAGATATTATGCTTCAACATAGATAGAAATTGTTTTATTTGCTAGGAACAAAATGTTCAAATGTTACATTTATAATGCTCCCATTGACAACTAGCCTTCTGTATACAATAGTCTGGTAGGGCACTCCAACTTAACAGTGTAATCTAAAGCGGACATAAAGTAAGCCATTTATCTTGTTTGACATCTTACAAAGTTCAGGCTTCTGCACAACATGAGTGATATTTACTGCAAGAATAGAGCAATATCAGCAACATGCCGCAGCACCTTTCATTTAAAGCCATGACTAGACTGACAGCACCATTGTACCTCTGCAGAAGCAAATACCCACATTTGAAATAATTGTTCATTACTTAAGATATCAGAAACAATGAAGATGTTGGTAGGTGCATATACAAGAACCATGAATTGTGATTTAATTTTTCTCCTTGGGTTTTCGTATTTGTGGTTCCCAAAATACCTTTCCATATACACAGCTACCTGCATTATTTATTATGTATCTGTTTGGAAGATTCCAAAGTACAAACATAAAGCCTCATTAAACAGAGGTTTAACTGCAAACAATTCATTTTGTTAGAGCATTGGAAGTCTGTCTGATAGAGATGTTCAAAATTGGGAAAGATTTTACTCTGCAAGGAAAACTATTTCCTGCTTAACAATCAATTTGTAAGAAAGAGGTGTAACTTGAAATAATTCATTGAGATTAAATGGCATTATCATCACTGAATCCCCCACTATGAACATTCTGAAAGTTATCATTAACCAAAAACTGAATTAGATTAGCCATTTAAATACTGTGGCTACAAGAGCAGGTTAGAGACTAGGAATTCTGTGCTGAAAATGTGTTGCTGGAAAAGCGCAGCAGGTCAGGCAGCATCCAGGGAACAGGAGAATCGACGTTTCAGGCATAAGCCCTTCTTCAGGAAGGGCATAAGCCCTTCTTCCTGAAGAAGGGCTTATGCCCGAAACGTCGATTCTCCTGTTCCCTGGATGCTGCCTGACCTGCTGCGCTTTTCCAGCAACACATTTTCAGCTCTGACCTCCAGCATCTGCAGACCTCACTTTCTCCACTAGGAATTCTGTGCCAAGTAATTCAAATCCTAATTCAGCAAAGCCTGTCCATTGTTTAGACTGCAAGTCATTGTATGATAGAATAATTTCCATTTGTCTGGATGAGTTCAGCTCCAATGCAAGAAGCCCAGAGCCATACAGGACAAAGTATCCTTCACCATAAATGTTTGTATCTTCCATCAATGTCACTCAGTGGCAGCAGTATATACCATCTGCAGTTGAATTGTGGCAGCTCTCCTTGGCTACTTCAACACCACCTTCTAAAGCTGCAACCTCTATCAGCTTTAGGACAAGAGATGGAGATACATGATCATACCATCCTGTACAAGCCGTACACTGTCCTGACATGGAACTATATTGACATTCCTTCACTGTCACTCGGTTAATATCCTGGAACTCCTATCCTAACAGCAGTGTGGGTGTTCCTACCCATCATGAACTGTACTGGTTCAAGAAGACAACTCACCATCACCTTTAATATTAAAGTTTAACACTACCTCTTGCTTTCATATTCTATACGTTTTAAAAACAAAATTGTTTTTGCCTTTTAATGATTTTATTTGTATTGTTGTACCTTCACGCTATGATGTTTCTATTGTTCTATTTAAAATCTAACCGTTTAAGGCATACCTCCTTACCATTATTCTTCTTTTAAAATGTAGTACTTCACATTTCTCCACATTGAAAAATTTGTTACCCAACTGCTTTTCCATGAGTCTCTATGTTTTTCACCATCTTTATCACAATTTTATATATATGAATTTGAGTTCGTATCATTGGGCCATTTTGCCTATCGAAACTCCTCTGCACTTTAAAAATATCTACTTCAACAAATAATGGAACAGGGCTGGCCTGGATTGACTATCATTTCAACTTGTTCCAGTCCACTGAATGATTTTCTTCTAGCTTGATTCTATTTTGTTGTCCGTCTGTTAGTTGCTTCCATTTGAGATTATTCTGACTTTTCCATTGGTCCACAGTTTACATTTTTCTGGCCCTAGCTGCCTCCTCTTAACAGGATATGCAATCTTGCTTCATGTCTGTCCCCTATCAGGATGGTTTGAAAGCTCTCTGTTTCTTCCTTAAAGACGTGAATGGTCCCAATACCAACCTCCATCACCAAGGCAAGTCTTGTGTGCACTTTGAAAAATGATTCCTTAAATTCATTTCACCTTCCCCAACTCATAGAACATTATAGCGCAGTACAGGCCCTTTGGCTCTCGATGTTGCGCCGTCCTGTCATACCAATCTGAAGCCCATCTAACCTACACTATTCCATGTACATCCATATGCTTGTCCAATGACGACTTAACTGTACTTAAAGTTGGCGAATCTACTACCGTTGCAGCCAAAGCATTCCATACCCTTACTACTCTCTGAGTAAAGAAACTACCTCTGACATCTGTCCTATATCTATCACCCCTCAATTTAAAGCTATGCCCCCTCGTGCTCGCCGTCACCATTCTTGGAAAAAGGCTCTCCCTGTCCACCCTATCTAACCTTCTGATTATCTTATATGTCCCTATTAAGTCACCTCTCAACCTTCTTCTCTCTAACGAAAACAGCCTCAAGTCCCTCAGCCTTTCCTCGTAAGACCTTCCCTCCATACCAGGCAATATCCTAGTAAATCTCCTCGACACCCTTTCCAAAGCTTCCATATCCTTCTTATAATGCGGTGACCAGAACTGTACACAATACTCCAAGTGTGGCCGCACTAGAGTTTTGTACAGCTGTAGCATAACCTCATTGTTCCGGAACTCGATCCCTCTATTAATAAAAGCTAAAACACTGTATGCCTTCTTAACAACCCTGTCAACTTGGGTGGCAACTTTCAAGGATCTGTGTACCTGGACACCAAGATCTCTCTGCTCATCTACACTACCAAGAATCTTACCATTAGCCCAGTACTTTGCATTCCGGTTACTCCGTCTAAAGTGAATCATCTCACACTTGTCTGCATTAAACTCCATTTTCCACCTCGCAGCCCAGCTCTGCAGCTTATCTATGTCTCTCTGTAATCTACAACATCCTTCGTCACTAACTACAACTCCACCGACCTTAGTGTTGTCTGCAAATTTACTAACCCACCCTTCTACACCCTCATCCAGGTCGTTTATAAAAATGACGAACAGCAGTGGACCCAACACCGACCCTTGCGGTACACCACTAGTAACTGGACTCCAGGATGAACATTTCCCATCAACCACCACCCTCTGTCTTCTTTCAGCAAGCCAATTACTGATCCAAACTGCTATATCTCCCACAATCCCATTCCTCCGCATTTTGTACAATAGCCTACTGTGGGGAACCTTATCGAATGCCTTGCCAAAATCCATATACACCACATCAACCGGTTTACTCTCATCTATCTGTTTGGTCACCTTCTCAAAGAACTCAATAAGGTTTGTGAGGCACGACCTACCCTTCACAAAACCGTGCTGACTATCCCTAATCAAAGTATTATTTTCTAGATGATTATAAATCCTCTCTCTTATAACCTTTTCCAACACTTTACCAACAACTGAAGTAAGGCTCACTGGTCTATAATTACCAGGATTGTCTCTACTCCCCTTCTTGAACAGGGGAACCACATTTGCTATCCTCCAGTCTTCTGACACTATTCCTGTAACAATGACAATTTAAAGATCAATGCTAAAGGCTTGGCAATCTCCTCCTTGGCTTCCCAGAGGATCCTAGGCCCAGGGGACTTATCTGTTTACACACTGCAGGATTTCTAATACCTCTTCCTTGTGAACCTCAATCCCACCTCGTCTCGTAGCCTGTATCTCAGTAATCTCCTCGACAACGTTGTCGTTTTCTAGAGTGAATACTGTTGAAAAATAATCATTTAGTACTTCCCCTATCTCCTCTGACTCCACACACAACTTCCCACTACTATCCTTGATTGGCCCTAATCTTACTCTTGTCATTCTTTTATTCCTTAAATACCTATAGAAAGCCTTAGGGTTTACCATGATCCTATCCGCCAACAACTTCTCATGTCTCCTCCTGGCTCTTCTGAGCTCTCTCTTTAGGTCTTTCCTGGCTATCTTGGAACCCTCAAGCGCCCTAACTGAGCCTTCACATCTCATCCTAACATAAGCCTTCTTCTTCCTCTTGACCAGAGATTCCACTTCCTTCGTAAACCACGGCTCCCGTGCTCTACAGCTTCCTCCCTGCCTGACAGATACATACTTATCTAGGACACACAGTAGCTTTTCCTTGAATAAGCTCCACATTTCTAATGTGCCTATCCCCTGTAGTTTTCTTCCCCATCCTATGCTTCCTAACTCTTGCCTAATCGCGTCGTAATTGCCTTTCCCCCAGCTGTAACTCTTGCCCAGTGGTATACACCTATCCCTTTCTATCACTAAGGTAAACTTAACAGAATTGTGATCGCTATCACCAAAGTGCTCACCTACTTCCAAGTCTAACACCTGGCTGGGCTCATTACCCAGTACCAAATCTAATGTGGCTTCGCCCCTTGTTGGCCTGTCTACATACTGTGTCAGGAAGCCCTCCAGCACACACTGGACAAAAACTGACCCATCTATAGTACTCGTACTATGGTGTTCCCAGTCAATATTTGGAAAGTTGAAGTCCCCCATGACAACTACCCTGTCTCTCTTACTCCTATCGAGAATCATCTTTGCTATCCTTTCCTCTACACCTCTGGAACTATTCGGAGGCCTATAGAAAACTCCCAACAGGGTGACCTCTCCTTTCCTGTTTCTAACTTCAGCCCATACGATCTCAGTTGACAAGTCCCCAAACATCCTTTCTGCAACTGTAATACTGTCCTTGACCAACAATGCCACACCTCCCCCTCTTTTACCATCTTCTCTGTTCTTACTGAAACATCTAAATCCTGGAACCTGCAACAACCATTCCTGTCCCTGCTCTATCCATGTCTCCAAAATGGCCACAACATCGAAGTCCCAGGTACCAACCCATGCTGCAAGTTCACCCATCTTATTCCGGATGCTCCTGGCGATGAAGTAGACACACTTCAAGCCAACTTCTTGCTTGCCGGTGCCATCTTGCATCCCTGAAATTTGATTTTGGACCTCACTACTCTCAACCTTTTCTATACTCGAACTACAATTTTGGTTCCCTGCTGGATTAGTTTAAACCCACCCCAATAGCCTTAGCGAATTTCCCCCCCCCCCCCCCAGGATATTGGTATCCCTCTGGTTCAGATGAAGACCATCCTGCTTGTAGAGGTCCCACCTAACCCAGAAAGAGCCCCAATTATCCAAGAATCCAAAACCCTCCCTCCTGCACCATCCCTGTAGCCACGTGTTCAACTCCTCTCTCTCCCTATTCCTTGCCTCACTAGCACGTAGCACGGGCAACAAACCAGAGACAACAGCTCTGTTCGTCCTAGCTCTAAGCTTCCATCCTAGCTCTCTGAATTTCTGCCTTAAATCCCCATCTCTCTTCCTACCTATGTCATTGGTGCCTATGTGGACCACGGCTTGGGGCTGCTCCCCTTCCCCCTTAAGGATCCCAAAAGCACGATCAGAGGCATCACGAACCCTGGCACTTGGGAGGCAACACACCAACCGTGAGTCTCTCTCATCCCCACAGAACCTCATATCTGTCCCCCTTACTATGGAATCCCCAATGACTACTGCTCTGCTCCTCTTCCCCTTTCCCTTCTGAGCAGCAGGGACAGACTCTGTGCCAGAGTCCTGTACCCCACTGCTTACTCCTGGTAAGTTGTTGTCCCCAACAATATCCAAAACGGTATACTTATTGTTGAAGGGAATGGCCACAGGGGATCCCTGCACTGCCTGCCGGTTCCCTTTCCGTCCCCTGACTGTAACCCATTTGCCTTTTTCTTGTACCTTAGGAGTGACTACCTCCCTGTAACTCCTCTCAATAACCCCCTCTGCCTCCTGAATGATCCGAAGTTCATCCAGTTCCAGCTCCAGTCCCCTAACGCGGCTTTCGATGAGCTGGAGTTGGGTTCACTTCCCGCAGATATAGTCAGCAGGGACACTAGTGGTGACCCTTACCTCCCACATTCTGCAGGAGGAACATACAACTGCCCTAATCTCCATTCCCACTATTCTAAATTCCCAAAGAGACTGTTGAAAAAATAAGGAATAAAATAAAACTCGTTACTTTACCAATCAGGCGCACAGGTCCTTTTATTTTGTTAGAGGAGGAGGATGGGTGGAAGACACTACCCGAGTAGTGTTTCGGGTAACGCAAGCACACAATTATATGACTTCCCAGAAATCCTTCACTTCTCCCTCGCACCTCTCGGCAAATAGATCTGATTCCCGAGATAAGTCCCTTTTACTGCGGGAAAATTCACCCTTCCCAGCAGCCCTCACTTCACCATTCCTTCCCTCCTCGCCGCTCTGGCAAAATGGAGGCCCGATTCCCGAAGTAAGTCCCTTTTAATGCGGGAAGACTCACCCTTCCCGGCAGCCCTCGCTTCACCATTCCTTCCCTCCTCGCTGCTCTGGCAAAATGGAGGCCCGATTCCCGAGGTAATTCCCTTTTAATGCGGGAAAACGCACCCTTCCCAGCAGCCCTCGCTTCACCACTCCTTCTCTCCTCGCCACTCTGGCAAAATGGAGGCCCGACTCCCGAGGTAAGTCCTGAGACTGTAAGAAATAAAGGCGGCTGTTCGGCCCTTCAAACTTGCTCCACCATTCAGTAGAATCATGGCTGATCCGACGCTCCTCACGTCTACTTGCCTGTTCTTTCCCCATGACCATTGATTCCTCTACTGAGCAAGAATATATCTATCTCAGCCTTAAATATACACAAGGACATTACTCCAATAACTCTCTGCTGGAGACAAAAAAACTGCAGATACTGGAATCCAAAGTAGACAAACAGGAGACTGGGAGAACACAGCAAGCCAGGCAGCATTAGGAGGTGTAACCCTTTTTCAGTACTGGGGGTGGGTGGAAGGGGAGATACAGATAAAGGAGGTGGGGGTGGTGCAGCGTGGCAAGGAAGGGATAGGTATATACAGATAGAGGGTATGACCTGGTTGGTCAATGGGTGGAATGAATCTAGTAGGTGGCAGGGAGGAATGGAAGGGAGGGATAGATGGGAGGGGGAGGGTCTAAGAAGGGAATCGGGTGATGGAAAGGGAGGTTATTTGAAATTGGACAACTCGGTGTTCACTCCTCCGGGCTGTATGCTGCCCAAGCAGAAGATGAGATGTTGTTCTTTCAATTTGCGGTTTGATTTGTTGTGGCAATGGAGGAGGCCAAGGATGGACATGTTGGAAAGGGAGTGGGAAGTGGAATTAAAATGGGCAGTGATTGGGAGGTACAGTTGGCTCCTGCGGGCCCGGCTGAGATGCTCTGCGAAGCGTTCCCTTAGCTTACGTTTGGTCTCCCCAATGTAGACCAGATAGAGTAAACTAGGTTGGAGGACAGGCAGGTGAACCTTGGTCTCACCTGGAAGGACTGTTTCGTGCCCTGGATGGAGGTGAGGGGGGTGGTGTACTGGCAGGTTTTGCATCTTTTCTGGTTGGAGGGGAAGGTCCCTGGGGTTTTGGGGGGGGTTGGTAGGGAGAGTGGTGCAAACTAAGGATTGGTGAAGAGAACAGTCCTTGCAGAAGGTAAAACAAGGGCTGCAGTTGCTGGAAACCAGAGTCGAGATTAGAGTGGTGCTGGAAAAGCACAGCAGTTCAGGCAGCATCTGAGGAGCAGTAAAATTGAAGTTTCGGGCAAATGCTCTTCATCAGGAATACAGTCCATGCAGAAGGCAGAGAGGGGTGGAGAGAGGAAGATGTCCTTGATGGTGGGGTCTAGAAAGAGTCGGCAGAAATGTTTAAGGAAGGTGCGTTGGATGCGGAGACTGGTGGGGTCAAAGAACAAGAACAAAGAAAATTTACAGCCCAGGAATAGGCCCTTCGGCCCTCCAAGCCTGAGCCGATCCAAATGTGCTGTCTAAACCTGTCGGTCAATTCCTAAGCATCTGTATCCCTCTGCTCCCCACTTACTCATGCATCTGTCCAAACGCATCTTAAATTAATCTACCATGCCTGCCTCTACTACCTCTGCTGGCAACGCGTTCCAGACTTCCATCACCCTCTGTGTGAAGTACTAGTCACGTGTATCCCCCTTAAACTTTCCACCTCTCACATTGAAAGCATGACCTCTCGTTATGGAATCCTTCACCCTGGGAAAAAGCTTACCGCTATCTATCCTGTCCATACCCTTAATGATTTTGTAAACCTCAATCAGGTCCCCTTCAATCTCCTTTTTTCTAATGAAAATAAACCTAACCTACTCAGCCTCTCTTTATAGCTAGCACCTACCATAGCACGCAACATCCTTGTAAACCTTCTCTGCACACTCTCCAAAGCATCCACACCCTTTTGGTAATGAAGAGGCTGGAGCTGTTTTCCCTGGAGCATCGGAGGCGGAAGGGTGACCTTATAGAGGTTTACAAAATTATGAGGGGCATGGCTAGGGTAAATAGACAAATTCTTTTCCCTGGGGTCGGTGAGTCCAGAACTAGAGGGCATAGGTTTAGGGTGAGAGGGGAAAGATATAAAAGAAACCTAAGGGGCAACCTTTTCACACAGAGGGTGGTATGTGTATGGAATGAGCTGCCAGAGGAAGTGGTGGAGGCTGATACAATTGCAACATTTAAGAGGCATTTGGATGGGTATATGAATAGGAAGGGTTTGGAGGGATATAGGCCGGGTGCTGGCAGGTGGGACTAGATTGGGTTGGGATATCTGGTCAACATGGACTGGTTGGACAGAAGGGTTTGTTTCCATGCTGTACATCTCTATGACTCTATGTGGCAACCAGAACTGTACACAGAATTCTAAATGCGGCCGAACCAATGTCTTGTACAATTTTAACATGACTTGCCAGCTCTTATACTCAATACCCCGTCCAATGAAGGCAAGCATACTATATGCCTTCTTGACCACTTTATCCACCTGTGCAGCAAACTTCAGGGTACAATGGACCTGCACTCTCAGATCTCTCTGCCCATCAACTTTTCCCAAGGCTCTTCCGTTCATTGTATAATTCGGTCTCGATTGAAATCCATGTGCCACTTCTCTGCCCAACTCTCTAGTCTATCTATATCCTCCTGTATTCTTTGACAGTCCCTTATGCTTTCTGCTACTCCACCAATCTTCGTGTCATCTGCACACTTGCTGATCATACCAACAGTGCCCTCTTCCAGATCATTTATGTATATTACAAACAACAGTGGCCCCAACACTGACCCCTGTGGAACACCACTGGTCATCTTTCTCCATTTCGAGAAACTCCCTTCAACTACTACTCTCTGTCTCCTGTTGCTCAACCAGTTCTTTATCCACCTAGCTAGAACACCCTGCACCCCATGTGACTTCATTTCTCCATTAATCTACCATGGGGAACCTTATCAAACGCCTTATTAAAGTCCATGTATATGACATCAGCAGCCCTTCCTTCATCCATCAACTTGGTCACTTCCTCGAAGAACTCCATTAAGTTGGTAAGGCACGATCTCCCCCGCACAAAACCATGTTGCCTATCACTGATCAGCCCATTCTTTTCTAAATATAAATAGATCCTATCCCTCAGTACCCTCTCCAGCAACTTTCCCACCACCGACGTCAGGCTCACTGGTCTGTAGTTACCCGGAATATCCCTACTACCCTCCTTATTCAGGAGGACAACATGAGCAAACTTCCAGTCCTCCGGCACCTCACCTGTATTTACGGATGCTGCAAAGACATCTGTCAGGGCCCAGCTATTTTCTCTCTCGCCTCCCTCAGCAACCTGGGATTGATCCCATCCGGTCCTGGGGACTTGTCCGCCTTAATAACCTCTAGCCTACCCAACACATCTTCCCTACTTCTGCCAACGTAATCCAGACCAATCAAACTTCTATCTCTAATTTCAAGATTTATTATGTTCCTCTCCTCAGTGAACACTGATTCAAAGTTATCATTCAGAATCTCACCCATTCTCTCAGCTTCGACACACAGCCTTCCTTCATTATCCTTTAGTGGACCAATCCTTTCTCTAGTTACCCGCTTGCTTCTTTTATGAGAATAAAATGCTTTGGGATTCTCCTTAATTCTGCTCGCTAAAGCTATTCATGAGCCCTTTTAGCCCGCTTGATTCCTCGTTTAAGACTTGTCCTACTCTTCCGATATTCCTCCAGGGCCCGTTCTCTTCTTAGCTGCCTAGACCTTATGTACACTTCCCTTTTCCTCTTGGCTACTCGTACAATTTCTCCTGTTGTCCACGGTTCACGAATCTTGCCCTTCCTGTCCTTTGCCTTTCCTGTCCTTTGCCTTTAACGGGACATGCCGATCCTGCACTATCTTTAACCTATGAAAGCCTCCCACATATCAAATGTGGACTTCCCTTCAAATAGCTGTGTCCAATCCACATTTCCAAGCTCCTGCCTAATTTTGATATAATTGGCCTTGGCCCAGTTTAGTACTCTTCCCTTAGGACCACTCTCATCTTTACCTACGAGTATTCTAAAACTTACAGAATTGTGGTCACTGTTCCCAAAGAAGTCCCCCACCATAACTTCTACCATCTGTCCTGGCTCTTTCCCCAGTACCAGGTCCAATATGGCCCCTTCCCTTGTTGGACTATTGACATACTGCTCTAGAAAACTCTCCTGGAAGCTTCTTTCAAATTCTACCCCAACGTATCCTAGTCAATGTTGGGAAAATTAAAATCTCCCATCACCACTAGCCTATTGCCTCTACATCTTTCCATAATCTTTTTACCTATTTGTTCTTTTACCTGACGTTCACTGTTGCGAGGCCTGAAATACAGCCCCAACAATGTAGCTGCACCCTTCTTATTTCTCAGCTCCACCCATAATGCCTCACTACCCAAGACATCCATAGTGTCCTCCTTTAGCACAGCCGTGATATCATCCCTGACCAGCAATGCAACTCCACCCCCACCCCCACCCCCCCTTTTACTTCCCTCTATGTCCTGTCTGAAGTGTCTATATCCTGGAACATTTAGTTGCCAATCATCATGCCCTTCCTTCAACCACGTCTCTGTGATTGCAATAACGTCATACTCCCAGGCACCAATCCAAGCCCTAAGTTCATCTGCCTACACTCTATACTCCTTGCATTAAAGTAGATGCATTTCAGGCCACCAGTTCTTTTGCGCTCATCTGCTCTCTGCCTGTTCTTCCCTTTATTAATGCTATCTTCATAATTCTTACAGTCTCTCGTCTCCACCTCACTGCCTACTTGTTTTCTCTTGTGGTTCCCAGTCCCCTGCCACATTAGTTTAAAACCTCCCCAACAGCAATAGCAAAAACTCCCCCAAGGACATTGGTTCCGGTCTGGTTCAGTTGTAAACAGTCCCAATTTCCCTAAAACCAGTCCCAATGTCCAACAAATCTGAACCCCTCCCTCCTTCACCATCTCTCAAGCCACATACCATCCGGGAGTCCCATTTTCGGCCACAGAACCGCCTATCTACTCCCCTTAGAATAGAATCCCCTATGACTATGGACCTCCGAGTCTTTTTCCCACTTTTCTGAACAGCATTGCCCATGATCTTGACAACTGCTGCCCTCTCCTGGTGAGCCATCTCCCCCAACAGTATCCAAAACGGTATACCTGTTTTGGAGGGAGATGACCGCAGGGGACGCCTGCACTGCCTTCCTACATTTTGTCTGTCTTTTGGTCACCCATTCACCGTCTCCCTCAGCAATTCTAACCTGCGGTGTGACCAGTTCACTAAACGTGCTATCCACAACCTCCTCAGCATCGCGTATGCTCCACAGTGAGTCCATCCACAGCTCCAGAGCCATCATGTGATCAAACGAGCTGCAGCTGGACACACTTCTTGCAAGTGTAAGAGTCAGGAACGTCAGACACGTTCCTAAGCTCCCACATCAAGCAAGAGGCACATGCCACGGATCTGAGGTCCCCTGCCATTGTAAGCTTAGCTTTATATGAACTAACTAAAATCAAACAATGCACTTAAATATATGAAAACAAACAATAAGAAAGAAATAAAAGCCTTACCTTACAGAGTCTTTTCCTTCTGGTTAGAGGAGGGGGGGGGGGGGGGCGGGAGGGAGCTACTACACGTGTAGTTTCTCGGGTTTAGCCACTGCCCAAACATAAATTAAGCCTTTACCTTCCCGGCAGCCCTCGCTTCACCTCACCTTCTCTCCTTGCCGCCCTGTCAAAATGGAGGCCCAACTCCCAAGATAAGTCCCTTTTTAAGCGGGAAAACTTACCCCTCCCGGCAGCCCTCGCTTCACCTTACCTTTTCTCCTTGCCACTCTGTCAAAATGGAGGTCATCAATGAGGACAAGGGGGACTCTGTCTTTATTGCATTTAGAAGGAGGAGGTTGAGAGCAGTGTAATGGGGAATGGAGGTGGTGTGCAGTGGAGGGCTGTCTGGATGACAGAGGAGGGGAAGCATATTGTTCAAAATAGGTGGGACATCTGGGATGCTTGGTATAGAATGTCTCCTCATCCGAGCCGATGCGGCAGAAGTGGAGGAATTGGGAGAATGGATGAAGTTCTTGCAGGATACTGGGTGGGAGAAGGTGGTTGTGAGAGTCTGTGGGTTTATATAAATGTCCATCTGGAGACTGTTGCCAGAGATGAAAATGGAGAAGTCAACAAATCTGTGTAGCAAGGAGTTCCAAGATAACAGAGTCCTCTGAAAGAAGAAATTCTTCCTCATCTTGGTCTTAAATTGGCACCTGTTAATTCTGAGGCTATGCCCTCTGGTACAAAACTCTCCCATGAGTAGAAACATTCTCTCAGCATTTACCCTGTCAAGCTCCTTCAGGATCCTATATGTTTCAATGAAATCACCTCTCATTCTTCTAAATTTCAATGAGTAATGTTTCAACCTGTTTAATCTTTACTAATAAAACGATCCCTCCATACTGAGATGATCTGAGTGAGCCTTCTCTGAACTGCCTCCAATGAAATAATATTTTTTTCTTAAATAAGTGCACCAAAACTGTTCAGGTACTCCAGATATAGTCTCACTAGCCCATAGTACATTTGCAGTAAGACTTTTCTACTCTTAGACTCAAACCCCCTTGAAATAAGGGCAAACATTCTATTAGACTTATTGGTTACCTACTATACCGGTTTGTTAGCTTTCTGTGTTTAATACACAAGTCCCCTCAAATGCCTTAATAATACAGCTTTCTGCAGTTTTTCTCCATTTAAACAATATGCTGTTCTCTTGTTTTCCCTTCCAAAATGAATATCTCCACAGTTTTCTACATTATACTCAATTTGCCACCATTTTTTTACCACTTACTTAACCTACGAATATCTGTCAGTAGATTGTTTGTATCCCTCTCACAAACTGCCTTTCCACCTATTTTTCTGTCATCTACAATCTGGCTTTAGTACGTTCACTTACTGCCTCCAAGTCATTAACATGTATTGTAAACAGTTGTGCTGATCCCTGTCGAACCCCACTGGTTACACGTCGCCAACCTGAAAGAGAACCTCTTATTCATACTTTGCTACCTATTAGCCAGTTCTCTATCCATGCCAATATACTACTACCTCCAAAATCATGGGCTCTTACGTTATGACTTAACCTTCTGGATATTCAAATATAACCCATTTATTGGTTTCCCTCTATCCATTCTGGTTGATGCTTCCTCAAAAATCTCTAATAAATTAGGCATACATGACTTCCCTTTCAAAGATGCAGCAATAGGTACACACACAGGTCCTAGTTATGCATGTCTCTTTATGGGTTATGTGGAATATTCCTTGTTCCAGTCCTACTTGGGCTCCACACACACAACTTTCTCCAAAAAAATCAGTGATGTCATTCGTGCTGTTTCTGGTTCTCATCCAGCATTAGAAAAGTTCATCAAGTTTACATCCAATTTACATCCTTCCCTAACTTATACTTGCCCATCTCTGACTTTCCCTTCCTTAATTTCACTGTCTCCATTGATTTTGAAAAGCTGTCCACCAATATCCATTTCAAACCCACCAACTCCCACAAGTTGTACTGCTTCCTGCCAGGGCTCCACTCCATTTTCATAGTTTCTTCATCTCCATCTCATCTATTCTCATGTTGGGACCTTCGACTAAGTTGTTTGTGTCTGATATGTCTGTCATCTTCGCCAACCGGAGGTGTCCCCCTCCTCCACCGCAGCCATAGTTGACAGGGACCTCAACCATATCCAAACCATCTCCCTTATGCCTGCCTTTTCTCTCATTCCCAGGACAATGAAGGGTTCCCTTTCTCCTAACTTTGACCCTAAACGTCTCCATATTCAAAGAATTATCTTCCACCCTGTTCACCACTCCCAGCAGGATACCACAAACAAATGTACCTTCCCAACCCCTCCACTGCCAGCGTCCTTCAGGCACTGTTCCCACTTTGACACCATGCTCCATTTTCCATCAATCCTAATGTTTCCACACTTTCATTTGGCCCTTCCCATGCTATCACCGTCCAAAGCCCCAAACACGCCATCCAGGTGAAGTAGTGCTTGTACTTCTTTCAACCTGGTCTACTATAGTCACTGCTCACAATGATCTCTTTTACATTGGTGAGACCGCATGGAGACTGGGTGGCAGTTTTGCAGAATACTTTTGCTCTGTCTCGAGAAATTATCCCAACTTTACACTTGCTTACCATTTCACTAAATCACCTTGCTCCCATGCTGACATTCTGTCCATGACCTGCTTCTGTGTTCCAATTAAGCTCAACACAAGCTGGAGGAACAACATCTCATTTTTTGCTGAAGCATTTTAAAACCTCTAAGTTTCAATATTGAGTACCATAACTTCACAGTATGATCTCTGTACTCCATTTTTCTTACATCTCCCACCAGCTTGCAACGATATCTTGCTTGCCTTTTGCTGGCTGTGCTCTCAGCAGAGTGGACTCATTTTCTGCTTTTCCCAGCTAACATTTGCATCTATTTAGATTTCTTTTTCTCCTTTACCACTATTATCACTGCCTTGGGCATGCTCACCATCACTTGCTTCTTCTCTCCCTATGTCACGAACATAAGAACCATAATTTTCCAATTCCTTTCAGTTCAGAAGAATCAGACTGGACCCAAAACATTAACTCTGTTTCTCTCTCCACAGATGCTGCTAGACCTGCCAAGTTTCTCCTGTATTTTCTATTTTTATTTCAGAACCCCAGGGTAGTGTTATAGAGTCATAGAGTTATACAGCATGGAAACAGACCCTTCATTCCATGCTGACCAAATATCCTAAACTGATCTAGTCCCATTTGCCAGCATTTGGCCCATATCCCTCTTAAACCCGTACTGTTCGTGTACCTATCCAGTTGCCTTTTAAATGTAATAATTGTACCTGCTTCCACCACTTCCACTGACAGTTTGTTCCATACAAGCACCACCCTCTTCTGGGAACATGGGTTCAAATCCTATCATGGCAGACAATAAAATTTGAATTCAATAAAAATTGGGAATATAAAAATCTCATGGCAACCATGGTTAATTGGTGTTAAGACCCAACATTTTTTTAGGAAAGGAAATCTGCCATTCTTGGCTGGTCGAGTCTGCATGTGATTCAAGACTCAAATCAATGTGACTGACTCTTACGTTCTGGGGAATTAGGAATGGACAATAAATATTGATCTAGCCAGTGACACCCATATTCCATGTAACTTTTGAAATGGTTATGGCTTTGTTCAATTTTTCTTAAATTCACCCCAACTCCCCAGACACACAGCATAGTTTTGTTTACTTAATAGAGAGTATCTATTTTTGTCCCTTTCATAGCTGTTGTGTAGGATTGAGTGCAATGGCATAGGGCTGAGACAGCCTAACAACTGATTTGAAGCTTTGAAATCCATCAGGCTCATTATTAATTCCCACACACTCTTCAGTATCTTTGTACTCCTCTTCTCCTATTAATACTGCTGCTGCTATACTTTTCCCCTTGCACCATGTAGTTGCATATGAGTCCTCCCATGTTGAAGAGGACTCATAGTTTGGGTGAAGATTTGTAGCTCGGGTGCTCGTTGTTGTGGTTCTGTTCGCTGAGCTGGAAATTCTCGTTGCAAACGTTTCATCTCCTGTCTAGGTGACATCCTCAGTGCTTGAGAGCCTCCTGTGAAGCGCTTCTGTGGTGTTTCCTCCAGCATTTATAGTGGCCTGTCCCTGCCACTTCCGGTTGTCAGTTTCAGCTGTCCGCTGTAGTGGCCGGTATATTGGGTCCAGGTCGATGTGTTTGTTGATGGAGTTTGTGGATGAGTGCCATGCTTCTAGGAATTCCCTGGCTGTTCTTTGTTTGGCTTGCCCTATAATGGTAGTGTTGTCCCAGTCGAATTCATGTTGCTTGTCGTCTGCGTGTGTGGCTACTAAGGATAGCTGGTCGTGTCGTTTTGTGGCTAGTTGATGTTCATGGATGCGGATCGTTAGCTGTCTTCCTGTTTGTCCTATGTAGTGTTTTGTGCAGTCCTTGCATGGGATTTTGTACACTACATTAGTTTTGCTCATGCTGGGTATCGGGTCCTTCGTTCTGGTGAGTTGTTGTCTGAGGGTGGCTGTTGGTTTGTGTGCTGTTATAAGTCCTAGTGGTCGCAGTAATGTGGCTGTCTGGTAGTCTGGTAGTCTAGACAATGGAACGAGGACATGCCGCAACCCAAAGGACTAGCCACACTACCATACATCAGGAGCATTTCAGAACTGACAGCCAGACTACTGCGACCACTAGGACTTATAACAGCACACAAACCAACATCAGGAGCATTTCAGAACCACAACAACAGAGGACTCATTTGTTGAATCTTTTAAGGAACTAGGATTCAGTTAAAAAAAATCCTCTCTTCAATATGTACAGTCAGACTTACTTATACGTGTCAGTCTCCCTTCAATTGTCCATAATTTATTTCTTTTACCATCCACTATTCTGAATAGGTCCTTCACTGAGCTGTTATACTGACTTTCTCAGTTAAAATAGACAAAAATACCTTTTCAACATAATAGGGTCCACTTAGTATGAGTAGATACCTGAACTATTCAGTACGAGATCAGAGAGTTAAGCAAAACATAACCACGTGCATTGATTTATTACCTTAGACAAAGCAAGTGGAATCAGGCCTAATTTTCCACAGTGGACTATAACCTTAAAGAATTTTGTTTCTGGTGTTGACGCAAATTTATAATAGACATTAATTAATAGAGATGAGAATACAACCTTTAGTTTACTGCATGACTATAGAAATAGATATACCCTTCTCTGAATTGTATTTTTTATATATGGGCAAAATTGTAATTTTCTGATTCAATTTTAAAATGTTCCTCTTATTCTGTATTTCTAGATTGTGGCTTGAATGTTCATAAGCAATGTTCCAAGATGGTGCCAAATGATTGCAAACCAGACCTGAAGCATGTGAAAAAAGTCTATAGCTGCGATCTGACAACATTAGTTAAAGCACATAACACAAAAAGACCAATGGTGGTGGATATGTGCATTAGAGAAATTGAAAACAGAGGTAGGAATCACTAATTATCCTTGGATTACGAGCATTCACTGATAACTTCCATCGTAATCAATTGGATAAGTTTTTAACTGTATTAAAACTGTTCTAATTAAAAGCATTCTGACTTGCAGGCCATTTATTACTGCTGTATTCTGTGCTTTCACCTTGTGCTAAGAGTTGCTTAATAAGACCTTAGCAGCAGAATTAGGCTGTTCGGCCCAACATTGGATTTGGTGCTAGGCAACAAGCCAGGTCAGGTGTCAGATCTCTCAGGAGAGCATTTCAGTGACAGTGACCACAACTGCCTCACCTTTACCATAGCCATGGAGAGGAATGGGAATAGACAGCATAGGAAGATATTTAATTGAGGGAGCGGAAATTATACTGCTATTAGACAGGACTGTGGAGTATAAATTGGGAACAGTTGTTCTATGGAAAAGGCACAACAGAAACGTGGAGGCTGTTTAAGGACCACTTGTTGCAAGTATTGGATAACTTTGTCCCACTGAGACAGGCAAGGAATCGTAAGATGAAGGAACCTTGAATGACAAGAGCAGAGGAGCTTCTTAAATAAGCTTAAGCTTACTTAAGGTTGAGGAAGCAAGGATCTGGCACAGCTTTAGAGAATTACAGGGTAGCTAGGAATGAACTAAAAAATGGACTGAGGAGAGCTAGGAGGGGACACGAAAAAGCCTTGACAGGAAGGATCAGGGAAAACCCAAAGGCATTCCACACGTACATGAGGAATAAGAGAATGATCAGAGACAGGGTAGGGCCATTCAGGGATAGTGGAGGGAACTTTGCCTGGAGTCTAAAGAGGTAAGGGAGGCCCTAAATGGGTTTTTTGCTTCAGTATTTACAAGAGAGAGGGACCTTATTGGTAGTGAGAACACCATTGACCAGATTAATAGGCTTGAACAGATTGTTATTAATTGAAATGAATTGAATTTA
Organism: Chiloscyllium plagiosum; assembly: GCF_037043375.1. Taxonomy (NCBI): domain Eukaryota; kingdom Metazoa; phylum Chordata; class Chondrichthyes; order Orectolobiformes; family Hemiscylliidae; genus Chiloscyllium; species Chiloscyllium plagiosum. Next base: position 51,625,969 of record NW_028270145.1, read on the forward strand.
TTGTCACGTGTACCGAGGTACAGTGAAAGACTTTGTCTTGTGAGCAATACAGACAGATCACATGTTAAATAGCATAGATAAGTAAATAATAGGTAAACAGCGGCGAAAACCAAAACACAGGTACAGGCGAATGCTAAGAGTTTGTGAGTCCATTCAATATTCTAACAACAATAGGGTAGAAGTTATTTCAAAACCCACTGCTGCGTGTGTTCAAGCTTCTGTACCTTCTCCCTGATGCTAAATGTTGTAGAAAAGCATTGCCAAGGTGGGATGGATCTTTGAGAATCCTGGCGGCCTTTCCTTGACAGTGGGCTTGGTAGATGGATTCTATAGATCTTGGCCTTTGTGATTGTCTGGGCCGAGTTCACCACTCTCTGTAACTGTCTCCGATCTTGAATGGTACAGTTGACATACCAGGTAGTGATGCATCCAGACAGAATGCTCTTGATGGTGCACCTATAAACGTTGGCAAGGGTATTTGCCGTCATGCCAAATTTTCTCAGCTGCCTGTGGAAGAAGAGATATTGTTGGGCCTTTGTAACCAATGCGTCCACATGAAGAGTCCAAGAAAGCTTGTTGTGGATGATCACTCCCAGGAGCTTGACATTCTCCACTCGTTCTACCTCAGTGTTGTTCATGTGTAGGGGAGCATGAGTTCCTTCATTTTGCCGACATTGACAGCTAGGATGTTCTCAGGGCATAATTCTTCCAGGTCTTCCATCTCCCATCTGTAGTCTGTTTCGTCGCCATCTGAGATTCAACTGACTACGGTGGTGTCATCAGCAAACTTTTAAATGGCTTTAGTCTGGTGTTTGGTGACACAGGAGAAAGCGAGGACTGCAGATGCTAGAGATCAGAGACCCTGGCCACACGACGCCTGGAGGAAGAGTGCCTCTTCTTCCGCCAAGGAACCCTCCAACCACACGGGATGAATGTAGATTTCTTCAGCTTCCTCATTTCCCCTCCCCCACCTTATCTCAGTCCCAGCACCGCCTTCTTGACCTGCAATCTTCTTCCCGACCTCTCCGCCCCCACCCCCTCTCCGGCCAATCACCCTCACCTTAACCTCCTTCCACCTATCGCATTCCCAATGCCCCTCCCTCCTTTTATCTTAGCCTGCTTGGCACACCTTCCTGATTCCTGAAGAAGGGCTTATGCCCGAAACATCGATTCTCCTGCTCCTTGGATGCTGCCTGACCTGCTGCGCTTTTCCAGCAACATATTTTTCAGCTCTAATCTCCAGCATCTACAGTCCTCACTTTCTCCTAATTCCTAGGAATTATAGACCAGTCAGTCTTCTATCTGTGGTAAGCAAGGTACTGGAAAGGATTCTGAGAGATAGGATTTATGACTGTTTACAAAAATATAGTTTGATTAAAGGTAGTCAGCATGGCTTTGTGAGAGGCAGGTCATGCCTCGTTAGCCTTATTGTGTTCTTTGAGGACATGACGAGACAAGTTGATGAAGTTCGAGCAGTGGATGTGGTGTACATTGATTTCAGTAAGGCATTTGATAAGGTTCCTGGTGGTAGGTTCATTCAGAAAGTTAGATATGGGATACAGGGAAATTTGGCTGTCTGGATACAGAATTGGCTGGCCGAAAGAAGACAGTGAGTGGTAGTGGATGGAAAGTATTTTAGCTGGAAGTTGATGATCAGTGGTGTCCTGCAAGGATCTGTTCTTGGGCCTGTGTTTTTTGTAGTTTTTCTAAATAACTTGGATGAACAAGTGGAAGGATGGATGATTAAGTTTGCCAATGACACAAAGGTTGGTGGTGTTGTAGATGGTGTTGAGGGCTGTTGCAGACTACATGACATTGACAGAATGCAGGGCTGGGCTGAGAAGTGGCAGATGGAGTTCAACCTGGATAAAAGCGAAGTGATTCATTTTGTAAGGTTGAATCTCAATGCTGAATACAGGGTTAAATACAGGATTCTTGGTATTGTGGAGAAACAGTAGGATCTTGGGATCCATGTACATAGTTCCCTAAAAGTTGCCACCCAAGTTGATAGGGTTGTTAAGAAGGTGTATGGTGTTTTGGCTTTCATTAGCAGTGGGGGTTGAGTTTAAGAGCTGAGAGGTTATTGCTGCAGCTCTGTAAAAACCTAGTTAGACCACACTTGTAATATTGTGTTCAGTTCTGGTCACCTCATTATAGGAAGGATGTGAATGCTTTAGAGAGGGTGCAGAGGAGATTTACCAGGATGCTACTTGGATTGGAGGGCTTGTCTTATGAAGAGAGGTTGGGTGAGTTTGGCCTTTTTACACTGGAGAGAAGAAGGAAGAGAGGTGACTTGATAGAGGTGTACAAGGTAATGAGAGGAATAGATATAGTAGATAGCCAGAGACTTTTCCCAGGACAGGAATGGCTGTCACGAGGGATCATAATTTTAAGGCGATTGGGGAGATGTCAGAGAAAGGTTCTTTACACGGAGAGTGGTGGGTGCATGGAACGCACTGCCAACAGTGGTAGTTGAGTCAGAGACATTAGGGACATTTAAGCAACTGCTGGACAAGCACATGTAAATTGAGGGGTGTGTAGGTTAGGTTGATCTTAGATTAAGATAAATGCTTGGCACAACATTGTGGGCTGAAGGGCCTGTATTGTGCTGTACTGTTCTATGTTCTAAGTCTGCTCCAGCATTTGATCATGGCTTATATGTTTCTCAATTCCATTCTCCTGTCCTCTCCCCATAACCCTGGATCCCAAGAACCTACTCTATCCTGAATACACTCAATGCATTGACTGCCACAGCCTCTGAGGCAATGAGTTCCACAAAATCACCACTCTCTGCCTGAGAAATTTCACCTCATCTCAGTTCTAAAGGGTTGTCCATTCACTCTGGGGTCCTAGTCTCTCCTACTCGAGGAAACATCTTCTCCACATCTACTGTATCCAGGCCAATAAATATTCTGTAAGTTTTAGTCAGGTCCCACCCTTATCCTTCTGAACTCCATCAAGTACAGACCCAGAGTCCTCAACCGCTTGTCATATGACAAGCCCTTCATCTCCAGAATCATTCTTGTAAACCTCCAATGTACTCCCTCCAACGCTAGCACATCCTTCCTTAGGTAGTGGGCCCAAAACTGATCACAACATTCCAAATGCAGTCTGACCAGAGCCTCAAACTGCATATGTAAATGATGGGATGAATATTCTTGAATGCTTGAAAAGATACAGCTGTAGAATTACCAAATTTGATGAATTTAAAATATAAATATTTACAAATTGTGTGTTCAGTAAACTGAGCATTCATGAAAGGTCTTACATTATTTTTAATTGAAGAATAGAGTTTGCAAATGTGCTTTAATCTCAGAAAACATTTCGTGCAGTTGCATTTCTCTGAGGATAATTATATGTGACAGGATATGAGTAATTGTTTTAACAAGCTGTATGCATGTTACCAGACAGATTCCTAGGATGGCAGGACTGACATATGAAGAGAGACAGATTCAGTTAGGATAATATTCACTGGACTCTCGAAGAGTGAGGGGGAATCTCGTAGAAATCTAGACAGGGAAAACTCAGGAAAGATGTTCCTGATGACTGGGGAATCGAGAAGCAGAGTCTAAGGAAATGGGGTCAACCATTTAAGACTGAGATGATTATAAATTTTCTCACCCAGAAAGTGGTGAGCCCATGGAATTCTCTGCCATAGAAAGTGGTTGAGGCCAAAGCATTGAATGTTTTTGAGAAGGAGTTAGATATAATTCATGGGAGTAAATGGATCAAAGGATATGGGAGCATGTGGAAACAGGATACTGAACTGGATGATCAGTCATGATGACATTGAATGGCTGAGCAAACTCAAAGGAGCAAATGACATACTTCTGTTTTTTTTATGTTTCTATTGCTCTGTTGCAGACTTAGGAAGGCCATGCTTCTTGTTGCAAATATGATTATATTGTTGCATGCAAGGACATTTGCCAAAACATCTATGCTTAGATTCTAATATTCTATGAAGTACAGATATAGATGGGGTTGATAACTTGTTTCATCTGACAGTCGTCAGTTAGCACATGAAATCACTTCCAAAAGAGGGCTTTCCAGAGAAATTGTACATCTAAGTAAAAATGTTTTTAAGGGTTCCAGTATTTATATTGAGGGTAAACTACACAAAATTAAGAAAGATTATTCGCACTTACATCAAGTTTTTCAAACTCCCAAGCAATAACGTGAAATTCTGTCCATTTAGGTGAGAAGCTTGGATTGGGAAACCCCTTGACTCAGCAGACCTTCTTCCATAAAATTGACCTCTACTTTTAGTTGTTTGCTGGTTGTTTGTATAGGGTCTTTTAGGTTAATTAGCCACTGTTTAAGTGTGTTAGTAGGTTTGTGGGCTTCCATTATGCCAAGGGGTCTGAGTAGTCTGGAAGTCATTTCAGACATGCCTTTGATATATGGTAATGTGGCTAGAGTTTCTGGGTTCTGCTTGTTTGGGTTTTTAGATTAGATTAGATACAGTATGGAAACAGGCCCTTTGGGCCAACAGTCTGAAGAGTAACCCACCCAGATCCATTCCCCATATTCACCCCTGAATATGGGCAATTTAGCATGACCAATTCACCTAACTTGCACATCTTTGGATTGTGGGAGGAAACTGGAGCAACCGGAGGAAACCCACGCAGACACAGGGAGAATGTGCAAACTCCACATAGGCAGTCACCTGAGGCTGGAATCGAACCTGGGATCCTGGTGCTGTGAGGCAGCAGTGCTAACCACTGTACCACCGTGCCATCCCCTTGTTTGTTATTGAGAAATCGGCAGACTGTGTTTATTCGGTCCTGTTCTTCTTAAATATGCTGTATAGATATTTTTCTCTGGCTATTCATAGTTCCTGGATGCTGCAGTGTGTTGTGGCTCATTGAAATAATGTCCAGTTCCGTATGTGGGTGTTGGGATGATTGCTTCTGTAGTTAAATATTTGGTCTGTGTGTGTTGTTTTTCTGTAGACGCTGGTTTGAAGTTCTCCATTAACTGTTCATTCTACTGTGACATCTAGGAATGGGAGTCTGTTTTGTTATTCTCTTTTGTGAATTTTATGCCAGTAAGATGTTGTTGATGGTGTTGTAGGTTTCCTCTAATTGGTTCCGTTTTGTAATCACAAAGATGTCATCCATGTAGCAGACTCAAAGTTTGGGCTAAATAGTTGGAAGGTCTGTTTATTTGAGTCTCTGCATTACTGCTTCTGCTAGGAACCTTGATATTGATGATCCCATGGGTGTTCCGTTGATTTGTTTGTAGGTCTTGTTATTGAATGTGAAGTGGGTGGTGAGGCACAGACCTACTGGCTTGAGGATGTTGTTTTTGCTGATGAAGCTAGTGCTGTCTGGTGTTTGTGTCCTTGATCCTTCTGGTAGTGCAGTCAGTGTTTCTTTGGTCACGTTAATCTGAATTGATGTGAACAGGGCTGTTACGTAAAAGAAACCATTATTTCATCCTCTTCTATCTTGGTGTTTTTGGTATTCAGGAATTCTTGGATGGAGTGAATGGAGTGACATGAGTTTTCCACTAGGTATTTCAGTTTTCAGTGGAGTTCCTTGGCTAGTCTGTATGTCGACGTTCCAGTTAATGAGACTATGGGTCTGAGGGGGGCTCCCTGGTTGGTGTACTTTGGGTAGTCCATAGGAGTAGAGTGTGTTGGATTCATCCGGTTTCATTTTTTGGAAGTCTATCTTGTTTAATTGTTCTGAATTCTGAAGCCTTTTCAATGTAGATGTGATACGGTTTTCTATTTGTGGGGTCAGGTCTATCATACCTGTTGATAATTGTCTGTATCTGCAAGCAGTGAGTTCGCCTTTTCAATGTACCCCCTTCTGTTTAGAATGACAGTCATGCACCCTTTGTCTGCAGGTAGAATTACAACATTTTTCTCTTTTTTGAGTCTTTCTAGAGCTTTCCTTTCCTGTGTGTTGAGTGTGTTCCCTTTTTCCTGCTTAGTGTTGGTGCAACTGTCTGTCTGATGATCTGCTGGGTTTCTTCTGTGAGTTTGTTGACCTTCAGTGTTGATTCAAATGCTGCTAGGAAGTCCTTTTTGTCTGCGTCTGTGTAGTTGTAGTTTAGCCCTCTTACAAGGATGACTTTTTCTGTATCTGTTGGTGGTCGGTCTGATGGTTTTTTTAATCCAAGCCTCTGCGTTGCCTGTGTTGTTTTTTTTTTTGTGAGTTTGTCAGTTTTTCCTGTAGGGTTAGTTTTTTCATTTTCTGTATTTACTGCTGTTTGATGCTTATGACTCATTCTAACATGTCTGTCCATTCATGGTCTGTCGCATTAGTATATAAAGTCTTTTGGCACAAAATTTCCCACTTGTATTCATGGAGTTGGTTGTGGGTATTGTTAACCATTTCTGTCAACATTCTGCAGCCGTTCTGTTCTGTTATTCTTTTGGCTAGTAGGGTGTTGAGCAGTGGTTTGTATTTAAGACATTTTAGTAGTAGCCCTGATTCCTGAGGCATTCATGCAGGAAGTACAGCTGTTCGCGGGTAGCGCTCAGTTGGATGGCATTGGTTCCCCATCTTCGGGCTAGTTTTAATGTATTGCACCTGTTTGCGAATTTTCAGAAGATTTGTAGTTCAGGTTGAGGTTCAAGTTGTAAGTTTGCTCGCTGAGCTGGAAGGTCTGTTTTCAGTCGCCATACTAGGTGACATCAATGACAGTCCCGGGCGAAACGCTTGTGTTATGTCCCACTTTTTATTCAAGTGTCTTGGTTTCTTAAGATGGGTGATATCATTTCCAGTTCTTTTTCTCAGAGGATGGTAGATGGGGTCCAAATTGATGTGTTTATTGATGGAGTTCCGGTTAGAATGCCCAGCCTCTAGGAATTCCCGTGCGGGTCTCTGTTTAGTTTGTCCTACGATGGATGTTCTGTCTCAGTCAAAGTGGTATCCTTCCTCGTTCATACCTAAGGATACTAGTGATCTTGGGTTGTGTCTTTTGGTGGCTAGTTGATGTTCATGTATATTGGTGGCTATTATCAGCTTCATCAGCAAAGACAACATCCTCAAGCCAGTAGATCTATGCCTCACCACCCACTTCACATTCAATAACAAGACCTACAAACAAATCAACAGAACACCCATGAATATCAGGATTCCTAGCAGAAGCAGTAATGCAGAGACTCAAACAAATAGCCCTCCCATCTATCCAACCCTAACTTTGGGTCCGCTATGTGGATGACACCTTCGGGATTATAAAACAGAACAAGTTAGAGGAAACCTACAACACCATCAACAGTATCCTTACTGGCATAAAATTTACAAAAGAGGAGGAGAACAACAAAACAGACTCCCATTCCTAGATGTCACAGTAGAATGAACAGTTAATGGAGAACTTCAACACGCGATGAACAGAAAAACAACACATACAGACTAAACACTTCTCTACAGAAGCATCCCAACACCCACATACGGAGCTGCATCAGGACATTATTTCAATGAGCCACAACACACTGCAGCACCCACGAACTATGAACAGCCAAAGAAAAATACCTGTACAGCGTATTTAGGAAGAACGGGTACCCAATAAAAACACAGTCTTCTGATTTCTCAATAACAAACCTAAACAAGCAGACACAATGTGCCCAGAACCTCTAGCCACATTACCTTACATCAAAGACATCTCTGAAATGACTTCCAGACTACTCAGACCCCTTGGTATCATAGCAGTTCACAAACTACCAACACACTTAAATAAGGCTAATGAACCTAAAGGATCCCATAATAACAACCAGCAAAATGAATGTCATTTACAAAATACCATGCAAGGATTATAATAAACACTACATCGGACAAACTAGCCACCAGGATACATGAACACCAACTAGCCACCAAAAGACATTACCCACTGTCGCTAGTATCCTTATGTACAGGTGAGGAAAAACACCACTTTGGCTGGGACAACACATCCATCATAGGATAAGCTAAACAGAGACCCGCATAGGAATTCCTAGAGGCCTGGCATTCTAACCGGAACTCCATCAATGAGCACATCAATTTGGACCCCATCTACCATCCTCTGAGAAAAAGAACCGGAAATGATATCACCCACATAAAGAGCAAGATACATAAATAAAAAGTGGGACATAACACCAGCGCTTCACCAGAGGCTCGGTGATGATATTACCTAGTATGGTGACAAAATGTCTGAAAAACAAATCTTCCAGCTCAGCGAGCAAACTTACCACCCATCAATCAAGTTTACTATATTCTCCTTTTCTCAGAAATACTGCTCTGCACATGTATTGGAAGATAGTGAGGACTGCAGATGCTGGAATAGTCAGAGTCGATAATGTGTGGTGCTGGAAAAAGCACAGCAGGTCAGGCAGCACCTGAGGAGCAAGAGAGTCAACATTTCGGGCTTGATCCCTTATCAGGACTGGGGATGCCATCCAAGATCCAACCCTCTGATACGTTCCGCCCTCTTGACCTGACCTACCTGTCCATCTTCCTACCCACCTATCTGCTACACACTTACCACCAACCTATCACATTCACTTACTACTTTCGCCCACCCATCACCATCCCAACTACCTTTCTCCAGTCCCACCCCCTCTTTACTTCTCAGCCTCTTCCCCCTCCCCAGGCCTGATGAAGGTTTAAGCCTGAAATGTTAATTCTCTTGTTCCTCAGATGCTGCCTGACCTGCTGTGCTTTTTTCCAATGCCACGCTTTATTGGCTCTATAGATGCATTTCTATGCAATTACTTCATAGCACTGCCCAAGATAAAGTAAAACTGAAACAATAATTCTCCCCTCTAAGCTATGGATGTTTCCCAAAAGCTTAAATGTTTCTAACAGACCTTAAAGCAAAATGATTCACCTTACTAAGTCATAAAATGTAATTATAGAGGATGGCTTGTTGTAATCTACATTACAAACTATATATTATCAAAGACATTGGTTTGCTGTGAATAGAAGAAAGAACTTGCATTCATATGTTACCTGTTACCTTTCACCATTTTTGGAAGTTCTAACGCACATAGAGACAGTGAAATGTTTTGAAATATAGTCAATTTTGTAATGTAGGAAAAGCAGCAACCAATTTTTGCAGAACTGTCCCAAAAATGGCTTACATTCTGTGATAATATAGCTGTTGGCATGGAACCTAATCTCTAGGGGAGGATCAAGCCACAGGGTCCAAACTATTCTTAATTAGAAGTGGAATTTTTATCAGCATGTGTTAATATCAGAATGGAAATGTAGACAGCCTGGTGGTATCAGAATAGTGGCTGCTGGGGTCACTCAGTTTTGAAGTGTGTTCAAAGTTGGATACAAGGGGAGACTTAGGAATACACTTCCTTGATCAGGCAGACAAGCTCATTGCAGAAGCGATGGCCATCATACTAGCCACTGATGAAGATGTAACAAGATGCGGGGATGGGTTAGTGATATGATCATCCATGAGCTTAATATGGCATGGTTAGCACCCAAAGAGAGAGAAATGTGGAAGGATTGCAGGCGCAATGTAGAGCCAACAACAATTAATTACGTATTTTCAAATTATTCTTGTATATTTGACCTTACTTTCATTTTATTTATTGATGTGGCAACACAACTGGATTTCCACTTTTTAACACTTAGTTGTTCAAGTCTTTGAGTGTAAATATTTTTTAAATTTGTGTAAAATTGTATCTTTGCACAATCATCTAGAAGTAGAAGTAAGTAAGTAGAAGTAAGCACAACAACATTAGTTAAAAGTTTAATATTATTAAGCCCTGTTCATAACCCCTCTATAAGTATTAGAAAAACAAGTGTCGTCAAGACAATTGCTAGCTGGCTTCAAATGCATATTTGAATGGAAGGTGTTGATCAAAGTACCATTTTTAATATCTAAGACTCGATTCCTTTGGGGTAATTTTTAATTTTTTTTTGTAACTCTATAACATCACTCAGCTACAGCCCTGTCTCTCCTCATCTGCTTATGAAGCCCTCATGCATGTCGTCTTTATCTCTTGACTCAACTACTCCAGTGCACCTGGTTGGACTCTCACATTCTACCCTATGTAAACTCAGCTCTGAGCTCACACCAAGTTCCATTCTATACCACCCAGTGTTCTCTATTTTCATTGGCTGCCAGTCAAGCAAGTCTGAAATACCTGCACTCTTCTAATGATGGCCACTTGAGAATTTCTAAATTATAATTGCTGTACCAGTGGTGACTGTGACTCAGTGGCCTGGTCACCAAGACCTGGTATTCCTCCTTAAACTTCTCTGCCACTCGACCTCACTTTCATCTTTTGAAATATGCCTCTTTGACCAAACCTTTGGCAATCTATTATCTCCATATGTGGCTCATTTTCATATTTTGTTTTATAATGCTGTTTGAACAACATCAACATCAATTAAAAACACTATATAAATATAAGTTGTTCCTGAAAAATACTTTTTATTAAAATTTTGTTTCATAGGTCTAATGTCTGAAGGTTTGTACAGAGTATCAGGGTTTAGTGATCTAATTGAAGATGTCAAACTGGCATTTGACAGAGGTATGTACAATTTCATTTATGGCATTTTTGTAAAACTAACAAATTAATTGACAAATTTTGAATATTTTACTTGTAATCACATAAAGTAGATGCGAAGAAATTAATTGGAGTGAATGGTGGCTGAAAAAGAAGCTGATACTTCTAATGGAGACTGAAAAGTCAGATTTCTTTACTTTGTTCAAGGATATCAGATATTAATACTTCTAACCAAAAGCAGAATATCTTATTAAAGCTGCAAAATCATATACTTAGAAACCCTTTTTTAATATTTTGTTCCCAAAAAATTTCTTTTTGAGTGGAATAGTTGGTTCTTTGTCAGAAAGAAATGAACTTGCAACACTGCAGGTTTTCACCATCTTTATGTTATATAACTTCATATCAGTGACCTAATATTTGTAAGAAAATATTCTTACAAGACTCTCCTTCCCAAAATGCACATCAGTTTGTATGTGAATGGATAGAAGGTAGTTTTGATTGAATCACAGAATTCCTACAGTGCAGAAAGAAGCTGTTCAGCACATTTAGTCTGTGCCGACCCTTTAAAGTATATCCCACCTGTACCCAGCCCTCTGCCCTATCCCTGTAACCCCATATTTACCATGGCTAATTCACCTTGCCTACGTATCCCTTGATGCTACAGACAATTTAGCATCCAGCTCCTCGGATGCTGCCTGACCTGCTGTGCTTTTTCAGTGCAACATTTTTTGAGACAATTTAGCATGACAATCCACCTAACCTGCACTGTGGGAGGAGACCATAGCACCCAACTGAAATCTACGCAGACATGGGAAGAATGTACAAACTCCACACAATCACCTAAGGCTGGAATTGAACCTGCGTCCCTGGCACTGTGAGACAGCAGGGCTAACCACTGTGCTGTCCAATCAATTTTGTCAATCAATATGTCAAAGAATGAATTCGGCAAAAGCCTCTTTTAGATCCAGCATTGTGCCATGAAAATGAGTTCATGAATGGCCTTGTATCAAAGGGACCTATATGGAGCAGTGCAATGTTGTTGGAATTCTGTATTGAGCTTGAAAGCAATACATTTAAATCCAAAACAATGGTACTAAATCTGAACAAAGCAGACCATGTAGGTATGAGGGACAAGTTAATTAATGTGTTTAATGGATCAATTATTATTTGCAACAGTTGTGGTTGCTCTTAAGGAAAAATAATGCTATGCGAAAATGACTAACATGAGAGTTAAAAATAGATCAGGGGGGAAAATTATAGTTACCAATAATTGCAGTCATAAAATTGGAAAGATTCTAGAATTTGGTAAAAGATTAGCAAGAGATTGATCGAGAAAAGTAAATCTCAGCATAAAATAGCAAAAGATAAACAAACATTGCAAGAAGGTTCTATAGGTATGCAGAAAGATTAGATTAGATTACTTACAGTATGGAAACAGGCCCTTCGGCCCAACAAGTCCACACTGCCCCGCCGAAGCGCAACCCACCCATACCCCTACATTTACCCATTACCTAACACTACGGGCAATTTAGCATGGCCAATTCACCTGGCCTGCACATCTTTGGACTGTGGGAGGAAACCGGAGCACCCGGAGGAAACCCACGCAGACACTGGGAGAATGTGCAAACTCCACACAGTCAGTCGCCTGAGGCGGGAATTGAACCCGGGTCTCTGGCGCTGTGAGGCAGCAGTGCTAACCACTGTGCCACCGTGCCACCCTAGGAAGGAATAAACAAAAAGTGTTCACTCCCAAGCCAGGAAATTCTCAAGTCCACAAATCAAAATGCCTTGATTGTTGTTAACTTTGGTTCCAGACTGCAGGTGTTAATGGGAATTCAACCCTCCACACCTGCAAGCAATACAGAGGCCCTCCAGGGACTGGCAGGTTTGGAAGTATGCTGTTTAAAAGGCTGGCCTCAGTGACTGCTGTTAAAAATACCCACCAGCTTCCATCCCAAATATCCTGTCAACCTATTCACATACTCTGCCATCCTCTCAAGTGGCACCTGCAAAGGAATAACCTGCTCACTGATGTTTGGCTGCTGCCAGGGCCATCTTGTGACCTAACTGCAACCTTGGTTTAAACATGGACAAAACATCTGAATTCCAGAGTTGAGGTAAGAGTGGCTGCCCTTGTCATCAAGGTGATATTTGACCAAGTACACCATCAAGACACCCAGCAAAACTGGAGTCAATCAGAATCAAGGGTATGGGAAATTTCCCACTGAATGGAGTGTTAAGTATAACATATAGGAAGATGGTTGTGATTCTAGGAGGTCAATCATCTCAACTCCAAGGTGTGCTGTTAAGAGTTATTCAATGTCGTGTCCGAGACCTGACCATCTTCAGCTGCTTCATCAATGACGTTTATAAGATCAGAAATTGCACAATGTTCAGCACCATTCACAGCAACTCAGATATAGAAGCACTGTGTATCCTTATGCAGCAAGACCTGAAAACATCCAAGGTTGGGCTGATTGGTGACAACTAAGCTTCATGCTACACAAGTACAAAGCAATCACCATCCACATCAGGGGACAATCTAACCATCATTGCTTGAATCTAAAGGTCAGTGCATCACAGAATTCTGCTGTAAACATCTTATGGAAACTCACCTGGATTAGCCATTATGGTAGTGTGGCTTTGGCTATAAGAGCAGATCAGAAGCTAGCAATTCTGTAGTGAATAACTCCCCACCTACCTCCCCAATGTGTTTCCACTATTAACAGGCCACAAGTAAGGAGTGTGAATACTCTCCACTTGCCTGGATTAATGCAATTACACCAACATTCAAGAACCTTGACACCATCCAAGATCAAGCAGACTATTTAATTGACAACCAATCCACCACCTTGAATGATTTTTCCATGCACCACTGACACACAGTAACTGCAGTGTGACTACCATCTGCAAGATGCACTGCAGTAACTCGCCAAGACTCCTGCACATCAGCTTCAAAACAGCTCCCTCTACCATTTACAAGCAAAATTTTGAGCATTTTCTTGAGAGTTTAGAAGACTGAACGGTGATCTCATTCAAACCTATAAAATTCTACAGGGATCAGCAGTGTAGATTATAACCTTTACTGTGAAGCCTCTTCCAAGGATACCTACCTTAAAGACGATCTCCTCCTCTCTCTATAACCGAGGATGCTGCCTGACCGGTTAGGCTTTTCCAGCACCACACTCTCTAATGTGGATGCAAATAGGGTGTTTCCCCTTGCTGGAAGTGTCTGAAATCAGGAGACACTGTCTCAGAAAAATGAACAGGTCATTTAGGATTGAGATGAGAGTTTTGAAAGCTTACATCAAACACAGAACTGTACAGCACAGCCCAGGATGTTATGCCGAGCGTGGTGCCAAATTAAACTAATCCCTTGATCCATATTCTTCCACTGCTTGCATGTTCATGTGATTATCTAAAAGCCCCTTTAACGCCCCTTTACATCTACCATCACCATCCCGGCAGTATGTTACAGACTCCTACCACTCTCTGTGTAAAAAAAAATCTTGCCCCTCACATCTCCTTTGAACTTTTCCCTTCTCATCATAAATGCATGCCCCCTTGTTTTAGACTCTGGGGGAAAAAGATTCTGACTGTTAACCCTATCTGTGCATCTTATGATTTTACAGACTTCTATCAAGTCTCCCCTCAGCTTCCGCTACTCAAGAGAAAACAACCAGAGTTTTTTCTAGACCTATTATAGCTCATACCCTCTAATCCAGGCAGCATCCTAGTAAACTTCTTCTGCACCCTCTCCAAAGCCTCCACATCCTTCCTATAATGTGGCAATACCCTAAGTGTGGCCTAACCAAAGTTTTATAAAGCTGCAACATAACATCCTGACTCTTGTACTCAATTCCCTGATCAGTAATGGCAAGCATGCTTATACCACCCTATCTACTTGAGTGGCCACTTTCGGGGAGTTATTAACTTGAACCCAAGATCCCTCTGTACTGTACTGTTCATGGTCCTGCCATTAACTATACTTTTCCTTAATACTTGAACTGTCGAAGTGTTGCACCTCCCACTTACCCAGATTAAACTCCAACTGTCATTTCTTCACCCATGTCTGCAACTGATCTATATCCCACTGTATCCTTTGACAACCTTCTATGCTATTGAAAACTCCACCAATCTTTGTAAAGTCTGCAAGCCTACTAACTCATTCATATACATTTTCTTTCAAGTCATGTAATATATATAACAGAAGTCCCGGTACAGATTCCTGAGGAACACCACTGGTCATAGACATCTAGCCAGAAAAGCACCCTTCACCACTACCTTCTATGCCTCGACTGCCTGAACTGCTGTGCTTTTCCAGCACCACTAATCCAGAATCTGGTTTCCAGCATCTGCAGTCATTGTTTTTACCTAGTTGATTTTAACCCTACTGCGAAACCTCTTGCAAGGATGCCTGCCTTGAAGAAGTTTTCCTCCTCTCTCCATAAGAATCTCAGGGAGTCCCTCTCCCACTGCAACTCCCAGGTCATTTCCTCTGCCCTGAAACTCTTCAACCATGTCCTGAAACAAACTCGCTACCACAGCCACATTTGCTTCCTCAGTGCATGCCTCCGTAACCAACTCATCCCACACGGACTCCGGACCACCTTTAAACCAGCAGAGTTCGGACCCGAACATGACAAACAGTACAGACTACAGATTCAAAAACACCAGCAACAGTTCTCCTTCAAGATCCTCCGCTCCATGCTCACAGCAATGCGCCGGTACCTAACCTCTCTACAGTCAGCCCTGCCTCAGCTGAGGTTCACACCCTCTCAGAATTGCAAAGGACCCACTCTGTACTACATCCTCAGGAGAATTCATACTCTCAACAAACAGAATTTGAACTCCATCTCAAACATCAAAAACTGTGAGTAAAACAAACTTTTATCTACCCACCTCCATAACCAGCGCTCTTAAAACACTCCAGAAGATTCCCCCGGCCTCTGCAACTGCTCAGATGCCATTAGCCATGCAGCTGGTGCAGCAGCCACCCCCACGCTGATTGATGATGTCACTTCCACCCCCACCATGGCCATTCCCACAGCCACTTGTGCCCCTCACAATTCCTCATGCATCACACGTGACATCACTTCCGCCCCTCACATCATCGCTGATGTCACACGCTCAGTGACTTCCGCCACCCCTACTGCTGTGTTTGCCACCACTTCCGCCCCCACCAACGCCACTCACTTGCATTCTGCTGACACGCCCTCCACAGATCCCACTGTCAGCATCCCTGCCCCCCAGAACCCTGAGGGGAAAGTATCCCTGCTCATGACTGCACCCCCATTCCCACCACCATCACACCCACTCCAGTTACAGGCTCCGCCCCCACTCCCAGCTCCACACCCACACCAGATCCCAGCTCCCAGCCCTGCCGAGTTTTCACCATTCCTCCAGACCTTCCCCTCACTGAGGACGAACAATCAGTTCTCAGCAAAGGCCTCACCTTCATCCCCCTCCGTCCACGCATCAATGAATTTAATACACGCCGTGATGTCGAACACTTCTTTCGCCGCCTCCACCTCCGAGCTTACTTTCACAAGCAGAACTCCCGCCCACCTTCCAAGGACCCTTTCGCCCACCTCCAACACACTGCATCCACCTGGACACTCCACGCTGGCCTATTACCTGCCTTCGACCTCTTCATTTCCAACTGTCGCCGGGACATTAACCGCCTCAACCTGTCTACCCCCCTCCCCCACTCCAACCTCTCACCCTCACAACGCGCAGCCCTCCAATCCCTCTGCTCCAATCCCAACCTCACCATCAAGCCAGCAGATAAAGGGGGCGCAGTGGTAGTCTGGCACACTGACCTCTACACCGCTGAAGCCAAACGCCAACTCGAGGACACCTCTTCCTACCGCCCCCTTGACCATGATCCCACCCCCCATCACCAAACCATCATCTCCCAGACCATACAGAACCTCATAACCTCAGGAGATCTCCCACCCACAGCTTCCAATCTCATAGTCCAGGAACCCCGCACTGCCCGGTTCTACCTCCTTTCCAAGATCCACAAGCCTGACCACCCTGGCCGACCCATTGTCTCAGCATGCTCCTGCCCCACTGAACTCATCTCTACCTACCTTGACACCGTCCTATCCCCCCTAGTCCAGGAACTCCCCACATACGTTCGAGACACCACCCACGCCCTCCACCTCCTCCAAGACTTCCGTTTCCCCAACCCCCAACGCCTCATCTTCACCATGGATATCCAATCCCTCTACACCTCCATCCGCTATGACTAGGGCCTCAAAGCCCTCCATTTTTTCCTCTCCCGACGTCCCCAACAGTACCCTTCCACCGACACTCTCATTCATTTGTCCGAACTGGTCCTCACCCTTAACAATTTCTCCTTCGAATCCTCCCACTTCCTCCAGACCAAAGGGGTAGCCATGGGCACACGTATGGGCCCCAGCTTTGCCTGTCTCTTTGTTGGCTACGTAGAACAGTCGATCTTCCGTAATTACACCGGCACCACTCCCCACCTCTTCCTCCGCTACATTGATGACTGCATTGGAGCCACCTTGTGCTCCCGCGAGGAGGTTAAGCAACTCATCAACTTCACCAACACATTCCACCCTGACCTTAAATTTACCTGGAATGTCTCTGACACCTCCCTCCCCTTCCTGGACCTCTCCATCTCCATTAATGACGACCGACTTGACACTGACATTTTTTACAAACCCACCGACTCCCACAGTTACCTGGATTACACCTCTTCCCACCCTACCTCTTGCAAAAATGCCATCCCGTATTCCCAATTCCTCCGCCTCCGCTGTATCTGCTCCCAGGAGGACCAGTTCCACCACAGAACACACCAGATGGCCTCCTTCTTTAGAGACCGCAATTTCCCTTCCCACGTGGTTAAAGATGCCCTCCAACGCATCTCGTCTACATCCCGCACCTCCGCCGTCAGACCTTACCCCTCCAAATGTAACAAGGACAGAACGCCCCTGGTGCTCACCTTCCACCCCACCAATCTTCGCATAAACCAAATCATCCGCCGACATTTCCGCCACCTCCAAAAAGACCCCACCACCAGGGATATATTTCCCTCCCCACCCCTTTCCGCCTTCTGCAAAGACCGTTCCCTCCGTGACTACCTGGTCAGGTCCACACCCCCCTACAACCCACCCTCCCATCCTGGCCCCTTCCCCTGCCACCGCAGGAACTGCAAAACCTGCGCCCACACCTCCTCCCTCATCTCTATCCAAGGCCCTAAAGGAGCCTTCCACATCCATCAAAGTTTTACCTGCACATCCACTAATATCATTTATTGTATCCGTTGCTCCCGATGAGGTCTCCTCTACATTGGGGAGACTGGGCGCCTCCTAGCAGAGCGCTTTAGGCAACATCTCCAGGACACCCGCACTAATCAACCCCACTGCCCTGTGGCACAACATTTCAACTCTCCTTCCCACTCTGCCGAGGACATGGATGTCCTGGGCCTCTTTCACCGCCGCTCCCTCACCACCAGACGCCTGGAGTAAGAACGCCTCATCTTCCGCCTCGGAACACTTCAACCCCAGGGCATCAATGTGGACTTCAACAGTTTCCTCATTTCCCCTTCACCCACCTCACCCCAGTCCCAAACTTCCAGCTCAGCACTGTCCCCATGACTTGTCCTGACTTGTCCTACCTGCCTATCTTCTTTTCCACCTATCCACTCCACCCTCCACCCTCACCCCGGCCAAGTCATCGTGAATCCTATACATTTTAATTTGATTAAGTTTGATTAATCTTTGGAATTCTGTGCCAGAAGGATGTGAATGCTCATTGGCTGAGTATGTTCAAGACTGATAGATTTCTACAAATAATTCTACAATATTCTAGAAATATCAAAAGGTTTGGATTTTCTGTCTTAAATTTTTTTTGAAGTAGAAGGACAGCCATGATCTTATTGAATGGTGGAGTGGGCTTGATTAGCTCCTAGATTTTATGATTTTCTGTGCCTGCTTCAGTCAAAAATATGGTACTTTTCCTTTTCCTCACTACTGGATGAATGGTGGATTGTCAAGGTCTTCAATGTTATTGTTAGCGGTGAAAAACATCTGCAGCTACTCCACATTCACACTAAAAGATTGTCAGTCATGTCGGCAGTCCCACCAGTCTCCTGATAATTCCAGTTGAGGCTGCTATCGTTAAGGGTCAGTCCATCCATATGTACAATGCATTTTCCTATAGATTTGGATTTTTAAGTCTATTTCTCATAGAAAGAACATTCACAAGTTCCTCAGTGGTTAGCGAGAAGCTTCTCCTACTCAAATTAATTCAGCTAGAGCATCAGTAATCCCATCTCTTGCCAAATTGTCACATTATAGATAAACTATATCTATAGTGGGCGGCACGGTGGCACAGTGGTTAGCACTGCTGCCTCACAGCGCCAGAGACCCGGGTTCAATTCCCGCCTCAGGCGACTGACTGTGTGGAGTTTGCACATTCTCCCCGTGTCTGCGTGGGTTTCCTCCGGGTGCTCCAGTTTCCTCCCACAGTTCCAAAGATGTGCAGGTCAGGTGAATTGGCCATGCTATTTCTACACTGTAAAGTAATCTAATCTAAACTAACTCGTATATAAATTGATAAGAGAACTAGTTTAATCCAGGTTTGCATTATATCCGTACATAAATTGCATGTCTCTGGTATGGTGCTTCAAATATGTTCGTTTAGTGGTGGTGTCTAATAGTTAGTGTGCTTGTTACCTCATGCTTTAAGCTCTTACTTCGGTTATACTGGCTAGCAGTATAACCGAAAAAAGAGTGCCAAGTGTGTCAACATATCCCACATGACGTAGCTTCCTAATCAGCAAGTTGTACGTAGCATCTTCCATGACAACAAACTAAACTAAGTACCTCACAGATTCTGGCTAATCTCAGAGAGAGCTGAAAATGTGTTGCTGGAACAGCGCAGCAGGTCAGGCAGCATCCAGGGAACAGGAGAATCGACGTTTCGGGCATAAGCCCTTCTTCAGGAATCTCAGAGAGAATCTGGTAGTTGGATGGCATGCCTTACTGGCCCACTGGCATACGGTTAAGCCCTGGTGCCCACAAATCTGACATCCAGCTCTGGTCAAATAGTCCCGCTGCCTTGTAGGTGTTGCAGGGGAGAAGACGAATAAAGGATTCAACCCCCTCAGTAATTGATCAACTGCAATGTGGCTTTCTGTCAATTCTTGCAGCAGAATGTGGAAGGGAGCTGGGAGGCTCTCAATAAAAGCTTTTGTTCAATTAGCATAAAGTATAATTAAACTAATTTCTGGGAGAGGTCATTACATATTGTTGGTTAGCTACTGCCTGGCTGAAGCTAAATAGTCCTCAATCAGTTAGATGTCTGCTTGCTTTAATTGGGTACTTGGACCTTATAGGGTCAACCCTCAACAGGTGGGTGCTGATCTGTCCAAGAAAACTCAGCAAAGAGGATATTTGTCTTTCACATTGCAAACTGAAATGTTAAGACCATACATCGTGAATGTACCAATAACCTTCTGCCATTTCACAATGTACACAGGATGACTGTGATTGATAAACTAATTACAAAGCTCACTTCTACCCCTAAAGCTGAACATGTGTTGCTGGAAAAGCGCAGCAGGTCAGGCAGCATCCAAGGAACAGGAGAATCGACGTTTCAGGCATAAGCCCTTCCTCAGGAATCTCCAGCAACACATTTTCAGCTCTGATCTCCAGCATCTGCAGACCTCACTTTCTCCTCTACCCCTAATGTCCAGGATCAGTTATGCAGGGCATCTGACCAAGCTATTAACAAAATTCCTAGCACTGTGGAACTGTACCTTCGAGACAACTTCAGTGCAAGAGTTGGTACAGATTATGTAGCTTGACCAAACTGTACAGGGTTTCAGGGGATTGACAGGATGACAAAAATGAACGGTCCTTGCTGGTGTTATGTTGATTCCTATGGAGTATGTGATAAATAGCTACTTCTACACTGAGCGATGCCTCACAGTGTCCTGGAGACATCCAAGATCACACTACTGGTACCAGTTAGAAGACAGTGTCGAAAGTGTGATGCTGGAAAAGCACAGCCAGTCAGGCAGCATCTGAGGAGCAGGAGAGTCAATGTTTCGGGCATAAGCCCCACCCCCACCCTCCTATTAATCTCTCAGCAACACTCCCATATTCCTGATGAAGGGCTTATGCCAAAGCATCAATTCCCCTGCTCCTCAGATGCTGCCTGACCTGCTATGCTTTTCCAGCACCACACGTTTTGACTCTTGATCCCCAGTATCTGTAGTCCTCACTTTCTTTCTCCCAGTTAGAACATATTATCACATGTACCAGATTCAACAGTGTCACCACCAGTCATAATTATATAGTGTTGTCGGTGACACTGACCACTCCCTGTTGTGTAGCAAGGTCCGGCTTCAACCAAAGAAACAGTACCAATCTAAAAAAGAAGGGTTCTCCTCAAATTTGCTGTACCGCTGACCAGAAAAAACTCAACAAGTTCCTCAACTTCCTTGATCGGACTCTTTTGGACAACATCCAAAGCCAGAATGCAGTGTCAAGGTGGGATCATCTGCATAGCACCAGCTATAAATCTACACTGACTGCGTAAGGGTAGTCAGTTTGAGCCTTATTGTACTGAAATGAAGTCAGTTACTGTGGCCAAGAGAAGAGCCCTCATGGACTGCATACACTTCTGTGTATATTGCAGATGAGACAGGATCAGTTCATTCCAAAAAGGAAGAAAGATCCTAGGAGGAGGCATGGGTGGCCGTGGCTGATGAGGGAAGTTAAGAAACATATAAAGTTACAAGAGAAAAAGTATAACATAGCAAAGATAAGTGGGAAAACGGAGGATTGGGAAGCTTTTAAAGAACAACAGAGGATTACTAAGAAGGAAATACGCAGAGAAAAAATGAGGTACGAAGGTAAACTGGCCAATAATATAAAGGAGGATAGTAAAAGTTTTTTTAGGTATGTGAAAGGCAAAACAATGGTTAAGACTAAAATTGGGCCCTTGAAGACAGAAACAGGGAATATATTACAGGGAACAAAGAAATGGCAGAAGAATTGAATTTTTTTTTTGATTAGATTACTTTACAGTGTGGAAACAGGCCCTTCGGCCCAACAAGTCCACACCGACCCGCCGAAGCGCAACCCACCCATACCCCTACATTTACCCCTTATCTAACACTACGGACAATTTAGCGTGGCCAATTCACCTAACCTGCACATCTTTGGACTGTGGGAGGAAACCGGAGCACCCGGAGGAAACCCACGCAGACACTGGGAGAATGTGCAAACTCCACACAGTCAGTCGCCTGACGCGGGAATTGAACCCGGGTCTCAGGCGCTGTGAGGCAGCAGTGCTAACCAATCTCCCTGAGGTAACAGTGGCTGAACGACCTAAACTGCAGGGAATTTATATTTGCCAGGAATTGGTGTTGGAGAGACTGTTAGGTCTGAAGATTGATAAATCCCCGGGGCCTGATGGTCTACATCCCAGGGTACTGAAGGAGGTGGCTCGAGAAATCGTGGCTGCGTTGGTGATTATTTTCCAGAGTTCGATAGATTCGGGATCAGTTCCTGCGGATTGGAGAATTGCTAATTTTATATCACTTTTTAAGAAAGCAGGAAATTATAGACCAGTTAGTCTGACCTCAGTGGTGGGAAAGATGCTGGAGTCTATTATAAAGGATGTAATTACAACACATCTGGATAGTAACAGGATAGATCAGAGTCAGCATGGATTTATGAAGGGGAAATCATGCTTGACTAATCTTCCTGAATTTTTTGAGGATGTAACTCTGAAGATGGATGAGGGAGATCCAGTAGATGTGGTGTACCTGGACTTTCAGAAAGCTTTTGATAAAGTCCCACAGGAGATTAGTGAGCAAAATTAGGGTGCATGGTATTGGGTGCAAAATACTAACTTGGATTGAAAGTTGGTTGGCTGATAGGAAACAAAGAGTAGTGATAAACGGCTCCATTTCGGAAAGGCAGGCAGTGACCAGTGGGGTACCGCAGGGATCAATACTGGGACTCCAACTTTTTACAATATATGTTAATGATATAGAAGATGGTATTAGTAATAACATTATCAAATTTGCTGATGATACTAAGCTGGGTGGCAGGGTGAAATGTGGTGAGGATGTTAGGAGATTACAGGGTGACCTGGACAAGTTAGGTGAGTGGTCAGATGCATGGCAGATGCAGTTTAATGTGGATAAATATATGGTTATCCACTTTGGTGGCAAGAACAGGAAGGCGGATTAATACCTAAATGGAATCAATTTAGGTAAAGGGGCAGTACAGAGAGATCTGGGTGTTCTTGTACACAAGACAATGAAGGTAAGCATGCAGGTACAGCAGGTAGTGAAGAAGGCTAATAGCATGCTGGCCTTCATAACAAGAGGGATTGAGTATAGAAACAAAGAGGTTCTTCTGCAGCTGTACAGTGCCCTGGTGAGATCACACCTGGAGTACTGTGTGCAGTTCTAGTCTCCAAATTTGAGGAAAGACATTCTGGCTATTGAGGGAGTGCAGCGTAGGTTCACGAGGTCAATTCCTGAAATGGCAGGATTACCTTACACTGAAAGACTGGAGCGACTGGGCTTGTATACCCTTGAGTTTAGAAGACTGAGAGGGGATATGATTGAGACATATAAGATTATTAAAGGATTGGACACTCTGGAGGCAGGAAACATGTTTCCGCTGATCGGTGAGTGCCGAACCAGAGGACACAGCTTAAAACTACGGGGTAGACCATTTAGGACAGAGCTCAGGAGAAACTTCTTCACCCAGAGAGTGGTGGCTGTGTGGAATGCTCTGCCCCAGAGGGCAGTGGAGGCCTAGTCTCTGGATTCATTTAAGAAAGAGTTGGATAGAGCTCTCAAGGATTGTGGAATCAAGGGTTATGGAGATAAGGCAGGAACAGGATACTGATTAAGGATGATCAGCCATGATCATATTGAATAGCGGTGCAGGCTCGAAGGGCAGAATGGCCTACTCCTGCACCTATTGTCTATTGTCAATGCTCTCAGAGCTGCCACAGTCATGTTTCAGCAGACTGCTTAGCACTGGTTGAAACTGCAACAACATACAACCAGCTGCTGAATCAGGGAATGCTGGGGGGTGTATAAAGAAATCAAGAAAACAGTAAGCCTGGCAGCAAGCAAATCAGCCCTCTTGAAGACCAACAAAAATGATCAGCACAGAACCTAGCAAGCAGATGGAAAGGTGAGTGGTGCATTACACTGAATTCTGCCTAATGGAGAATGTTGTCACTGAAGAAGCTTTCAGCCTCATTCCAGATTTGCCTGTCATGAAGGAGTTAAACAGCAAGCCCAACACTTTGGAGCTGAACAAAGCCATTGACCACCTTTCCAACAGTAAATCCCCGAGAAACTGTGGCATTCCATCTGAAATAGTCAAAACAAGAAAACTGGCACTGCTGAAGCATCTCCATGAACATTTATGCCTCTAGACAAACAAGTTCACACTAACCGCAACAGTTATTAAGACATCATCTTGTTAAATAGTGAAGATATTTGCTCATAATGCTCTGGCCAGATTGCCAGTCCTGGCAGCAAGGATTTATCCTGAATCACTGTAGCTTCAGGGCTGAAAATCAACAGTTAGTATGGTTTTATCACTTCGGAAATATATCATGAACTATGCATTGTCTTCAAAGTCCTCACCAAGGCCTTTGATCGTCTTAGCAGAGACAGGCTCCTTAAACTGCTGCAGAAGTAACTGCCTGTCTGGATTTCTAGATATCATTTCTATTTCAATCAGAACATGTTTTGTCAATTATTTTAGAGCAAAATCAGTTATCAGGATCAGTTGTGGGATGAAACGGAAGTATGATCTGGCACTAACTCCTTATGGTAACATTTTCTTTTATCTATGCTGCTAGTATACATTTTCAGCAACACAAATGTTGCCGTCTACCTGTGTGCCTGAGCTGAGATTAAAATGTTAACCTTGGCAAGACTGCATGCCTAGGTCCAATTGCATTATGACCTAGTCTGTGAATTGCTGTTTGCTGATGACACTGCACTGGCATTTCGTGCTAAGGTTCATTTGCAATAGATTGTAGATGGGTTCTCCTGGTTCTGTAGGGGGTTTGGACAGACAAATCAGTTACCAAAGTCCAAAGTATTTAAGGGCCAGAATGTGAAGACTCCGGTTTCCATCAGCATCAAAAACCTCACTCTGGACAGCTTCACAGTCCTTGGGCCAGTAATTACAAGTTACCTGTCACTTGATGCCAAAACCAGTACCAGGATAGCCACGGTACAGCTGTCATGTTAAAGTTGAGAAGTTCAACAAAAAGCTAACTGAAAATACAAAGCTCTGTGTGTACCAGGCTTCGACTCTCGCCAACAAAACATAGACAATTTAGGCAAATCAAGAGGAGCGGCTGTACAGGTAACACCTCCACGACCTGAGGTGAATATTAAGCACAGGAGGCAATGGCCTAGTGGTATTATCACTGGGCTGTTACTCCAGAGACTCAGGTAATGTTTTAGGGATTGGTGTTCAAATCCCACCATGGTAGATGGTGGAATTTAAATTGAATAAAAATCTGGAATCAAGAGTCTAATGATGACCATAAAACCATTTTTGATTGTCAGGAAAACCCATCTGGTCCATTAATGCTCTTTAGGGAAGAAAATTGCCATCCTTACCTGATCTCCATTGTCTCTCCTACATGACTACATACCCACAGCAATTTGGCTGATTCTTAACTAGCCTCTGGGTTGAGTAAGAAATGCTAGCCTAGCCCGTGACACCCTCGTCCCATGAATGATTTTTTTTAAAAAGCATATTACGGCAAGACAGAGTACTGAATATAGAAGTACATAAGTGTGCATGTTTGCTCTTTTCAATCAGTGGTAACTCCGTTGGCTGGGTCATGTGAACAGAGTGGATGACAGCCACATCTCCAAAGCAACATGCTCCATGGCAAGTTTGCTAATGACACAAGACCAATAAGTTGTCGACATCTGTGGACTGGGATATCTGTAAGCAAAACCTCATGTCGACCAATATTGGAGTCAATGCATTAGAAATCCTTGCTGCTGGTCTTTCTGCCTCGCAGCAAATAATCTGTCAGGGCATGGAAAAAACAGCAGACAAAAGAAAGTGAGCAAATGGCATTGGAAACTAAGAACTGTTGGAAGAAAAGAAATCTGTCAATCTCAGCCCAGTGCTAGGCATCTGTGTCAGCTCTCGAACAGATTGCCACTCAAGGATTGGCCTCTACAGTTACATATATACATGGCTGCAAGGGGGTGGATGATATAGTGGATATGGAGAACCAGTGAAGGCAGGTAGTTATAAATTTCAAATTTATAAAGAGATTCTTACCCAAGATTCAAGCTCGTAGTATTGGAGGCAATATATTGGCCAGTGTAAGAGAAAAGCGGAGTGAAAACACAGGAGACAAGCAGAACTCAGGCGAGTGGAACTTTATTCATGTAGAAACTGGTTAATGCAGGGAGAGAGCCAAAGGATCTTCCCCCAAGCCTGGCCTCGACATACAAATTCATTTATTCATTTAATCTTTAGTTCAGATCAGAAGATAGATCAATGACACACTGTAACTTGCCCAGCAAAAAGCAAGTACTTTTATACATTTCTGTATTAAATGATCACACACAACTTGGTTACAGTCCCTACCTCCGGTAAAACACCTAATCAATGATCAGCATCCTTAGAATAGCCTCAGGTTCTCATGGTTCCATTGTGTTTACCAGGCACTATATAAGATCTAGTCTTTGGGATCTTTCTATGCATCCTGTTCATTCACATTCCAAAGTTAATTGCTACACTCCTTCTCAGGCTGGCTTTATCTATAGAAACAGTTTGAATTCTATTATTTGTGCTGTCTTTAATTCAGTTATTAATAAATTCAGTTATGTGTGCAAAAATACGAAAGTTAGTTTTAACTAGTTGCTATAAGATTTGTAATATTGATTTTTGTTAGGAAGTTAGTTATAAAGTGTAAGGTTAAATACAGCTTTTCCTACTCTTAGTATTTTGTGATTAATGGGCTCTAAGCAATCTATTTTGTTCAGGGCACATGATGATATTTCCTGAAGCTAATTAACTTTCACATCTAGGTCTAAATGTTTTTTCTTTAATACTTTTATTAAGCATTGGTTATTTTTTTATGCTAAAATCTATCCTCATAATCCCTTAGGGAATTTTTAACAAGAACCTATTGCAGACTAATTCATTTTAAAGAAATAACTACAAAATAACTTTTAACTGTTGTTCTGATAATGACTTAAAGAGGTGACTGGGCTTATTCAGTGCCTGGTGTTCATCCATTCACTGGGGCAATTTTTTTTTTACCTTTAATGAAGGCTAAGATTAGTCACTTGTCTATTTTACAGACATGCCCATATCAATACTGTCTGAAATGATGTACTCGTAGGAATGGTGTAACTTTGTTCAAAGGTGTCATTTTCTTTCATTAAAGGCTGGAACAGATTGTTAGTCTTATTTATCTCCTGTCAGCCATCTCGTATCTTAGAGCTAAGGCAGGTTGCCTTTTTGTCTGTCAGCCATTTTGTGTGAGCAGACATGGGCCATTTTGTTATAAGCATGTATAGTGCATCCCTTCAGCCAAAATTGAGGATTCTCAATAGACAAAAAACAGAATAGATATACATAAACAATTTTTAAGCTGGCAGACTGCAACCAATGGGTACCACAAGGATCAGTGCTTGGGCCTCAGCTTTTTATCTGCATCAATTACTTCAATGAGAGAACTAAGTGTAATATAAATTTGCTGATGATACAAAATTAGCTGGAAATATAAGCTGTGAATAGGGTGCAACAAAACTGCAAAGGGATATAGATGGCTTGAGTGAATGGATAAAAACACTGTAATATAGGAGTCTTCCATTAATGGTGGAATTGTTGGTGTCAGAACTGGAAGTGAGCAACACTTTACACTGGGGTTGGGACAGCTGGTCACACATGATCATGAAGTGGCCAGCCTATTAGCTGTGTCTGGATGAACAGCACTGCAAATCATTTAGCACAGACCAACAGGAAGTCACCACTCCAATCTCTCAAGGTTGAAAGTCTAGGCACCACATTTACAGGGTATCTAGATAGGTATTCATTTCCTGCAAATTGGAAGCGTCAGTCTGGCTATTGGTCTGGAGACATTTGCACTTTTTGATTTCTGTAGAAAACTTACTGCTGATACCATCATTGCGTCTCGGTGCATACGAGCGGCCTAATGTGTCAGTGACACCATGCTGGGAGAAAGTGAGGACAGCAGATGCTGGAGATCAGAGTAGAGAGTGTGGTACTGGAAAAGCACAGCAGGTCAGGCAGCATCCGAGGAGTAGGGCAATCAAAGTTTCGGGCATAAGCTCTTCATGTAAATTCTCCTTCAGACCAACCAGGAAAGGTGAAAAGTCTTGTTTTGCAGGATGACATTCTGGAAGGAGCATTCCCATCTGAGCAAGGCACAGGGACAACTGTTAATTGTTATACAAACACAGCTGGTTCACTAAGAAGGAGGCAATTAAAGATGGACAATAAGTGCTGGTTCAGCCAGTGAAACTGACATCCCATGAAAACCAAACTTTCTGCAGCCTCTCCCTGTTGATTTTCTGGCCACTGCGTTGCATGGTCCTGAGCCAGCTTCCACTAGTTCCTCTGTAACTGCACCATCAATATTAGAAGTTATTGGCTAAGGTAGTGGCACAGTGGTAATGTCACAGGACTAGCAATCCTGAATGGCCAATATTCTGGGGAATTTCAATTCCAACATGACATGGTGAAATTTTAATTCGTAAAAATCTATAATTAAAAGCTCTGTTGATTGTTGTATTAAAAAAACTCTTCTAATTCAGTATCAGCAGGCTGTTTGGAAGATAATCGTATGTTAAGTTTTATTACAAAGGAATTGAAGTGGAAGAAACAAGCTGCCTTACTTTATTATAGGCCTTAATGAGATCATACCTCAACTACAATGTAGAATTTTGGTTTCTTTACCAAAGGAAGGATATGATTGCTCTAGGGAGGGTGCAGCAAAGATTCACAAGGCTGATTCCTGCATGATTAGTCAGCATAGAACATAGAACATAGAAGAATACAGGGCAGTACAGGCCCTTCGGCCCTCGATGTTGCGCCGATCCAAGCCCACCTAACCTACACTAGCCCACTATCCTCCATATGCCTATCCAATGCCCGCTTAAATGCCCATAATGAGGGAGAGTCCACCACTGCTACTGGCAGGGCATTCCATGAACTCACGACTCGCTGAGTAAAGAACCTACCCCTAACATCTGTCCTATACCTACCCCCCCCCCCCTTAATTTAAAGCTATGCCCCCTTGTAATAGCTGAAAGATTAAATAGAGTAGGCCTATATTCCCCAAACTTTAGAAGAATGAGTGACCTAACTGAATCATAAAATTCTAAGTGGACTCAGTCGAGTGAGTAGATGCTCAGAGAATGCTTGCTGATTGGGAAGTCTGGAACTAGAGGTCACAGTTTCAGAATAAGAAGTCAGCCGTTCAGGAAATGAGGAGCATCTATTCAAAGGAGAAGGACAACTCCGAATTCTACATTGCAACAAGCTATACATGTTCGGTACTTGAGTAAATTCACCATATAGATTAATGGATTTTGGGTACAAAGGAAATTAGAGGATGGAAATGGAACGGGAAGGTGTAGTTGATGCAGAAGATCAGTAATTAGCAGGCTTAAAGCATAAATAACTTATTCCTGCTCCTGTTTCTTATGTTCTAACTTTGATACAATTCATGTATAGTATATGTGATTGAAGCAAATGACTTACTTTTCAGGATGCTGTCTAACATTCTTGATGATCATCATTATATCTCCAGTGTAGTCTGCCATGCTTTCCTTGTAGGAGGATTTATGTGAAGACATTAAAGAAATGGAAAAATTAAAATAGGTTTACTATTTTATATTAAACTTATTGAATATAATGCAAGAATGTCATCATTATATTGTGCTGAAAATGTTTTGCATTGATTATTTGTAAATGTTTGTGTTCTAGATGGTGAGAAAGCAGATATTTCGGTAAATATTTATGAAGATATAAATATAATCACAGGTGCACTTAAACTGTACTTCAGAGATTTGCCCATTCCACTTATTACATATGATGCCTACCCAAAATTTATTGAAGCTGCACGTGAGTATATTGATTTTATTTTTTATCAAATATTCATATTATTGACTTATTTATAATATATTTAAAATGAATTTAAATATTGTTAAACTTGCTAAGTCCCACCATTTGTCAGTAACAGTTTAGATATTCTGTTCAGTGTTGGAAACTCTGTTTCCAACCCTAACTTTGTTAAAAATCACCCATTTAACTTTGGATATCTCCTGCAATGGATATTCCTGGAATGGAGCTTCCTCTTACGAGGAATACACAAAACCAGTAGTGAAGAGAATCAGTATGGAAGCAAAGATCCCTCTTGCAACAGTAAGTGTGTCATGTTTGTGATTTAAATGTCCAGGAAAGCAGTCAGATACTTTGGCAGCTCCTGTGAAAGGTAGTATTTAAGCATAAGTGGATGAGGGGATTAGTGGGCCAGGTCGGTGAGGGGTCATGGTGCCATTTGAGTGGGGTGCAGGTAAACAAATGAGTGTTTAGTACAGAGGAGTGTCCATTCTGGCAGCAGCAGAGTCAGAGATCTTGTATCCAATGGGTGAAAGGGTTTGGGTGAACTAAGGGAGAGGTCAGGCCAGTCGGGTCCAAAGGAATCAGGCAAGCATTGTGGGGGAGGGGGGCTGTGGTGAGTATTGGGCCAACAGGGTTTCATCAGATCAAATGTGGTTTATAAGGTGGGTATTTGCTTCCAGGGTACTTCAGGTTGTCAGAGTGAAGCATTGCTTCAAGTCAGGATGCTGTCAGTCTGATGGTGGAGGGGTTTAGAAGGGGGCCATGTCTACAAGATCAGGTGAGGGAGAGACTTGAATCAGATCAGGTTGTGGGGAATGATCAGGCCAGGTGAGTGATTGTCAGGGGTCCAGGGTGTCACGTTTCAGAGGAGTGCAGTTTTTTGGGTGTTTATTGATAAGTCAGGGTTTCATTTTAATAGTTACCCAGGAGTTGTAGTAGGTTTTTGATCCTGAGTAACTATTAAGCCTGAATAGGTCCACAAATTATACAGTGTCATTGGATTCTCTTAGAGAGTTTGAAATGTAGGGAAACTGCCTTTCAGAAAATTCTGTTCCATGATAATTCCCATAGTGTCTGCTGTTGAGTATTTCACCTGGTCCCGTCACTGAACTCTGCCTGTGCTGCAGCAATGACTGTTTGATCTTTAGAATAACTGGGACAATGTGTTTGTCGATTTGTATTTATAAGCTGTAATTGCCTGGTCTGAAATTGACCTTTAGGTGGCGCTCTAATGTAATTTACAATTTCACCAAATCACCAATTTGTTACACTTTCCAATCAGAGAAACTTGTAAATATATTAAGAGTTTGATTCCAGTCTATCTGCTATTTCACACATTTGCTACCTATTGGCTCAATACCAGTGTAGCATCTATAAAGCTTTACAAATGAGGTAAATATATTTCACGTCATCTATTCATATATCTAAAGATCACTGTCAAACTACCGTATAGTTATGTTGGTTCTATACAAACAATCAAATTTGCTCCAGACAAGATTTTCCACGAATCACAGATCTGACTGGAGAAGTGAAGTAGGGGGAAAGCTGTTACTGATTCACAACATGTAAGAATTCAGGGTCTTAGAACTCTAACTTTATAAATATTTAACCATTTAATATCCATTTGTCCTTTTAAGACTATAACCATGAAGGTGATGAGATATAATCTGGTATTGCTAGCAAGAAAAGTAATACTAATTGAAAGCTAGGCAGCGCTGTAATTGGTTCAAGTTGGGTATTGTCTCTGATTGACTCAAGTGGACACATGGTCTCCTTTCCCTACCACTTTAATTTTGGCAATCTCTGGTATGCAGTATCCTGTCTCTTAAATATTCAACTTTGTACAGAGCACACATATTGCTAACAGCTGTTTTTCTAATCCTTTGTGGTACTCAGTTCATACTCGTGATCAATGGCATTTCTCAGACACTGATTCACACAGTACATGATTCGTCACTGATTTTGTTTAGAGCAGGAGTCAGCTCTAATGCAGTAGCTATCATGGGAAAATTTCCTTGTTGACTTATATCTCAAATATGAAAGCAGTGTGTAAGGTGCCGTTCATTACTTTGAGACCCGTCATTCTCAATGTTTAACTGATGTATAGGTATCAATATTGTATATCGTGTAGAATTCTTAATAAAACCAGTGCTTGTCAGTGTTTGTCTGAAGTGACTACGTCGTTCGTGTCGAATTTTTATATGGAAAATTAATATTAAAATTAAAAATTAATATATTGCAAAAGAGTATGTGGCATATTACGATGGCATAAAACATTTAGATTAATACAGAAATTATAAAACTACTGCATACTTAAAATCTACGTATTTATGAAACCAGTATGTACATTGTATAAAAATGAAGTAACACTATACCCTTATGAAATACAGTAGAATATGCTCAGTGAATACATGTTCATAAGTAACGAACATATAAAAGACTACAGTCGGAATCTTATAGGGGACTGAGTGACATGGGTTATGGCGAGATGTGTGACAGAATTGGGTGATAAGTATGGCAAAGCCAATCTTGATGTTGGGAGCAAATCTAGGCGTTTTTTATGCCTTTTTCAAACAGCGTGACAAGATTCTCATGAATCATCAGTGAAATGCCAAACAGCGATGAATGATTGTTAAATGTTTTGTTCATGGCACAACTCACCTCATTAATATTCAGCCTTCAATCTTACCAAAATCACGAAATGACCTGAACATCAGGAAAACTCAACAAGGACATCAGAGCAGGCACTTTGTTGATTCCGCTCTGGCCAACCTCCATTTTGGACACTGGCACCAACATCTCAGTGCCACTTCTTGGGCACCGCTGCAGACATTAGCATCTCACATGTGCCAGACTCTAAGAACCCATGTGGCACATCTCCAGTCCATTTATAGGATACTTCTGCACTTTAGTGCTGCAACTATCATTGTAATGCAAGGACATTGTGCACTCAAGAATTTTCACCAAGCTCAAGGACTGGAGCAGACTGCAACTTTAGGCTGCTCACCTGCTGTCATTGAGTTCACTCACTTTGTTCCACTTTGAATGCTCACAACATCCCTGTCTTGCATGGCTTTGCCTTTCCTTTTTGTACTTTGTCCCCTCAGCCAGGGAAAGCAAGGTCATATTATTGCTGTCTTGCCATTCCATTTAGTGCAGACTAAAAGCCGTGAAGCTTGACATAGTTGTCAGCAAGCCTCAGTCATATCAAGGCAATTGCCTTCACTATGGGGTTCCTGTCGCAGTAAGTCAAGGACAGACCCCATATCAATCCGGGCTGAGCTCAAGGTGGCCAGAATCATGATCTTTCCCTGATGAGGGGTGAGAAGTCAAATGACAGCAGAACATCACCTGCTTTGTCCCTCTTGTAGACAGTATTCTTCGTGAAACAAGATAGGGATAGGTATTATAGGGAATGAAAATAGGTGACACAGCTTGTAAAGGTGTTTCAACCAAGTGAGTGGGCAGTACAAAGTGTGTGCGGTGTTAGTGATGTTGCAGGTTAGATTAGATTAGATTAGATTAGATTAGATTACAGTGTGGAAACAAGCCCTTCGCCCCAACAAGTCCACACCGACCCGCCGAAGCGCAACCCACCCATACCCCTACATTTACCCCTTACCTAACACAACGGGCAATTTAGGATGGCCGATTCACCTGACCTGCACATCTTTGGACTGTGGGAGGAAACCGGAGCACCCGGAGGAAACCCACGCAGACACGGGGAGAACGTGCAAACTCCACACAGTCAGTCGCCTGAGTCGGGAATTGAACCCGGGTCTCAGGCGCTGTGAGGCAGCAGTGCTAACCACTGTGCCACCATGCCGCCCACTGCCACCATGCCGCCCACATGGTTGGAGTGGATTAGGACAGTTGAGAAGATGACATAAGCAATAATCAAAGTTGTAGAGTGAGAACCTTGGACCAAGGTGAGTACAGTAGAAAGGATAGTGAGTGCGAGGTATTGGAGAGAAGATAATGCCATTTACACTGCAGAGCGAAGGCGGTCATTGACCTTCCTCCTACAGTGCTGGACGTTCCTCCAGACAGTTGAGACTGCACAAACCTCAATGGCAAGCTCAGACCAGACCGCATAGTCTGGTGTCATGGCCTCCAATGCTGGTCTTGGGGCAAAAGGAAGCCTGAATCATGCAATCCTGCAGGACCTCCAGTGATCTGTCTGTAAAGCATGGCACTGATTTCCCCATCTGTTATGGTCAAGGTAAATGTCAGCAACTATGTAGACTAGCTCCAGATTTACAGTGCTTACCCTAGTCCACAATGCACTTTTAAAGATGGCACATGTGGAAGGGATGCCAATGAATTCTGGGATATCTGTCGAGCAGCAAGTTTTTCTGGGAGCAGCACATGTTAAAAATGGGTGGAAATTGGACATGAAAGGCACCATAGGGGCATAACAATTAATTAAGCAAATTTGGTGAGATATGGCAAGAGAACTCACGAGGCCTTGCAGTGAGAAACCTTCCAAAAATCAAGCAACTCAAAGTTAGTCAGAAAAATGTAAGCAAAAGAATCACAGGACTTGATTCTCATGCTTTACAGTACAAACATGAGGCAAAGGAGTGACATATACTTTTTCCTTGAAAGAAAGTGACTGCTTCATAAGGCATTTGTGTGGACTTAATGTTCCCAATTTATTGCCATGGTAAAAATGTAACTTATATGAAATAGTGGGTCCAAGTGGAAGGCTCTGATACTTGTCTTACTTGTCAGGTTTCAATGGTACATTTAATGGCAAGTAACTTTGTATCTGAGTGCAGCTGCAGACAGTGGACCATCCAACTTTGCCTGTCTTCACAGAAACTGATGACATTTTATATTTTTTACTTCACGAAAGAAGTCTAATTAAACCACAAACCATGATTTTGCACATGAGCCTAAGGCCTATTTTTGTACATGTATAATGTCAAAATTCTTTGTAATCGTATAAACTAATCAATCACATTATTAAAATATTTTATTTGAAAGTTTCTTTAATACTTCTCCTTCAACGCTTTGAACTCCAAATCATTTATTTTGTTTTCAGTAGGATTTTATTCAGAATGAAAATGAAACAATGTATTTTATGTCATTGTATATTGTCTATCAGTATGATTTGGCTGCTTACCCTACTTAGTGAGATAACTTGGAAAATCCCTTTGATTTGGCACCATTCACACTAATATCATAAAAAGCAAAATCCTCATTGCAGGGTCTGCTAGATCCTTATGAATAGGCATCTCAGAGATCAGCAACATGCACTGTTGCTTAGCCACTGACTGCAAAGAATTTGGCCATAATTGGTGAGGGGATATTTTTTTAAGTTAGAAGTACTCCTTCCCCATTTTATGATGGTATCTTCAAGCATTCTAATTTGTGTCAACAGGAAATAAGGCATTCACGTTAAGTTTGCAAATGTTGCAAATTTGAATAATCTTTTAAAACTTCCGTGGGGGCTAAATTGGACGACCTTTGAAAACAGGCATCACAAAAATGATTAATAGTGCTAATCATGCTGTTCATTGGCTCCAAGCATCAACAAGTGTCTTAAAATTGCAACTTGCTAGCACTTCTTAAAGATTGTTAACATCTGTTGTACGAAACTGCATTGTGACTTTTGGCAGGTGCTTTCAGTTGTGTAGGAAGTGAATCTGATCTAAAGAACATGAAGAGCAGCATAAAGGAAACAGAATGAGCTCCAATATATTTGGATGCTGCATTGGAGGCCTCAGCAGACAAAGCAGAAAGTAGGATTGATGATGTAGAACTCTATATCTGCAAAAGACTGGACTCCCTTCAAAAACATGGTAAAAACGAGGACTGCAGATGCTGGGAACCTGAGTCTGGATTAGAATGGTGCTGCAGCTCAGGCAGCATCCAAGGAGCAGGAAAATCAACATTTCGAGCAAAAGCCCTTCATCAGGAATAGAGGCAGGGAGCTTTTAGAGTGGAGAGATAAATGAGAGGGGGGTGGGGGAAGAAAGTAGCATAAAGTACAATAGGTGAATGGGGGTGGGGATGGAGGTGATAGGTCAGAGAGGAGGGTGGGGGAAGGTAGCAAAGAGTGCAATGGGTGAATGGGGATGGGGGTGAAGATGATAGGTCAGAGAGGAGGGTGGAGTGGATAGGTGGAAAGGAAGATGGGCAGGTATGACAGTTCATGTGGACAGTGCTGAGCTGGAAGGTTGGAACTGGGGTAAGGTGGGGGCAGGGGAAATGAGGAAACTGGTGAAGTCCACATTGATGCCCTGAGGTTGAAGTGTTCCGAGGCGGAAGATGAGGCGTTCTTCCTCCAGGTGTCAGGTGGTGAGGGAGTAGCGGTGGAGGAGGCCCAGGACCTGCATGTCTTCGGCAGAGTGGGAGGGGGAGTTGAAATGTTGGGCCACAGGGCGGTGGGGTTGATTGGTGCAGCTGTCCCGGAGATGTTCCCTAAAGCGCTCTGTGAGGAGGCATCCCGTCTCCCCAATGTAGAGGAGACCGCATTGGGAGCAACAGATACAATAAATGACATTGGTGGATGCAGGTAAAACTTGGATCGATGTGGAAGGCTTCTTTGGGGCCTTAGATGGAGGTGAAGGAGAAGGTGTGGGTGCAGGTTTTGCAATTCCTGCGGTGGTAGGGGAAGGTGCCAGGACGGGAGGGGACCTGGTCAGGTCCACGCCCCCCAAAAACCCACCCTACTTTCCCCCACCCTCCTCTCTGACCTATCATTCACCCCCATTCACCTATTGTACTCTATGCTACTTTCTCCCTACCCTCACCCCCCTCTCATTTATCTCTCCACTCTGCAGGCTCCCTGCCTCTATTCCTGATGAAGGGCTTTTGCCCGAAATGTCGATTTTCCTGCTTGGATGCTCCCTTCAAAAACATGATGATAAGACACCAACCATAGAAATCTATGGTACTTAGTGGCTGGAGTCAAGAATGAACTATCATTAACTTTATCTATACCTCACTTATGTTATAAACTGCTATCAGGTCACCTGTCAACTTCCTATAGTCAGTGAAAAGAGTTGGAAAATGTGGTGCTGGAAAAACACAGCAGGCCAGGCAGCATCCGAGGAGCAGGAGAATCGACGTTTCGGCATAAGCCC
Organism: Chiloscyllium plagiosum; assembly: GCF_037043375.1. Taxonomy (NCBI): domain Eukaryota; kingdom Metazoa; phylum Chordata; class Chondrichthyes; order Orectolobiformes; family Hemiscylliidae; genus Chiloscyllium; species Chiloscyllium plagiosum. Next base: position 51,662,688 of record NW_028270145.1, read on the forward strand.
ATCTTCAGAAATGCACGAATGCTGCCTGCCTGCTGTGTTTTTCCAGCACCACATTTTTCAACTCTGGTCTCCAGCATCTGCAATCCTCATTTTCTCCTCAGTGAAAAGAGTTCCAGCTTATCCAGCCTTTCTTTATAACTCGAACATACCATACTTGGCAATATCATGGTAAATTTCTTGTGAACTCTCTCTTGTGAACTAACATCCTTCCTATAACTGAGAAACCAGAACTGGACACAAAATATTCTAGAAGAGCCTTATCCATGTCCTGTATGTAATTCCCCATTTTCTCTCTCCTTCCATTTTTAAAGAGTGGGGTTCAATTAACTATCCTCCAGTCCATTGGAACTCTTCCAGACTCTACAGAATGCTGAAAAATGAATACTAATGCATTCACTATTTCTCAGGGCACTTCCTTAAATACTCCGGGATGCAGAGCTTGAGGTCTTGGGGTCCTATTGAGTTTTAATTCCATCAATTTTCCCATTGCCATTTCCTGACTAATAAGAATTTCCTTCAGTTCCTCCTTCATGCTTGCTCCTCTGTCCCCTTGCATTTCCAGAAGGTTATTTGTGTCTTCCTTAGTGAAGACAGATCCAAAGTATTTGTTAACTGATCTACCATCTCTTTGTTGTCCTTTATGAATTCATATGATTCTAACTGCAAGGAACCAGTCTTTTTCACTTCACATATCCATAGAAGCTTTTGCAGTCAGTTTTTATGTTTTCCACAAGTTTACACTCATATTCTATTTTCCCCTTCCGAATTAAACCCTTTAACCTCCTCTGCTGGATTTCAGATTTCTCCCAGTCCTCAGGTTTGCTACTTTTTGTGGCCAATTTATGTGCCTCTCCTTTGGCTTTAGCACTATCCCTGATTTCCCTTGTTAGCCAAGGTTGAGCCACTTCCCTGTTTTACTCTTATGCCAGATACAGATATACAATTGTTGAAATTCATCCATTTGTTCTTTAAATATCTGCCATTGATGGTCCACCGTCAACTCCTTAGTGTCCTTCAAGATTAGAGTGGTGCTGGAAAAGCACACCAGGTCGGGCAGCACCTGAGGAGCAGGAAAATCGACGATTCAGGTAAAAGCCTTTCATCAGGAAGGGCTTTTGTCTGAAACTTCAATTTTCCTGCTCCTCGGATGCTGCCTGACCTGCTGTGCTTTTCCAGCACCACCCTGATCTTGATTCTAATCTCCAGCATCTGCATTTTCCACCTCCCCTTAGTATCCTTTTCCAGCTTATCCTAGCCAGTGCATGCCTTATACGATTAAAACTAGCCTTCTTTAAGTTCAGAACCTTAGTTTCAGATTTAATTGTGCCACTCTCCATCTTAATGAAAAATTGTACCATATTATGGTCAGTCTTCCCTGAAGGATCTCGCACCACAAGTTCGCTAATTAATCCTCTCTCATGATATAATACCCAGTCAAGGATGGCCTGCTCTTTAGTTGGTTCCTCAAAATATTTATCGAGAAAACCATCCATCATACATTCAAGGAAATCCTTCTCCACAACATTGCTATCAGTTTGGTTAGGGGAAAGTGAGGACTGCAGATGCTGGAATCAGAGTTGAAAGTGTGGTGCTGGAAAAGCACAGCAGGTCGGGCAGCATCTGAAGAACAGGAGAATCGACACTTCAGGCAAGAGTTTCCTGAGGAAGGGCTCTTGCACAAAACGTTGATTCTCATATCAATTTGGTTAATCCAATCAATATTAAGATTGAAGTCACTCATAGTAACTGCTTTACACTTATTGCATGCATCTCTAATTTCCTGTTTGATACAATCCCCAAATTCTCAACTACTGTTTGGTGGTCTGTACACAACTCCCCCTAGTGTCTTTTTCCCTTGGTGTTCCACAGCTCCACCCCTACAGATTCCACATTGTCCAGGCTAATGTCCTCCATTACTGTTTTGTTCATCTCTTCCTCCACCTCCCTTCTCTTTCCATCTACCTTTTCTGAAAATTGAATAACCTTGGACGTTGAGTTCCCATCCTTGGTTACCCTGGAGCCAGGTCTCCATGATGCCAATTACATTATATCCATTAAAAACTGTCTGCACAGTTAATTCATGCACCTTATTGCAAATGCTGCTTGCATTGAAACACAGAGCCTTCAGCTCATTTTTTTGACATTTTATTGCCGTTTTAAAATTGTATTGTAATGTGGCCCTTTTTGATGTTTGTCTTTGACTTCTCTGCCTTCCACTTTCACTTTTCCCCTTACTGTCTTTTGTATTTGTCCCCACATTATGACCCTCTGACCTCCTGCATTGGCTCCCATCCCCCTTCATTATTAGTTTAAACCCTCCCCAAAAGCACGAGAAGACACTCCTCCTAGGACATTGCTTCCAGTTCTGCCCAGGTGCAGGTCATCTGGTTTGTACTGGTCCACCTCCCCAGAACTGATTTCAATGTCCATGAAATTTGAGTCCCTCCCTCTTGCACATTCATCAAGCCATGTATTCATTTTAGTTATCCTGCCATTCCTAATCTGTCTAGCACGTGGCACTGGTAGCAATCCCAAGATTACTACCTTTGAGTCTTATGTTTTAGTTTATCTCCTAATTCCCTAAATTCAGATGTATGACCTTATCCTGCTATGTATCTATATTGTTGGTACCTATATGCACCACGACAACTGGCTGTTCACACTCCCACTCCAGAATGTCCTGCAGCCACTCTGAGACATCCCTGACTTTTGCACCAGGGAGGCAACATACCATCCTGGACTCTGGATTGCAGCCACAGAAATGACCATCTATGCCGTGTACAATTGAATCCCCTAACACTATAACTCTACCACTCTTTTTCCTGCCCTTCTGTGCAACAGAACCAGCCATGGTGCCATGAACCTGGCTGCTGCCACCTTCCCTCCTTCCCTGGTGAACAGTCTCCCCCACAGTATCCAAAACGGTATATCTGTTTTGAAGGGCGATGACTGCAGGAGACCTCTGCACTACCTTTCTACTCTTCCTCTCCATTGGTCACCCATTCCCTATCCTCCTCAGTAATTTTTATCTGCTGTGTGACCAACTTATACTATCCACGATTCATGAGCCTTGTGGATTCTTCAAGGTGAATCCAGCCGCAGCTCCAGAGCTGTCAAGTTGTCAGATTTGGTCTCTTACTGATAACCCTCGTCCCTCTTTCAGTAATTTGCCTTATTCTGCCACTGTTCATTCTACAAGTCATTCTGTATTTTATCTGGAATACCTCTTAGAATCTCCCTGTCTGGGAATCAATTTACTTGTGGAAACTTTGAAGTCAGCGAATGCCAAAGCATTTCATGTAGAATTTTGTAACATCAAACAACAATAGAAGGTACCAAACACTTGTAGATTTGCATGAATGGTGATAAAGCAATCAGTTAACATTGATGTTTAGTTGATGGATCCCTTTAAATACAGCAAGTAAACATGTTCCTTTGTGCTTCTGAACATATGATCTGCCTGTTCTGTTTATCGCATGGGTGTGAGCACAGTTACTAATATTCATCAATATTATAATCATAAAATTTCACCTCATACATTTTCAACACCATATTGGAGCTATAAGGGGCTAATAAGGGGCAAAACTGAGCACTAATGAGCCCGATTTCTTGACATTGATATTTTGATATTACTTTGATTGCAGAGATTCCAGAACCTGATGAGCGATTGGAGTCAGTCCATGAAGCACTAAAAATGTTACCACCTGCACACTGTGAAACCCTGAGTTACCTTATGGCTCATTTAAAAAGGTAGATAGATCATGACCATTCATACTAACCATTTATAAGTGCTGTCATGTTAGGAAACTTTAAACTTAAACTTTTGATGTAGTATTTTGTAGAAGCATTTCAATTTGTTAAGCAGTGGATGTAACTTGTAATTAAATTATTTTATGTACTATACTTTTGTTCTGTTATACGTCTCTCCAAAAGACATTAGTCCTGACTTAGAGGAAACAAATTTAAAATATCTTTAATCAGTCTGATGGTGTATGAAAAGAAAATCACAGGGGATCAATTATACCAAACCAGTTTCTCTTCATCATAGAAGAAATTCAGTTAAGAATAGTGAACTTACAATGTTGGAACATTATACTGCAAAGGCCTATTGACATTGGAATTCAAATTCTTATCAATGTTGCTTTTTGTGCTACCATTACATTTTTTTTTAAAGAATCCCATTTAATAATTGCCTTTTTTTTAATTGTTCAGTATTCCAGTTCTGAAGGTTGCAGTTTATATTACAAATTAGTTTACTAGAATGACCTATTTCCTTCTAATGACCCGATCTTAATGATCGATAGAATATTAAGGCTGCAAGTGTTAGGTTCTGTGTCAGATAGTAGTTGTCAGGGAAGAGTTTATGATGGGGACTGAAGATATTGCATTTGGTCTTTTGATGTTTCGATGAAGAAACTTTCTGCTCTTTAAATAGCGTATATTGAACAAGAAATCTGACAAATTGGAAACAATGGAGGGATTGAGCTAAGTAACAGTGAGGCAGTGTTTGGTATTGTCCTTGCACATGTGAAATATTGCACGTTTTCTTGGAATCCATTGTGAAGGATGAGATTTCGGAATATTTAGAAGTGTATGGTAAAATAGAGCAAATTCAGCATGTTTTCATAGCAGTGGTCATGCCTGAAATCTACTAGAATTCTTTGAGGAAGTGAGGAATAAGTTAGACCAAGGAGAGCCAATGAATGTTATCTACCTGGACTTCAAGAAAGCCTTTGACAAAGTGCCGCACAGGAGGCTCCTGAGTAAGTTAAGGGCCCATGTGTTGGAGGCAAGTTGCTAACATGGATACAAGCTTGGCAGCCAGTGACAACTGGTGTTCCACAAGGTTCAGTGTTGAGAGCACAACTTTTCACTTTGTAGATTAACAATCTAGATGAAGGAACTGAGGGCATTCTGGCTAAGTTTACAGATGATGCAAAGATAGATAGAGGGACAGGTAGCATTGAGGAGGCAGGGAGGCTGCAGAAGGATTTGGACAGATTAGGAGAGTGGGCAAAGAGGTGGCAGATGGAGTACAACGGGGAAAGTGCGAGGTCATGCACTTTGTTAGGAAAAATAGAGGCATGGACTATTATCTAGATGAGGAAAAAGATTCAGAAATCTAAAGTGCAAAGAGACTTGGAAGTTCTAGTCCAGTATTCTTTCAAGATAAACTTGCAGGTTAAGTCAGTAGGCAAATGCAATGATGGCATTTATTTTGAGAGGACTTGAATATAAAAGCAGGGATGTACCTCTGAGGCTCTATAAGGCTCTGGTCAGGCCACATTGCAGTATTGTGCACAGTTTTGGGCCCCATATCTGAGAAAGATGTACTTGCCCTGGAAGGTATTGAGAGGAGGTTCATGAGAATGGTTCCAGGAATGAAAAGCTTAACATATGAGGAATATTTGCAGAGTCTGAGTCTATACTTAATGGAGTTTAGAAGGATGGGGGGGATCTAATTGAAACTTACAGAATACTGAATAGCTTGGTCAGAGTGGATGTTGGAAAGATGTTTCCATTGGTAGGGAAGACTAGGACCTGAGGGCACAGATTTAGAATAAATGAGAATGGAGATAAGGAGAAACTTCTTCAGCCAGAGAGTGGTGAATCCATGGAAGTCACTGCCACAGAAGGCTGTGGAGACCAGGTCATTGAGTTTATGTAAGACTGAGATAGATAGGTTCTTGATTGTCAAGGGGATCAAGGGTTATAGGGAGAAAGTGGGACAATGGGAATGAGAAACTTATAAGCCATGATCGAATGGCAGAGTAGACCCGATGGGCTTAATGGCCTAATTTCTGCTTCTATGTCTTATGGTCTTATGTCAGCAAGGGTAGCATGTAGAGGATAAATAGGAAAAGGCCAAGAATGAGATCCTTGTTGAGCACCAGTGTTAACCATGCAGGAATGGCATTAGAGATAACTTGCCTAGCTTTAACTGTATAGATAACAATGGAGCAGGAAATTACAATCCTAGCCAGCTGAATCAAGGATAGATTGGGCAACCATGTCAAAGGTTTCATGCAAATTAAGAAGCTCAACAAATTGTAGCTTGCCATGATTACCATCACCTAGCATGTGGTTTTTAATGCTGAAAGGAATGGAAACTTGATTGGAGTGATTTAAACATGGGTTGTGGGCAAGATGGGCACAGACTTTGGAGTCAACAACACATGCAAAGATATTGGAGAAGAAGGAGATTGGAGAAAGGTAGTCGGTTTCCATGAGAAGCGGTCAAAGATGTACTTTTAAGGGAGAGGGGTCATAGCAAAAATTTTGAAGGACAGGTATACAGAACTGAGAGGAGCTGTTAGTGTCAAATATCATGGAGGTCAGAAAGCAAGATTGGGTTGTCACCAGCTTAGTGTGAATAAAATCTAATAGTTCAATGAAGTATGATCCATCTGGTTCTAAGCAAGGAATGTAGCTGAATGGACCCCCTAGCATCTACCAAGGCACAAGAAATAACAGTGGTAAACACACTAGATACTGCAAACACTTTTGACCCTGAAAACATTATTGCATTAGTACTAGAAACTTGTTACAACACTGGCATCTACCCAGCAATGTGAAAAATTACCAAGATACAACCTTTCCATAAAAAGCCAGACAAATCCAATCCAGCCAATTACCACCTTATCTGTACGCACTCCACCATCATCAAAGTAATGGAACAGGTTGTTGTTCTATCAACATCCATTTCCCAGCAATTATCTGTTCACTGACATTAACATTCATAATATCCACTCAGCTCCTGACTTCACTCCAATCTCCAAACATAGACAAAAGAGCTGAACTTTAGAGATGAGCATTCGCTTATCATCAAGGTAGCATTTGACCAAGAAGTGCATCAAGGAGCCTGAGTAAAATTAGAGTCAGTGGAAATCAGGGCAAAACTCGCTATTGGTTGAAGTTGAACCTAGCTCAAAGGAAGCTGGTTGTGGCTGTTGGGTGTCATTCATCTCAGTCTCAGACATCAATGCAGGAATTCCTCAGGGAAGTATCCACATTCAGTTGCTTCATCAATGGCCTTCCCTCCACCAGAAGATCAGAGGTGGGGATGCTAATGATTGTACAATGTTTAGCAGTATTCATGATTCAGACTCTGAAGTACTTGTGTTCATATGTAGCAAGACATTGACAACATCCAGGATTGGACTGATGTCACAAAACTGCTAGGCAATGACCATGTCTAGCAAGACCGAAGCATATCATGGCTACTTGACATACAATGGCATAACTAGCATTGAATTCAAAAATACCACCATTCTTGAACTGTCATTGACCAGAAACTGAACTTCACCAGCCAAATGATAGCTACAGTAGCAAGTCAAAGGCTAGGAATTCTGGGGCGAGCAAGTCACCACCTAAACCCCCAGTGCCTGTCCATGATCTATGAAGCACAAGTCAGGAGTGTGATGGAATGATCTCCACTTGCCTGAATAGGTACAGCTCTAACATCTTGACATCGTCTAGGACTAAATAGCCATTTGATTGATACTCTATTCACCACCTTCCACATCAATTCCTTTCACCAGCATAAGTGGGAGCAGATTGTTTGTCTGTAAATGGACTTCATTAACGCTCTAAGGCTTCTCCGACAGCACATTTCAAATCCACCAAGAAGGACAATGGCAGCAGGTGCATAGGAACACCACATCTTCAGTTCCCCTCCAAGCCACATGCCATCTGGCATGGGGCTATACAATTGCTGTAGTCAAAATTCTGAAACTCCCTAACCTCAAGGACTACATTTGTTCAAGAAGGCAGATTACCATCTGATCAAGGTCAAATAGGGATGGACAATAAATTCTGCCCTAACTAATGAGACCCACTTCTCATGAATGAATAAAACATAGGCTGATGGAGCAAGAGGTGGATCTTGTGGACAAGATGAACTCAGAGGGCATGATGGGATATTGAAGAGAAGCAAAACTATATAATTTAGGGCCGGCATGGGGTTTGGCCCTGGAAAATGTTTTTCTCAGTGGGTGAGCAACCTTATGACAAAGAAGTCCATGGAGATCAGGATGAAGAAAAAGATTTTAGGCCAATGCTTTGTGGGATGAAGTAGCTAGTTGGTTATCTGTGCATTGCAAGATATTCCTGGAATAATAAAGACCGTCAAAGTTTGGAAAAAGTTGATTGGAATGTTTGACACCACAAAGTTTTATTAGATGACTGCAGCGGCTCACAAGAAATTTCCTTGAGCTTTATCCTCGGAAAATTTAAGAAGATTGAATATAGTTGCCAAGAATGCATGAAAGGATATGTTTGAATAGAGCAAACTTAGTAGACCAAAATACCTGTTTGATACTTTGTCCTATTTAAAAATGATACAACATTACAAAAAGAAAATTCTTAATTATTGCTTTTAATGGAAGTTATCAAGTTTTAAACAAATGTAATGCCATTAGATAACACTTCTAAACAATGCAGGGTAGCTTTGAGTTCAGTACAGTTTATTCTTGTTTATAAAAGCACAGCAGCTATCTCAACATTTCTACACTTTGAGTATCTGACGGGAAAATTGATTAGAATTAGGATTGAATGTTAAAAGTACCGATATACTAAATTGTATTAATTTCCAAATACTGTTGATTTGTTTTTAATTCCAGTCTTTTATCAAAGTACTGTAATTCAGTAGTTACTAAAATGGATTATTGCTTTTTTTCCAGAGTTACTCTACATGAGAAGGACAATCTAATGAATGCAGAGAATCTAGGAATTGTGTTTGGACCAACTCTAATGCGAGCTCCAGAGCAGGATCCCATGGCTGCCTTGAATGACATACGTTATCAAAGACTGTTGGTTGAGATGCTCATCCAAAATGAAGATATTTTGTTTTGAAACTGTTAGGAGGGGAATTTTTTTAAATGGTAGGAAGAATGAGTTAACTTATTTTACCTGGGTAATTGTTTCAGTGAGCAGGTTGAAATGACAGCAATTCTTTGTACTTTTTTATTGTGTACTTAACTCAGACACATCATAATGTAATTTGGAGAACTAAAACTTTGAGGTTGGACTTGGGTACTTTCATATAAATCAAAGCTGCTGCACGTACTTGTCAGAGATCTTCAATGAAAATCAGAAAATGTTGCTTTTTTAATCATATATTAAGTGGAATTTGCCTCATGTTTGTAAAATTGTGAGCATTTGTTGAAATATTTAACTACACTTGTATTTTAACAATTTATGATTCTGGACTAAGGATAAATCTACAATACCAGATGTCAGAATATAATATTGATATTGCATTCAGTGACACATTCCAGTGTTTATTTCTGCATTTTGAACTATAATATTGTTTGTCAGAGTTGTGTAAATTGTGCTTATAGATCTCTATTTGAAACAAAATGCTTTGTATAATATTTCTGTACAAACTGCATAATCAGGATCAGTTTCACTTGAAACACAAAACAAACACTGATTTATTTTTTATGAAATCTTTGGTTTTTTTTTTAAATTTGGCATGCAAACATTAATTTATTAAAATTTACATCTACAATGTATTTTTTAGAGCAAAACTTAAATTAGTTGGATATTTGGTGAAAGTAGCAATTTTGTGAAATTACTGAATAGTTATTTAATTGCTGTGATTTCAAAATAGACTCATAGAATTGTACAGCACGGAAATAGACTTTTCAGACCATGCTGACCAAACATCCTAAACTGATCTAGTCCCATTTGCCAGCATTTACCCCATACCCCTCTAAGATGTCTTTTAAATGTTGTAGTTGCATCCGCCTCCACCACCTTCTCTGGCAACTCATTCTATACGTGCAATTTTTTTCTGTATGAAAAAATTGCCCCTTAGGTCCCTTTTTAAATTTATCCCATCTCACCCTAAACCGATGTCCTCCAGTTTTGGACTCCCCTACCCTGGAAAAAAAACCTTGGCCAATCACCCTATCTATGCCCCTCAAGATTTTATAAACCTCCAAGATCACCCCTCCACATCTGAAGCTCCAAGAAAGAAAGCCCCAGACTATTCACCCTCTACCTATCACTCAAACCCTCCATCAATGGCAACATACTTGTAAATCCTTTCTGAACCCTTTCAAGTTTAACAATATCTTTCCTATTGCAGGGAGACCAGAATTGAATGCAATATTCTAAAAGTGGCCTAATCGATGTCCTACACAGCTGCAATATGACCTCCTAACTCCTAAATTCAATGCACTGACCAATGAAGACAAGCATGCCAAACACGGCCTTCACCGTCCTGTCTACCTGTGATTCCACTTTCAAGGAACTATGCACTTGCACCCCTCGGTCCCTTTGTTCAGCAACACTCCCCAAGGCCCTACCATTAAGTGTATACATCCTGTCCTAATTTACCATACCAAAATGCAACATCTCTCATTTATCTATATTAAACTCCAACTGCCACTCCTCAGTCTATTGGCCCATTTGTTCAATGTACTATGTGGCAACCTTCTTCACTGTACACCACCATATTTGGTGTCATCTGCAAATTTACTAACCATACCTCCTGTATTCACATCCAAATAATTTATATAAATGAGGAGAAACAGTATGCATAAGTTACTGGATGATAACAGAAGTGATGGCATTTGGAAACTATTGAATGTAGGGAGAACTGGCCCACAGCAGTGGATATTTCTTTATTGAAGAATTAAACTCAAAGTCAAGGAATGTACCAGCTTCTGAGTACAATGCTCATCTGAGCATAACATTACATTCTAAATGGCTTATGATCTGAAAATATGTTCATACCGTCTTGGGTTAAATTCAATTTTTTAAAAGTACTTTGCCTAGGTCATTAGAAGTTATATAAGCCCAAAGGAAATATACTTCCCTTCTTTAAATTTATACTTTTCATTGTTTCTTTAGCTATTTTACTCTACAGTCATACATCTTCTACTCTTAATTTTAATAATATATTATCCAAAAAACAATGTCCATCCACTCAGAGTATAGGTAATCGAGCAGTAGTATCAATAGAGGAACAAAATAGATGCATTAATTATTTAATATAATGGAGAAAAAAGAATAAGTTAGTTGTGTTATAGAAATGCTGTTTTAATAGTGTATAAATTCAACAGGTAGCATTATAAAAATATTTTGAAGTAATACTATTGAATCTAGGTGAATGCAATATTAAGATGCGCTTTAGTTTTATATTAAGTGGAAAATAGGTTTTTAATCCAATACAATTAATTGCAGTTGTGAGCCATGACTAGTTTTTGAATTTTTGTGTAAAATATCGTATATTTATGTCATTATAGTTTGGCCTCAGGATTAAGTATTTGTTTCAAAAACTATTTTGCAACTTTGAAGTATATATTTGATTGCTAGCTATACCTGTGAGAAGAAAAGCTATTTGAATCCAATGTAAGTCTAAGCACCAAATGTGGTTATGTGCGGAGCGCTCTTTAAATTATTTTGTTTATTTGTATCTTTGACTTTGAATGGCAAGTATGAATTTCATATCCTTCTAGTCAGTTAAAGCTGTCAGAAATAGTGGCATGTCAGAGATTCCACAAAATATTGGATAAAGTTGATCAAGAAGCATGGTTAAGGGTTTTTTTTGTTGAAGATCGGTGAACTTGAAGTGGTTTGCTGCTTTTGCTGTTCCAAAGGAGCAGAATAATATAATAGAAGTAAACTACTGCAGGTGCTGGAAGTCTGAAATAAAATCAGAAAAGAATAGTTACAACATCTAAAAGACATTTGGATAGATACATGAATAGGAAAGATTTAGAGGAATATGGGCCAAATGCAGGCAAGTGGGACTAGTTTAGTTTGGGAAAGTTCGTCGGCATGTATAAGTTGGACCGAAGGGTCTGTTTCTGTTCTGTAAAGACTTTTAAGTACTGGAGAAACTTAACAGGTCTGGCATCATCTACAGAGAGAGAAACCAGAGTTAATGTTTCAAGTTTTATATAAATCATCTTCAGAGCAGATGACTATGCTAGTTACTAAATTAGAAGCAGTCTAATAAAGGTTACAGGTAGCAAGAGAAAACTGGCGATAGAACGATGTAGAAAACATTAATCCAAAATTAGTTCTAGTGCTAAAACAGCAAGTGGTTGTAAAATTTTAAAGATCTACTAGATATTTGGTTTTTACACTAGACAATTTCGATGCTTCTGCAATAGTTAACTTAAATTAGCAGTCAGAAACTGGTGAAAAGAATATGTACAAATGCACAGAGCTCCATTTCACTGAGCAAGAATAATATGAGAGCCAGCAACAAGGGAGTCTGCTGGCAGTGCCTATTTTAAAAGTATAAATCTTAGACAATTAAAGATAATACAGCTACCTATAAAGTATAATAAGAACATTAAAAAATGAGATCAGGAATAACCAAATAACAATATCATACCTGATTTGATGCCTAAGCTACACCTTCCATTATGATTCCCATGTCTTTGATTCCCTTAGTATCCAAAAATCTATAGATATCCGATTTGAATACTCAACAACTAAGCTGTTCTGGGCCATAATTTCCAATGGTTTAGGACTTCTTAAGTAAAGACATTTTTTTCTCATTTGTGTTCTAAATGGCCAAATCCTTATCTGAGACTCTATTCTAGACTCCTCAGCCAGGGGAAAGCATCTTCCCAGTGTCTTATTTGGCAAGTTCCTAATGAACTTCATGTGTTTCAATTAAATCATATTTTAACCTTCTAGGGAAATTGAGCCTGATCTCTGTCTTTGCAGGATAATACTGTCCTTGTAAGAACAGTGAACATTTGTTGTACTCCTTCCAAGGCAAGTATATTCTTTGTAAACCAAACCTCTACACAGTATTCAACAAAATCCAAAGCAATATAGTGCAACTTCTTCACTCTAATATCCTCGTGCTCTTGTAATATAGGTGAACATTGGTGGCTCAGTAGTTAGCATTGCTGCCTCACAGCACCAGGGCCCCTGGTTCAATTCCAGCCTCGGGTGACTGTGTGGAGTTTGCACATTCTCCCCCTGTCTGCGTGGATTTCCTCCCACAGTCCAAAGATGTGCAGGTTAGGTGAATTGGCCATGCTAAATTGGCTATAGTGCTAGGTGCATTAGTCAGCGGGAAATGGGTCTTGGTGGTTCGGTGTGGACTGGTTGGGCCAAAGGGCCTGTTCCCACACTGTAGGGAATTTTTTTTTTAAATTCCATTTTCCTTAATACGTTTGTTTACAAAGAAATCTGATCACTCTGAAATCAATATTTTCCAGTCCCTCATCCTTTGAAAAAATATTTGGCATTTCTAACTTTTCAACCAAACTAACTTTAAATTTCTTCCTATTCTAGCTGCCTTATCATTGCACATTCACTTATATATCTAAATAATTTGCAGCCACTTTGCATCCTCCTCACAGCATACATTCCCACTTTTATTCATCAGCAAACTTGGATATATTAGACTTGGTCCCATCACCTAAGTCATTCCTATGTATTGTAAATTACTGAGGCCCAAGTACTGATTCTTGTGGTTAACTCCCCCACCAGTTACAGCCTGCCAGAAGTGGGTACTGCAGATGCTGGAGGTTAGAGTCAAGATTAGAGTGGTGCTGGAAAAGCACTGCAGGTCTGACAGCATCTGAGGAGCAGGAAAATCGACGTTTTGGGCAAAAGCCCTTCTTCAGGAAAGTTTCTGATGAAGGGCTTTTGCCTGAAATGTCGATTTCCCTGCTCCTCGGATGCTGCCTCACCTGTGTTTTTCCAGCACTACTCTAATCTTGACACCAGTTACAACCTGGCAACCCAAAATTGATCCAATTACTCCTACACTGTTTCTGTCTGTTAATGCTAACCATTCCTCAATTCTGGCCAAAATATTACTTCATGAATCCTAAGTTTGTATAATAATCTATTTTGTCGCAACTTATCAAATACTTTTTGAAAATCGGAATTTACTACCTCCCTTATCCACTATATTAATTACAACCTCAAAATTTCTCACAGACATTTTGATTAAATGTATGTAAATTGTTAATGAGTCATATGTGAACTGTTCTGTATAACCTATTTTTCTAATCAACCTGTTATTCCTCATCTCTGGAGGAGGTAGGACTTGAATCTGAGCCTCTCAGTTCAGGGGGATGGGAAAGGTTTTGCCCTTCCTTTTTAAATATACTTCATCATGTCTTAGCAGCAGCATTTAAAAAATTGATATATATACCAGTGACTAATAGATTTATGTTATCTGAGATGATAAAACAGAAGTGAAGTTGGATTGAACTATAACTGATGTATTATACTATATAACAGTGAATGTATTATTTAGAAATGAAAGGAAAGTTGTAAATGGGCTGAAGGAACAGAGTTGAGATGTTAGAGCTGTATTTAACCAAGAAGGTATCTTTTTGGTCACAAAATCTACTCTCATGGGGCACATGATCTAAAGCGACACATCTGAAGATCACTTGGAAGTGATTCTTGCAGGAGGAGATTAATCTGAAGGTTGGCATATCTGCTCTTCATGTCTCAATGTTGCCAGCAGAAATCACCAGAAAATGACTGGCATTTTTCCTCACACATTTTAATGATTGCTTTGCTGTCATTTTGTTTTATCAAAGATACTGAAACCAATTAATCTGTGTGTGACAGATGTGACGGATTATATGCTCTTTGTGGATGGATATACATCTGCTTATAGTAGACAATGCCAGCTCTATAAAGGGAGAACACTTTTACAATATAACACACATTGCTGCTACTAAGGTGGTGCTGTGTCCTAAATCAAGAATATCTAATTGCTGTATTGTTCTTAAACATAGCTATTATTCCACTAGATGTGGACATCACTGGCTCGATCAACATTTATTTTCCATCCTTAATTACCTTTGAGAAGTTAGTGGTGAACCACTTGTCCATGTGGTGTAGTTATAGCCACAATGCTGTTAAGAAGGGACTTCTAGGATTTTGGCACAGTAACACTTAAAGAATGACGATGTGCTCCAGTCAGGCTGTTAAGTGGCTTGGAGAGATACTTGGAGAGGTGATGCTTTCGTGCCACTGCAGCCCTTATCTTTCTAGATAGTAGAGGTCGCAAGTTTGGAAATTATTGTCAGAGGTGCCTTGATGAGAAATTATAGAACCAATTTTTGGGTAATTCAAATCCATTACATTTTGAGGTCAATTGGATGATCATCTGAATAGATTCAAAGATGATTTTAAATCAGTGGTTCCTAGTTAGCTCAGAAAAACCACCAAGTATTCAGTAAATTATTTCTATTTCTTTTAAAAGATTATTTTGTATCTGTAATAGACTTTGATATCTGAAATGTGAAACTGTCAAAACTTATTTTTAAAATCCAGGTGGCTGTGTCACATTGCGGCTTATAGTAAATTGAATGTCATGAGATTTTATATAACAATGGGGTTATTATATCATGTAATTCCCAAAATATTGTAGTGGATCTGCATTTCAGTTGCAGCATTCTTGTAAGTATAATCTAATTAATGATCAAGGTAATTTGAAAACTGAAACATGCCAATCAGTTTCAATTTGCAGCTGAGCATCACCCTGCAATTTAAGATTCTTTTGCATCTGTAAGATAGTGTAAGATCTGGATGGAGTGTGTTGTCTGCATGTGCTGATGTGCCATCTTTAATATATTATGGATAGATATATAAAATGTTGAGAGTTGCTTGCAACTTTTATTATCTGTAACTTTTATGTGTTTTATTTATGACACATTAATGTGAACTGCTTGACTACCAAAATAAATGTGGACAATTGCTGAGAAAGGAAGTATTGAGCTTTTATTGACCTGCTTCTCACCTATGTTGTCCCATTTATATTTTTCTGATTAAATGAAGTAGCAAGTTAAACAGAGTTGCTAACATAATTCTGTAACTCTGTCAACATGAAATGTGTACAACCTGGTACTCTGTCCATTTACACATTAAATATTAATTTGATATCTCACTAATTCTTATTAACTTATTTGGATATTAGAGAAATCATTGAAGAAAATTCAAAGCGAACGTTTGTAGTTTTGATACTGGATCTCAAGTCTAGGTTGAAAATAGATTTACATGATCTGGAGTGATTTTAAGAAGGAAAGGAAGTAGTATTTCATGTTAAAGTCACCTGTTTGTAAATTGATTTCAATCATCTTGATGCTGAAGGTAGTGGTGTGTGTTTAGTCATTACGTTTGTAACTAAAATACTGGAGCTTTGAACTCAAGAAAAGATCTTAAGTCAGAGATTTATGAATGAATATTCTGCATATTTTCAGAGTTGCATTCATGAAAACGTGTTTGAAAAAAGTTTGAAACCTGATGAAGGATGAATCCCTTTTCTTATCACTGAAATTCATTTCATACTGAGTTGATGCAGTGACTTTCATGAAATTCTTGAACGTATCTATTGCTGAAGCAGCTGACTTCTAAATTAAAGACAATAGATCACTGAAGCTGACTTTTGGTTTGGCAAGGAGAGAATGACAAAGTAGGTTTGCAACAATTATATAAATGTTGTCCTCGTGTTACCTCTGGTTCTTCTGTCAATTACATTAACTCAGAATCTTCTAAGTTTCTTTTGCCACTGGAAACAGTTCTGCTAAATATCTTGTGGGTATATGAAGTTTATTATTAATCCAGGTGTGCCTGAAAAATTACTGTTCACATGACTCCCCATTATTAGGCGCTTTTGAACCAAATTTTGGAGCCACTGATGGGCTTCTAGTGAATGTGACTCCTTTATTCGATAAGAGAAGACAGGAAACATGAAACTATTAACCAATTAGCAGTCATAGAGATTTTATCTTTGACTGCTAATTGGTTAATAGCTTCATGTTTACTGTCTTATTGAATAATCGTCATAGCAATTTTGAAGGTGTTATTGCATGTTGTGAAAAGAAATTAATATTTCTTTTAAGAATGTTATGCATCAAAGGAAGCTAGTGGATGTGCTGTACTTAAATTTCATGAAGACATTTTATAAGATGCCACATCAAAGATTACTGCAGCCAATAAAGGCTCATGGTGTATGAGACAATATGTGTTATGGATATTAGATTGGCTAACTAACAGAAAACAGAATGTAAACATAAATGGGTTTTTTTCTGGTTGGCCAGATGTAATGAGTGGTGTGTTGCAGAGATCACTTCAAATTTCCAGAATTTAAGGAGAGTAGGCAGGATGGAGGTGAAGGGCCCAAACACCTCTGGAGTGTTGTGAGTGAAGATTTCTGGAGGAGCTCCACGTGTTTCTTGGCTGTTCGCTTTCTTTTGAGGAAGAGACGTGGAGAGCACAGCAAATTACTTATTCCCCTTTCTTTGGGTAAAAGTGAGGACTTTCTTTGGGTAAAAGTGAGGACTTTCTTTGCAGTCATGCTTTCCGTCCTGAGATTGAGTGTAAGTGCGTTCTCCTGGCTCTCCATGGCAACCACCAACCTGTCCATGAAGGCAGCTAGACTGTCACCTGACCCACTTCCCTGCTGCAGCTTCTGGGCAACGAAGGCTGTTGCATTGCATATACCTGTCTGCTGCTCATGTTCGTCCCTGTGCTCATGGACAAAGTCCCTGATTGCCAGTGCCACAGAGTCCTCTCCTATGTCTTCAACAGTTCTTCAAGTACCAGTGATTCAGGGCATTTCTTCCTCAGCCAGCTGTTGATTTGTCACCAGATTGTGTTCCTGAATTCAATAAGCCCAAACTTCCCACTGAGGTGCCAGTTTCAGAGGTGACAGCAATGCTGGAGGCAGCCTTGCTGGTGCTTCCTCTGAGTCCTCCATACTCAAGTCCTCAGAGATTGAGGTTGGTGGCTTCTGGGGCAACCAGGCATTTTGCTGTGAAGGTGGTGGAGATGCTGATGAAGACACAGGAAAAGTAAAGCATTGGGTCAGAAACAGCGAGCTATGATTAGACTGACAGCAGGGTAAATATGAATTGCATTGGAGTAATGAGACATGGATGTCTCAGCAAAGAGTGTGAGGGATAATATTGAAGGCAATAGAGTGGCAGAGCCTAAGTCTTGATTGGAGGTGGGTGTAGTAGCAGAGAATGAGTGAGGTATCAGAAGAGGTGTGTAGCTCTTTCACTGACCCAGGGAGAAGGTCATTCACTTTTCAACAGCACTGTTGACTGTTCCTGCAAACTGTAGAGACAGCACTGACCTGAGTGGTGAACCTTGAATCAGGCTGCCAGGGTCTGCTGGCATGGCTTCTTCTTCCAATCCTCCATGGAGCAGGTGGCACTCCACTGCACCACTCCCTCAACCAGGATTGCCAGATCCCTGTCGAAGAATCACAGTGCCATCTTCCCATTCTCCAGCATGTTCAGAATCTGTCTATGACTGAGCAGGGAAGCTTTGGAATGCCAGCGCTCAACCAAGTGCAAGGCATTGCAAGGTGTGCCATATCTCAGTAGGTATCACAAGGCAATGCAAGGTATGCCATATCTCAGCAGGTATCGCTGAGTAGCAAATTGTTCTGGGAATGGCACATGATAAGATAGGGCTGGTATTAGATGTAACGGTTGCCACAGATGTGGGGTAGATAGTTAATGCAGTGAGTTTGCTAAGATACAGCAGCTAAATATATCTCAAATAAACTTGATGTAACCTGGGCCATGCAAAAAATGCAAAGATTCAGCCCAATATTTATAAATTTGCAGATGATAGCAAATTAGGGATAATAAATTCCAAAAAAAATTAATAAACTTGCAGAATGGTCAAATGGCTGACTTAAGATAGATTCATTTTGTGTAGGAAGCATAAGGAGGTCACATTACTTAGAAGGTGCAAGTCTAGATTGGGTAGAAGAACAGAGGGATCCGAGCACAAACCTACTGGTGACTAGAAGTTGCTTTATAGGTAAGCAAGACCAAAAAAAAAGCCAAACAATCAACCGTTAGGCTTTATTTTTAAGAAGTTGGATATGTAAAATAGGAACCTTATGCTAAATATGTACCGAACCTTGGTTAGACCACAGTGTATATACATATTATTTAGGAGCAGTTGTAGGCCATTTAGCCCTTGTTCAGTAAGATCACAGTTGATCTGTTTGTGTTTTGAATTCCACATTCCTATCTACCCTCAATAAATTTTGAACCCTTCCTAACAAAATCAATCTATCCCCAACTTACAAAATATTCAGTAACAACACCCTCCCACCCTATCACCTAAAGTAGAGAGTTCCAAAGTATCCACCCTCTAAGGGGAAAAAAAAATTCTCTTCATTGCTATCATAAAAGAGCAACCCTAATCTTTAAACAGTTTCCCTAGTTCTCACCCACCAGAGCAATCGCCCTTCCACATCCACTTTTTCAACACCATTCAGGATCCTGTGCACTTCAGTCAAGTCACCCCTCACTCTTCTAAACTTCAGGGACAACAAGCCCAGCCTTTGCAATCTATCCTCATAAGACAACCTAGGAATGAATTCCGTAAACCACCTCTGTACTGCCTCCAACACATTTACATACTTCCTAAATAAGGAGACACCAAAACTGCATGCAGTGTATTCAAGATGTGGCCTCAGTGCTCCATTTAATTGCAGTTAACATGGTATGGAGTGAGAAATTATCTGATTAGTGTAGCCATTATCCTTCATGTGCAGATGAAGGTACAGTAAGTGTACATTGTGCAGACTCATAAATGGGTCTAACAACCTCAATCTTATTCAGGAAAAATGCTGAGTCTACTTCAAATTATCCTGGAATTTTGGGAGAAAATGGAAGCCAGCTGTTCATGCAACTACAACGCAGTAGCAAAACAATTGTATTTTTCACCAACAAGTCATAGATTGCTGCCATCAAGCCAAAAGACATGCTGCCTCCCAAACAAATGAGTAATCCGGTGTAAGAATTCCAGTGCTAGCGTGATGCCATGTATCTTGGCCATGTGTCCCAAAGACTGGTGGATAATATTAAAGATTTCCTGTCAGCAGATCACAAAAAGAAAGATACTGACCACGTCCTATCAGCCTGCACTTTTAAATCCACAACATAGTGTCCGAAATTAGCTGTGATTCTGCAATTGGTTTCCAGCATCTGCAGTCCTTGTTTTTACCGCAGTCTTTGACCATGGTCTTTGGTAAGATTTTAGAGTCCATTAAGAATGAGACTGTAGAGCATTTGTAAGTGCGTGGTAAAATAGGGCTGAGTCAGCATAGCTTCATCAAGAGGCATCATGCCTGACAAATCTGTTAGAATTCTTTAAGAGGGTAATGAGCAAGTTAGACAAAGGAGAGGCAATGGGCATGATCATTTGGATTTCTAGAGGTTTTTACAAGGTGCCACATAAAAGGCTACTAGATAAGACATGAACTTATGGTTTTAGTGGGAAGGTACTGGCACAGATAGAGGATTGGTTGACTAGCAGAAGGCAGAGAGTGAGTATAAATAGGTTTTTTCAAGATGGCAGCTTGTGATTAGTGTAGTTGCACAGGGGTCAGTGTTGGGACCACAACTATGCATGTAATACGTTAATGATCTGGATGAAGGAACTGAGGGCATTGTTACTATGTTTGCAGCTGACACAAAGATAGGTGGAGGGACAGGTAGTATTTGGGAGGCTGCTGAGGATTTGGACAGGCCACAAGAGTGGTCAAAGAGTGGCAGATGAAATGCAATATGGGAAAGTGTGAGGTTGTGCTCTTTGATGGTAAGAATAGAGGCACAGATTATTTTCTAAATGAAGAAAGACTTCAAAATCTGAAGTACAAAGTGATTTCAGAGTTCTAGTTCAGAATTCTCTTGTGGTTAACATATAGATTCAGTTGGTAGTTAGGAAGGAAAATACAATGTTAACATTCATTTTGAGATGGCTAGGATACTAGAGACAGGATGTACTGCTGAGGCTGTATAAAGTTCTGGTCATACTGCATTTAGAATATTGTGAGCAGTTTTGAGTGCCAAAGCTAAGAAAGGATGTGCTGGCCTTGGAGGGGGTCCAGAGGAAGTGTACAAGAATGATTCCAGGGATCAAGGGCTTGAGATACAAGAAGTGGTTGAGGACACTGGGTCTGTACTCAATGGAGTTTAGAAGGCTGAGGGGGGGAATCTCATTAAAAACAAAGAAGACTGAGACCTGGATAGAGTGGATGTGGAGAAGATGTTTCCACTAGTAGGAGAAGTTAGGACCTGATGACACAGCCTCAGAGTGAAGAGACAACCCTTTAGAACTGAAATGAGCAGGAGTTTCTTCAGCCAGAGAGTGGTGTGCCTGTGAAACTCATTGCCACAAAAGGCTGTGGAGGACAAGTCATTGAATGCATTTAAGACAAAACTAGATAGGTTCTTGATTAGTAAGGGGATGAAGGCTTATGGGGACAAGGCAGCAGATGGGGGTTGGGAAACATATCAGCTGTGATCAAATGGATCATGCAAATAGAATTGACCTGTGTTTAAGTTGTCTTGCTATGCTGAAAGTAAAAAGGCTTGATTATGTTATATGATTTATGCCTTGTGCACAACAAAACGTAGCAAGCTCTGTCAGTGAGTTATGGAATTATATTGCCAAGGGACACTAGTGTCCTCAAGCTGCACTTCCTGTGGTTTTTATTACATGTCTTTCATCTAAAAACAGACTTCTTTCTCACAGCACAGCTGCTTTCAATAAGAAGGCAGAGTGCTACATGTTGTTTGGCTTTTCCTTCCTGTTGGGAACAAGATCACAAAATAGAATGTTTTAAAAACGTATTAACTTTGCAAAGCAAAACACTTCTGATTTTTATGGATCGGAAATATGATATTTTATGATTTCACAAGGAAGGGCAAATTGTCAGTAACAATGCAACTTATATATACATGTTTAGACGTTGGTTCAGAAACTAATTGAAGTTTGGCCACAGGCCTTTTCTGTATGAATCGGAAATGCTGCAAATGCCAATTAGGAATTCTAATGCAGCTCGTCATTTGGGGGTCTTGGGAATTCCATACAGCTCCAACACTGAGTTTGCTAACAGCTAAAATATACTCAGAGGGGTGGTACAGGTAGTCCCCGGGTTGTGAATGGGTTCTGATCTTGAGTCCATTTGTAATTCGATTTGTGCACAAGTCAGAACACAAACAGGAAAGTATAAAGTAGCCATTTGTAAGTGCAGGAAATGTTCATAAGTTGAATATTTAAAATTACACCCTTGTATGAGATTGTGTTTGTAAATTGGACTTTTGTAAATCAGAAACCCCCCCTGTACTAGACTAGCAGCTATGTGCTTCGAAAAGTTGGAACCTTAGTGGCCCACAATATTCGGTGCCAGAGAGGTACATAGGAGGTAACTGTCAAAAAGCCAACTAAAATACCTTTGGAGTGAAGAGGAGTAGTCACGTAATTACTGCAACAATTGGGTGAAGAGTATGCAGATGATCACTAATTATGTATCAGTAACTTGTTCACTGATGTTTCGTTTGTGTTCTGCCACAGCCCCTCATTCCAGACCTTATCAAAGTCTTGGTCAAAATGGAAACTGAAGTCCTGAATTCCAGAAGTGAAGTAAGACTGAGTCCCCTTGATATCAAGGTGCCACTTGACTGAGTGTTCCACCAAGAAAGTGTAGGAAAACTAAGCCTAATGGGAATTAGGTGGCAAACTCTCTGATTGCTTGACTCACACCTAGCACAAAGGCCATCTCGGCCCAAGAACATCTTCCCAGAGGTTCCATATGACAGCATCTTCAGTCCAATTATCTTCAACAAATATATTTGGCGGTAATGTTTTGATGATTGCACGATATTCTGCTCCATATGCAATATCTGAGATAAGGAAACATGCAGCAAAGTCTGGACAGTATCTAGGACTGTACTAGCTGGTGCCAGGTTTGCACCTCACAAGTCCAAACAATAACCAGCAACATTCAAGAAAAGTGACATCTGAAAATGTGGCATCTCCTTAGTACCACATAAGATTTGTGTCTGGAGGATATTGATAGGTCTCATGCAAAATTACCAAGACTTCAAATGCCATTTGACAAAAATTAGTTAATTAAGTGAGATTATTTGTGCATGATGTTCCACTGTACTTTTTAGAGGCATGTAGCATCTAAAAATTTATTGTAGTACATCTAATTACACAATTTGCAATTATATGAGATTGTGTGTTAAATAATTAAGGTAAAAGAGTTGCCATTAAGTTCATGTGAAAAAAACTGCTGGACTATTATTTTTGAACACTTTCACTGTATCCATCAGTGTCAAGTTTAGTCACAAAATAACTAACTCATTTTCAATATGGAAGTCTATTTCTAATTAGGATATTTTGCAACTTTCAAATTATATGTTTCTATCATCTTGTAAATTTGTTATAGAAAAAATTATAGTTAACCACATAAGAGTTTCCAGAATAAACAAATTGGAAGCTATATTTCAGTTGGCGCAGAGGGTAGGCAACAAATTTAGAATTGTATGCACACATTCCATATGATGTCCCATTCCTCACAAGACATGCGTGTTTCTAAATGCTTTTCTAGAAAATTTGTGAATTTGCATAAAAGTAAATAAAATTCAAACTTATTATTTCAGAATTGATTTTTTTAACAGTAAAATTACATTGAGTTGTTTATTTGCAATAAACCAACTAAACATTAGCATATTCCAATGGTCTTCAATGCACTTATCTGTCTGCTTATAAATACCCAAATACTTTAGGAATAACTCATAGATCAGGAATATCAGGAATCCTTTATGCGTGCCAAATAATACAGTCTCAGCTAGGACAGTAACACAAGTACTAAATTAAAGACAAAATATTATGGATACTGGAAATCTGAAACAAACATAGAGAATGCTGTAGAGGGTCTGGTAGCATCCGTGGAGCAAGAAACAGTTCATGTTTCAAGTCTAGTATGACTCCTTCAGAACGCCAGCATTTATTGTTTGTGACACAAGTATCAAAGTTGGCCTATGATCTGGAAGTTAGTAAATTAATTATGGTGCATGTTTCTGAATATGAACCAAATAGTGTATTGTTGATTATGGGAGATTATGATCACCGTTACCTAACATAGGCAATTGACAATTTGTAAGCAATTTTGAGATAATTTATTGCATTTGTTAAGAAGCAGTTGAGATATGATACATTATTTATGAGACACCCATGACAATTTTGGTGTCATCTGCAAACTTACTAACCATGTTTCTTACATTCTCATCCAAATTGTTTTTTTAAATGACAAACAACAGTGGACCCAGCACTGATCCCCGCGAAACACCATGGTCATAGGCCTCCAGTACAAAACACAACCCTCCACGACCACCCTCTTTCTCCCATTGTCAAGTTAATGTAATACTCATAGTTGGCTGAGAGCACTCATTGCATGTGGGATTGTTAGTAAGAGAAAGCTGGAAAGAGAAACCATGTGTGGAATTTAGTGGTGGAGAACCGGGAACCGCAGGAAGCCTGAAGTTGCTGCAAGGTAATTAGTTAACTGGACAGTGTTGGGTTTTGATAGAATTAATGCTGTGGGAGGGTGAAAATCCCAACTCACAGCTACTAATGAAACAGTGACCAATAGGAACTGTGGAGCATGTTCTCAGGAAAATGCACAACAGAAACATGATGGTTGTTTAGGGAGCAATTGCTGGAGTGCTGGATAGGTTTGTCCCACTGAGGCAAGGAATGGATAGTCGGGTGAAGGAATCTTGTATGACAAGAGATGTGGAACACCTAGTCAAGAGGAAGAACGAAGCTTACTTAAAGTTGAGGAAGCAAGGATCACCCAGGGCTATAGAGGTTTACAAGGGTAGCCAGAAAGGAACTGAAGAATGGATTAAGACAAGCTAGAAGGGGACATGAAAAAGCCTTAGTGGGTAGGATTAAGGAAAACCCCAAGGCATTTTACACTTATGTGAGGAACAAGAGGATAGCCAGAGTGAGGGTAGGGTTTAGATAAGAGTGGTGCTGGAAAAGCACAGCGGGTCAGGCAGCATCCGAGGAGCAGGAAAATCTACATTTCGGGCAAAAGCCCTTCATCAGGAATGAGGTTGATGAAGGTCCCCATTGTCAGCTCATTCAGAAAGTAAGGAGGTATAGGATACAGGGAAATTTGGCTGTCTGGATACAGAATTGGTTGACCCATTGAAGAGAGAGGGTGGCAGTAAATGGAAAGTATTCAGCTTGGAGTTCAGTAACCAGTGGTGTACTGCAGGGATCTGTTCTGGGACCTCTGCTCTTTGTGATTTTTATAAATGACTTGGATGAGGAAGTGGAATGGTGGTTTAGTAAGTTTGCTGATGACAAAGGTTGGTGGAGTTATGGATAGTGTGGAAGGCTGTTGCAGGTTCCAACGGGATATTGACAGGATGCAGAGCTGGGCTGAGAAGTGGCAGATGGAGTTCAACCTGGAAAAGTGTGAAGTGACTCATTTGGAAGGCCGAATTTGAATGCAGATTACAGAGTTAAAAGCCAGATTCTTCACAGTGTGAAGGAACAGAGGGATCTTGGGGTCCATGTCCATAGGTCCCTCAAAGTTGCCACCCAAGTTAGTAGGGTTGTTAAGAAGACGTATTGTGTGTTGGCCTTCGTTAGCAGGGGGATTGGGTTTAAGAGCTGCAAGGTTATGCTGCAGCTGTATAATGCCCTGGTTAGACGACACTTGGAATACTGTGTTCAGTTATGATTGCCTCATTATAAGAAGGATGTGGAAGTTTTAGAGAGGATGCAGAGGAGATTTACCAGGATGCTGCTTGGACTGGAGAGCATTATCTTATGAAGAAGCTATGGCTTTTCTCATTGAAGTGAAGAAGGAAGAGAGGTGGCTTAATAGAGGTGTACAAGATGGTGAGAGGCACAGGTAGAGTGGATAGCCTGAGAGGTTTTCCTAGAGCGAAAATGGCTATCATGAGGGAGCATAATTTTAAGGTAATTGAGGAAGGTTCAGGGGAGATGTCAGAGTTAGGTTCTTTACACAGAAGGTGGTGAGTGTGTGGACTGCACTGCCAGCGATGGTAGTCAGGTCAGATACATTAGGGACATTTAAGTGACTCTTGGATAGGCAAATGGATGATAGTACAATGAAGAGTATATAGGTTAGTTTCATCTTAGAGTAAGGTAAAAGGTCAGCACAACATAGAGGGCCGAAGAGCCTATACTGTGCTGTACAATTCCATTTTTTATGTTCTAGTTTGCGGCATTAGCAGTAACACTGGGAACCATTGGGTATTACTTTTTGGCCCACCCAGAAAATCAGCGAAGGATCCCCTGGGGGTTTGGATGTACATCTTGCGGAGACTTTTAAGTAGGATGGGATGGCGTTCCTAGGCCAGCTATGAGATGGAAAAGGTGTTAACTACAAAGGCAGCTGGTGACTGGCTGCAGGACTCTACTTCCCAATGTCAAGTTCCTTGATCAGGTACAAAGTGCTTGAGAATGACAGACACTACTCCATCCCGAGAAGCTAGGAGTGAAACCCAATACACTTTTGTGGATAACACCTCTAGATGACGAGTCATCTGCTCCCTGTGGCAATTTGATGGGTGCTTTAAGTAGCCCTTAAATGTTACAAGTTGGGTTCTAAACAGCAAGGTCTGTTTGGTTAAGATGGCTGGATGACAAGTATGTGATTTGTGTTAAAAGCTACATCATGGGTTTCAATTCCTGTTCCAACTAAAGTAGTCTTGAGACCTCTCTCTAACCCCAACTAATAATAAAAACATCCCAGCATTTAGTCAGTTTTGGAGAACAGTTGCTAAGGGCCTGGCTTGTTCAAAGAATAGAAGAAAATTATTCCTGTTCTTTTAGATTTTTGCTCCTATAATAAGATTTTATTCAATGTCTGATATGAATTTAACTGGAAAACATTGTCTGTTCTGCAAGACAAATGGAGGTTTTCAACCACTGCTGGTAGTACAGTTGGGAGCCTATGTTTAATGTCCATACAGAACATGCACGAGCAGTAATTTCTTATTATTACCATCAGTGGTAATTTGTAATAAGATTATCTCATTCAGCACAATCCAAATATAAATTCTTAAGAGTCATGAACAGTTCTACAGAGACATCCTTAGCCAGGCTAACCTGATATTCCTATATCTGGTTACAAAGTTCCGGTATTTTGTGACCAGCTGCATCACATATATCTAGCTGCCTTCATTCACTGGCTTGTCGCTTCTGTGCTTCAGTGGAACGGTTGTTACACTATCATGATCTGCATAAACTGCTCAGTGACACCCAGTTTGCATTCTGCCAGAGCCACTCAACTCCTGACCTCATTACAGCCTGGTTTAAACATGGACAAAAGTACTGAATGTCAGGGGAGGGATGAGAATGACAGCCCTTGACATCAAGACCACATTCAACCAAGTATGGCATCAAGGAGTTCTCGCAAGTCTGGAATCAGGGGGCAAAGTCTCCAAACACTGGAATTATACCTAACATATAAAAGGTTGGTTGCAGTTATAAAGTCATGGAGTAATAGAGATGTACAGCATGGCAACAGACCCTTCGGTCCAACCCGTCCATACCGACCAGATATCCCAACCCAATCTAGTCCCACCTGCCAGCACCCAGCCCATATCCCTCCAAACCTTTCCTATTCATATACCCATCCAAATGTCTCTTAAAGTCCTTCTGGCGATTAGGTATATGGTTTACAAGACATATATTCAAATAAATATCATACATTGAAATTATTTTCTTTAGCTAAAGTATCAAATCAACTATCAAGCTGTGAGGGGGATTCATGACAAATAGGGGAAGTCAGCACCTTATAGATTTGTCATAAGGAGGTCTGCACAAAAATAGTTCATAGTTTGTAAACTAACTTTGGTTTTGAATCTGCAAAGCATTAAGATTGCAAGCATCATAGATCGTTTCATTATATTGCACAGCATCTGGAGAGGAAAATGCTATCTGCAGTCCAGTTATGACTGCAGTTATAGAGTCATAGAGATGTACAGCATGGAAACAGACCCTTCGGTCCAACCTGTTCATGCCGACCAGATATTCCAACCCAATCTAGTCCCACATGCCAGCACCCGGCCCATATCCCTCCAAATCCTTCAGATTCATATACCCATCCAAATGCCTCTTAAATGTTGCAATTGTACCAGCCTCCACCACTTCCTCTGGCAGCTCATTCCATAGACGTACCACTCTCTGCGTGAAAAGTTGCCCCTTAGGTATCTTTTATATCTTTCCCCTCTCACCCTAAACCTATGCCCTCTAGTTCTGGACTCCCCGATCCCAGGGAAAATACTTTGTCTATTTATCCTATCCACGCCCCTCATAATTTTGTAAACCTCTATAAGGTCACCCCTCAGCCTCTGACGCTCCAGGGAAAACAGCTCCAGCCTGTTCAGCCTCTCCCTATAGCTCAAATCCTCCAACCCTGGCAACATCCTTGTAAATCTTTTCTGAACCCTTTCAAGTTTCACAACATCTTTCCGATAGCAAGGAGACCAGAATTGCATGCAATATTCCAACAGTGGCCTAACCAATGTCCTGTACAGCCGCAACATGACCTTCCAACTCCTGTACTCAATACTCTGACCAATAAAGGAAAGCATACCAAACGCCTTCTTCACTATCCTATCTACCTGCGATTCCACTTTCAAGGAGCTATGAACCTGCACTCCACGGTCTCTTTGTTCAGCAACACTCCCTAAGACCTTATCATTAAGTGTATAAGTCCTGCTAAGATTTGCTTTCCCAAAATGCAGCACCTCTCATTTATCTGAATTAAACTCCATCTGCCACTTCTCATTGGCCCATCTGGTCCAGATCCTGTTGTAATCTGAGGTAACCCTCTTCACTGTCCACAACGCCTCCAATTTTGGTGTCATCTGCAAACTTACTAACTGTAACTCTTATGCTCGCATCCAAATCATTTATGTAAATGACAAAAAGTAGAGGGGCCCAGCACCAATCCTTGTGGCACTGCACTGGTCACGGGCTCCAGTCTGAAAAACAACCCTCCACCACCACCCTCTGTCTTCTATCTTTGAGCCAGTTCTGTATCCAAATGGCTAGTTCTCCCTGTATTCCATGAGATCTAACCTTGCTAATCAGTCTCAACTGGGGAACCTTGTCGAACGCCTGAAGTCCATATAGATCACATCTACTGCTCTGCCCTCATCAATCCTCTTTGTTATTTCTTCAAAAAAACTCAATCAAGTTTGTGAGACATGATTTCCCACGCACAAAACCATGTTGACTATCCCGAATCACTCCTTGCCTTTCCAAATACATGTACATCCTGTCCCTCAGGATTCCCTCCAATAACTTGCCCACCACCGAGGTCAGGCTCATCGGTCTACAGTTCCCTGGCTTGTTTTTACCGCCCTTCTTAAACAGTGGCACCACGTTTGCCAACCTCCAGTCTTCCGGCACCTCACCTGTGACTATCGATGATACAAATATCTCAGCAAGAGGCCCAGCAATCACTTCTCTAGCTTCCCACAGAGTTCTTGGTACACCTGATCAGGTCCTGGGGATTTATCCACTTTTAACCGTTTCAAGACATCCAGCACTTCCTCCTCTGTAATCTGGACATGTTCTTGAAGGTCAGTCATCTCTGCTCCAGGATATCTCTGCAGGAGTTCCTCAGGGCAGTGTCCTCAGCCCAATCATCAATGATCTTCCCTCCATCACAAGGTCAGAGTGGGGATAATCACCAATGATTGTGCAATGTTCTGCACTATTTACAACTCCTCAAATACTGAAGCAGTCCATGTTCAAATGCAACAAATTTTGGGCAATATTCAGGCTTGAGCTGGCCAGTCACATTTGCACCACACCCAATTGCCAGACAATGACCATCCTCAATAAGAGATAATGTCTCCACTGCCACTTAACATTCAATGACGTTGCCACCACTGATTCCCCAGTATCAACATCTTAGGGTTATCATTGACTAGAAACTCAACTTGACTTGCCATATAAATACTGTGGCTACAAGAACAAGTCAGAGGCTACGAATACTGCAGTGAGTAAGTCAAGTCTGGACTTGCTTGAGCCTGTCCATCATTTACAAGGTACTAGTCAGGAGTGTGATGGAATACTCCGCATTTGCCTGGATGGGTGCAGCTCCAAAAACACTCAAGAACCAGGACAAAGCAGCCCATTTGATTGGCAGCACATTCAGAAGCATCCACTCCCCCAACACCAGTGCTCAGGAGTAGCAATGTACACTAGATACAAGATGCACTGCAGAAATTCACCGAAGATCCTTCGACATCATGTTCTAAATCCATGACCACTTCCATCTAGAAGGACAAGGGCAGCAGATACACGGGAAGACCAACACCTGCAAGTTCTCCTCTAACCATTCACCACCCTGACTTGGAAATATATTACCATTCCTTCACAGTTGCTAGGTTAAAGTGCTGGATTTAGCTCCCTAAGGGAATTGTATGTTTACCTACATATAGTTCAAGAAGGAGAAAGTGAGGTCTACAGATGCTGGAGATCAGAGCTGAAAATGTGTTGCTGGAAAAGCGCAGCAGGTCAGGCAGCATCCAGGGAACAGGAGAATCGACGTTTCGGGCATAAGCTCTTCTTCATTCCTGAAGAAGGGCTTATGCCTGAAACGTCGATTCTCCTGTTCCCTGGATGCTGCCTGACCTGCTGCGCTTTTCCAGCAACACATTTTCAGCTACAGTTCAAGAAGGTAATGCTCCACCAGCTCTCGAGGAACTAGAGATGGACAATAAATGCTGGCCAGCCAACAACGTCAACATCTCAGAAGTAAATAAAAGAATTTTGAATCTTCTGTGTTCTCCAAGAATTACTTCCTATTAATGCCAATTTTCTTTGTTGCTTCTATTTTTAAGAGTAACATTTGAGAATTCTAATTTTTATTTTCAAATCTCTCAGATCTATTCTTTGTGCATTACTGACTTTAATTGGTTCACCATTGTGGTTGTACCTTCAGTTGCCAAAGTCCAAAGCTCTAGAATTCTCATCCTAATTCTCTATCTCTTTTTTTTAAGAGTTTTATTAAAATTCACCTTTTTGATTTAGGTTCGGTCATCTATCTTAATACCTCTTTACATCGCTCAGTGTCTAGTTTTATTTTGTAGCAAAATTGGGATGCTTAATTACATAAAATGTGTTATATTAGTGGAAGTTACTTAGGGTGTAGGCTTGCTCGCTGAGCTGTAGGTTTGATATCCAGACGTTTCATTAC
Source organism: Chiloscyllium plagiosum (assembly GCF_037043375.1). Classification (NCBI taxonomy): domain Eukaryota; kingdom Metazoa; phylum Chordata; class Chondrichthyes; order Orectolobiformes; family Hemiscylliidae; genus Chiloscyllium; species Chiloscyllium plagiosum. Next base: position 51,693,724 of record NW_028270145.1, read on the forward strand.
CTGGCTAGGTAACATCATCAGTGGTGACCTCCAAGTGAAGCGAAGCTGCTGTCTCCTGCTTTCTATTTATATGTTTGTTATGGATGGGGTTCCAGGGGTTTGTGGTGATGTCATTTCCTGTTCATTTTCTGAGGGGTTGATAGATGGTATCTAGATCTATGTGTTTGTTTATGGCATTATGGTTGGAGTAAAAACAATGACTGCAGATGCTGGAAACCAGATTCTGGATCAGTGGTGCTGGAAGAGCACAGCAATTCAGGCAGCATCCGAGAACAGGCAAAATCGACGTTTCGGGCAAAAGCCCTTCATCAGGAAAGGCTTTTGCCCGAAACGTCGATTTTGCCTGTCCTCGGATGCTGCCTGAATTGCTGTGCTCTTCCAGCACCACTGATCCAGATTATGGTTGGAGTGCCAGGCCTCTAGGAATTCTCTGGCTTGTCTTTGCTTAGTCTGTCCCAGGATAGATGCGTTGTCCCAGTCGAAATGGTGGTTGTTTTCATCCGTGTGTAGGGCTACAAGGGAGAGAGGGTCATGTCTTTTTGTGGCTAGCTGGTGTTCGTGTATCCTGGTGGCTAACTTTCTTCCTGTTTGTCCTACGTAGTGTTTGTGGCAGTCCTTGCATGGAATTTTGTAGATGACGTTGGTTGTATCCATGGGATGTACTGGGTCTTTTAAGTTTGTTAGTTATCGGAATCTTCATAGCACATAAACCCACCAACACTCTCAAACAAAAACTAACAAACTTAAAGACCCAGTACAACCCATGGACAAAACCAACGTTATCTACAAAATTCCATGCAAGGATTGCCACAAACACTACGTAGGATAAACAGGAAGAAAGTTAGCCACCAGGATACATGAACACCAGATAGCCACAAAAAGACACGACCCTCTCTCCCTTGTGGCCCTACACACAGATGAAAACAACCACCATTTCGACTGGGACAACACATCTATCCTGGGACAGGCTAAGCAAAGACATGCCAGAGAATTCCTAGCGGCCTGGCACTCCAACCACAACGCCACAAGCAAACACATAGATCTAGATACCATCTATCAACCCTTCAGAAAACGAACAGGAAATGACATCACCACAAACCCCAAGTACCCTATCCAGAACAAACATATAAATCGAAAGCAGGAGTGAATGGCTTCACTTCACTTGGATGTCACCACTGATGATGTTACCTAGCCAGGTAGTGAAACATCTGGATATGAAACCTATAGCTTAGCGAGCAAACCTACAACCTGAGCTACAAACCTTGCAAAAAAGTGGAAGTTACTGTTGTAGTACCTGTGCTATTCATAAGAATGAGTTCCCTAGTCCTGGTGGTTGGAGTTACATGTGCTGAAATTGGACCCCTCTAAGCAGTTCCAAGTAGTGTCTTTTTCTATGCTTAAAAAATTAAAACCACTTTATTCATTTTGGTAATGCTATTTGTTTTAATGTTCTTGGCCAAAATCATCAATGCTTTTTTTAATGCAGTTAAAACATACTAATGTACGTTCATTAACTACTTATGCTATTTATAGAGATTTGGTTCTGCTGGGCTCCATTACAGGCTTCTTTTCTCAGGTAGGTCTAAGTTCCACTGGTGGTGAATGCTATCTATTAACACAACAGCCTTAAATCCCTTATGCTATACGGTATGTGGGCTGGAGTTTAGGAGCGAAATAAATTGCTGAAATTAAAAGTTGTTTTACTTTTTTTATATTCTTAGATAGTTAGACCCTACAAATTCCTGCAAAAGCAAAATATTTCCGGTTGCCATAAAACTGAGATAAATATCCAAAAAACTGAGAATGCTAGGGGTGGCAGCAATTGTGGCGGGAATCGTTACAGATTAATGACTGTCCATCAGAGGATCTATGAAAGTCCACCGACCTTAAACTTCAACTCTGTTTCTCTCTCTCCCTTTTAAAAAAAAACCTTTTTCCTCTTTCTGTTCATTACTTTTCTTTGAACTGCAAATTCACTGCAGGAATTCTAACATGAATCTCATTATCTCCCACTATACATTTGCTTAAAACAATACTCCTAAAATACTAGTTTACAGAAAATCATTTTAGACTTAAATCTTTCTCAAGTTCATTTGGAAACTATTGAAGTACTATACTTTCGACATGCTTGGGTGCTGTAACTGCCTGTAACAGGTTCCCATGTATTTACTGATCTTGCATCTCAATCCTTTGCCTTTGCAAATAGGTCCAGAAGTTCCTTGCTGCTAACTATTCTAACTGAAACATGTTGGTCGCAGGATTAAATGCACAAATGATGATCCCCTGCTCCATCCGCATTTTATTATGTAGTGTGACGTGCACCTAAATTGCAGCAAACGCTTGTACAATGGAGACTATATCTCAAACAGCTGGTTTCTGTCAGGGACTCACTTCACGCGCGCGGCTCATCCCCGGCCCCGCGCAGGAGGGGGCGGAGCCACCCACCTACTATTTACAAATGAGGCCGAATGAGCAGTTGAACTCGGTCGACCCTCCCTCCTCCGCGAACCTGCTGCAAACTGTATCTGCTCCCCATCAGTGTCGTAAACTATCGTCAAACAGTAACTGGAATACAGTGACAGATACTACCTTCATAAGATGCTTCTTCCGGGTTTTGGGTAGAGCCTCGTTAGCGCAGTAGGTAGCGCGTCAGTCTCATAATCTGAAGGTCGTGAGTTCGATCCTCACACGGGGCACAAGTTTTTTTTTCCGAAGTATTGTTAATGAATATAGGTGAAATTTAACTTTTAATAATTTTATTATTAATGTTTTAGCGGGTTCTACATTTTTAACAGGCAGTGAACTCTCTATTACACAATATTCTAAAGATGTATTATTGCTTCAGATGCAGAGACCAATTAAGGACATTAGCTGCCCATGTCCCACTTCTTGTACTTTTGCGTTCACATATCCCAAAAACATAGCACCATTCTACTTGTCTTCACCCACCAAAGTCTCTGCATTCAAGTAATCATTCTCTGTGATTTCTATCACTGCCAGCATTCTGTCACCAGCACAGGAGATGGAGAGGTTACGAAATGATCAGTGTTTACTGTGGAGAAGAATATGAAAGAGTATGTGGGGAAAGAATTAACAACATCTTTAGAAATGTCCATATGGTAGAGGAGGTGATGCTGGACATCATAAAATACATAAAGGTGAATAAATCTCTGGATTTGATCAGAAGTACCATAGAACTGTGTGAGAAGCTAGGGAACTGATTCCTGGGCACCTTGCCGAGAAAGTTATATGGTGAGATGTCTGAAGACTGGAGGTTGGCTAACGTGGTGCCATTATTTAAAAAAGGTGGTAAGGCATACTATAGATCTGTGAACCTGATATCAGTGGTGGGCAAGTTGTTGGAGGGAATCCTGAGGCACAGCATTTACATGTATTTGGAAAGGTAAGGGGCTGATTAGGCATAATCAACATGACTTTGTGCATGGGAAATTGTGTCCCACTAAACTGATTGAGTTCTATGAAGAAGTAACAAAGAGGATTGATGAGGGCTGAGGGATGGACATGATCTATATGGCCTTCAGTAAGGTGTTTGACAAGGTTCCTCATATAAACTGATTAGCAAGGTTAGGGAGATAGGGAGATATGGAATGTAGGGAGAACTAGCCATTTGGATACAGAACTGGCTCAAAGATGGAAGGCAGAGGGTCTTGGCAGAGGATTGCTTTTCAGACTGGAGGCCTGTGACCAGCGCTGTGCCACAGGGTTCGGTGCTGGGTTCACTGCTTTTCATAATTTATATAAATGATTTGGATGTCAACATAGGAGGTATGGTTAGTAAGTTTGCAGATGACACCAAAATTGGAGGTGTTGCAGACAGCGAAGAAGGTTATCTCGGAGTAAAACGCCACCTTGATCAGATGGGCCAAAGGGCTGAGGAATGGTTGATGGCTTTTAATTTAGAGAATTGTAAGGTGCTGCATTTTGGAAAAGCAAATCAGAGCCAGGACTTATACACTTATTGGGAATGTCCTGGAGAGTGTTGCTGAACAAAGAGACCTTAGAGTGCAGGTTCATAGTTCACAGGTAGATAGAATAGTGAAGAAGGTGTTTGGTATGCTCGCCTTTATTGGTAAGTGCATAAATGTAGGAGTTGGGAGGTCATGATGCAGATTGGTTAGACCACTGGTGGAATACTGTATCCAATTCTGGTCTCGCTCCTATAGGAAGGATGACTGCATCCAATTCTGGTCTCGCTCCTATAGGAAGGATGTTGTGAAACTTGAAAGGGTTCAGAAAAAATTTATAAGAATGTTACCAGAGTTGAAGGATCTGACCCACAGAGGAAGGCTGAACAGGCTGAGGCTGAGGCTGAGGCTGTTTCCCCTGGAGCATCGGAAACTGAGGGGTAACCTTATAGAGGTTTATAAAATCATAAGGGTCATTGATAGGGTGAATAGCAAAAGTCTTTTCCCTAAGATGGGGAGCCCAGAACTGGAGGACATAGGTATAAAGTGAGAGGAGAAAGATTTAAAAGGAACCTAAGGAGCAACTTTTTCACACAGAGGGTGGACCATGTATGGAATAAGTTGCCAGAGGAAGTGGTGGAGACTGGCACAGTAGTAACATTTAAAAGGCATCTCATGGGTATATGAATAGGAAGGATTTAGAGGGATGTGGGCTAAATGCTGGCAAATGGGACTAGAATAAGTTAAGATATCTCGTCAGCATGGACAAGTTGGACCGAAGGGTCTGTTTTCATGCTGTACCGCTCTATGACTTTAAACACATTATCCCCTCACCATACTCTTCAGTAATCAATTAAATATTGCATCCTCCATCATACCCTTGACTACGGATCAATCACAACAACTCCATTCCCCTTTCCATGCAACTTTCCCATGTAAGCACAAGAGATATGGAGCACCCACCAGCTTTTACCTTCCCCTTTCTCCAGGTACATGCAATTCTTGCAACTTAGAATTTTGCATTTGCTCCTCAGTACCGTCCCCTCTACAATCTGCTTTGCAGCCTCAGGACATTTTTACAGGAGTTCTTCAGAGTAGTGTTTTAGTTGCTTCATCAATGACCTCCCCTATCCACGCAATCATAAGATCAGAAGTGGGAATTTTCACTGATGATTGCACAATGTTCTATTCCATTAATAACTCCTCAAATGCCAAAGCATTCTATGTCCAAATACAGTAACAACTCTACTAATTAGTGAAACATGATTCCCCTTTCATAAAACCAGGCCAACTGTAATTCATTGGATGAAGATTTCCTAAATGCTGTGCTATAGCCTCTTTATTAATAGCTTCTATCATAGGTCGTGTGGTAGGGGTAATGGCATTGGACTAGTAATTCAGAACATCAACTAACATTGTGGCCAATAGTGAACTTAGAATTCAATAAAATCTGGAATTAAACACTAGCCTAATGGCAACAAAGTTATCATTATAAAAACCTAACTGGATGACCAATGTCTATTAGACACACTATCCTTACCTGGTCTAGACTCCTGTAACTCTGGACCCACAACAATGTAGCTGACTCTTAACTGCCTTCTAAACAGCCTAGGCCACTTATTTGTCTCAAAACTGTTCAATCTCTCAAGTCAAGAATGAACAGCATGGTGGTTCAGTGATTAGCACTGCCTCACAGCACCAGGAACTGTCTCTGGGGAGTTTTGCATAGTTTTCTCCAGGTGTTCCAGTTTCCTCCCACAATCCAAAGATGTGCAGGTCAGGTGAATTGGCCATACTAAATTGCCCATAGTGTTCAAGGATGTGTAGGTTAGGTGCATTAGTTGGGTGAAATGTAAAGTAATAGGGTAGTGGAATGGATCTGGGTGGGATACTCTTTGGATAGTCAGTATGGATTTGTTGGGCCAAATGGCCTGTTTCCACACTGTAAGGATACTATCTCATAAACCTGATGGTCCTCCCACCATTGATCTAGGCAATGGAAATGACACCAAACTCTCGGTCCAGTTGATCTTACAAAGTCCTCCTTGAGTCAATATTGGATGAGCTGTCTCACAGTCTAGTCAATCAACAGCCTGACATAGCCATACTCACAGAATTGTACAGACAATTTTTCCCAGGATGTTCAGTCCAAAGCAGAGGTGACAGAACTAAATATGTATTTGGGATGGAATTACCCTGGATGTCCTCATCATTAGCTTTGGACCCCGTGAAATCTCATGGAATCAGGTCAAACTTGGACAAGGAACCTCACACTGATTACCACGCTCCACCTCTTCAAATTGAGATACCCTCCATCATGTTGTGTAGGACCTCCACTGTGATAGATGGGACAGGCTTCGGTTAGATCCAGAAATTTCAAACTGGGCAAACATAAAGGGCTGTGGGCTATCAGCAAACAAAATGTGTATTCAATCACAACCTGCTACCTCATAGCTTGCATATTCCATAATATACAATTATCATCAAGCTGGTAGATCAATCAATGAAGTGTGCAGGAGACCATGCCAGGAGTAGCAGTAGGCATATTTATAAATGAGGTTTCAATCTGATGAAATTACAACATATGCATTCTTGCATGGCAAACAGCAGGACCAACATGTGATAGACAGAGCTGAATAATCCCACAACCAATGGATGAGATCTAAGCTCAACCAAGTTCTGAAGAAGTTTTTGAACACAAAATGTTAACTCTGTTCTCTCTCTGCAGATGCTGCCAGACCTGTTCAGTATCTCCATCATTTTCTTTTGTTATTATTTAAGAGCAGAAGTAGACATTATTATTTGGCAGAGCTGTTATTAACTATGCAGCTAAAGGTAACTGATGTACAGAGCCTGTATGTAGTGAGGGCTCAGGGATATCATGCATTGAGTTAGGGTTAGGGTTAAAAGAGTTAAAAAAAAACATGTTTACTGAGGACTCAGGGTAGCTGTGGGGCCCCTTATAGCTCATTACAGCTGAGGAGGGGAGGTGAAAAACTGAGCAAAGTTGTTCGTCAGGAAAAAAAACCGAGGATCAGTTTTAGTTTGGTGAAGCTTACTGTTATTGAAGTGCTAGAGTTATGCTCATGAATAAGTACTACAGTCCAGAGGACTATGTACTTAGGGAAGGATGGTGACTGACCAGAATTAGAGTAGTTGTTAAGGCACTCCATGACCAAAAAGCTCTCTTCAGACATTTTCAAGACCATATTGACAATGGCAAAGAACTTAATCCCTTATGAAGTTTAATGAGATTTGGTGACAACGTGCCATCAGCATCTGGGGGAATTGCTGAGAAATCCATGGGATCCATCCAAATGTTCGCTATGGAATGTTCAGTTACAGAATATTCCACATATTTGGCAAAATAATTCTGGGTATTAGAAAGTAAGTAATGTATCGATTGTAGGTTTTATCATTGTTTCAACATTATATTGTGAAGCTTATTGTTGTTTGTTCAAAAGTATGGAACTTTGTCACTTTATTCTCTAAGTAAGTCCCTTGGATTTCACACTTTATCAACTTTAAAAATAGCTACTGCTGATTTTTGGACAGACCATCACAGAAATTTGGTGATTCTGCCTGGGATCATAACAGAATTAAAAAGATTCCAGTTGTTGATACTATGAAGGAAGTGGATTCTTCTGTGATCCTTGCTATTTGCCACACGTTGTGGGAAAGTGAACTTAGAGTTTGTGCATAGGTATGGTGTTAACTGATGATGCCTCTTTACAGGGCCATAGCCCTGATACCCAATACACAGAATGTTTTTAAGTCCAAAACACTCAACCAGCAGCTCCCAGTTCTATCATACCTTGCTGCATTCCCAGCACCCCCTCCAGTGACCTATCTCTCCCAGTTGCAGTGTGCCAGCTTCTCTTCCTTAATTTATCTACATTAAGGCAGTTCGAGCATATGAAGGACATCACCTAGCAAGTGGTTAGCAACTGATGTACCAGAGATGGGAAATGTTACCAGGATATTATAACATTCAAGGTTGTCATTAAGGTGTAAAAGCAGAAATTTCTTGACATGCATGGAGTGGTCAACAGCAAGCTGCTGTTCCCATGAAACTAACTGTAGAGCAACACAGACTGTCCTATAACTTAGGGCAACTTGCAGCTTGTGGGTTCCTCACCACAAATTGTTGGGTTACTTACATTACAAATAATAATGTGCATGTTAAACATTCTGTTTTTGTGTCTATAACTTCTGTCTTAGTATTTCCTCAGATAGTTTGCTCTCAAACCTTTAAGGTGCCTTTTTCAAGACTGTAGCCCAGATCCTAACTTTGCTAGTTGTTTTAAGCAGGGTGCATTGTGGATATTCTAGGAATGATTCAGCTGGTCAAACCACTTAGTTTTGAACAAAACAGAATTTATTTACAAGATTATCGAATAAAATACAAACAAAAGAGAACAAAATATATAATAACATAACCTAGTCAAAAACCAATAGATTATTCCAAATTAATGATGCTGTTCCAAATACTTGCAATAATCCCCATAAACACTCCTTGGCAAAGAAAGGTAAAAACCAAACACAGATTCTTTCAGGAGAGATGACAGAGAGACTAAGGATCAGCATGGACCTTTTGTTTTGGATCCAGCAGCTTCACAATGATTGTTTGCTAAAAACCAAACCAACTAGAGAAAAAAGTGAGCTGGGAGAACTGGCCACTCCCCTTTCATTGTACAAGTGCTTTTTTAAAACTTGAAAGCCTTTTTCTGAGGCAATATCTGTTAGCAATAATCAAACTGGCTCTAAAGGCCTTCAAACCTAGATTTTTAGAAATCACTACTTTTACAAGCCAAGGACAGCATGACCTTGTTAAAGGACTTGCATTGTCACATCAAAATGTAAAAACATTTATCTAAAACATTGTTTTATCATAGGACATTGAGCAATTCTAACAAAGCTTAACACCATTCAGACCAAAGTAAAATTACACTTTCATTATAGCACGACAACTGGTGCTGATTTAACCTGTGTGTCCACCTGCCTCAGGCAAGGGATGAGGCCGTCATGGTCACCTCAGCCAGTAAGGAATTGAATCTGTTGTTAGCATTATTCTACAGCTAGACAGTTCACTGAGCTAACAGTCTTTTTCTATTTTCCCATCCATCACATTAAATGTTCACAGCCTTCACACTGGCATACAATGCCAATAGTGTGTTCAAATGCTATCAAGTCGTCACCATAGAGGGAGATAAGTGGTAATTTAACTTGAGGACCACCATACCTCAGGTGAGGAGAGATTTTCAGAAGGAGTCATTCATGGTAACTTCAGCCCATGTGGGGATTGAGCCCACGCTGTTGGTATCACACTTTTGCAAATCAACTGTCCAGACACCTGAGCAAAATCAACCCCTGCTTCACCTATAAGACACATTTCAATAACTTCCCAAGGTTTTCTAAACAACTTCCAAATCTATCTAGGTTCCAGAAGACAAGGTCAAGAGATGGATGAGAATACCAGCAGCAGCAAGTTCCCCTCCATCTTACTTACTTGGAGACATATTGTCATTTCTCCTTTGTTGCTAGGTCAAAATCTTGAACTCCATTCCAAACCCTGAGCCAAAAGTCAGACCATTCTGACACAACAGTTGGGAAATTCAACATTTCATAAACAAGCATATTATAAGTTGGGGGAATATTTACTGCATCATAGTAAGAACCTCATACAAACTTCATAATTTGTAAGATAGTAAATTGATATTCAGTTCATACTTGTGATATAGAAATGCTTATCACGGAAAAAAAGGGATAAAACCATCCCACAGCACTGCACCTCTCTGCCAATTGTCTAATTAAACTGTACAAAACTATAGCATCTTATAACAAACAACGAGAACATTGTGGAAGAAATGCAGTAGTTCAAAAAAGGAATGGACAATAAATGCTGGTGTGGCCAATGATGTCCATATCTCAGTACATGAAAAAGATAGAAATAAACAGGATGTGGTGGTGTGTTTTGACTCCCCAGCCTCCTGCTATCAGCTGTCACTAGACAGGTGCCACAAGAGCAGAGTCGAGGGGGAATGGACAGTTGGAACGCAGCATTCCCAGCTCCACTCTTCAGTAACAAAGGACTGTTAGCCAATACTCAGAAATCCAGAAGAGCCAGCAAATCTCCAAGTACTGTAAAGTGTTACAAGAGATAGAGTGGATTGAAAGGTGAATTGTCCAACTGGCAAGTTGAGAATGACTCCGTGTATAGATCCGCACTTCGTATTGACGATCCTTTTATTATCCTTTGAAGGTAGGTCTTCGACTCTGCCAGGTAATTTTGTTGAATTGAACAGTGTCTTCGCTGTTTGATATACAAGGCTATAGTTTTGTACAATTTAATTAGACTATTTGGTGGAAAAGAACAGTGCTGTGGGTTGGTTTTATTCCTCCTTTTCTGTGATAAGCATCTTTATATCCCAAGTACGAACCGAATATCAATTTCCAATATTACAAATTGCGAAGTTTATGTGAAGTTCTTACTAAGATGCAGTAAATATTTCCCCGACTTTTGGTGAATACGTTGATGAAAGGTTGAATTTCGGGGGCGACTGTTGTATCGGAATGGTCTAATTTTTGGCTCAGTGTTTTGGAATGACGAATATTGAGCCAAGGTCACTTTCTGGAGTGCGGCTGTCTGTCAGGAGTGTTGCGGGATCAGCATTAGACAGCGGAAATAGTAGTTCAATCACGGCAACAGCAACAACCCTGGAATGGGCGAGGACGGTCTGTTACCTTAAGCGGGTTTAGAACCTTTTTTTAAAAAAAGGAATGGGCTAAATCTGTCAACTCCTCGATTCACTGAAGTAGCCATATATTACCCAAACAAAGAACAGCCAGCGTGAATTAATAGAGGTTGTATGTAAGGTTATGCTCCCTTTTATTTAATTACATTCAAATCACTTTGTTCCTTATCCTTGTTTGTAAATATGGCAGTTAAGATCATTGACTTTGGAACTTCTATGGATTTTGTTCTTCAAACTTGATATGGTCGCTGACACAAAAGTTAGAATGCTTTTTTTAAGCATGTAATTGTAATCGCAAATACCTTGGTGGATACGCTGCAGCTGTTTGAGATTTTTCAAATACCTGACATGTGGGGTAATCTGTCCCTGTAATTCTTTATGCATGTGGTGCTAAAAATATTCCAACAAATGAAAATATACTGCTTCTCTGAAAAAAAGTTACAGAAAAAATATTATGTTCGTTACAATCATTTTTAAATTTATATTGAAAGCCTGTGCGATGTTAACATTAAGCTGCAAGAATTGCAAATTATTAGTTACATTTTCAATCTGCTTTTAGCACTTACTTAAAATATAAAATATGTAAGGAAACGCAATGTTCATAACCTATATCGATGAACTTGGCAGAGTTCAGAATTAAATGTCATCAACAGCATGTTAAGACAGTGTTAGAACGCTATTTGGTGGACAATTAAAACATCTCTGCTTGTTTAAAAGAAATCTTGTAAATATTTTTAAAAGCCACCGTTTGAATAACATTATCTTGAAGTGATATACCGTTTCTAGACCCCGGTTAGAAATCTCAAATAAACGGCGTAACTACTGTTTCCACGATTTCCATGGGGATTCAGATTATCTTCGGGTTAAAGCTGCAGGGGAAATTGGGGAACGTTAGTTGTAGATGTTGAATTTGAATCCCAACTAATAATTGATCTAAATGACTACAGTCACATATAATTGCCCTGCTAAAGACACTGAACAATAGAATCTGAGTGGAAATCCATAACCCTGCTACCGCGGATTAGACACTGAGATCAATTCAAACTAAAACCCAAGTGCTATTTTGACACGAGAGCGATTGGGAAATATCAATGTCGGGTGTTCACCTACTGCTAGCCCATTTCAGAGTACAACAACAAACACAATTGACCAAAGACTAGCATCTCACTTAATTTTTTTTAAATGGAACGAGGAATAAGTAAGTTGTAGTAACAGGAGAAAATATGGAGAAAGAAAATGGTGTATAATAGTGATGTTAAATTTACAATTTTAATGGATCAGTTTTTACGCTTGAACCGGTGTGGTTTCAAATAGGGCTCCAGGTGTTCAGTGATGGTAGAAACCCTGCAAAACCCATTTTTATGTCGTGTTTTCTCAGGACTGGTGCTGGGTTCTGAACATGAGACGAAATTGGTGGCTAAATTATTTGAAAACTATAACAAGGTGATTCGTCCAGTGGAGAGCCACGATCAATCAGTTAACGTCACAGTGGGACTGCAGCTCATTCAGCTCATCAATGTGGTATGAACCAAATACATTTCTCTATTTAAGAAAAAAAACTCTCCACATTTACCGGATTCCCCTTGACCACACTTCCTACAAACAATCCTCTTACTGCAGTACTTAACCTGCTTAAAACTAGTATTAAAATTAAGAGCACAACAAAATAGGAAACAAACCCAGCAGAATGGACCTGAAACTAAGTTAGAATGATGTCATACACCTTTACAATCATATTTGGTTTCAGAGCTAAGTTTACAAGCTATTGGATTTGCTGTCAATTGTCAGTGGTTGGAACTGTGAAGGAGGCAAATTCCATTGGAGTCTCTTGATCTTTTGGCATAACTTCATTGGGTGACCTGTGGAACCACTAGAGAAACAGTACAACATTTGTACAACAAAATAGATAAATTCTGAGGAAAGCCTATTGATATTTAATGCTAATGTCTCTCTTTGAGACCTTTGTGCTGGCAGTGCAGCATTGCTGTTAGGTCTACTCCCATTTTAATTGTTATTCTGACATATTAATGATGCAGTGGATGCCCCTACTACTACATTGCCTAACATAATTGAACAAAGTCCTCTATAGTATGCAGGAATCATGCTAGGAACACACCTAACATCATTAAAAATTTAAACTCCTGGGATATATGTCAAGGTTAGAGCAGAGTTGGAGGGACAGGAAGAAGTCTACCATTATTACCAATCCAAAAGATAAAATTTAGTTCAGTCAGTCCAGTGTCAATGAGAGTCTGGCTTAGTTGTTGTCTATTACCTAATTTACTTAATTTTATTGGAGAAGTATGAGCATACCAGCTGTTAGAGGCAGGGCATGAATGGAAGCACTGGGATAGAATCATAGATATGTACAGCACAGAACCAGACCTTTTGGTCCAACTTGTCTGTGCCGACTAGATATCCTAAACTAATCTGGTCCTATTTGCCAGCACTTGGCCCATATCCCTCTAAACCCTTCCTAAACACATCCAGATCCCATTTAAGTTTTGTAATTGTACCAGCTTCCACCACTTCCTCTGGCAGCTTCCATTCACGCACCACCCTCTGCATGAAAAAGTTCCCCCTTAGGTCCCTTTTAAATCTTTCCCCTCTCATCCTAAACCTATGCCCTCTAGTAGCTGACCTGTTGTGAAGATCAAACTAGGAATCCAGAATGGGAGGTACCTTTCCCATTCTGTGGGACACCATGAGATCAGGGGAGGATGTGGTAGCTGCACATCCACATAGTTGCAGGAACCTGAAAGTAGAAAACAACCCAGAACCTGAGTTGTTCTCTGTCTCCTAAATCCCAAGGGGTGATGATCACTTGTTCTTCATTTTAACTCTTAATTTCCTGTGGATCGATTACTGCAAATGGGGGCAAATCTGCAAATAATGAGCAAGAAGAAGATACTAACAAGCAAGAAAGGAGCAGGAGAGATACTGCTTCCTCCTACAGACTGTAAGGATGATGATGAAGGAAAGGTTAAACCACTCATAAATTCTCCGAATTTACATCTTACTTCATGCTGCTTTGCTAAAATTCAGTTCAGCACACTCCTTGTGTCACTTGCATCCTTGATGTCACTCTCTAGTTCAATCAGGTAAAATGAAATAATGCATGGGAGAATCTGGCACTGGATGGTATGCAGAACATGAGAGAGCTGGACAGCTGGGCACAGAGGATTTGCCATTTTCTCAGCAGAAGTTTAGGTAGAGGTCTGTCTGCTATTTCAGATTTGTAGAATTTAGAACATGATTGTACTTGCCTGAAATGAAAAGTATTTGATAAATCATCACATCTACATATAGGCTCCAAGACCAATTTGCAAAGATGCGTGGTACACAACAGGAGTGAAGTTATAGTTTATGTTCTTCACTTGAATTTTATCAGGGAAAAGTTTTCTTCATTAAAAGTATGAATGGAGCATTTTACAGCTCCACCAAAATTTGGCAGTGATGGCCATCCTGATGTTGTCCTCCAAGTACTCCTATCTAGCAAGCAACTGGGATCCATCTTCTTAGGAATGTCTATATTCATTGGTTTTTAGATGACTACCTGTGATGCACCACAGAATAACTATATGGCACACAAGCTCAAAGGTACTGCAAAGCCCATTTAACCTAGTGAAGCACTTCTTTGAGATTGGAGTGTCCATGTCCTGTATATTTTAGTGGTGATGCGAGCCTCATTGGAATTCCCCTGCTATTTGAATGGAATCATCAGAGCTGTAGTAGGATTTGACAGCAGTGGTCCCTCGTTGTTTGATATTTCTCTCAGTAAGTGGAAGAACACTAGTTAAGTCTCATATTGATGTGAAAATTATTTTATTTGTTATCTCAATCAGGGTGTGAAAGCTCTTCAGATCGATGAATTTGAGATTATTAATTGTACAAGATCAAAAAAGCAGCATATTAATTTTCCCTGGATCTGGGGAAAGGCAAAAATCTCATACAAATTGCTAAACCATAACTAGTTGCTTTGTTGTGGTAACAAAGGTGAAGAATTCCACAATTCTCCAATTATGTGTGTTGGAAATTTGATGAACGTGTACCTGCATTGCCACCTGACTGATATTAGAAAGATTACTATGGCTACCTGAAGTAATGCAGTTCAATTTCAGAGCATGTTTAATGTGATCATTTTGATATCCGAACACATTGAAAGATTATGGTGCCTACACTTTTTTCAATGCAATTGCAAGCACAGGGTACCTTGTCACTACTTTGGTAAAGCATACTGTTCTAAAGCACATTGAACTGATGTTTTCACTGCACACATCTTGTATGCATACTTTCATGAATACCTAGTTCATGGTTTATGTGTTTTAGTGTATAATTTTTCGTTTTTGAATGAAATTTTTGAAGAGGTGACCTGTGTATAGATAAGGGAAAAGCAATTAACTCAGTCTACTTGGATTTCAGCAAGACTTTTGCTAAGGTGCACACATAACATTAATAGCAAAAGGTAAGAATCAAAGGAATCCAAGGGAATTTGGCAAATTGGATCCAGAGTTGACTAAATAGCAGGAAGCAAAGGGTGATGGTGATGGGGTGTTTTTATGGCTGGAGCCTGTGTTTGGTGGAGTGTCTCAGGGATCAACATTTGGATATTTGCTGTTTGTGGTATGCATAAATGATTTAGCCTTGAAGGTAGGTGGCTTGATTAGTAAGTTGGTGCAAGATATGAAAAGAGTTATATTACAGAAGGATATGGATAGGGTAGTCAGATGAGCTTGTCAATGGCAAATGGAATTCAATTTGGATAAATGTGAAGCTATGCACATGGGCAGAACAAACAAGGTACAGGAATACATGATGAATAATAGTACTCTGGGAAGCACTGAGGATCAGAGGGACCTTGGTGAGAATGTCCGCCAGTCTCTTAAGGTAGCGGAATCGGGGTAGATAAAATGGTTAAAAGGCATATTGAGTACTTGTCTTTATTAACCAAAGTACAGAGTTTAAGAGCAGGGAGGTTACTCTGGAACTTTATACTTTGGCCACAGCTAGAGTATTGTGTGTAGTTCTGGAATCTATATTATAGAAAGGATGTGATTGTACTGGTGAAGGGGCAGAGGCGATTTACCAGGATGTTGCCTGGGCTGGAAAGTTTTTATTATGAAGAGAGATTGGACAGATTGGAGTTGTTTTCATTGCAGCTTTGGGAACGGAAGGGGGAACATGATTGAGATATATAAAATTATGAAGGGCATAGATAGATAGAAAGGAACGTGTATCCTTGGTGGCAGAATCAATTGTCAGGGGCATAGATTTAAGGTAAGGGGTAAAGATTTAGAGGGGATGAGAGGAAAAGAAGATTGACCAGACAGTGGTAGGAATCTGGAACACATTGCCAGTAAGAGTGATAGAGTCAGAACCCCTCATAACATTTAAGAAGTATTTTGATATGTGCATGCAATGCCAAGGCACCCAGGGCAATGGGCCAAGTGCTGTAAAATTGGATTAGAACACATTTATCTTTAAAAGATAATCATTTTGGTATCTTAGTGTTAACAACAAGCAATACAATTTCTGTCAATCACCTGATAGTAAATTTGACTTGAGAACCATGGGATGCAACAGTCAAGAGCTGTTTTGCTTTGCTTCTTGAAATGACATCACAGTCAATGCATGCATTTTGCCTAACTGTAACACCTGGTATTGTAAACAGTAAAACAATTAAATGCATAAAATTCACTATAAGGTTAGAAAAAAGATAGTATAGTCAAATGCTACGGAATTGTAGGTATAACATTAGGTGTTATGGAAGGAAGTTTACATTTTAATAAATATTGTGCAAATGTGAACATTTCCTGGTTGAAATAAATGTTATCGTATTTATAACATTATGTGTAGAAGTTATAGGTTTTGATTCACTTTTTAATGTTAATGGTTATAGAATGGTACATGAGTCTAAAATTAACTTTTATCAACCCTATCGCTTGTCTTGACTGAAGTTCTACTATTGTTCCATTAGGATGAAGTAAATCAAATTGTGGAAACAAATGTGCGCCTGAAACAGGTAACAAAGCGGAACGATTGTTTTTATTTGCACAAGTCTGTAATTTAATATTATTGAAACCTTTCTGTTAAATGTTTAACTAGATTTGTACTAAATGCAGTATTTCATTTAAAAAGCTGTGTTTAAGTTGTAGGTTCTTTTAAAGTAGCATTTATAAAATGCTTCTTCTTTAGCAATGGGTTGATGTGAGACTGCGTTGGAAACCAGAAGACTATGGTGGTACTAAAAAGATCAGATTGCCTGCTTCTGACATTTGGCTCCCAGACATTGTCCTGTACAACAAGTAAGTAAGCAAGTAATGTTTAAAATTTATATCTATGTTAGAGAAATGGCATCTTCAAGGTTTCACATAACTTGCTAGTATTTCTTTGACAGTATGGCCAATTTTAATTTCATCACCTGAGGGAACGACCCAATTTGAGGATTCATTGCGATTCCTTTTGACAAAGTTTGAGAGAAAGAAGGTCACACAATGCGGCACGGTGGCACAGTGGCTAGCACTGCTGCCTCATAGCGCCAGAGACCTGGGTTCAATTCCCACCCCAAGTGACTCTCTGTGTGGAGTTTGCACATTCTCCCTGTGTCTGCGTGGGTTTCCTCCGGGTGCTCCGGTTTCCTCCCACAATCCAAAAAAATGTGCAGGTCAGGTGAATTGGCCATGCTAAATTGCCTGTAGTGTTAGGTGAAGGGGTAAATGTAGGGGAACGGGTCTGGATGGGTTGCGCTTCGGCAGGTCGGTGTGGACTTGTTGGTCCGAAGGACCTGTTTCCACACTGTAAGTAATCTAATCTAATCTAATGCAGTGAGAGACAGGAAATTGTGAATAAAATAAGAGTGAAAAAGAACATGGGATTGTAACGGACAAGGGAAGTGAGGGACATAAGAGTGAGGGAAGTGTAAGAGTGAGGGAACAAGCCCATGAGGGAAATGTAACGGTGAGAGAGGTGGGCTGAGATGGAGGCGGTGCTGAAAGCGACAGAGGCATGAGATGAAAAGGTAAATAGAAGGGATGGGAGGGTGTGAAAGATGGGGCTGAAAGACTGAATATAACCCTCTTCTCCCTCTTCGACAAGACTCTAGTTCCAAAAACAGAAATTGCTGGAAAAGCTCAGCAAGTCTGGCAGTATCTGCAGAAAGAAATCAGAATTAACGTTTCAGGTCGAGTAACCTTTCCTCAGAACTGAGACTCAGGTTCCTTTGTTTAACCATTTATTAATACATGCATGGCAAAAGTACATATCCAAAATGGACAAACCTTTATCACAGGAGCTAAGGTTTTACACCAATTTTACAGATAACAAGTTTTTAATTGACTCTTCCTACTAATAATAATTTCCAAACAAAAGGTTACACACGTATTCACCCCATCTCTACCGAACTGCATTTGCATAGTTCACATTCCAAGTTAATACACATAGTATTATCCAATTATATTCAAACTAATACGTGATTGTATTATCCAGTCATATTATTACGTGTTTATATCTCTAATTATTAGTGCATATCTTGATTACACAGAACTTATACTGTTTATTCTCCACCTCCTCCCACAAGGGATTGTGAGGGACAGGGGAGTGTGGAGCATAAGGATTATAAGGTACAAGGGGATGAGACAAACAAGAGGTGTAAGGGGGCACAGCAGGGTGTGAGGGATGGGGATATGAGAGAGTCAGGAGGGTGTGAGGGATGGGGATTTGAGAGTCAGGAGGGTGTGAGGGATGGGGATTTGAGAGTCAGGAGGGTGTGAGGGATGGGGATTTGAGAGAGTCAGGAGGGTGTGAGGGATGGGGATTTGAGAGTCAGGAGGGTGTGAGGGATGGGGATTTGAGAGTCAGGAGGGTGTGAGGGATGGGGATTTGAGAGTCAGGAGGGTGTGAGGGATGGGGATTTGAGAGTCAGGAGGGTGTGAGGGATGGGGATTTGAGAGTCAGGAGGGTGTGAGGGATGGGGATTTGAGAGAGGTCAGGAGAGTGTGAGGGATGGGGATTTGAGAGAGTCAGGAGGGTGTGAGGGATGGGGATCTGAGAGAGGTCAGGAGAGTGTGAGGGATGGGGATTTGAGAGAGGTCAGGAGGGTGTGAGGGATGGGGATTTGAGAGAGTCAGGAGGGTGTGAGGGATGGGGATTTGAGAGAGGCACATGGGGATGACAGGGACAGGTGAGAGGGGCATGGATGAATGGGATAAAGGGTATAGTATTAAATGACCATTGTAATAATTTAACTCTAATTCAAGCTAAATGTTATCAGTGTTTAAAATAATTAATGAGGTCTTAAGAGTTTAAGCTCTTTGCACATATGACCTGTTGAGAAGTTAAAGTTTATTGACTTTCACCAGTCTTTGGAACGGATGAAAATCTAACAGATGAACTCCAGGGTGAACAAGTAACATGGAGGATTTTTACTGACCATCCATTTGATTTCTGCTGAGTACACATGGTTACAATCATCACCAGTATTTCACCATAACATATTTTGCCTCTGCAGTCAGGAACCTACTGTCAGGACTGTGTCCCTGGGAAGACCAAAGTCATCAGAGCTTGTGAATTTGTTTTAAGGTAGTGGTTTTGAAAAGGTTAATGTTGAAGATTGCATTCAGTTTTGCCCAATCTGATAATGTCACCCAAGTTTTGGGTGAATCAGAAGTAGTCTGGCACAAGATCCCAGTGGAGACAGATGTGGCATTTCTGGCTACAAATAGTCATTTTAATTTTGCCTAATTAGTCAATTTTTAAAAAATTATTGCTATTGTGCAAAAACAATCCCTTCATGTGTAATATAAATACTTCTTTTTACTGAGGCATGTCGAAGATTTGCAAAAGCTCAGCAGGTCTTGCAGCATCTGTGAAGAGAAATCAGAGTTAACATTTCAGATCTGGTGACCCTTCCTCAGAAAGGTCCTCCATTCTGAGGAAGGGTCACCACACCCAAAACATTAACTTTGATTTCTCTTCACAGTTGCTGCCAGACCTGCTGAACTTTTCCAGCAACTTCTGTTTTTATTTCTGATTTACAGCATCCGCAGTTCTTTCGGTTTTTATGTCAAAGATTTGGTTGTATTGGGAGGCGTCAGCACTACCACGCATTCTGGAGTCAAAGATTATTTCTCATGCTTTCATAGGTTTGGAAATGTGAGCGACATCATTGTTGCATGTTTTCAGCACACCCTCACTAATGTCGATACAATCGCATTGATGGGTCATCACTTGCACTTAGAAAGAGAGGCACTCAATGTCATTACGTAGGAGGAGGGAAGAGAAGAAGACACTGTAGGCAGTACTCCTCAGAGGATGGAGGATAGATACAACCATGTTCAGCTGGGGCAAATACAGAGCCTAAGGATGCACAGGAAATGAGATTTACATTGATTAGCAGTGAGCAATGTGTATCCACATGTCAGAGCTTCCTGAGGCAATAAGGGGATCTTGAATTGCTAATGAGGTGTCGAATCAGCTTGTATGTGCCGTATGTGCAGTAAACAGATTCTGCATGTCACTATGAAGTAGGTGTGTTGTCTCCCACCATTCCCCAAGCTTTTTCTTTCATTATTAGTGTTATATATTTTTGAAAATAATTGCATTTGACACTACCCCATCTCTGCTCAAGCCTCTAACTTCACAAACTCAAATAATCTGACAGGTTTGTTATTCTGCTAGACTGTGTGCAAACTCAATATTGTGACTGGTAAGGCTGTTGACCATGATTCTAGAGAGTACATCCACCATTGTCTATGCGTTTCCCTGAACATATGCTGTTTTGTAAATGAACTCAGAGACAGAGTTCAAATCTCTACATTATTGGAGGCATCCTTGCTGATTCTTCCTTATTCAGAACACAGACCAGAGATTTATCATCTACTTCTGTAACCACTATCAGACCAAGGGTATAATCTGAAAATCTCTCACAAGCGTATGTAACTGAAAAAGTCTCTTCCTTAATCAATGCATATTGTGTTTCTGGAAGGACCACCTGCCAAATGGTGACACTTGACCTGAACTCTAAGTCCTTTACATATTTCTCATACTCCCAGTGTGCATTACAACATCATTTTGTAAAGATTTCCCTTTCCCACCAGGGATTTTCATTTTTCTCAGACACTCCAATGCCTATTTGCTGTCCAGCTGAACCCTGATTTGTTACTGTTCCTGCAGACCACCAACATGCCATGCAATCTATGTCTTCTTTGAAGGAATTAATTCTTCTTCTATCACTAATCTGCAATGTGTCTCTTGCTCGGTCTGAAATGCTTTCACCATTGTCTC
Source organism: Chiloscyllium plagiosum (assembly GCF_037043375.1). Lineage (NCBI taxonomy): Eukaryota > Metazoa > Chordata > Chondrichthyes > Orectolobiformes > Hemiscylliidae > Chiloscyllium > Chiloscyllium plagiosum. The sequence continues at coordinate 51,714,686 of NW_028270145.1, forward strand.
TAGTTTCTACTTCATGATTCTAGCCTCAAGAAAGCTCACCATGTTGTATATGCACAAAATCAAGTGTGCACCTCATCATAGGCTAGCTTTACTGTTGCCATCCTCTTGATGTGTAGAGATCTGCAGGGTCTAGTATCACTTACTAGCTTAACTAGAAGAGACTCTTATATTAAATAATTATTAATTAATAACATTAAAGTAGTTAATTGAATAGTCACAACTAATTACTGGTTACAGTGATATGATAGACATTGTAAAAGAAATTGAGGAGGACTCGATGTTAATTGTTATGCCTTCAGGATCTTAACCTGTTCTACACACAAGTCCATATGACAACAACATAGCAGATTGTGTTTAAGATAGTCCTCAGTATGAACCCTTTCAGTTACTTACACCCTTAAACAACAGTGTGAAGCACTATAGATCAGGTTTGGAATGCATGAACTTAGGAGAGTTGTTAATATTATGGAGAGCCATTTGGGGCAGTATTCAGAGTGGATAAAGGAACAGCACATTAATGTGCATAAAATGCATGCAATGCACTGTAACATGCTTGGATCTATTTTGCTGATGGAGTAAATATGTATGAAATGGATGCCTGCCATGCCCCAATTTGTGCTCCTCTCCAACATTCTGGAGAGTGCCTTGCCGCAGTCATGGAGAAAGATGAGGGTGCTTCCACTAATAGGATATCATCATCATCATCAGCCTCCTGGGTCCCTCTGACTAAAAGACTATTCATACCATAGGGCATTTATTGCCAGTGCAGCAACCTCTGTAGGTGTCCCAATTGGTGCTACTACAATATAGATATGTGCTACCTGCCAGCTCTATCTCAGCTGCAAACAGGCATAAGCTACCAGATTGTCTCCATCTCGTACAAGACAGGGGAGCACCGTGTAGAGCTGGCTGAGACCTGAGACCAGGTCAGGCAGAGCACTGAGTGGGACACTAGGGTTTACTTCATTTGTAAGTGGCCATTTTGTTACATTCTGACCACTCTGTAAATATTCACGTGACTCCAGATGAACTAATTTCCATCCTTTATTATGAAGTTCATAGAGAAGATTGAAGTGGTGAAACAAAGTTCTTCAAAAGGAGGACAGTGGAACCATTGTATATATCTGCATCACAGTAATGAGAGTGGATCTACTCCAGCCGGGAAATGTTTTCATAAGCTATTCAAAGTGAGTACAGAGGCACAAGGTCCTTCTGGGTTGGAAGGACTCAGCTAAAGTTACCTGGATGAGATGTTCCCTAATGTTGACAGGATCCTGATGAGACCTTTCAGTCCTACACTTGTCCCAGCCACTCTCCTGCAGGACCTTTTGGCTCTGCAGCTTAATTTTGCTCCTTTATCTTCTCCTCAACTTCCTCCTTGCTTTCCTTCAGTGAGCCCTGTCAGTCCAAAGCCAAGACATCTTGAAGGACCACACCTCCTGGGAGAGCCATGTAGTGGAGAGTGAATTAAACCATAACAATTTGAGAGACTCTTTGCAGCAGACCCCTAATGATTGAGGTAATGATTGATCCAGGCACTGGGTCACCACTTCAGAAGCCTAATAGCTTGCTTCACGGTTGTACTTGTGAGCAGATGGCTTTGGTTGTGACATTTCTGTGACTTTATCATGTAAAATGAGTCATTAGCATTTCATCAAGGGGTATCCCTTGTCTCTGAGAACCTATCCAGAGGGTTTGGAGGAGGGTAGAATGAAGAGCTGCAGCACCTAGGACTGCCACAGGAGGAAGCTGCTGTGGTAGCGGCTGGAACATTGAGTGCAAAGATGCAGGACATTCTTGTTGTTGTCACAGAATTCTACATGTTGAGGAAATGAAAATCCTTCCTGTTGCTGAATCTTGTTGGCTACTCTGTCACTGCCATGAGAGCTGCATGGGCACAGTTGATGATGGAAACAAACCCCACTGTACTTTATGTCTGTGTGGTCTCATCAGTTTAAAATTGTGTACATTGCTCAGGTTTCACAAATGGGGGTTCAGTAACCTGTGGATTCTGTGATGTGCTGACACTTGAGAGATGCCAACAAGATTCTTGAAAGACACCAAAGATGAATAAGTTCAAGCCACAATGATTGCCATCATTGCAGGGCCTAGCAAGCGGTACTGAGAGGTGTGACATCTTCCGCAATGAGGGCAAAAATCTGTGATATCAGCCAGGATGGGTGCAGTTTCCTGTAGTACTGATGCTCTGACATGCCCAAGTAACATTATCTTTGCAGTATATCATATACTACAAACGTGCCACAAATTAACTCACTGCTCCTCATTCCCTCTCCTTTGCTCACCTTTTGTCACTGCTGAGGATAGAATCATAGAATTTTACAGTACAGAAGGAGGCCATTCGACCCATCATTCCCGAAAGAGCTACCCAGCTAGTCCTAGTCTCCAGCCCTATCACTGCAGCCCCTAACTTTAACACTTCGAAACCTCCTATGGAATCCACCTGCACCACTTTCCCAGGCAGCACATTCTAAATCCTAACAAGGCCCAGTGTTGCTGAACAAAGGGATCTAGGGGTGCAGGTGCATAAGTTCCTTGAAAGTGGAATCTCAGGTAGACAGGATGGTGAAGAACACATTTGTCAAATTCGCCTTCATTGGTCAGTGCGTTGAATATAGGAGTTGGGGCATCATGTTATGGCTGTACAGGGCATTGGTGAGGTCACTTTAGAATACTGTTTACAATTCTGGTTGCCCTTTTACAAGAAAGATGTTCTTAAACTTGAGAGGGTGCAGAAAAAATTTTCAAGGATGTTGCCAGGACTGGAGGGTTTGAGTCACAGGAAGATGCTGAATAGGTTGGAGCTACTTTCCCAGGAGCATCAGAGGCTGAGGGGTGACCTTATAGAGGTTTATAAAATCATGAAGGACATTGATAGAGTGAACAGCCAAAGTCTTTTTCCCAGGGTAGAGGAGCCCAAAAATAGAGGGCATAGGTTTAAGATTTAAAAGCCATCCGGATGGATATTTGAATAGGAAGGGTTCACAGGAAATGAGATTTACATTGTTCACTGCTAGTCAATGTGTACCTACATGTCAGAGCATCAGGTGGGCTTAAACTAATGCAGCAGGGGGATGGGAACCTGAATTGTAGTTCCAGGGTACAGAAGGTTGAGGGTAGTGAGGTCAGGGTCTGGTTCACAAGGTCACAAGAGGGCACCGGCAATCAGGATGTTGGTTTGAAATGTGTGTACTTCAATGCCAGGAGCATCTGGAATAAGGTGGGTGAACTTGCAGCATGGGTTGGTACCTGGAATTTCGATGTTGTGGCCATTCAGAGACAATGCTCAAGGAGAGACAGAAATGGTTGTTGCAGATTCCGGGATGTAGATGTTTCAGCAAGAATAGAGAAGATGGTAGGAAAGGCGAGGGTGTGGCAATGTTAATCATAGTATTACAGCAAATGAGGTAATATTTGAGGACTCCTCCACTGAGGTAGTTTGTGCTAAGGTTAGAAACAGGAAAGGAGAGGTCACCCTGTTGGGAATTTTCTATATGCCTCCAATTTGTTCCAGGGATGTAGAGGAAAGGATAGCAAAGATGATTCTCAGTAGGAGCAGGAGTAACAGGGTAATTGTTATGGGGGACTTTAACTTCCCCAATATTGACTGGGAATACTATAGTTCAAGTAGTTTAGATGGGTCAGTTTTTGTTCAATGTGTGCAGGAGAGTTTTCTGACACAGTATGGAGACAGGCCAACAAGGGGTGATGCCATATTGGATTTGGTACTGGGGAATGAACCCAGCCATATGTTAGATTTGGAGGCAGGTGAGCACTTTGGCGATAGTGAACACAATCTGATTATGTTTAGAATAGCAATGGGCAGAGAAAGGTATATACCATGGGAAAAGAGGTACAACTGGGGGAAAGGCAATTATGGTGCAATTAGGCAAGATTTAGGATGTGTGGGATGAGGAAGGAAACTGCAGGAGATTGACACTTTTGAAATGTGGATATTCAAGATAGAGCTACTGCGGGCCCTTGTTAAGTATATACCTATCAAGCAGGAAGTAATTGTTGAGAGAGGGGGCCATGCTTTACTAAAGAAGTTGAAGCTCTTGTCAAGAGGAAGAAAGCTTATGTGAGGATGAGGCATGAAGGCTCCGTTAGGGGGCTTGAGAGTTAAAGGTTATCCAGAAAAGATCTCAAAAGAGGGCTAAGAAGAGCCAGGAGAGGACATGAGGTTGTTTGTAGATAGGATCAAAGAAAACCCTAAGGCCTTCTATAGGTATTTCAGGAATAAAAGAATGACTAGACTAAGATTAGGTTAGACTAAGATTCCTGAAGAAGGGCTTATGCCCGAAACATCGATTCTCCTGCTCCTCGGATGCTGCCTGGCCTGCTGTGTTTTTCCAGCACCATACTTTTCAACTCTAGTCTAAGATTAGAGCCAATCAAACAAGTGGCAGATTCAAACCACTATAAATGTCGGAGGAAACATCACAGAAGCGCTTCACAGGAGGCTCCCAAGCATTGAGGATGTCACCTAGACAGGGAACGAAACGTCTGCAACACAAATTCCCAGCTCGGCGAACAGAACCGCAACGAGCACCCGAGCTACAAATCTTCTCACAAACTTTGAGGTGCATAAATCCCTGAAAGTTGCCATCCAGATTGATAGGGTTGCTAAGAAGGCATATGGTGTGTTGGTGATTGTTGGTAAGGGGATTGAGTTTCAGATCCATGAGGTCATGCTTCAGCTGAACAGATGTGGCCTTAACAGTGTCTTGGAATATTGCATGCATTTCTGATCACTGCATTATAGGAAGGATGTGGAAACTTTGGAAAGGGTTCAGAGGAGATTTGCTAGGATGTTGCCTGGTATGGAGGGATGATCTTATGAAGAAGGGCTGAGGGAACTGAGGCTGTTGCCGTTGGAGAGAAGAAGGTTGAGAGGTGACTTAATAAAGACGTATAAGATAATCAGAGTTAGACAGGGTGGACAGTGAGAGCCTTTTTCCTCGGATGGCGAAGGCTAACATGAGGGGACATAGCTTTAAATTGAAGGGTGATAGATTTAGGACAGATATCAGGGGTAGTTTCTTTACTCAGAGAGTGGTAGGGGTGTGGAAAGGCCTGCCTGCAACAGTAATAGACTTGCCGACATTAAGGGAATTTAAATGGGCATTGGTCATACATATGAAGAGGGGCACCAGATGAATTTTGCAGGTCGGCGCAACATCAATGGCTGAAGGCTCTGTACTGAGCTGTAATGTTCTATGTTCTATGTTCCATGCTCAATGTTCTATCAACTTATTTTTCTCTTTTTTTATCTTATCCCATATTATGGCCACCATCAGTTTAGCCAATATGATGTCAAGCTGACAGGTCTGTGGTTTCCTGGGTTATCCTTTATCCGTTTCTTAAACAACAGGATGTTGATGCAGATCGGGCGACTGTAATTCCAACAATAGTTGTTGCCATTCCTCTACTCAACTGAACTGATCATAATTTCTCGTGCTCAGCCTCATGATCCCTGGAGGGTTGCAACCCCATCCACTGTCTGACACATATAGACCACTTTGATACATTGACACATCCAAAAGTATTTGCATATCACTAGCAGAAATTTTACTTTCAGACATGCTTTCTTGAATGGGTCAAACGTGTTGTTACCTCTTTGTACTTGAACCGTCCCTGGTCCTTTGTCCAATCTGTGTGCCCCACCAAAAAATCCAGTAAACCCCTAACAAGCTGACAGTAAATTCATTAACATGGTTAAGGCCTCACTTCCAAATCATATGCATTTCCAGAGCCTACCTTTATCTATCCTGAGCAAAATCACTAGTGGCAGGAACCTTGACGTACAATCAGCAGGCCAGCTGCTCATATTAATTTTTACACCTGAGTCCTTCTGTACTTGCCCCACTTGGACCTAAATCTCCAATTCCCCTTAATAGTTTAGAGAGTTTTACAAAGTCAGAATTAGCTCATAGGATAAATTACGTCCTTTTATCCGTTGTACAGTAGAATTGTTCTGGAACTTAGCTAAAAATGAAACCATCTTTCAACATATCTAACACTCTCCAAAAAAGCTGTTCACATAGACTGTGATATTAAACTATGTTTTGTTTTTTTCAAAAAACATGACTCTTCACAGTAAGATTTGTATTTTGTTTTATTACAGTGCGGATGGTGAATTTGCCATTGTTCATATGACAAAGGTGCTTTTGGAATATACAGGAAAAATAATCTGGAATCCTCCAGCAATTTTTAAAAGCTATTGTGAAATCATTGTCACATATTTCCCATTTGACCAACAAAACTGCAGCATTAAACTGGGAATCTGGACATTTGATGGAACAAGAGTTGCCATATTTCCGGTATGTTTACGTCTTCACCTAAAATGTTTGCTTTTACTGTTGTAGTTTGAAAAAGCAAAACATCCTTTTTACACATTGAACTTAATTTTTCTTATGAAGATTTTGAATTACATTCTTTTGAAATGTACTGAATTTTTCTGAGGTACAGACTGGTTTGGCCAAGTCACCATTCTTTTGACATCAAACTGAATAATCTATACAATCTTCTACCCATCCTACATTATAAAGGAGCTCAGGAGAAGTTGTTGGATAATTGTCTTGGCACAGTGAATATAGAGTATGTATAGTATATAGAAAACTTGCTGAGGTTTCTGTCCATGGATGGAAAAATCTAGCACTTTCTATTAGGGGTATTCGTTTCTCCTTGTCAGATTTTCCTGAAATTACTCTACCTAAGCAACCTAGTTGCTTCAGGCACAAGAACAGGAAAATCTGCCACAATAGGTTTAACTCAGTCATAGATTTTACAGCAAGAAGAGTATGAAGAAAGAGTTCAGGTTTAAGTACTGTAGCTGGAGAGTACTGAATGGATGTAAAATTTGCCAAGTGACACATGAGAGCTGATTATATCAGGAAATTCAGAAGAGATTTGCAGAAATACCCAGAGAAAGTTTGATAGAGTATGATGGTATCGTGGATTCTTTTAATCCCTAGACACTGGGTTAGATATATAAATAAAACTGACTATATCCTGTCTTTCTATTCATATCGTCTCACATACTTAATCAACCATAACAGAGACAGTTCAGGAAAATCACAATACACATTTTAATTTTAAATTATACTTAAAATATTTTAGTTACAACTTCTGAATCATAACTTGGATTTAAAAATATAACATTTATAATTCATCAGGGCAAGTATTTTTCTTCTATGCTTTTCGGGAACTCTCAAATCCCAGGCACAAAGGAAAGGAAAATCTTTTATTTGTTCTTAAGATGAGGGCATTGCTGGCTATTTATTATTCAGCCCTACTTGCCCTGAGGCCAATTTAAAGTCAACTGCATTGCTGTTGTTCTGGAGTCACATGTAGCCAGACTAGGGAAGGATGGCAGATTTCCCTCCTAAGGATATTAGTGAATTAGATAGGTTTTTGCAATAATTGTCAATGGCTACATAGTCAATATTAGGGTAGCTTTTTATATTCCAGATTTTTATTGAATTTAAATTTCACCATCTGGCATATTGCAATTCAAATACATGTCCCCCAGAAAATTATCCTAGGGCTCTGAAAGAAATGCAGAAAATGCTGGAGATACTCAGCAGGTCTGGCAGCATCTGTGTAGAGAGAAAACAGTTAATATTTTGAGACCTGTATGACTTATTGGAGGGTTGTTTGCAGACATGTATATTGGGAGCGGGTGCTGCAACTGGCTCTCCAGCTTATCTTTGTGCTTCAGTGCCAGGGTTCATTTATTTTAAAGGGTCTCCAAAATAAATGTTTGTCATGTCTAGCGCTCGACTCCACTCCAGGAAGACAACAAATACCTATAGGTTCAAAAATTGTATTCCTTTTTTGATGGCGAGTGTGAGTCAGGTATCCTAGGTGGCAACACTCACTCCTCTGGATTCAACCAGAAGGCATCAAGGACACTGGTTATTATAGATAATTACTGGTGTTACAAACCAATAAGACAGAGGTATTCTCACCTTGCTTGCAGTTAAAAGAAAATTGTGTTTAGTTTAGGGGATTGGAATAAACCCGAGTACAAAAGTTGATTCTTCTCCAGATCTATAAAGGTTTCATTGAAATAATTGAGTGGGAAAATTTCACAATTTAAATTATGCCGCACAATTCAAATAGTGGGCAATATTGAATGCAATATAATGTTGTGATTGAGGTGTTTGGTAATTGATATTGTCATAATGCTGAGTTAATGTCGGGCAAGGAACAGGTTCAAACTAAGCTTCTCTTTTATAGCGCTCTCTGTCTAGTAGATAAGTATCCATTTATACAGATTGGTTGCAAATATATGAACCAAGGGATGGATCGTTAACTGGTTTTTGGTATGGGGTGTGATCTGGAGAAAATCTGAATCCGTGAAAGCTGGATGTGAAATATCTGCCTTCTTTCACGATAATTTACAAAGCACATGCAGGACCTCTAGTGGCAACATACTGAATTGTAATACAATATTGCAAACTTTGAATTTCATTTCTGCCAATCCTCCCAGCACGCTAACCCTCATTTTTTTTTGTGAGAAATAAATAAGGAAAAATGTGTCTTGTTTTGACAACACCAATAGGCGGATGACATTTTCCCATAATTCAAAAGTGAAACCTTCATGGAAGGATGATTACAAAAGGCTCCAACAATATTATAAATAGTGCTAAAGATTGGATTCAGGTGAAAATTAGCGATAAAGCATTTGGGTAAAATTAACTGTCATTTGATACTTGTATGCTACACCCTGCTTAATGCAAATTACAAATTCAACAAGATTATGTCATCCATACTAAAGAGCTTGAGTAATAGGCTATGTCAGAGAAAGAAATTTACTTCAAATAACAACTTTATGCAATTTCCATGCAAGTTTGAAGTAAGAAACTTATATGTTTATGGATGTTCTTTAGAGCACTTTGAAACATGAAAATTAGTAAGTATTTAACAGGATACAACAACTATAGACTTCAACATATTTAGTGTAGCACAAGCATATGAAATTGACTGGCCCAAGAAGCCTTTCCAATATAGTAATGATGTCCTTAACCTCATGATCAGACAACCTCACTACCCAGTAACAATATAGTCTCTCAGGAGAGCAGCTAAAGTTCCCCAAGGTCAAAATAAAGAATAATATAGAAATTCTTATGATATTTTATCAGAGGCTTTTTGATGATCCCCACATCCACTTACCTGTTAATTTGCCAGAATATGAGGTTAATATGAAGCATCTCCCTTTTCAGAAATTGAATGCGTCTGAATACTCCTTTTTATCCAAAAGGATATCACTTTGGATTCAGTCAAGCACTTTATCTATAAATGATGTCAGAATAATGGACCACCAATTCCTTAAATCTTACTGCATCGCCCTTTTTGTAAATTGGAACTACCTAAACCAGGAAAAATGATTTATTAAACATGTGGACAAAGAACTTTAAAAGTCTTATATCTTACATAAAGATTCAATTTTTGATTTAACATAGCAAGATAATTACAATGCTGTGGTTCTCATTCAGGAAAGTGATCGACCAGATTTGAGTGACTTCATGGAGAGTGGAGAGTGGGTAATGAAAGATTATCGTGGATGGAAACACTGGGTGTATTATACCTGCTGTCCAAATACTCCTTACCTGGATATCACCTATCACTTTATCATGCAGCGGCTACCTCTGTATTTTGTCGTAAACGTCATTATCCCTTGTCTGCTCTTTTCCTTTTTAACTGGATTAGTATTTTACTTGCCAACTGATTCAGGTATGAAAAAAAATTACGTTTGATTTACAATTTGTCATTGTGGAAAGAAACTCATCTGTTCTATGAGATGTTTAAAATATGGAAGTAAAATAAAATCAGATTGTTCTGCCTGTACTATTTTGTAGAGCAACAATTTCTACCCACTTGCATTCTTTTCATCTTGCCTTCTGTAACTTCGTTCCTAAGCCAGGTTGGTTTCTCTGGTTTTCAAATTTTTTTTTGTAGTTCATTCATGGAATGAGAACTTTGCTGGCTAGGCGATCATTTATCATTTAATATCCTTGAAGAAAGTGGTGGTGAGCTGTCCTCTAAGCCACTGCAGTCCTAGGGGGGAATCTGTTTCTTAAACTCTTTAATTAATGGTTATGGAGCTTTAGATTCACTTTTGTAGTTTTCAGATACACATGTGTGATACTATTTCACTTCATATTCATTCACAAACTCCTAATTCAGCACTTACAGCCTTTGGTATATTCTTTTGTTTAACTATCACCATTACTCAGTATCCTTCGTTTATTTTACAATTATTTGCTTTATTGGTCTCATGGTACCTTAGATTCACCTCACATGTGTTCCACCTTCATCAACCTTACATTCACTCAGGCATGATCTCTATCTGTCCACCATATATTCATTCATACTCAATACATTCAGTCATTTCGAGACTTATTTATCACACACATTGTTTTGCACTTTTCTGTGACAGAATGCAACCTTACTATTACATTAGCAATCATCAGTTGACAACTTACCATGTCGGCTGCGGTGGTGGTAGTGCCCAGAGCGGGGACTCCTGCATGCAGTGGTGGCAGCTGGAGTGGGGAGTCTGGTGGTGTTGGCAATGCAGTGGCAGCAGTGGAGCCAGGGTGTCCCTGGGCATCAGCATGCTGTACCCAGAATGGGGACTCCTTGCAGAGACCTTGCAGAAACCCTGGAGCTGTGCTTTAGGCTCAATTTGAACAGATGACAAATTCTATTTAAGTAATTCCTTTTTATTATTTTTGTAACTCAACATGGTGGCAGCAAAGTACTTTCTTCCTAGATATGTGTGGCAATAGATTAATTAATTAATTCATTCATTAAGTCTTTTATTAATTCATGTTTTCAAATAATTAAATACTTAATAATGAAAACAATAATAATACAAATGCTGAAAAATCTAAAAACTGAAAAATATCAGAATTCTTTTATCAATTTTCTGTTCATGTTCAATAATTGCTGGTGGATTGCAGCTGAATATTTAAGACATTATTTCATTCTGTCCACTATCACAGTTACTTTTTAATCACTGTGCAAAGTGAGCAATAGACAATAGTAAGATAGCTTACATGAAAATAACCTTTAGTTGTCAATGCCATTATTACAAAATTGCATAAATGTTAGTATGCCAATTGAGACTTTGCACAATCATTGGTTTGAATTACTCAGATAATGCTTCTAGTGAGGTGAAACAGGTTTTAACATCTAGTTGATATAAAACTCTGTCAAAGAGGCTAGACTGAACAGGGATGCAGGGGAGCAGGAATAAACTTTTAGAAATACAAATAAATATTATGCCACCCATTCAAAGATAACAATTTCTGTTTTTGGGTCAGGGCTTTATTTTCACACAACTTCATTTCCGAGCTGTGAGCACTGCACATGCAGCCTGCTGGAGCCTGCCAGTTTTAGAAAGGTGAGAAAACAGCTTACTCCTACACTGAGTTAGACAGCAGGTGGGAACCTGGGGCTATTGCAAATTTTGAAGAGATTAACGATGAACCAGTGAACTATTTTTCCTGCCTTCATAAAATTTATAATTCAAGGACTCTTGGTTAGACTATTCATTGGCTAATACAAATGGGAGGAGGGAAGACATCTGAAATTTATAAATTATGTCCTACACTAGTTTGAACAACTGTTTGGATTTGTAAGCAGCCTTATATACACAACAGGTGAGTACGCTACTTGACCATTTACAGGTTCACCTGAAGTTCCTGTAAACAGTTCTTGGACTTCAATGTGTTTCTTCACATTCTTCCTAATTTCCAACTGTCTGCTGTTTGTTTCTCAGTTAAGAATGAGGTTTCCAACAGTTGGAAATTGTTTCTGATTTCATTTGGTAAATACGTGCATATTGATAAAGTTTCTTCTTGTTAGTAGTTCATATACTTTTTGTAGCACTGACTTCTCATTTCTGTGCAGGTGAGAAGATGACTTTGAGCATTTCGGTTTTGCTGTCTCTGACAGTGTTCCTACTGGTTATTGTTGAGCTGATCCCTTCAACTTCCAGTGCTGTGCCTTTAATTGGCAAATACATGCTCTTTACAATGATTTTTGTCATCAGTTCAATCATTATTACTGTCATCGTAATTAATACTCATCATCGATCTCCAAGTACACACACAATGCCACAATGGGTACGCAAGGTGAGATATCATCTGTTTTATTAATATTTGAGAAAAAAGTCAGATCAAAAGCAACGCTTAAGGACCCCAGGAGGCCAAATCAAATTCTGATCATTACGTAGAATTTCTCAACGGGAACATGAATATCCTATTCATAAAAATTGGAACTTCACCAATAGTAAGTCAACCAAATAAACAACAGATGGAGAATGAGTTTGCATCAACATAACATCTCTTACAGCAACATTAAGGTCCATTTGGTTTTAATCATGAATATTTCAACATTGAAGTTGCATTCTGTGATCCTGGCCAACTCTGAGGCAGTGACACTGACTTCACTGTTTCTCTCTATGTGTCCACCAAAGATCAGGAGAATGGGACTTTTATATTAGTCAAAAATCTGTATTAACATAGGGTGTTGGAGAAGTGGGATAAACACTTCTTTCATTTGACAATAATATCCCTGATCGCATCCCTGCAATGAACATTCAATACTTGTGACTTCACCTTTTAGACTGGAATAGCAGATAGCTTCTTTAGACAAGCTGTCTGGCTTTGTGTCTGTGCTAAAAGCAAGTCAAGACAAAAGTACTGTGGGTCTTTAATTGGAGAGTAAGGGAAGATAGAGATTTTCTGAGCATACAGTTAGGCATAAAGTGAGTGAGCATTAATACAGTTGAGAAAGGAGCCTTGATATCCACTTTTGTCCAATGAGATGGGTGCCTGTCCAGTGTGCAAAGTGCCCTGGCATCAGCATTACAATGACAGGTGCTGATGCACTTCAAAGTGCAACATTGAAGTGCAAAACTGTAATTTGAGTTGGAGATACTCCATGAGGATACAAAGAGGCTGGTACATGCCTGATGCCAACCTCTATGTATCAGAGGTGAGAGGCCAGAAATGTCCTAGTCATGGGCTCAAGGAGCAAGCAGTGAGCTGATTTGCAGGTACTTACTCTAACTTTTATTTGTGAATTGTCACCAGCAATGGGGAAAGATAGAAAAATGCATATCAGTAAGGTGACAGTATGTATTAATAATACGTGCAATCAGACTCCTCGCCACTTGATAGCAAGATTCTCGCCTTGGTGTTCAAAACTCGGTTGTGAAATCAAACTTTTCATTCTTGATGTGAATCCTTTGAATCACCTCCCGCCTATGCCTTCCCCAAATCCATCATTCCTCTTAATACTGATATTCATGTATTTCTTCTTACTGCCCCCTCTGGCCATGCTTCCAGTCACCTAGGTCCCATGTTCTAGAATTCTAGAGCCCTCCACCTCTCCACCCTTGAAATTCTTCTTAAAACCTACTTCATCAACTGATCTTTAGGTCTTTCCTGTTAATACATTAGTTAAAGGCTTGCTATCCATTTTTCTTTATCAGATAACCCAGTCTTTCATTGATTTTCTCTATTTAAGAGGTTATTTGTAGTTTTTGTCATGAAATTAGTTGAAATATTGCAAAGTTCCAAATGCGGATTTCATTATTTATTGGGATATGGATTTTCTGGTATGTCACTTTTTGGTTATCACTGTTTTTCAGGTTTTTATTGACACCATACCCAATATAATGTTCTTCTCAACAATGAAACGAACAAAAAAGGAGAAACAAGAGAAAAGCATATTTCCTGAGGACATTGATATCTCTGACATTTCTGGAAAGCAAGCAACAGGAAACATTACTTTCCAAACTCCTTTAACAAAAAACCCAGATGTCAAAAGTGCCATTGAGGGGATCAAATACATTGCAGAGAACATGAAGTCTGATCAGGAATCAAACAATGTAAGTATTTTATATACTTTATTTCCATTTTAGTTTATATTAATAAATAGTTGAATAATTCTTAGCCAGTTGTAAGATTTTGTAATATACCAAAAATAATTTTGAATTTTACACTTACTTGGTTTCCACATTATATTGGCACTGACATGACGCTAATGCAAATCCTGAATGAAATTCTGTGTGGCAGTGACAATGGGGTACTGTACCTCCTGTTTTTTCTTGATCTGTCTGCAACCTATTACACATTGCCATCATCATCCTCATGGAATGCTTCTCCTTCACTATCCACTGTGGTTGTCTTCTTTTATTGTAATCTTCCAATCATAGCCATAGAATCTCCCCTGATGGACTTCTTTGTGTTCAATGACCTCTGAAGTTGCCCAGTGGTCTGTTCTTAGACTCATCCTCTTTCTCATTTACATGCTGCTCCTTGATGTCACCAGTGAAAACATCATACCGGGTTCCACAAGCTTTCTGAGAGTAGCCCCAGCTCTAGCTCACCTCAACACCATCAACTCTTTTAACCCCTCCACTACATTATTGCTATCAGGCTACCTGTCTGAATTCAAATAGTGCATGAGCACAAATCTCCTATAATTAAGAAGTGGAAAAAATGGCCTGCAATTACAAAAATCCATTATATATTCCCCTCTCACTGACCACTGTTTCAGGATAAACCTGAGTGTTCACAACATCAACTTCTATTTGATCCAAACTTGCGCTTCTTCCCCTACATCCTCTACATCCTCCTCATTAATGAAACCATCAATTCCATTTCCAGGATATTACCTCACCCTCTGCATCAGCCATCTGCTGCTGTAACCTTCATCTCCATGTTTGCTTTCTGCAAACTCAATTATTCTAATCCTCTCATGCCCAGCCTCCCATCTTCCATAAACTTGAATTCCTCCAAAATTATATTAACTTGCACAAAGTCCTTTTCATTCATCACACCTGTGCTCATTAACTTTCATTGATACCTAATTTCCAAGGAATTGGATTTAAAAATTCCATTTTTATATTCAGATCCCTCCTTAACCTTACTGCTCCCTGTCTCTGTGATTTTGTGTAGCACTGCAGAATTGCAAGAAATCTGTGCCCCCCAATTTTGGTTTGTTGTACATCCCATCTTTCTTGACCACAGCAGCCATGCCCTAGACTGTGTAAACCTTAAGCACTGAAATTCTGACCCTCAATCCTGTCCTCATGTCTCTTCCCCTGGATTTATTTTTCTGCTTGAGCTCCTGTGAAAGGCCTTGACATGTCTGACATGGTCAAAGCATAAACATATGTCATTACTGTTTATATCCTTTACACTGATCAACACAGTAATTGCCAAGAAATAAAATGAAAATAAAATCTAACAGTAAAATCAAATATTTTTTATTTTGTTCAATGGAGTTCAAAATTTCCATCTTGTGCTCACAGCACTAGAAATTTGTCAACTAAATCAGCTCTTGAAGATCTTACCATAGCTGCAGTTAATAATACTTATTTACTTTTAATTTCAATACTAGGCTGCAGACGAATGGAAGTATGTTGCAATGGTTATTGATCACATTCTGCTGGGTGTCTTCATGTTGGTTTGTATTATCGGTACCCTTAGTGTCTTTGCTGGTCGTCTCATTGAACTCAATCAGGAGGGCTGAATCTTCATAATGAACTGTCAATATGTTACTGATAAAGGGAATCGCTGTTGTTCCGTAGAAAAGATGATTAGTTTGAACATCGTAATTGTAGTCTATTGTATAAGGTACAGAGTTTACATTGTATTACATGTAGAGAATTTAAAACCATGTTCGTAAAAAAAGGTTAGTGCAAGAGCAGCCAAAAAAATGAAAACACACATCATAGAAAAACAAACTATGTAAAGAATTAGATTTGAAGTCATTTGTAGTTTGATACAGAAACACAATTATGTAGAAAATTGAACATTATAGACTGAGATCTCAAGCATGCATTTATTATCTAATAGGTCGTGTTGCTGAATGTTTGGAAACATTGTTCTACTGTATAATTTTATGTTTTCTTTACAAAATTATTAATAAATAGTTACTGAATTCAAAGAACATTTTGCATTTATGGTTCAATTTAATGCAGTTACAGTTGAATAACTCAGGATCAATTTCATTTTGTCAGAGAATAGTGATTGTAAAAAGGAATTGAAAATGAATTTTTTAAAGGTCATTAAGTACATGACCCTACCAGAGTGTTATCTTAATATTTCCCCAGAAATCTTAATAACACCATAACCCTTATTTATTAAAACTTCCATTGACATTGTCAGATTTCATATGAACTGGAAAAATTACACAAATGTAGAAGTAAATACATAACACATTTTTTAAAAAAAGAGGATTGTGTAAAGCGTTAGTATAAGTTATTCCTCATTTAGTGGCTACAAAAAGAATTAGGCAGAATTTTTTAAAAATGCATGGAGAGAAATTTTAGCATAAACTAAACAGGATCAGGTCCACCATCACTTTAATGACACACCCAATTTTACTTGTCATTTGAATGCGTAGGCCTGACCCTGGGTGGGATATGTTACAATAAGTCCCAAGACTCAAATGTAAGTGGGTTAATTGATAACTATTTAGTGTCCAGTAAGTTTAACCTATCATAACTTTGATGACAACCAGAAATTTGTTTTACATTTTTCAAGGGAAAACACCTAACAGCTAAAATTCTGGAGTTCAGGTTTCACTGGTGAAAGAGACTTGGATTTAACTAAACCTCCACGGTTAGACAGCTATCTGTGCAAATGGGTGGCTAACAAAGCAAAGCCATTTTTTAAATTGCAAAAATATACGTTATTCATAAAAATTCTTTATCTACTTTGACAGGTACTAAAGTAACTCTGTACAGCCTTTGACTATCAAGAAAAATAAACATTGGAATTTGACATTCCCTGCAGTTGGAAACCAAAGGCATTTCTTATTCATCCAGGATACTAGTTACATATGTCGAGGGTTTGGTAACTGAACGGATCCCCATTGTACTTTGGCAGAAAGTGGTGTTCTTTGCCCCATTGCACCTTAGTAGCAGCTATACCAAGTTTTAGTGCATTCCTCAGCACATATCTGCCAGTTTGCAACACTTGACCAAGGTCAACCCTTTATATTGGAAGACCAAACATTTTTGAGCAGATGAAAGTGTGTCTTTCACTGAATTGATGGGCTTCCAGGTGCAGACGGAGTTGTGGTATGCATCCCAGGGTACACTCCATAGACCATAGATAATGGCTGCACAGTGGCTCGGTGGTTAGCACTGCTGCCTCACAGTGCCAGGGACCCGGGTTCGATTCTAGCCTCGGGTGCCTGTCTATGTGGAGTTTGCACATTCTCCCCGTGTCTGCACGGGTTTCCTCTGGGTGCTCTGATTTCCTCCCGCTATCCAAAGTTGTGCAGGTGAGGTGAATTAGCCATGCTAAATTGCCCATAGTGTTCAGGGATGTGTAGGTTAGGTGCATCAGACAGGGGTAAAAAATATAAGATAGGGGAATAGGTCTGGCTGGGTTACTCTTTGGAGGGTTGGTCTGGACTTGTTGGGCTGAAGAGCCTATTTCCACACTGTAGGAATTCTAATTCTAGTACTGTGTCACAGAGTTTTGGAATGAACCTCAACAAAAACTATTGCATCTCTCTCCAGACCTTCTTTGCAAAGGCACATTCCAAAAGGAGATGTGTGACAGTCTCTTTGCCAGCGCATCTGCTTCAAGGGCATGTCAGAACTCCAACAGGAACCCACCAAGTTTCACGTTTACCAAGAGTATGCTTGTAGTGCACAGGAAGCCCCTTTGAGACAGATGAGCCTGTGATTAACATTTGTTAAATGGTAATTAACTGCAGCTTTAACCTTGAATTCTGACTTTGATTGCCAGTGCATGGCCCAAGTTGTCTGCAATTCACTTGGCTTTAAAAGACAGGGATTGATGAGATGGAGAAATGAATCAATGAATGATCTTACTGTCATTAGTATTTTCCAGTGAGAAAAACAGTAAAATACAGTGAAAAGCTTTACAACTGTTGCCATGATCCGGTACCATTTTGAATAATTTAAGAGTAAGAAAAGAAAATAGAAAGATATATCTTAAAGAGAGTCCATCAGTCCTGAGCCAGCTCATCATCAATGATGCCTGTGCTGCCATTCCTCTTCCACCACCTCGCTGCCGTCTACACCGGACCCAACCACCATTGAAGTTAGCATTCATCAGGCACCAATTTTCACAACTGGGTCGATTCTCCTCCACTACCAATTCATCACCACCTGCACTGGACCCAACAACGTCAGAGTTACATCTCTTGCCACTAGACTGTTGGGAAGTCTGAGATTGTTATAAATACTGAGAAATGACAGGTCCTTCCCACCCTAAAGATTTTTGCTCATAGGATGTTTTGAGAATGTGCTTTCATTGCTTTTGAAATGATTTCATAGACTTTGGAAATCTCAGGATTGTTGTCTTAGACTTTTTGATGTTTATCAGCACTTCCACTGCTTTCCCTTTCTCCCACACCTATGCCTGCTCATTTGTAATGAAGCAAATACATCACAAATACATCGCCCACCCATTAGATGATCTGGATATCCACTGAGGTATTTGTATCTGAGTCAGTGGAGGATGTACAAGTCATGTGACACTTCATCTTTGGAATACATGACCTCCATTATATAAGAATTCAGATCCTGAGTGCAATTTTGCAATGATACCATAGAGCTCCACATCACTGAGGATGAATACCACAGTATGGACATAGTAAGAAAACTTTAGAATAAGATAATGTGTCTTGAGGGTATGAGCTTAAAATGCACAAAGAATACAGAGGTCTCTTTTCAGACAATAATTTTGGGCAGAACTTGAACAACATGGGGTTATAACAAAAGTTTTGACAGAATTGGGTGAGAAGTTCTGTAAGGCCCATTTTGACATTGGAAGCATCTGGTTCCAGCCTTTGTGCTTTTAACAAGCAGTGTGGAAAGTTTCTCACTAAGCAGTAGTAAGTTTTCAAAGTCAGGGTGATTACTGCTTATTAAATATCTTGTTAACAGCCCAACATGCTTCATTGTTATTCAACATCCTATCTTATCCCAATGCACCAAACTAGCTGGGCACTGAGAAATCTCGATTTGCAAGTCACAGCGGGTAACTGCTAAATTCAGCTTGCTACTTCTCCAAAGCCCTCAATGTTGGACACCATGCACCAACATCTCAGGGCAGGCTGTATGGGCACCGGCCAAGACACCCAACCTCCACAGATATTAGCATCCACTATATGCCAGTCTCTAAGAACTCTCATGGCACATCTCCAATTCACTTACAGTACTTTCTGCACTGCAGTGCTGCATCTCAGGCCACATCAGCAATTATAATCGTAATACTGCAGCAAGGATGCTGTGCACTCTGGAACATGCACCCAGCTCACAGACTGGGCTAGGCTGTATCGCTAGGTTCTTTGCTTGCTGTCATAACACCCACTCACTCTGAACCTACCTGGATGATCACAGCATCCTGTCTTGATGTTCTGTGCTATGTCCCCCAGCTTGAGGTACCAGGCCCATTTTACTGCTGCCTTGCCTTGTTGTTTAGCACAGACAGACAGGCAGGAAGTTTATCGTGGTTAACAGCAGACCTCAATCAAGTAAAGGGTGGATAACTCTTGGTTAGGATTACTGGGACAGTAAATCAAGAACAGCCCCTGATACCAGTCCACAGGCTTGGACACAGTCAGTCAATCACTCAGAATGGTCAATCCACATAGGGGCAAAGAGGTACATGTCAGACAGCCCACCACCAATCTTTGGTCTTTGTGCTCCATAGAGCGCTGTTTTCCTTCTGAAATGAAATCAAGGCAGGTATTACAAGAGATGAATGTGGGTAGCACAGCTGGTACTGTTGATACAGGCAAGGAGGTTTCCCAAATGAACGAGTAGGATGCCAAGAGGGCATCCAGTCGGGGCTGGTGTGAGTGAGACCAAGTGAGGGAAGATGTTGGAGGCAATAGTGAGAGTGGCACACCATGAGCCTCAGTGGGAGGTTGGTATGGTAGTAGAGACAGAGAGTGAGTGTGAGATATTGGAGAGAAGTTAATCGCACCTACACTGGTGGAATGTTTAAGGTAATTGATCTTCCTCCTAAGTGCTGGGCATTCTTTCCGATGACTGAAACCGCACTGACCAAGGTGGCAACCTCAGACCAGGCTGGTATGGTCTGGTGTCGTGACCTTCAGGGCTGGTGCTGGGAGAAGAGAAAGTCCCATTTCTTGCTCCATGTCATAAAACAGGACCTCCAGGTGTCTGCACACAAAGTACAGTAACAGTATGCCCCTCTCTGCCTTGTTCGGGGCAAATGTCAGGAACCAATCAGGCCAGCTCCAGATTGATAGTGCTTGTCTGGGTGCACAATGGGCTTTTAAAGATGTAGTGGATACCTATGTATTCCAGGATATCGACTGAGTGATGAGTTGTTTCCAGAAAGGTGCGTGGTAAGATGGGGCCAGAATTGGACATGACAGAGATTATAGAGTAGGGTAGGTAAGTTAATATGGCAATTTGTTAGGCCTTGTGGCATAAATCCCTCCAAAAATCCTCAACATAGCTTGGACTTAACCAAATGAAAGGTAAGATTGAGCCTTATATGTCAGAGCTTGGTATATTTGTGATTACCTTGTATTTAGTAATAATGTTCAAAAAGTAGTGTTACTTGTCTTTTCCATGACCAGTCTATAAAAAACATAAACACATAAACTGATTATGTGGCTTGATGCCACACAATAAAAAAGATGTGATACTAATGAGATTCCCTGCCTAAAGTTGAGGCAGTAGTGAAAGAAACAGACCAGGGATTGCCTGGAGAATAATTCAAAGATATTTTTTTCAAGAATTTGTTAGTACAGCTTTAAGGCCAGATAGGAGCCAGAAAAGACACAGCTGAACTACTGTGAAAGAAACATCTCTAAAGAGAAATTGCTCCAGAGAAACCACCAGAACACTTATATTTCCAATAAGAAAATAAGTCTTTTAAAAAGCTGTAGGAGCAGTAAAAGCCCATTAGCAGCTAAAGGGAGAACTCCAAATTGATTACATGAAAGAGATCAATTACTGGACAACCAACACATTGTAATGTCTTAGGGGAAGGGACATAATGCTTTGTTTCCACCTGCAAAGCTAGACTGAGGAGCATAGTTAATGTTTCCAAACTTGAGTTAATAAATTTCTGAACTAGTTACTTGATGAAAAAGCTAACAACAGTATGTTGCGATAATTCTTCTGTTACAGGTTTCAAGAAACTCAATTGAAAAAAAGGAAAAAAAACCTGAAATTGCTTAATCAGAGTCTCGCAGTGAAATTAGGGATACCATTATTATTATGGCAGTTTGAATAGCAAATTTAAAGACTTACTGGGCTATTAAGCGGTTTTATGAATTTAGTGCTGCGTGGGAAGATAGGGTCAGAATTTGACATGACAGAGATCATAGAGTGGGTAGGTAATTAATAACTGAATGCAGAAAAACAGCATGAATCTGATCACATGGTGTTAAGTTCTGCACTAAAATATCTCGGATACAGAAAATTTTGGCGTCAGTGATATCAAGGCAGACAACTTTGATATAGTCAAAAATTAATTGTTTCTATCCACTGATCCTTTGGAAATCCTTCAGCCATCTTAGAAAAGGAATATCTTTATTCATCTCTATGAAAACAACATATTCATAAAGGAAACAGTAACTTTACTTGGAAACAGTGTTTAACACAATAGAAAACTTTAGCATTTTTAAAAATTCTACAATAATAATATTTACAAACCAAAAATTCAACAAAAATAAACAACTTTGAGTGTCTGTCAAAAATCAAACATTGGCACAAAATTCATCAATACCAATGTTTCCACTAGAAAAATTAACCTTTCAGACTCACTTGATATATTTGCAAATTGGCAAATGTGGAAAACATAATTAGTAAGATTTGAAACAGCTTCAGCATTGGATGCCAAATCTAATATAGAAAAAGTTAGCACATTTTCTACTTCATAGAAGTACATCTGTTACATGGACAACAGATCAATGAGAACCAAATTACGTTTGACAACTGCATAGCAGTTGTTGATCAATATTTTACTTTAAGAACAAACAGAACCTCATGTTTCAAAGCAGATATCACCTTCCAGGAAAGTCTGTAGATAGTCCATACAGGTTAATGGAGCTATATGAACCATACAGCTATGGAAACTTACAACAAAAACTCTTTTGTGAGAGGATTGCCATTGAACTTCTCTAATCAATAGAGGATCTAAATCTAGAATAAGCAGTTCAAGTAGCAGTGGATATAGAATCTACAAACTGCTCTAGAAGCATTACACAGCAAAAGTTCAATCAAATTTAGAACATCCTCCAGAATGTACTGACTACTGAGAGCACATGAAACTGTCTGACCAAAGCAGTAATAATATACCACATGTGATATCGACATGAAATATTAACCAATCTAAGGTGCCAGCAACTTGTCACAGTTGTGGTTCCAAAACCCCACATCTGCAAAGAAAATAAAACTGGCCAGCCTTCTGGTGGCAACGTACTCATTTTCGTGGAAGAGGTCAATTCTCAAAACATATGCTGCAGAACTAAAGGCACAAAATCAAAATTATTTTCAACCCAACATGTACATTCATGCCTTTGAGTTGAACCTTGAAGAACATACCTTCAGAAGTTCCAAAAATTCTGCATAATTTCCACAGAGCTCTGAGTTTTACGACTTCTGTAGGCTTCCAACATGCATTTTGGGTGAAGTCTCCAATGATCTAGAGACATGTGGGGTCAATATTTTTCTACAGGGCTGAACCAGGGAGACTGCCTTCCTTTTTTGCGATGTCCCCGATCCAATTGTAATCAATCATTTGTAAATTCTTTCCCCTCTTCATTCCCCCACCTCACTCCCATGGTCACTTTAAATACTGAAGATTTTAGAGTCAAATACAGATCAGGGTCATGCTGCTTGCTCAGATTGGTTGAGAAACCCACAAGCTAAACTCTTTGGTTCACTTCAAGAGTCTCAGAAATTCCTGCTGCACAAACCTTTGTGATCTAACCCCTTACAGGCCTTCTCTGTTGTAACTAAATCTAAAGTAACTATTCAGCTTCTGGACTGTGACCTCCAACTGCCTGCAGAATGCTTAGGGCGACTAGCACATTCAGAGAAGTGTGTTACATGTATAAGAGTACATCCATCTTCCAATCAAATCCCATGGAAGGAAGAGGGAGAAGCTCTCATCCCACCAACAGGAATCATAACTTTAAGGTGATTGTTTCATTTTGGATTGATTATATTTACTTGGGCAACATCTGGAGACAGACAGGACATAGATTCACATCAGACTCCAACCAACATGAGACATCTCATGGACATAATTCCAACCGTGGACCAGGAGTTCCATCTGACATGACTTCTTCAAGTAGTGATGTGGGCAGAAGGAAAAGGCTAGAGTTGAACATCTGGGTGAAATTCTGTTTTGCAGTATCTTGAACATAGATTCTGAACATCTATAGCTTGATTTGAATTGTAACTTTGAGCACTTAAGTCTATCTGAAGTCAACCAAATAATAAATCTTCCTAGAGGAAGAGAAAAAAGGAGGATCTTTCCTTTTTCTTGCTCACCATCATAACTTTCATTGTCACTCCTCACATTTGACAAGGTATTTGCCAAAACTTGCTTCTCCGGCCACATCTCATTCCTCAATGACTCTCTCTGATTTAGATACACCTTATGTGGATTTCAACTGAAGTTTAATTCTTAGTGTTTTAAATCTGTTACGACATGGGGTAAACACTCCTGCTTAATTTAAAGCAGCAAGACTGAAAAGATTTATACCATGCAATAGTCTCTGAAAATTCAATATGGCAAGAACTATTTAAAGTAAAAATTAACAACTTTATTCTGAATTTAGGTTTGCTCACTGAGCTGGAAGGTTCATTTCCAGATGTTTCATCACCCTACTAGGTAACATCTTCAAGTAGGTTTCCAGGGAAGCACTGCTGATAATTTCTGCTCTCTATTTATATGTTTGGGTTTCTTTGGGTTGGCAACGTCTTTTCCTGTGGTGACGCCACTTCCTGTGGTGATGTCATTTCCTGTTCTTTCTGTCAGGGGGGTTGATGGGGGTCGATGGGGGTCTAACTCGATGTGTTTGTTGATAGAGTTCCAGTTGGAATGCCATGCTTCTAAGAATTCTCATGCATGTCTCTGTTTGGCTTGTCTTAGGATGGATGTGTTGGCCCAGTTGAAGTGGTGTCCTTCCTCATCTGCATGTAAGGATACTAGTGAGAGAGGGTGATGTCTTTTTGTGGCTAGTTGATGTTCATGTATCCTGATGGCTAGTTTCCTACCTGTTTGTCCAATGTAATGTTTGTTACAGTCTTTGCACGGTATTGTCTGTTGTCTGTATAGGGTCTTTCTAGTTCATTAGCTGCCGTTTTAGTGTGTTGGTGGGTTTGTGGGCTACCATGATGCCAAGGGGTCTGAGTAGTCTGGCAGTCATTTCCTAAAGTGTAACAGAGAATAAATAAATAACAACTATTTGCAACTCCTTCCTCTAACCTATCTTTTACCTTCACCTTTCACAATGCTAGTCTGATAAAACTCCCAATTAAGATTTACAAAACTAAACTTCTTATCTCAAAACCAGGCAACTTTCAGTTTTCTCGAAATTCCTGTCTTCTTTTCTTCTTGGGGATTCTGCTTCACAGGTTACTGATCGATAAAGGTACCTTTAAGAGAGCTATTTTAAGGCAATCTTTAAATGCTGGTAGTTTGGTAGTTCTCCTCTCAACTGTTCAATGTTCCCAAGTCTTATACCCCCCGCTAAAGCATCGGATTGTGTCATTGGCTTTTAAGACTTTCAATATACTAAATTCAAACTGGATTGGAGTTTGGTATTTTTCAGGGTATAATTAAAACTGTTTGGCTTAATTCGAATCTGTTTTGTCATTTCCAGGCAACCCAGCTAATCTAGCTTTCGACCCAGTGTTACATTATTACCTTATTGAGAGCACTTGATGCTGTCTCCTATTTCTTTTAGCTTCTAACTCTCTTGAAGATGCAGTACACCCATATCTTCATAACAATCTACTTAAGATCACAGGTAACTCCATGATGTACAACACTCCTTCAATGACAATGTATCTTTCATTACCTAAGGGGCCCAAAATTTTTCAGTTTTCCAGTTATGGTCTTACTAGTGCTTTGAATAGTTTTAGTAAAACCTCCCAACTTTTACACAACATTCCACTTGCTTTCCATACTCTTAGCTGAACACATATGCAAATTTGTTGTGAATTTTGCATAAGGGCTCCAAAATCCATCTGTGCTGTAGTTTTCTGCAGAATTTATCAATTTAAATAACATTCAGCTCCCCAATTCTCCATGCCAAAGTTCAATCCCTCGCGTCTCTCTATATTATTTCATCAGCCATTTTTATGTCTACTTGCTTAACTGGTTTACATCCATCTGGTAGGTTAATTAGCTTACTAGGTTGAATAAATAGCCAGTTTGTAATGCAGAGCAACACCGACAATATGGATTCAATTTTCAAACCAGCTGAAGTTACCTTGAAGGAATCTCCTTCTCAACCTTTCCCCTCACTTGAAGTGCGATTTCCCTCAGGTTAAGCCACTACCTGTTATGTCTCTCTCTCTCCCTCTCTCTCTCTTTATCTCTCTCTCTCTAATGATAGGTACTACTGAGCCTGAATGCATGATGCCTAATCAGCTTGATGGCTTGAGTAAAGTTGTATCAGAGAGCAATGAAGAATTGTGGATTAGCCTGTATGTTGTTGTGAATCCAGGGATGCATCCAGTGTCTGGAGGCTTACTTCCACAATGGAAAATAGTGCAGGGTGACCTGCCAGGAGGCAGCAACTGAATCAACAAGTGGTGTTGCTCATAGAACTCCTAGAGATCTGACTGATCTAGATCCCAAAGTAGGTGGTCCACCATAAAGCCTGGATCGCTTGGAAGGTAGCAATATAAAGAAAATGTGAGAAGCTCTTTTTGAGCAAATGCTGAATATCACTCCAGTCCTTACTTCTTGCCCAGGTTAATGATATAAAAAAGGAACTGTTGCCACTGATGTAGACTTAGACATTCTAACCATCATGACACAATTGAACCTGCTAATCATGCAACTGGTTAGCAAACTGTGACTGTGTGCTATGTGTATTTACTGTGAGGGCAAATATCAACAGGAAAGTGTACCATGGAGCTTCCAGCAACAGGTGAGTTGAAGCAGTTGTGTTGGGGAGCTAGATGATGAGGGAGGGAAGCTAGAGCAATTGAAGATATCATCTCCAGAAAAAAGGATGTCTTTGGGAAAGGTCCACTCATGAGAAGAAGGAGAGGACAGACAAAGGGTTCATCAATCCAAGGCCTCCTTCCAGGTAAATTCCATGACATCCTTGATTAATCTTAATTTTCCTTCATGTTTGTTATGATGTGATGTCAGTGGAATAATGAATCCCTGCTTCATGATCATTGCATCTTCTGTGTATTCAAATCTCATGTTAGATTTTGTTAGTCATTTCTACAAACTGATATAACAAATAGCTCCAGAGATAAGGGTTGCAAACAAATCTGAGTCTGGTGAAATGAGAATGTTGTCTTTTCAAGAAATGTAAATTATCATCTTTACACAAAATGCTAACAAATTTCAACAGAAACTCATCAAAACTTTAAGACAAGCCAGCATTCTTACATCTGCTCTTTAACTTTTGCAACATGTACATACACATCAGAGGTGGTGTGGGGGTGTGGCATGAATATCATATTCTGCGCCATGATTAAAAAGCTCACATATAATCTTAGAACACCACAGGCATAACTTTCCCCTCCCTGATATGATGTGTGCAATGCTGAGCAAGTTGGAAGTATACAGTGAGACTGAAAACAATCAGAATCTTGATGTTGATAAAAAGATTTCAATTTTCCTGTTGAGCTCTAAATGGTAATTTTAGATTTTCATTTTTTAACACTGCACTTGAGTTTTATTAATATCCAAAATTGGCTTATTTCTGCACCACTTCTCTCCTTCCCCAAGAGCCTGGAAATGAAAATGCTGACATGAAAGTCAGAGTGGGTCTCTGGAAGCTGTGGCTCACCGATGCTTGTCTAGGCCTTCATCCAACCATGTCTTCAGCACAATGTTCCTATGGGCTCCACACTCATCATTTTCCTCAGCTATCCTAATGTGTACACATTAGTGTGCAGGTATAACATTGATCTCCTTGGAAAGCCCTCCATACCACCCTTCATTAGGACATAACATGAAGCTTCACTGTGAAAGTTCAAACATTCCTTCAAAAAAAAACTTGTTTTATCTTTCTGACAATCTTCACAGATTATCTGCTGACAGATTTCACATTCAGTTGCCAAGTAGTTCTGTGGCCTCAGTCCAAATGTGATCGAGTAGAAGGGGATAGCAATTACAACGTTGTGTCACCAAGAATTCCCTTCCTAATGGCATTGTGGGTCAATTAACAGCATGTGGCCTGCAGCAGTTCAAGGCGACAGCTCACCATCACTTTCTGAAGGGCAACCAGGGACAGGCAAAAAATGCTGGTCCAGCCAACAGTGTCCACATCCCAAGAGTAAATCAAATAAAAACAGCAGGCGCTCCATTACCTTCAGAAAGAGATTGGAATCCAAAGTAGACAGGCAGGAGGCTGGAAGAACACAGCAAGCCAGGCAGCATCAGGAGGTGGAGAAGTAAATGTTTCAGGTGTAACCTTTCTTCCTGAAACAGGGTAATACCCTAAAAAGTTTGAGAGTCAGAAATGGCAAAGGGAGCTAGGTGGAAGTTTAGAGCTAAAACAAGCAGCATTGTTATCTCTGGTTTGTTGCCCATGCCATGTGCTAGTGAAGCGAGGAACAGGGAGAGCGCCAAGCTGAACAAGTGGCTGCAGGGTTGGTGCAGGAGGGAGGGTTTTGGATTCGTGGATGATTGGAGCTCTTTCTGGGGAAGTGGGACATCTACAAACAGGATATTCTTCCCCTCAGCCAGAAGGGTACCAATACTCTAGGGGAGGGGATATTTGCTAATGCACTGCAGGTGGGTTTAAACTAATGCAGCAGGGGAATGGGAACCTGAATTGTAGTTACAGTGTACAAGAGGTTGAGGGTAGTGAGGTCAGGGACAAATTTCCAAGGTCACGAGAGGGCACCTGCGAACAGGGTATTGGTTTGAAATGTATGTACTTTAATGCCAGGAGCATCTGGAATAAGGTGGGTGAACTTGCAGCATGGGTTGGTACCTGGCATTTCGATGTTGTGGCCATTTCAGAGACATGGCTAGAGGAGGGACAGGAATGGTTGTTGCAGATTCTAGGATTTAGATATTTTAGTAAGAACAGAGAAGATGGTAAAAGGGGGGTGGGAGTGGTATTGTTAGTCAAGGTTTATATTACAGCAGTTGAGATAATGTTTGAGGACACATCCACTGAGGTAGTTTGGGCTAGGGATAGGAACAGGAAAGGAGAGGTCACTCTGTTGGGAAATTTCTATAGGCCTCTGAATTGTTCCAGGGATGTAGAGGAAAGGATAGCAACAGCGAAGAGGGTTACCTCAGATTACAACAGGATCTGGACCAGATAGGCCAATGGGCTGAGAAGTGGCAGATGGAGTTTAATTCAGATAAATGCAAGGTGCTGCATTTTGGGAAAGCAAATCTTAGCAGGACTTATACACTTAATGGTAAGGTCCTAGGGAGTGTTGCTGAACAAAGAGACCTTGGAGTGCAGGTTCATAGCTCCTTGAAAGTGGAGTTGCAGGTAGATAGGATAGTGAAGAAGGCGTTTGGTATGCTTTCCTTTATTGGCCAGAATATTGAGTACAGGAGTTGGGAGGTCATGTTGCGGCTGTACAGGACATTGGTGAGGAGTGATCTTATAGAGGTTTACAAAATTATGAGGGGCATGGATAGGGTAAATAGACAAAGTCTTTTCCCTGGGGTCAGGGAGTCCAGAACTAGAGGGCATAGGTTTAGAGTGAGATGGGAAAAATATAAAAGAGACCTAAGGGGCAACTTTTTCACGCAGAGAGTGGTACGTGTATGGAATGAGCTGCCAGAGGAAATGGTGGAGGCTGGTACAATTGCAACATTTAAGAGGCATTTGGATGGGTATATGAATAGGAAGGGTTTGGAGGGATATGGGCCGGGTGCTGGCAGGTGGAACTAGATTGGGTTGGAATATCTGGTCGGCATGGACGGGTTGGACTGAAGGGTCTGTTCCATGTTGTACATCTCTATGACTCTATGACTCTATGATTCTCAATAGGAGTGAGACTAACAGGGTAGTTGTTATGGGGGACTTTAACTTCCACAGTATTGACTGGGAATACTGTAGTTCAAGTAGTTTAGATGGGTCAATTTTTGTTCAATGTGTGCAGGAGGGTTTTTTGACACAGCATGTAAACAAGCCAACAAGGGGCAATGCCGTATTGGATTTGGTACTGGGGAATGAACCCAGCCATATGTTAGATTGGCGGTAGGTGAGCACTTTGGTGATACTGATCACAATTCGGTTATGTTTGCAATAGCAATGGACAGGGATTTGTATATACCATGAGAAAAGAGGTACAACTGGGGGAAAAGCAATTATGATGCCATTAGGCAAGGTTTAGGATGCGTAGGATGGGGAAGGAAATTGTAGGGGATGGACAGTCTTGAAATGTGAGCTTATTCAAGGAACAGCTACTGCTGGCCCTTGATAAGTATATATCAATCAGACAGCGAGGTAGTTGTCGAGAGAGAGAGACCCATGGTTTACTAAACAAGTTGAAGCTCTTGTCAAGAGGAAGAAGAAGGCTTCTGTGAGGATGAGGCATGAAGACTCAGTTAGGGGACTTGAGAATTATAAGTTAGCCAGAAAAGATCTCAAGAGAGGGCTAAGAAGAGCCAGGAGAAGACATGAGAAGTTGTTGGTGGATAGGATCAAGGAAAACCCTAAGGCCTTCTAGGTATGTCAGGAATAAAAGAATGACTCGATTAAGATTAGGGGCAATCAAAGATTGTAGTGAGAAGCTGTGTGTGGAATCTGAGGACATGGGGAAGCACTAAATGAATACTTTTCATCAGTATTCACATTGGAAAAGGGCAGTTTTAGTGAGAATATGGAGATATTCGATTACTAGAGGTTACTAGATTAGATGGGATTCCGGTTGATAAAGAGGAGGTTTTAGCAATTTTAGAAGATTTGAAAATAGATAAGACCCCTGGGTCAGATGGGATTTATCCTCGGATTCTCTGGGAAGCCAGGGAGGAGATTGCAGAACGTTTGGCTTTGATCTTTATGTCAGCATTGTCGACAAGAGTAGTGCCAGAAGGTAAGATTAGGCTAGTGAAGGACAGTATTGGGATGTGGTGTGTGGAGTTCAAAGAGATAGGAAAGTGCTAAATGAATATTTTCTATCAATATTCACACTAGAAAAAGACAATGTTGTTGAGGAAAATATTGAGATATAGGGTATTAGACTAGACGGGATTGAGGTTCATAAAGAGGAGGCGTTAGCAATTCTGGAAAGAGTGAAAATAGATAAATCCCCTCCGCCGGATGGGATTAATCCTCGGATTCTCTAGGAAGCCAGGGAGGAGATTGCAGGACCTTTGGCTTTGATCTTTATGTCAGCATTGTCGACAAGAATAGTGCCAGAAGACTGGAGGATAGCAAATGTTGTTCCCTTGTTTAAGAAGGGGAATCGGGACAACTTGGTAATTATAGGCCAGTAGGCCTTAGTTTGGTTATAGGAAATGTGTTGGAAAAGGTTCTAAGAGATAAGATTTGCAACCATTTGGAAAAGAATATTTTGATTAGGGATAGTCAACACGGTTTTGTGAAGGATAGGTCATGCCTCACTAACTTTATTGAGTTCCTTGTAAAGGTGAAAAAACAGATGGAGAAGGTAAAACAGTTGATGTGGTGTATATAGATTTCAGTAAGGCATTTGATAAGGTTGCTATTGCACAAAATAAGGAGTTTCGGGATTGAAGGTGATTTAGTGGTTTGGATCAGAAATTGGCTAGCTGAATAAAGACAGAGTGTGGTGGTTGATGGGAAGTGTTCATCCTGGACTCAGTTGCCAGTGGTGTGCCGCAATGATCTATTTTGGGGCCACTACTGTTTGTCGTTTTTATAAATTATCTGGATGTGGGCATAGGAGGATGGTTTAGTAAATTTGCAGATGACACTAGGGTAGGCAGAGTTATGGATACTGCCAAACGATGTTGTGGGTTACAGAGGGACATAGATAAGATCCAGAACTGGGCTGAGAAGTGGAAAATGAAGTTTAATGCAGAAAAGTGTGAGGTAGTTCACTTCGGAAGAAATAACAGAAATGCAGGGTACTGGGCTAATGGTAAAATTTTTGGCAGTGTAGATGAATAGAGAGATCTGAGTCCAGGTCCATAAATCCTTGAATGTTGCCACCCAGGTTGATAGGGTTATTAAGAAGGCAGATGGTGTGTTGGCGTTTACTGGTAGGGGGATTGAATTCCGGAGCCACGAGGTTATGCTTTAGCTGTACAAGACAGTGGTAAGGTCGCACCTGGAGCATCATGTACAATTCTGATTACCACATTATGGAAAGAATGTGGAAGCTTTGGAAAGGGTTCAGAGAATGGAAGGGAGGTCTTATGAGGAAAGTCTGAGGGAACTGAGGCTGTTTTCAGTGGAGAGAAGGTTGAGAGGTGACTTAATTGAGACGTATAAGATAATCAGAGGGTTAGACAGGGTGGACAGTGAGAGCCTTTTTCCTTGGACAGTGAAGGCTAACATGAGGGGCATAGCTTTAGATTTAGGGTGATAGTTTAAGGACAAATATCAGAGATAGTTACTTTACTCAGAGAGTCGTAGGGGCGTGGAATGGCCTGCATGTAACAGTAGTAAACTCACCGATTGTTATGGGCTTTGGACATACATATGGATAATAATGGAACAGTATGGTTAGATAGGCATCAGATTAGTTTCACAGCTTGGCGCAACATCGAGGGATGAAGGGTCTGTACTGCACTGTAACGTTCTATGTTCCAAGATTCACCAAGGAAGTGGCTGAAAATGATGAGACCCATGCAGGCCCCATTGTAATTTTCTTCAGAATGTGTCTGGTCCTTGTTTTAGCTGTCGTCAGAAATTTCTTGATTTCACATTTACAGTGTAAACCTGTCATGCTGCAGTGATGATAACTGGACAGTAGTGGTGCTGAATAGGTCTATATTGGAAGTACGGTAGTGAGAGTACATGTGTGGTTGGGGGTGGGGGGCAAGTTTTGGAAAGTTGTCACCACAATAAACATGAGTGCTCAGGAATTTATATTAGAAAACACTTGCAGGAGGTCATGCAAAATTTAAATACCACACAACGCCAGGTTATAGTCCAACAGCTTTATTTGGAAGCACTAGCATTTGGACTGCTGCTCCTTCATCAGGTGCCCACATCCCAATAGTAAAGCAAATAAGAACAGCAGGTGCTGTACTGCTTCCAGAGAGACACATTAAACCCTGCAGATGCTGGAATCCAAAGTAGACAAGCAGGAGACTGGAAGAACACAGCAAGCCAAGCAGCAGCAGGAGGTGGAGAAGTCAACATTTTAGTTTCAGGTATAACCTTTCTTCTTGAAGCAGGAAACTTTGACTTCTCCAGCTGATGAAGGAGCAGCGATCAGAAAGCTAGTGCTTCCAAATAAACCTGTTCGACTATATAGAACCTGGTGTTGTGTGATTTTTTTAACCTTGTTACACCCCAGTCCAATACCGGCGCCCGCACATCACGCAAGAGTTAGGCAGCAAGTTCTCCATTCACGGGCAGCCGCCGAGGAAAGGTAAAGGTTAAGGTTAGCGCTCAGGAATTTTGAGTTTGAAAAGCTGCAGGTTCTGTGTTTGTCGGTTGCACTGTTGAGAGTTTGGCAAGCCCAGGCTGCTGGAGCAGACTTGCCCTCGTGGCCAGCATTCCTGTGGTGGAGACACACTCGCGCCCCCACGGCACGCGCAGCTTCCCCCGCCCCGGGCACCGCGAGAAGCTGCACCGAGGACACTTGCTCGCTCCCTCCCCTGGGGAGGGCAGGGTCCAACTCGGCTGCACTTCAGGGTTATTGTGGGGGTTTTTTTTGTCGTTGTTGCTGCCCGGTTTTTTTTTAAAGTGTCCCCGAGCCAGCCAGCTGCAAACATTACATCACTGACGAGAGACCCGGATCCACACTCCCAACTTTGGGCAATGGCTCTGCTCAAGTTTCAATAAGAAATGCCCGAGCTTCCCCCTCTCTTCCCGCTGTGACCGCAGAGAGCAGATCGCTGCCCGGGGCTGAGCTGACGGCGAGTGCAGGAGCGGCTGGGAACCGAGGGGCTTTGCCCGCTGACACTCAGCTGGGAAGCAGCCGAGAACTTTCCGCCTCTTGTCAGATCCGTTCTAGGTGTGGCTTCTTACTGAGCGTCTGCGGAAGTCTCCCGTTACAGATGTCAGCACGGCTCGCCGAACATCAACAGTTTGTTTTCTCTGCAGTTGCGGGAGGTAGGAAGGAGGATTTTTGAGAATCTGCTCAGCTCGGGGGAGGGGGGAGACACACACAACAGAGTGGGGACAATGGTTGTTTCCTGGGGCTTTAATTCAACTTGTGCTGATTGCATCATTTAATGACAGGCTGTAGCTCCAGCAATGCAGTTGTCAAATTCAGCAAATGTCTATTAGCTCATTTGTTTCTGAAGGGGAATTTTAGTCCTTTTAGACATTTGTTACTTTCATATGATGTCAGTTCTGCTCTGTACATTAGGGAGTAAACATTTATTGTAATTTGAACGTTCCCAAATCGTAATTTTTGACTTTCCGTGGGCGCTCGACTGCGAGAGAACTTTGATAATCTCTACCATTTGAGTGCGACGTTTGAATACGTCCTGTCTTCCTTTATATAACACCCGCCCCCTCGCCCTTCCTAACACTACCGTTATCTTTCAGATGTAGCCCAGATTCCCCCACCCCCAATATAATCACTAAGCCCCCTGCTTTTGCTATTCGGGCTTCAGTTCAATGGTAATATGTGCCAGGACACTGCCTATTTATTCTACAGAAGCACACTTCAGTAAACGCATATGTGTGAATTGCATAAAACTTTGCTCACATTGAAACAAATGATTGTCAAACTTTAAACATTTCTTAGGAAACTACTTAAAAAGGCAAACTTAACTGGAACGATTTCAATGTTTTGTTTCTTGATATGTATGATAGATTAACCTTTAATATAATTTGCATATTCAGTAAATTTGCAGTCTTCCTTATCTTGTGATTGAGACACTAACATTTGAGTATTAAGGTTAAATGTCCTAGCTACACTGATTTATGTAACATTAGACTTGCCCAACAAAAAACCTGTTGGATACAAAATTGGTTTGAATGTAGGAGACAGAGGGTTGTGGTAGAGGGTTGTTTTTCGGACTGGAGGCTTGTGATCAGCGGTGTACCGCTAGGATCGTTACTGGGTCCATTGCTTTTCTTCGTTTATATAAATGATTTGGATGTGAATATAGGAGATATGGTTAGTAAGTTTGCAGATGACACCAAAATTAGTGGTGTAGCGGAGAGTGAAGAAGCTTAGCTCTGAGTACAATGGGACCTTGATCAGTTGGGCAAACGGGCTGAGGAGTGGCAGATTGTGTTTAGTTTAAATAATGTGAGGTATTTTTGTGTTGCCATAGTCTTACCAGACCATAGGGACTGCTGTCTCATTAGAGAGGGAAGTGGCTGGTGGTGATTTAACCTGAGGACCACCAGACTTCAGGCAAGGGAAGAGGTTGAGGAGAGTACTTCATTGTAACCTCAAACCAGTGATGGGAATTGAACACATGCCGTCGTTATCACACTGCTGTGCAAACCAACAGTCCAGCCAACTGAGCTAAACCAATTCCCTCACGTGAGGTGTTGCATTTCAGTAAGGCAAACAGGGCAGGATTTATATCAATAGTACATGGTAGAAACCGAGGTGTGTAGGTGCACAAGTTCCTTGAAAGTGGAGTCACGGGTTGACAGGGTGGTGATGAAGGCATTTGGAACATTTGTCTTCATTGGTCACATTAAGTATAGTCTGTTGGGATGTCATTTTGCGGCTGTACAGGACACTATACTGCATGCAGTTCTGGTCTCCCTGATATAGGAAAGATGTTGTTTAAACTGAAAGGGGTCAGAAAAGAATTATAAGGATATTGCTGGAATTGGAGGGTTTGAGCTATAAGGAGAGGCTGAATAGGCTGGGGCACTTTTTCCTGGAACATCGGAGGCTGAGAGGTGACCTTATAGAGATTTTTAAAACCTAAAGGGCATGGATAGGGTGAATAGCCAAGATCTTTTTCCCAGAGGTGAGCCCAAAACTAGAGGCATAGGTTTAAGATGCGAGGGGCAAGATTTAAAAAGGACATGAGGGAAACTTTTTCACACAGAGGATGGTGCTTGTATGGAATGAGCCGCTTGAGGAA
Organism: Chiloscyllium plagiosum; assembly: GCF_037043375.1. NCBI lineage: Eukaryota > Metazoa > Chordata > Chondrichthyes > Orectolobiformes > Hemiscylliidae > Chiloscyllium > Chiloscyllium plagiosum. Next base: position 51,750,109 of record NW_028270145.1, read on the forward strand.
GTGGTGGAAGATGGTACAATTAAAACATTTAAAAGTCATCTGGATGGGTACATGAATAGAAAGGGTTTAGAGGGATATGGGCCAAACGCTAGTGAATGGTACTAGATCAGCTTAGGATATATAGTTGGCACGGATGAGTTGGACCGAAGGGTCTGTTTCTGTGCTTTATAACTCTGAGTAAAACAATTTACTGTCTTCACTTACACAATTATCCCCTCTTTTGCAGTGTCAAACCATTTTAGCTTTGATTTTTGCCTTATGTTGCTCTTTTCTTTTTTAAAGAGACTGTAAAAATGATAGTGTCAGCTGTCTCTTGATATTCAAGATGGGAGCCATATAAAGATCAGCCTGTAATTGATTCTGTTTTCCCGATTTAAAGATTAAGCATTGAAGAAACATTTCCTTGGATGAGAGTTTATTTGTATTAGACAATGCTACGTTGTTCATTGCATTGCTTGTTTGATTGTGTTCAGTCAAAGTAGTTATTATAAAGTCTGATTTAATACTCCCACTTGAGGTATGACAGCAGTTGGATGCACAATGAACCTCTGTTTTTACCCTGTGCAATAAGGTGTCTTAAAGTGGCCTGCACTGTAACAGTTTGGGTTCAGTGTTACAAATTAGTCCCCTTCTTTTTGACTTTGTCAGATTGGATTCTTAAACCGATCTAAGAGACAGTTCTATGTGCAGTCTGTACTACCTTGTGATGAATTAAATGGCACAAACTCAAGTTTTCTTAGGCATATATGCTGCATTGGAATCCAGATTTCAGGTGTAGAAGGCCCACTGTTAACCGTGTGATTTTCAATTTCCTTGAAATCATTTTTTTAGGGATGCTATCATAACACTCCAGAAAACTGCATAGGACCATTAGATGCTTGAAAAAGGAAGGTTTTACTTGGTTTGCAAAAACATTCAATAATGAAAACTGTAGTTCATTTTCAAAACAAGTATTCATTGAAGTTGGCCTCTTTGTCAAACAAGTTAACTATAGTTTACAGTTGACATTTATGAGGCTAAATTGTGCTAATCTTTATTTTCTGTAGTATCGCCCTACCTGCTTATTGTTGACAATGCAATAATGTTAACCCATTAAGTGCTTTACTGAAAAGTATTAGAGAAAATGCTAGAGTCCATTAAAGTTTAACAGCAGAGCATTTGGAAAACTGTGACAAGATTGGACAGAATCAGTGTGGATTCATGAAAGGGAAATCATGCTTCATAGCTCAACTAGAATTTTTCAAGGATGTAACTAGTAGAGCTGATAAGGGAAAACCTTTACTTAGACTTTCAGAAGGTTTTTGATAAGGCCTCATTTAAGATTAGCATGTAAAATTAAGCTACGTGGGTTTAGGGGTAGTTACTGGCCTGCGTAGCAGGCAAACAGTGAACAAAGTGGAAATAAATAATTCTTTTTTGAGTGGCAACAAGTGACTAGTAGGGTACCACAGGGATCAGCTGTTAGACCCCAGCTATTCACAATATATGTGAATAATTTAGATGAGGGAACTAATTGTAACATCACCAAGTTTACAGGCAACACTAAGCTGGATGGGAGGATGAACTATGAGGAGGATGCAGAGATGCCTCCGCATGATTTGGACAAGTTGAGTGGGTAGGCATATGCATGGCAAAGGAAGTAGTGTGGATGAATGTGAGGTTATTCAGAATGGTAGCAAAAACAGGAAGGCAGATTGTTATTTGCCTTGGGAAAATAGCTTGGGAAAGAGGGACATGCAATGAGACCTTGGTGTACTTGTACAATAATTACTGAAAGTAGGCATGCAAGTGCAGCAAGCAGTGAAGAAGGCAAATTGTATGTCAGCGTTCATAGTGAGAGGATTCAAGTACACGAGAAAGGGTGTCTTCTTGTAATCATACAGTGAGCCACACCTGGAGTATTGTGTATAGTTTTAGTCTCCTTATCTGAGGAATGATATTCTAACTATGGAGGGAGGACATAGAAGGTTTACCAGACTGATTTCTGGGATGGCAAGACTGACATATGAAGAGAGGCTATATCAGTTACGATTATAATCACTGAAGTTTAGAAGAATGAGAGGATCACATAGAAACCTATAAAATTCTAACAGGACCAGACAGGATAAATTCAGGAAGATTGATCCCAATTCTGGAGTCCAGAACTGAGGCCATAGTCTAAGTATATGGAATGGGCTGTTTAGGACTGAGATGAGAAATCTCTTCACCCAGAGAGTGGTGATCATTTGGAATTCTCTGCCACAGAAAATGGTTGAGGCCAAACCTTTGAATGCTTTCAGGAAAGAGATCAATATAATTCTGAAGGCTCAAGGGATCAAAAGTTTAGGATGAAATCAGAAAAAGGATACTGAGTTGGATGATCGGTCATAATTGTATTGAATAGCACAATACCCCTGTTCCTGTTCTTTGTGTTTCTTTGATTTGTACAAATCAAAGTAGTCAATTTCCTGTTTTTCTTTTTCATAATTACCTTTTGGTGTCAGTCATAGAGTCCTACAGCATGGAAACAGAACCTTTGGTCCTATCAGTCCATGCCAACCATTGAATAGCACAATACCCCTGTTCCTGTTCTTTGTGTTTCTTTGATTTGTACAAATCAAAGTAGTCAATTTCCTGTTTTTCTTTTTCATAATTACCTTTTGGTGTCAGTCATAGAGTCCTACAGCATGGAAACAGAACCTTTGGTCCTATCAGTCCATGCCAACCATGTTTCCAAACTAAAATTGTCCTACCTGCCTGTATTTGGCCCACATTCCTGCAAACCTTTCCTATTCATGTACTTATCCAAATGTCTTTTAAATATTGTAACTGTATCTGCATCCACCATTTCCTCCAGCAGTTCATTCCAAACACTAACCATTCTTTTTTTAAAAGAAAAGTTGCCTTTTGTGTCCTTTTTAAATCTTTCTCCTCTCACCTTAAAAATATGCTCCCTAGTTTTGAACTGCCCCACCTTAGAAAAAATACCTTTTCCATTCACCCTGTCTATGCCCCTCATGATTTTATAAATTTCTATAAGGTCACCATTCAACTTCCTACACTTCAGTGAAAAAAGTCCCGACCTATCCAAGCTATATTTATAACTCAAACCCTCCATTCCTGGCAACATCCTGGTACATCTTCTTTGAACCTTTCCAAATTTAATAATATCCTTCCGACAGGATGACCAGAACTGCACACAGCACTCGAGGCCTCACCAATGCCCTGGACGATTTCATTTGTGATGTCCCAAGTCTTATATGCAAAAGATCTAAGCAATGAAGGCAAGCGTGCTAAAAGCTTTCTTATCCACCTGTGACCCAAAGTTTTAAAGAATTATGTACCTGAACCACTAGGTCTCTCTGTTCTGCTGAAGGGCTTTTGCCCGAAACATCTATCTTACTGCTCCTTGGATGCTGCCTGAACTGCTGTGCTTTTCCAGCACCACTCTAATCTAGACTCTGGTTTCCAGCATCTGCAGTCATTGTTTTTACCTCTCTGTTCTGCAACAACCCAACCCATTAATTCTATAATCCTGCCGTTGTTTGTTTTACCAAAATGCAATACCTCATTTATCCAGATTAAACTCCATTTGGCACTCCTCAGCACATAGACCCAATAGATCAGGATCTCTTTGTAACCTTAGATAACCTTTTTCATTATCCACTACACCACCAATTTTGGTGTCATCCACAAATTTACTAATCATGCCTCCTAAATTCTCATCCAAATCATTTATATAAGTGACAAACAAATGTGGTCCCAGTACCAATCCCTGTGGAACACCATTGGTCACCAGCCTCCGGTCCTAAAACCACCTTTCACTGTTATCCTCTATCTCCTACCACCAATCTATTTGGCAAGCTCACCCAGAATCCCATGTGATCTAACCTTTTTACTAATTAATCTACCATGCAAAAGCTTGTCAAAGACTTAAGTCCAAGTGAACAATTTGCTTCCTGAACCTCCTTGCTGTTAGCGTGGCTCTTAAGAGAAAATGCAGTTTTTCCTTAAAAAGCACCGATAACAGCTTTCTTTCAAATTCTCACCTGATATTTCAGAATTTTCTCAAATACATCCACCATCTCACACGGTCTTGGGTTAATTACATAAATGACAATCCAAAGACAAAGCAACAAGAATGCATGCACTGTGACTCTCTTTGGGTTGTCCGTTTACAGACAAAAATATGTGAAGATGAGGACCTATCGAAGCAGGTAGTAATGAAGTAAGGTCCTTAATGCATCAGAGACATATAAAGTGTTCCAAATTGTGGTATATTCTTTCAGGCATGTGAGCATCACTGGTTGGGCTAACATTTATTGTTCCCCAACTCTATTCCTAATTCTTCTTGAGAAAGTCGTGATGGGCTGCCTACATAAACTGCTGCAGTTCATGTAATATAGATGCATTCACAGGGTTGTTAGGATGGGAGGTCAGTAAAGGATGGGAAATGTAGTTCCAGTTCAGGATGATGAGTGAACTTGGAGATGAACCTTCGAGTAATAATGCTCCCATGAATTCTTCTTCACTTATGTTGTTGTAAATTTGAACTGGTTAAATTGAGGAAGCCTTGGTGAGTTACTGCAATGAGTTTATAGATGGTACACAATGCTGTCACTGTCACTGTGTTACTGGTGGAGGGAGTGAATGTTTAACATGGTGAATGGGGTGTCCTATATGGTGTCGCACTCATTGAGTGTTTAGACTGAATGCATCTCACATTTCTGACTTGAGTTTTGTAGATGGTGAACAGACCATAGGAAATTGAGAATGATATGCGAGTTAGAGAACATGAATTTAATGTCAAGTAAGGTGTGAAATATTTTAAATTTGATAAATAAGTGGAAATGAAGGATACAAATTACGCAATTATTTAACCAAGCTGGATGTCAATGATCCTGAATTACCTTGACTCACAGGATAGGTGCTGAAAGACTACAAATGATCGAAATGAGCCAATGTCTTCCTGAAGGACTGAAATTACTAGGTATAAAAGGCAAGTGGGAAGTTAACATCAGGATTTATGGTCAGAATAGTTTACTTTAACTCACATTTCTCTTATCCATGAATGCTATTAAAATTATTAGGACCACGAAATCTTAAAACACAGAGAAATGCCATTCGGCTCATTGTGCCATTTTAAACAGCTATCCAATTAGTCTGACACCTCTTTCTTCATATTGCTGAGCATGTTTAAGTTTCAAATATTTATCCAGTTCACTTGTGAAAATTACTTCTGAATCTGCTTCCATCACCTTTGTATGGTGTGCTCTGACTCATAACGTTTTACCGAATAAAATTATGAATCATTCATTATGGCTCCATTATCCATTATTGTAAATCTCTGTATTTTTGGTTAGTGAACCCCTCTGCCCAGTGGAAGCAGTGTATACCCATTTACTGTATCAAAACTCTTCACAATAATGAACTCTTCCATTAAATTTCTTTTCAATTGTCTGTACTGTTAGGAGACCAGTCTCAATGTCTCTCATGTTTTCTCATAATTGAAACCCCTCTACCACTACCAGATACTGTTTTAATAAACAGTGTGTATCATATCTAATCCCTCTAACATTGCTCTCTTGATCTTATATGGTGTCCAGAAGTTGTCAAAACACCAGCTGATTTATAAACATTTGGCATAACTTACTTGCATTTATGTTTTCCCTCTCCATTTAGGAAATCAAGCATTTTTATAAAAAATGAAACAGCCTTATAACTTGTCCATTCACCTTCATAGTATTTATGTCTGTGAACATCATGGTCTTTGATTTTCCAGCTTTCTTGCAATTTGTTTTGCTTCAAATTGCCCTAACATTTTATTTTAAATTTTTTTTGGTAGATCTAGGATATCACATAGCTGCTGGCAGAGCAGGAGAATTGAGTCACATTGCTTTATTTGCAACATGACTGAATAACTCAAGCTCATTAGATTTGCTGTTCTTTTTCTGGCTATTATTAATGTATGTTTGTGAGGTCATTTCAGCTCAGTTCACATTTTGCCAGTTCTGCCCCAGTTTTGAAACAATCACCTCTTTGTAAGACTTGCACATTTAATTTCACACAACCTTTAGTAAAAAAAAGTTTTAAAACTCTCAACTTGAATACGTAAGTGTGTCACAAAATGCATGCTTATTGTAGAATTATTTTAAGAGTGTAGATATGATTGGACGAGGATGGTTGTATTTTGTAAAGGCTAGCATATACACTCATGTGCACAGCTTCTTTCACACACTGACACAACAGACAGTTCTCCTAATGCCGCAAGTAGGCAAGTTAAATATTTGTACATTTCTCTCCCCTTCATGTTGACACTAAGATATTTTGACAAACAGAAGTCTTAATCCCATCACTATATATTAATAGCAAGTACTTATTATTTATGTTAACATGCATATGTGGTGAGGTGAGAGTGACTGGCCTTGACATCAAAGCAGTATTTGACCAAGGAGAGCATCAAAGAGCCCCAGCAAAACTGGAGTCACTGGGAATTAGGGGAATATTCTCTAGTCAAACATTTAAGATCATACATGGGACAAAGCAAGAAGATTTTTCTTGATGGAGGTCAATTACTTTTTCCAGGACATCATTGCAAGGATTCTTCAGGTTAGATATCTTCTAATCAACCAGTACAAGGATCAGATAGGTCTTGTATCTGGGCCTCCTGATTCAGAGGTAAGGATACTACCACTGCACCACTAATCCTAATTCTTCAAGTAGTCTCCTCAACCCAACCATCTTCAGCTACTTCATCAATGACCTTCCCTCCATCGTAAAGTCAAATGTGGGAATGTTAGCTGATGACTCTGTAATGTTCATCATTTGCCAATTCTCACTTACTAATGCAGCCCATGATTATGTGCAGCAAGGCCAGGACAACATTCAGGGTTGGGCTGATAAATAGCGAGCAACATTTGCATCACACAAGTATTAAAGTACCTATTCGAGATGGCTCAGGGAATCCCTGATGGACTTGATCTGTAAGTTTCTCGTGGTTCGTCCCAGAGATCATAATCTGTGGTAGTCTCAAATATAAAACTCTTACAAACAGGTTAGTTTAAATTATTACCTTTATTTTCCAATTACGCTATAACAAAGATACCTACAAGCCAGGCTTGAGCTAAGGTTCTAAAACCATCAGCAGAGTAGCGGTGCCAGCTCTTACCCCTAAGAGCTCTCTCAGGCTACTCCTCTTATTGCTGCAAACAAGCTGTCTTTACAGAATTTGGTATTAAAATTACAAAAACGCCACATGTCCTTAATCAGATAAGCAGCAATAAAATGGCAAAAGTTTTCAGAGGAAGAGAAACTCATTGACAAGTCTAAGTACACTTGACTAATGAAGCTACATGCACAACAAAGTGGGAAACCTTGATCAAGCCAGGCCAAATGGTCAATTGCTGTGGCTAGTACATCATGACGTCTTCCAACTTTCTTACTATCTCAGTTTCAGCCTTTGTGTTTTCCTAGCTTGTAAGGAAAATGAGACATTCACCTTCCAGAACAGTCAAGATTAGGGAGCTGAGCTTCATAAATTCAAATCTGCTTAGTGTGGTGTACATGCAAATGTATCAGGATTATTCTATTACATGCATATTCCACTCACCTTATTAAATTACAAGTTCTTTTCCTATTGAGTATGAGTTTTGTTAAGAGTCTTCAATATAAGCCAGAAATTTAGTTATCTGACATCCAACTGTGAAATATGCGCAATCTTCTAGCCCTTGGTATGAGAAGAAAGTACTACCGCACATTCCACAAGTGAACAAATGTTAACACCTTATTTACACAGATCCATTGACACTAAGAACAGATGTTCCCAATTCTTCTGAACAAATGCCGCACCCCCACCCCCCCCCCCCCCCCCCCACCCCGCCCCCACCCTGCTGGTCAAGCACTTTCCCGCACATCCTGTAACAAATGTGTCACATGTAAGCCTACAAACTATCTCACAAGTGCTAGACAATGACTATTTCCATCATGGGGAATTAGGATCAAGAATAAATGCTGGCCTTACCATCAATGCCCAAATCCCATGGAAGAATATTGTAAAGAAAAGAGTTTCTGCTTAACATTTGATAAGACTACTTTTGTGGCATCCCTGACTATCTGTATCTTGCAGGTTTGCAATTGACAAGAAACTGAATTGAGACAGCCATATGAATACAATGGCTAAAAGAACAGCTCAGAATTTAGGACCTCTGTGGCAAATAACTCACCTCCTGTGAGCCCAGAGCTTGTCTAAGGAACAAGTCAGGAGTGTGGTGAATGCTTTCACTTGCTGAGATGCATGCAAATCCCAATATTTGGGAAATTTGACACCATCTGGACCATGTAGTCTGCTGGATTGACACCCCATTCACCACCGTAAACATTCACTCCCTCCTCCAGCGCCTTACTGTGGCAGCATTGTGTACCATCTACAAACTCTCTGCAACAATTCACCAAGGCTTCTTCAATTGTACCTTCCAAACCCACAATATCCATGTCTCCAAGGACAAGGTTGTTTCCCAGTGCTTCACTTAGATTGTTTAAGGAAATACCCTGTTAGTTGGCATGTTTTACTGAGGTTCCAGTAGCCTTGTCTTGCGACATTACTGGCTCACATTAACAGCAACTTAAGTGGGGAAGGATGTTTTGGGCAGAAAGTTACAGGAATAAACTTCACAGTATATACTGCAAAGTCTGCCCTGCTATTAGTCATTTTGTTGTGGTTGTAGAGAAAGGCTTGTATATTTTTAAAGTCAATTTTATTTTAAGATTAATAGGAAACTTTAATCCGAAAGAAAGAACAATGTGAATCCCTTTGAATATTTTGTAACTGACCATAGCTGATGTTGAGAACACTTTCTGATATAACTCATTAAACTTAACATTTTTAGTTGATGCACAATGATGTTAATCAAAGCAAATGGAATGCTGAAATTGAATTAGTGATGTAAAAGCTGGCAAGTATAAGGTTGAAACTGCATAATTCTCTGTTCAGACTGCATCTGCAGCAGTCTATCCAGTTAGTCACTCAAGTCCAAACACACATTCAAATTCTCTATATGGATGCAAATAAATCAATTGCGACAAATCCTCTGTTTGAGAGGACTGAGCTTTTTGAGTCAAAACAAAGAGAAATATTTCCCTTCCTGGATGTGTGAGAAGGGGAAATTATTTGAAGATTTGTCCCTGAGATACTCACCCTCTTCTTGCCACCTAAGTACTGTGTCAGATGGTCCACTGGGGACTTTTGTCTTGCCACATAATTAAGGCTCTTATGTCAATTAACCCACATAAGGGCCTTCACTTCCCAACGTTTTGGAGTGTTTTAAACCAACATTCAACGTGGTCTTTTTGTTCAAACGTCAAGCAGTCCTTATTTTGTGCTGTGGGACGACAATCTCAACTGGTAACCCAGGAGACACCTTCAATGATAAAGTTTCAAGTACTTAATATACTGTTGTGTAATTTTTAATGTTGCCTGCAATGAGACTGACATAATTAACAAAAGAAAATTCAGGGCCTTACAACAATGACACCAGATAAGTACCATTAGGTAATATAATTGAGAAATGGAAGTTATTGTCACATCAAAATAGCCATAGACAGTATCCACTCACCCCTGTCATACAAGGAGCTAAAATACAAAGATCAGCTTGAGAGCCACACATATTTCATCTTGATAACATGTATTGTTTCTAGTTGTAGAATTAATGTCATTCTGAGGATCTGTCCAGAGAAGACTGACAGAATCAAAGTCCATGCAAAGCAATTCAGGACGTCATGTTGAGATGTATAAGTGAAATTGTTTTGTATTGGTACCCAGGGCAACGTGCCTGATGGATTGGGGAGGGGAGGCTCCATTGCTTTAACCTTGGGACAGTTGGAGGCAATATAGGTGGCAAGTGATTGGCATTTGAAAGCCATCCCCCACTCTTGACTTTGACCCTCCGATCCATGATCCCCACTCCTGAGAAGTGAAACGAAATGAGCATCTACCCCTTGATTGGAGGCAGTAGAAAAGGGTGATAAGGTGCTTAAGAAGTGGGGTGTTTTCATTTATTAGCAGAGGCATACATTTCTGAGCTGGGAGATTACACTTTAAATGTGTAAAAATATTAGTTAGATCACAACTGGAGTTCTGCATGCAATTCTGAGAACAGTATTCCAGGAAAGATTGACTTGCTGTTGCTAGGATGGAAACTTTTTTAGTTGTTAGGAAAGATTGAACAGACTGAGATGGTATCTTTGGAATAGAGGCAATTAAATAGAAATGTAAATTTTTTACACTTGTGGTGGATAGAATTATGAGAGGCCTATAGAAAGGATCAATTTCTCTTAGGGAGAGGTCAATAACCAGTGTGAAGAATTGAAAATACTTAAGAATTGAAATCTTTATTAGTGAGAAATTGGGAAAGATCACATCAGCCTGAGGGTGATAGTCACTCTCAATGAGGAGTTGAGGAAGAAACCTTGATTGCAATTAGCAAATATCTGGATGTGGACTTGCTGTGACCCACAAGACTGTAGTTCAGCCGCTGGAAAATTAGATTAGGTTGGATAGCTCTTTCTCATCTTGCACAGATGCAATGAGCAAGAGTGGCTTCTGTGCTATAAATATCTGATTCTGTTTATATATGAGAAAATTAGGTGCTAAGTTAGGGCTAAAATGTTTTGCTCTGAATTGATATGTACTTGTTTGATCTGTCTTGCTTTGTTGCTTTGATTTTCTGTGTTTATGATATTTCTCAAATTAATCTCCTAGTCCAGGTTGCTCAAGATGGAGTCCTATATTGCTCTTACATTGTGCACAAGAATTACAATGTGATGATTATTATCCTCTCTTCACGTACAATCAGGAAATCCTCATATCAGAAAAGTTAATATCAGCAACAATTTGTCAGAACTGATGTCATCAGTTTGACTAAATTATTTTTGCTCTATTTTCTGATTTATAAGATTATGGTTTCAGGTCTGAGTTGAAACGTAAGTACACAATCAATGACGTGCTAATAAGAGTGAAGCATTTGTAAATTATGCTTGTTACAATTTTTGGTTTGCATATATTTCCTATTCTATGTGCAAAAGGTCACTCCAATAATTAATCCCTGCTGTCTATGAATTTGCACCCACAATACTTGATAAATTGTCATTGTGACTATGTTTTCCTTACTAATCTTTAGTTAGCAGAAAAATAATTATTTGCAAACCATGCGGCTAGAAATAATTTATGAATTATATTTCATGAAAGTAATAAGTTGTATTGTAATTAGCTCGAATCCAAAAGGAATGACATTTTACACTTCAGACTGATTCAATAAAATAATTTAAAGTAACATTAATCCCACTGTTTCCAAAACAACTGATGAGATGCAAAAAGCGAAGGGGTTTATTTTGGCTTAATTGTGATTCTGAATTTGGATTTTGTATTGTAACCATGTGCAACTATTGGCCAGGATATATCGATACCAGATCATCAGCTGTATCAATTTATTTTTGGATTTCAATAATTTGTATGCATGTAGTTTTGAATAACAAGGACAAATTTCAGAATTTTTAGATTAAGTTTATACTCAATACTTAAATATTGAATACATGAGAGGAAACTGACATCATTTACACGGTTGTGGCTCTAGTCTTATGTTCCATAAACTGAAGAAAACATATGGAGCTGACAATGTGTTGACTCTGTTCTTTGGAGGAAAGTTTGTATTTTCTTTTGGATTTTAATTTCAAAATGAAATTGGGAACTATTCTAAAAAAGATGTAATTGGACTAAGTAGCAAGCATTTCATATCCCGAGAAATACCCTTTTGGTTTGTGATTGCTGTAGGGATAAAAGTTTAAAAGCAAAGGGTAAGTAGTAAGTTAATTGGCTTTCACATTACAACAGGTCTGAAAATGAACTTTTCTGAAAGAAGAAGACTTTGATAAAGGAGCACAGACTTAGTTACTGTGTTGTATAGTTGGAAAGGACAAGAGTGGGAAAGACAGGGAGAGAGCATGTGGAATGGACAAAATATATTGCTGTTTCAGTTTTGTTAGAGCCAATCAGCCTGTTTAAAGGTTTCAAAGAAGGTATTCTCTGAAAATATTGTTGAGAGTCGAGCTTTGGGGTTCTGCACAGGATGTTTTTCCAAAAGTGACTTAAGGGCCAAATTCTTTAAGTGGGAAGTGAGAGTTCCTTAACAAGAGGTTAAGTTGGAAAGACTGAGGCTGCACATTTGTTTCAGTAATGATTTGGGTACTTGTACTACGTGAGGCAAATGTTTGTATACATTTATTTCAAATGATACTTACCTTTTTGCTTGAAATGTCATATGCCAATAATGGTTGGAGTTTAGAAAAATAGAAGAACACAACAAGTCAGGCAGCATCAGAAGGTGGAGAAGTCAATGTTTTGACTTCAGGACTGAAGATCAGGGTAGGGCGAGCTACAGATAGAGGGAATGGTTGGGGTGGGGAGAGTTGCAAAATGGTGTGGTAGTAATAGGTGGACACAGGTAGTATAGGAGGGATGAATTGCTTGGTAGCTGGAAGGAAGGGTTGGCAGGTGGAATGGAAAGGAGGTGGTGAGGCTGGAAATAGAGCTGGGGGATCAGTGAGAAGATAATTTGAAATTAGAGAATCCATGTTCCCCACAGTGATGTCCTGCAGGCCTTTTTCCTCTCCAACAGTCCCCACCCACCAGCACTCTCTTCTGCCTCGTCGAATTAGTCCTCACCTTCAATAATGTTTCCTTCAATTCTTCCCACTTTCTCCAAATCCATGGGGTGGCCATGGACACTCGCATGGACCCTAGCTATGCCAACTTCTTTGATGGTTATGTCGAACAGAACCTCTTCAGTATGGTACTGTTCTCCAACTCTTCTGTCATTACATTGATGACTGCATCGAAGATGCATCCTGCCAGCATCCCATCTTCCAGCTACCAACTGGATTCAACCCTCCCATCGACCAACCAGGGTTGTACCCACTACCTGTGTCCACCCATCACTACGTCGTCATTCCGCTACTCTTCCCACCCTAAATCCCCTCTCCCCTTTATCTGTCATTTGCCCTATCCTAACATCTAGTCGTGAAGAAGTGTTGATACACAAAACGTTGACTTCTCCACCTCATGATGCTGTCTGGTTTGCTATGTTCTTCCAGGCTCCTGTTTGTCTACTTTAGATTCCAGCATCTGCTGCATTTTGTCTCTAACCAATGTTTCAAGTTTATTGATTTAGCTTAATTTGTTATAGTGAAGTTTAAAAGAGAAATCAGTGATTTTTCTGTTGATGTTGTGATGCTAACTTCTAAAAATTAAAACAGGCAGTTTTTGGGAATCATATCGGAAAGATATGCTGATTTTTCAAAATTGTACTTGTTGAGCTTTGAGCTAACTTTCACCTGTTTGTAAAAACAGGAACGATCATCAGAGATGCTTTGTATCTTCAACACTAAATTTATTTCTAACAGCTGGCAGAGGCAGAAAATGGGCTGGACTTTTATTTGCAATGGAAGCTGATACAGAGGCAATGTGCCAGCAATTTTGCATCACCAATCAAAATGCTGGTTTCTCAACTCCCACAAATTTAATGGAGGCATGGAGCAGGGTTATAACAACCTGCCAAATGTGGTGAAGCATCAATAAAGCAAAAATTGGGAGCTCCTTGGAGATTTTGGTGGTGAGACATGGCAAATACATTGGGTCAGCAACACATCCAAGGAAAAGAGATCGCTGTACAATATTGAACAGTCAGAAGCAGGAGACATTCCTAATGGCGTTTAAATGTTAAAGTTCATAGTGTTTAGGTAAGGGCATTGGTGCAATTGCAGTATCGTACATCTGCAGAAATCAATGAGGTAGTGTAGGGGCGTTCTGGTATTCATGCAGCTCGTGACAGTGGAGACCATCTCCAAATATGGCGCTCAGCTATTATTGATAAGGGACTGTCAACACTTCTGTTTGTGACTGAGGAATGCAGAGGTGATGTCAGGATCAGGACAGTACAAAGGCACTACACTCACTATAGGTTGCACTCTCAAAGATTGTGGTCCCTGGACATATTGGAGGAGTAATGCCATCAAAGGCAATTGGTTATTAACAAGTAAGCAATCTGAGGTTATGCTGACTGCATGGTACAGATTATGGGGTAATTTTTAATGAGGTCATCTGGGTAGTTAGCTGAATATTTGAAGCAGAATTTAATTATTTTGATTTTGTTTTAAGTTCATCTATGTAGAATCGATCCCTTCCAAAGATAAATCCCAGGGAAACATTCCCATCATCCTCTGTGGTAAGGTACCAACGGTTTTATTTAGAGTCATAGTGATGTACAGCATGGAAACAGACCCTTCAGTCCATGCTGACCAGATAGGTCTTGATAAATCTAGACCATTTGCCAGCATTTAGTCCATATCCCTCTCAATCTTTCCTATTCATGTACCCATCCAGATGCCTTTTAAATGCCTCCACCACTTCCTCTGGCATCTCATTCAATACACGCACCATCCTCTGCATGAAATAATTACCCCTTCAATCCCTTTTAAATCTTTTACCCTCTAACTTTAAACCAATGTTCTCTAGTTTTGGGCTCCCCCAACCAGGGGAAAAGACCTTGTCTATTTACCCTATCCATTGCCCCTCATGATTTTATAAACTTCTATAATGTCACTCCTCAGCCTCCAATGCACCAAGGAAAATAGCCCTAGCCTATTCAACCTCCCCCTATACCTCAAACCCTCCAACCCTGGCAAGATCCTTATAACTCTTTTCTGAATCCTTGCAAGTTTCACAACATCCTACCTATACCAGGGAGACCAAAATTGCAGACAGTATTCCAGCAGTGGCCTAACCAACATCCTGTCGAGCTGCAATGTGACCTCCCAACTCATATACTCAATGCACTGACCAATAAAGGCAGGCATATCAAATTCGCCTTCAGTATATTATCCACCTGCCACTGTACTTCCAAGGAACTATGAACCTGCATTCCAGGGTTCTTTTAACATTTTGATTTTTTTTTTCATTTGCCCTCTCTGTACTTATTTTTAGCCACCATTATAAATTTAAACGTTTTGCAGACCTGTTTAGCTAACAAAATTTGGACTACTACTCATTTCCATAAGCTTATAATCAGGTCAATATTGCGATGTTGATCAGTCTATATAGTTTTTTCAACTGGCATGTGTATATATTTGCCTTTGTATCTATGGTGCCACGAAGGGTCAAACAATGCAGCTCATAGAACTGACAATGGTTCTCCTCTTCAGTTCCACTGGACAGATGATTTTGTGATCTCTCTGTAAAAGAGAATTTGAAGTTTTTAAAGATCGAGTAGCAGAGCTTGGAGAAATGGGACTTCACTCACTGGCCTTTGTTAACAATGAAGGTGTAAATGACTGATTGATATGATTGGGAAGTAAATTAGCGCTAGGTTTGTAGGGAAAATAAATCTGCTAAAACTATTACCTAGTAATTTGTTCAAACTTCTGACAAAATCATCAGATGGCCTAGTTATGAATGTTTGGCTGAAATTCTAAGTAGATACTGAACTCAGCACTGCAGGCAATCTTTGCCAAGTGCTGGCTTTGTTTGACATTTCCATTATCTTTGTAATAATCTTTCTTTCAAGAGTTTGAAATGCCTATTTGTTTACTTGCACAAGATTTCAAGCTGTGAAATGGTAGGAAATGTTTTGACTCTTAATTGAGATTATAAAATGAGCTTTTTTTAATCAAATGGGATTTTCAAGCATGTTTGCTTATAATATCAGTTTTGGGAGCATTTCAAAGCATTACCAAATTTGCCAAAAAATTGCATTTTGGATAGTGGAAAAGAGGATGAAGGGGCATGATATAATGGAAAGTGTACAGAAGTTGAACAAAGGAATGGGTGACCATAGAGATTGGGTGACTGGTATGAGGGCCAAAGAATGTAACAGTTCTGACACCAACTGAACTGATGTCCCAGTAAACAGCTGACTTTTTCCAGCTGCTTTTGTCATCTTGGGCCTGCCTTCAGAGGAGCTGGCTCACCTCCAGTTTATTCAAGCCTCCCTGACCAGAATTCCTGACTCTCGATATTTGCACCTTTTAATGAAAATCCAGCCCAGACTCCCCCTGTATAACTGATGCATGTCATTTTAGAAATGATGGCTACATGAACCAGATTCTCCCACTAGGTAATTAACTCAATAATTAAATTGCTTTTTACAAAATTCTGCTTAATCATTGAAATATACTGGATTTTTTATTAATAAAAACTAAAAGGAATAGGAATGCTGGAAATCAGGGAAAAAAACAACAAATATTGCTGGAAAAGCTCAGCAGATCTGACAACCTCTGAGGAGAAAATCAAAGTTAACGTTTCTGGTCCAGTGACTGTTCTTCAGCATTGATAGTTGCTAATAAAAAAAAGTTGTTTTCTACACAGAGTGTAGGGTGGGTGGAAGGGGTAGAGCCCAAAGAGAGAGAAGAGCAGTTGGACAGACAAAGAAGTGGATAACAGTCAGCCTAGGAGAACGAATATCTCAGTGATTGCATCGGCTCAGACTTACCCCATGTGGATTCCAACTCCAGTTTCATCCTTCATGCTTTGAATCCACCCAGGATCATTGGTATCTCTCTGATGTTCAACGTTCCACAGACAGCTGTTCTCACTGCATTCTGAGAAGCCATGTGTTATCATATGCACACTGTCAATCTCTCTCTCTCTCTCTCTCCAACATCACGACTTCAAACTGGCTCAGAGATGCACCACTCCCCAGCTCCACTTCATCCTCCAGTTCATTCAATGTGCTAACAAGAAACTTTATTTCTTTTTCTTTCAGGTATTAAAAAAAACACAAAATGCATCAACTCAGGGATGCCCATGGCCCCATGGAACCTTCCTCCTCGCTACTTCTCTCTAACCGTGTCCCCTCTCTCAACCCCCACCTCCTCTCCTGCATTCACTGTCCCCCCGACCTTCCGCACTCTGATGCTGAATGTTCTGTACTCAGCAAAGATCTCAGTTTTATCCCTCTGTGTCTACTCTAATGCATAATGTTGAACTCTTCTTCTGTCGCCTTTATGCTCATTTCTTTGGACAAGAGTCCTCTCCCTGTCCCACAGATCCTTCACGCACCTCCAACACTCACCGTTCCTCTGGCCTTTTATCTGTAAATGACTTGCACATTGAAAACTGTCGATGTGACATTGGCTGCCTCAATTTATCTGCCCGCCTCAATTTCTTTGCCCACCTGTTCTAACCTGTCTCCCTGTGAACTGCCTGCATTCTGTGCTCTTAGATCCAACTCTGACTTTGTAATTAAGTCTGCTGAGAAGGGTGGTGCTGTTGTTGTCTGGCATACTGACTTCTACATTTCCAAGGCCAAGAGCTAGCTTTCAGATACCTCCTATCTCCCCTGGACCATGACCCAACCATGTCCACTTTGGTTACTCACTTTATTTCATCTGGTGATGTCCCTACTACTGTCTCTAAACTCATAGTCTCCCAACCACTGAGCTCATGTCTACTTCCTAAAATCCACAAACAGGACCACCATGGCAGACCCATTGTTTCTACCTGTTCCTGTCCCACAGAACTCGTCTGCTCCTATCTCCACTCGACTTTTCTTTTTCTCATGTTGTCGAGTCCCTTCCCACTGACTTTGATGTTTATGTCAGTTTCAGAATTTCCAATTTGTAGGCTGTATCTGCCTTCTCTTACCATGGACATGCAATCCCTTTATACATCCCCCATCAAATTGGTCTCAGGATTGTCCGCTTCTTTCTGGAAAAAGCGCCTGATCCGTTCCCATCTACCACTACCTTCCCACAATTGAAGAAGCTTGTCCTCGCCCTGAACAACTTTTTTTTAATGCCTCTCACTTTTTTCAGGTCAAAGGGTTAGCCATATATACCTATATGGGGCCCCAGTTATTCCTGTCTCTTTGTAGAATACGTGGAACGTTCCTTGTTCGGTCCTATTCTGGTCCCCAACGACAAATGTTTCTTTGGTATTGATGATCTGTTTGGTACTGCTTCCTTCTCTCATATGGAATTGGGAAAGTCTAACAATTTCACTTCCAATTTCCACCCTGCTGTCACCACCTGGTCCATTTCTGACTCCTCTCTTTCCTTCCTCAACATCTCTGTTTCCATTTATGGGGATAGGTTGGCTACCAACATACACTACAAATCAACCAACCCCCACAGTTACCTTGACCATACATCCTCACACCATACTACCTGTAAAGACTCTATTCCATTCTCCCAGTTCTTCCGTATCTGTAGCATCAGTTCTGATGATGTCATCTTTGAGAAGGGGACCTCTGGAATGTCCACCTTCTTCTTCCTCAACTGAGGATTCCTCAGCACCATTGTTGACAGGATCCTCAGCTGGGACTGACCCATCTCCTGCACTTTAGCCCTCAGCCCCCTCTCTTTCTTCCACAACAGCAATAGGGTTCCTTTTATCTTTGCCTATCATCTATGAGCATCCAGATCTGGAGGATGATTAGCTGCCATTTCCATCACCACCAAACACCTTTCCCTCCCTTCCCTTGTCAGTCTTCCGCAAGTTCCATTCACTCCAGAACACCTTGGTCCACTCCCTTTTCACTCCCAACACAAACACACACAACCTCCACAAGGCACTTGCCTCCTGCACCTGCCAAGGGTGTAACACCTGCCCATTTACATCCTCCCTCCTCAGCATCCAAAGGCCCAAAAACACCTTTCAGGCAAATCAGTGCTTTACCTGCACTTTGCATAATCTAGTCTACTGCATTTGTTTTTAACAATGTATTCTCCTCAATATGGGGGAAATTAAGCATAGACTGAGTGACTGTTTCACAAAAACCTACATATTGTCTGCAAAAAGACCCTGAGCTTCCAGTTGCCTGCCACTTCAACCTGCTACCCTCTTTGTCTCCAGTTTGCTGCAGTGCTCCAGAGAAACTCAGCACAAAGTGGAAGAACAGCACCTCATTTTCTGCTTGTGAAATCTATAGCTTTCTGGACTCCATATTGAGTTCAACAATTTTAGGATTCATGGCACCTTTTCTTATGCCCTTACCCCAACCCTCTCACTGTTAGCCAATAATAGTCTCCATTTAATAGCTATTCATTCTCCTAGGCTGACAGTTATCCACTTCTTTGTCTGTCCAACTGTTCTCTCCCTTTGGGCTCTGTCTCCACCAATGTTTACTCTTTAAGCCCTATCCCACTCTACCTATTACATTTTTTTTTTTCCTAGCTACCATTAGTTCTGAGGAAGGGACACTGTACCTGAAATATTAACTCTGACCTCTCCACAGATGCTGCCAGACCTGCTGAGCTTTTCCAGCAATTTCTGTTTTTGTTTCAGTATTTTCACTTGTTAAGTATCTCTTGCTCGAATGAGAGAAGCATTGTTTGTATTATGTTGTTTCAATATAATGTTACTATCTTTAATTACATTGAACATTTTGGTGCTGGAACTTTCCAGAAAACTCTATTAAAAATTGCACAAATAAGCTGGTGACTTTACTTCTGTGAAAGTTAAGATAGAAATTAGTAAGTCTTAGAAGCAAGCTTCAACACTAGCTTTATATTTGCAGAGGCTCTTGGCACAAACCAGATTGAAGTATAGAAAGTTCTGAGGGGCATAGACAGCAGAGATGGAGAAAAATGTTCCTCCTCTCACTACACCACCCCCCTCCCCCCCCCCCCCCCCCCCCCCCCCCCTTCCCACCCCTGCCAAAACAATTAATAGAAGGGTGGGTAAACAGGAGGCATGGTTTTAAGATTAGGAGCAGGAAGTTTAGAGAAAATTTAAACAAAACCTTTTCACGCAGATAGTTATGGATATCTGTCACTTTACTTGAAAGGATGGCAGAGGTTGGAACCTCAAGATATTTAAGAGCTATTTAGATGAGCACTTGAAATAGTGCAGCATGAAGACTTTCTAGCACTTCGCTGACAATAGGATTAGATTAGATGAATGCTTGACTGGCATGGATGCAATGGACCAAAGGGCGTCCTTCCACACTTTTTATAAAAAAGCATTCCGTGACTCTATGACATAGTCAATAATTACAAATATGGACGGACAGAAGGTATATTTAATACAAAGCAGAATTTTAATCTTCCCTGTTAACTATATACACAATGCACATTTGCAGCATTCTTTAGTCTTGTTGCAAAGCGTGAGAAGGTGGGAACATAGTAATGTCAATCAGAGGAACCCTAAATATCTAAGCTTTGCAATACATAATACCACAAGAGAAAAAAGTAAATACATTGAACCCCACATCTGTTACGTATATAATGCTAACAGCCATTACCAACATGATTCAGTCCATATTTTTGTCTCAGAAATCAGTAACACTTGCTGCAAAATAAATGGATGAATAAATATTAGGAATGCATGAGGTCATAAATTTGATACATGTTTCATTTTAAGAGTGCTATTATATCAGGCCATGATGATGTTGAACAGTGTGATTTTGCAGGATTTCAATGAATCTTTGACATATTAAATTTTTGTGCTAGTATGTATAAATAAAATTTACTACCAGTAATTCATTATTATTTCTCTTGCTTTTATCCGGTAATTACCTTTACCATAATTATTGTGTTTTTCCTCTTTACCTGGGATTAGTTTTGCGATCAAATCCACTTCTGCTAATAATATGGTACTTTGAACTGCAGCATGAATTTCAGTCCCTCAAAACTAGTGCCCGTGTAATAGTCGACCCTATAAATTGAACCTTTTAAAAATAGTAAAAAAAATTCAACTTTTACACAAGTATATATGGTGAGTAATTCAGTTTGGAGGTGATGAGGCTGAGTTGAGAGTTTCAGCAGCAGATGTGCTGGTGCACAGGTGAAAAAGGAAGGCTCAACAAAAATAGACGTGTAGTCTCATATAATGTTCCCTTGTGCATTTATATGTAGTTAGTTTAAAATTGTATTGTTCATGACACTTTCAATTTAGACATATTTTCAGGTATTGAATTTAGATCTTTCTAATGTGCTGTTTCTATGTTTGCATTATTGTCCCACATTTGGCCATTCTTTTTAATCCTGAGGAAGATAACTAAAAATGAAAAGGATCAAAAATCAAATACATAAGTTGTATTTGTGTGCATTTTTATTTTCTTATTGTCTCTGGAGAAGCCAAGAATGGAGGCTGAAAATTTGGGAGGAGTCTCAGAAAAATGTGGAGATTTCAAGGAGTTAAACCACCTCTGGGCACAACATGCTATGATGATATTCTCAATATACTAGAAGTAGAAATACACGTGACCAGTTTTCCTATTGTGCCTTATTCTTGATAAACAATAGTTTCAGACATGCATTGGAGTTTAGGAAGTGGAGCTAAGAAGATGCTTGGAGATCAGCAATTATTTTACTGAAGGACAAACAAGCGAGAGGTTGAATGACTGTTCCCTAAGACAGGGAAAGAGGATTATAAAACGTAACAATAAAAGTTTATCAAGTCTACCCTGTAATACAATGAGATCATGGCTGGTTTGATAATCCTCAACTTCACTTCCCTGCCTTATCTCTATTATGTTTGATTCCTTTACCAATCAGTCTATCTCAGTCTTGAATTTACCTAACAGCCAGGTTTGACAGATCTCTGCAGTAAAGAATTCCACATATTTGCTTCTCTGAGTGAAAAGTTCCTCCTCATCTATCTTAATTGGTGACCCATTACTCTGAGACTATGTCTTTTGGTCCTATACTTTCCACAAAGGGAAATAAATTTTGCGCATCTGCCCTGTCAAGCATCCTAAGAATTTTGACGATTTCAGTAAGATCTCTCAATCTTCTAAACTACAATGAGTACAAGCCCAACATACTGAACCTTTCCTCTTAAGAAAATCCCTCCCTACCCCAGATCAACTAAGTGGAATTTCTCTGGACTAGAGGCAGTCCAGTATATTCTCTCTGTGAATAGTTTTGTCCCCCATATCTCAGAATTACACATCTGTTCTGCCTAATTCCTTGTATAGTTTTATTCTGTATTCTTTTGATTTAATCCTTCTATTCTCTTGAAATAAAGACCAGTAATCATTTTGCCTTTCCTATCACCTGCTAAAATGGGATGGTAATTTTTGTGATTCATACACCAGAACCTCTGAATCCCTTCATGGTGTAGCTTTCTGCAGTCTTTCTCCATTTAAATAATATTCAGCTCCTCTTTTTTTTTATTTTTTTTATTTTCTGCCAAGCTGCATAACCTCACATTTTCCCACATTATATTCCATTTGCCAATTTTTTGCCCACTCACTTAACCTGCCTACATCCCTCTGTAGACTTATTGTGTCATCCTCATTACATGCCTTTCCACCTTGTTTTGTGTCATCCATAAATTTGGTGAGAGTTCATTCACTTCCCTCATTTAAATCATGACTTGTAAATAATTGTAGCCCCAGCACTGATCCCTGTGGCACTTGACTAGTTATAGGCTGCCATCCTGAAAATATCGCCTTTATCCATGATCAGTGACCATGGAGATTGGGAAGGCAATTCTGATGAAAGCTTCTTGAGAACTCCATAGCAAAGGTTTAATCCACCATCAGGAAGTTGAATTTTTGCCTGCTACCCAATGAAGTTCCCACACCCACCTTCTAAAGCTCCAGGTGGACATTTGAAAGCCTTTTCTCATTAGACTATTTGATGGTTTTCCTGCACTACTTTTGATCACGCAAACCCTGTAGATCCAGTCAGTTAAGGGGATAGTGGCAGCTGTCTACCCAACCACATGTTGGCAATGCTTGGCATTGCATGCTTATATAACAGATTATAGTTTAAAATATAGTAATACATGTAATTTGTCAGGCAGAATTTCTTCACACTAAGATTTATTAACACTAGAAATAGACTTGGAAGGAAGTTAATGGAAGAAAATTGTAACTCAGGAGCAAGTTTATCCACTCAGCCGAAGGGTTTGGGTGGAACTATGCCTTTACTTTCTGGACTAATGAACTAAGACAGGCAGAATTGCGTTCCTCATGAGTATTCGTCTTGTGATTAGGATGATTACATGTTCATCACACACATGCTTCTTCCTGTTTTTGTATAAGTCATCTGCTTCCTAATAGTCACCACAAGAGACAGGCTTTCATATTCCGCAAGCATACTAGAAGTGATTTGAGATAAATTTCTATATTTGCTTGAATATGAGTTTCATGTTGCTGAAAATCTGCTATCACTTCATGCTGCTTTTGAATTTTCACTGAAATTTATTGAATTTGCAGATTCACAACTGTACATCAAAGGATTATAAAAAGCTAAATATTATATGACAGTCAACAAGATATTTCCAATCAATATTAGATTGCCTCAATAACCTGCATTTAATTTATTCCATCCATAGCCAAAGTAAGTTGAATGATTCAATAGGTCCTGCTCCTTGAATGCAGAAGTTTCACATGTCCTATTCTTGGATTTATAACTGAGTTCCCTGCATTTCTGTCATGCTGCCTAGAACAGTTAGCTGCTTTCCAGCACTACCACTCACCATTAATTACACAATTTTTTTGCTCTGCCCCTTTTGCCGTTGTAAAGTATTCGTGCGTGGTCTCAATGCAATATGCATCCTGATTGTCAGGATAGATCTCTTATAATTTTTCATTGCATGTGTGAAGCATCTTAATGCAGTTTTGACAATATCTTTACTTTTTAAATTAGGTCTACAGCCCTATTTAAACTGAGGCTATTTTATAATCTGAACAAACCAATATTCGAACATACTGCTGCTATTGAATGAAGGAAAAGTAAGCTCAAACTTAAAGTGAATTTAAATATCATATATTCAATCTCATAACTCATTTTAAATGTTGGAATCGTAGTACAGCACAGGAGGAGGCCTTTCAGCCCAATGAATCCAACCTTTCAAATTCCATTCCGGTTAGTCCCACCAAGTGCCATGTCCTATCTGCCTTCTAGTATTCTTCCAGTTTTCCTTTGTGAACAATGGATCTATTTCCATGATCTGATCAGACAATACCTTTCCAAGTTGAAGCACTTATTCCATTAGATGTGTTATTCCTTACTTTCTTTTATACACTCATAGGACATGTGTTGTTGGCTGGGCCAAAATTTGTTGCTTATCCCTAGTTGCCCTTGAGAATGTGGTGGTGAGCTGGTTCCTTGAACTGCTACAGTGCATCTGCTGTTAAGTAGATCCATATTTCTGTTATGGAGAGAATTTCATGATTTTGACCCAACGACAGTAAAGGCACAGTGGTATATTTCCAAATCAGGAACGTAAGTGGCTTGGAGGGGAACTTGCAGGCAGTGGTGTTCTTTTAGATGGAAGTGGTTGTGAGTTTTTAAGGTGCTGTCTAAGGAGTTTAGGTCAATTTCTCCTGTGCATCTTATTGGCAGCACATACGGCTGCTACTGAACATTGCTGAAAAGAGTGGGTGTTTGTGGATATGGTGCCAATCAAGTTGGCTGCCTTGTCTTGGATGGTGTCAAGCTGCTTGAGTCCGGTTGGAGTTACACTCATCTGGGCATGAGGAGTACTCCATCACACACCTGACTTGTACCTTGACAGTTTATGGGAGGTAAGGAGGTGAATTACTGTTGTATTCCTAGAATTTGCACTTGTAGCTACTGTGTTTATATAGTCCAGCTGAGTTTCTGATCAGTGGTGAAAAAGGAAGGCTCAACAAAAATAGACGTGCAATCTCATATAAAGTTCCCTTGTGTGTTTATACGTATGATAAATAGTAGATCCAGGATGTTAATAGTGGACGATTCGGTGATGATAACACTATTGAATATCAAGGGACAGTGCTTAGATTGTCATTGCCCGGCACTTGCGTGACATGAATGTTACTTGCCATTTTTAAGCCCAAGCTTGGATGTTGTCCAGATTTGTTGCATCTGGACGTGGACTGCTTCAGTATCTGAGGAGTCGTAAATGGTGTGCAATCGGACATCCCCACTTCTGATCTTATGAAGAAGGAAAGGTCATTGATTAAGCAGCTGAAAATAGAATCCCTCCAGTATGGAAACAGGCCATTTGGCCCAAAATGTCCACACCAACCCTCCGAAGAGTAACCCACCCATACCCATTCCCCAACCCTATTGCTTGACATTTACCCCTGACTAATGCACCTAATGCACTGTGGACAATTTAGCATGGCCAATTCACCTAATCTGCACATCTTTGGATTGTGGGAGGAAACTGGAGCACCAGGAGGAAACCCACATAGACACTGGGAGAATGTGCAAACTCCACACAGTTGCCCGAAGCCGGAATCAAATCCAGGTCCCTGGCGCTGTGAGGCAGCAGCGCTCACCACTGAGCCACCATTGGGATAAGGACACTAGCCTGAGGAACTCCTGCAGATATGTCCTGGAGCTGAGGTGACTGATCTCCAACAGCCAAACTAACTTCCTTTGTACTAGGTATGACTCCAACCAGCAGAGAAGTTTTCCCTGATTCTCCTTGATTCCAGATTTGTTGGTGCTTCTTGATGCCACACTTGGTCAAATAATATTAAAGCTGTAATGGTTGTCACTGTCACTCACCTTTTGGAATTCAATTGTTCTGTCCATGTTTGAACCAAGGCTGGAATGAGGTCAGGAGCTGATGTCCCTGCCAGAAAGCAAACTAGGTGTCTGTGAGCAGTGTGCTGCTTGATAGTGCTGTTGATGACACCTTCCTGCACTTTATGCTAATCAAGAGTAGACTGATGGGGCGGTAATTGGCTGGGTTGGATTTGTCCAGCTTTTTGTGTGCATAGAACATTATAGCACAGCACAGTACAGGTCCTTCAGCCCTCAATGGTTTCACAGGTTGGTGCAACAATCTAACGCCCATCTAACTATTCCATTATCATTCATATTTTTATCCAATGACCATTTAAATGCCCTTAATGTTGGCAAGTCCACTACTGTAGCAGGCCTTTACTACTCTTTGAGTAAAGAACCTATCTCTGACATTTGTTCTATATCTATCACACCTCAATTTAAAGCTATGCCCCTCGTGCTGAGCATCGCCATCCAAGGAAAAAGACTCTCACTATTCTCGCCTTATCTAATCCTCTGATCATCTTGTATCCCTTTATTAAATCGCCTTTTAACCTTCTTCTCTGTAACGAAAACAGCCTCAAGTCCCTCAGCCTTTCCTCATAAGACCTTCCTTCCATACCAGGCAACATCCTGGTAAATCTCTTCTGCACCCTTTCCAATGCTTCCACATCCTTCCTATTATACGGTGACCAGAACTGTACATAATACTCCAAGTGCAGTCGCACCAGAGCTTTGTACAGCTGCAACATGACCTCATGACTCCGAAACTCAATCTCTCTACCAATGAAAGCTAACACACCGTACGCCTTCTTAACAACCCAATAAACCTGGGTGACAACTTTCAGGGATCTATGCACATGGACACTGAGATCTCTGTGCTTATTCACGCTACCAAGAATCTTGCCATTAGCCCAGTACTCTTATTCCTGTTGCTCCTTCCAACATGAATCATCTCACACTTTTCCGCATTAAACTCCCTTTACCACCTTTTAGCCCAGCCCTGCAGCTAATCTACGTCCCTCTGTAACCTGCAACATCCTTCCATACTGTCCACAACTCCTGACTTTAGTGTCATCTGCAAATTTAGTAACCCATCCTTCTGTACCATCATACAGGTCATTTATAAAAATGACAAACAGCAATGGCCCCAAAACAGATCCACATGGTACATGGAACTCCAGGATAAACGTTTCCCATCAACTTCCACCCTCTGTCTTCTTACAGCTAGCCGATTTCTGATCCAAACCACTAAATCACCCTAAATCCCATGCCTCCACATTTTCTGTAATAGTCTACCATGGGGAACCTTATCAAATGCTTTACTGAAGTCCATATACAACACATCAACTGCTTTACGCAGAGAGTTGTGAATGCATGGACTGCATTGCCAGCTGTGGTGGCGGAAGCAAAGTCATTGGGGACATTTAAGCGACTGCTGGACATGCATATGTATAGCAGTGAGTTGAGGGGTCCGTAGGTTAAGTTACTATATTTTACATTCGGATTAAATCTCGGCACAACATCGTGGGCCAAAGGGCCTGTTCTGTGAAGTACTTTTCTATGTTCTATTACCCTCATCCAACTATTTGGTCACCTTCTCAAAGAACTCAAGGTTTGTGAGGCATGACCTACCCTTCACAAAACTGCGTTGACTATCCCTTATCAAATTATTCCTTTCCAGATGATTATAAGTCCTATCTCTTATCCTTTCCAAAACTTTGCCACAACAGAAGTAAGGCTGATTGGTCTATAATTACCACGGTTGTCTCTACTCCCCTTCTTGAACAAGGGGACAACATTTGCTATCCTCCAGTCTTCTGGCACTGTTCCTGTAGACAATGACAACATAAAGATCAAAGCCAAAGGCTCTGCAATCTCCTCCCTAGCTTCCCAGAGAATCCGACGATTAATCCCATCTGGCAGAGGGGACTTGTATATTTTCATTCTTTCCAGAATTGCTAATGCCTCCTCTTTATGAACCTCAATCCCGTCTAGTCTAATACCCTGTATCTCCGTATTTTCCTCAACAACATTGTCTTTTTCTAGCGTGAATATTGACAGAAAATATTCATTGAGCACTTTCTTATCTCTTTGAACTCCACACACCACATCCCAATACTGTCCTTCACTAGCCTAATCTTACCTTGGTCATGCTTTTATTCTTGACATACTGATAGAAAGCTTTGAATGGGAATTGGTTTAGCTCAGTTGGCTGGATCGTTGGTTTGCAGAGCAGTGTGATGCCAACAGTGTTGGTTCAATTCCCATCACCGGTTTGAGGTTACTATGAAAGACTTGCCTTCTCAACCTCTTCCCTTGCCTGGGGTCTGGTGGCCCTCAGGTTAAATCACCACTAGTTGCTTCTCTGTAATAAGAGAGCAGGCTGTATGCTCTAGCAAGACTATGGCGACACGATAGAAAGCTTTAGGGTTTTCCTTGACCCTACCTGCCAAAGACTTCTCATGTCCCCCTCTTAGCTCTGTCTTTAGGTCTTTCCTGGCTAACTTGTAACTCACAAGCACCCTAACTGAGCCTTCGTGTCTCATCTTTACATAAGCCTCCTTCTTCCTCTTGACAAGAGATTGAACTTCTTCAGTAAACCACGATTGCCTCGTTCAACCACTTCCTCCCTGCCTGACAGGTAAATACTTATCAAGGACATACAGTAGCTGTTCCTTGAATAAGCTCCATATTTCTATTCTGCTCATCCCCTGCAGTTTCCTTCCCCATCCAATGCATCCTCAATCTTGCCTAATCGCATCTGAATTGCCTTTTCTAAAGGCAAAATTACCCTACCTGGGCAATTTTTCATATTGTCAGTTAGAAGCCAGTGGTGTAGCTGTACTGGAAAGCTTGGCCAGAGGTGCAGCAAGTTTTGTCTTCATTACAATTGCTGGAATGTTATCAGGCCCATTGCCTTTGCAGTATGCATTGCCTCCAACCATTGCTTGATATCACATGGAGTGAATCAAATTGACTGAAAACTAATATCTGTGATGCTGGGGATCTTTGGAGTTTGTTGAAATAAATCGGCACTTCTGACTGAAGATTGTAGCAAATACTTCAGCCTTATGTTTTGCATTATTGTTTGGGTTCTCCCATCCTTGAGGATGGGGATATTTGTGGAGCCCCCTCCTTGAGTGACTTGTTTAATTGTTCACCATCATTCACGACTGGATGTGGCAAAACTGTGAAACTTAAACCTGACCCATTGTTTGCGGGATTGCTTAGCCCTGTCTATCACTTGGTTGCTATATTGTTTGGAATGCAAGTAGTCCTGTTTGGTAGCTTCACCAGGTTTACAATCTCATTCTTAGGTATGTCTGGTACTGCTCCTTGATAGTAATAATATAGTGGAGAATGTGTCAGGCCACGATATTACAGATTTTGTTGGATTACAACTCTGCTGCTGATGGCCCTTGACACCTTGTGGATGCTGAATCTTGAATTGCTCGATCTTTTTCAAAGGCTGCCCATTTCGCACGGTGGTAGTGCCACAGCATGATTCACCTTATTATCAATGTCGCTTTGGTTGGTTTCCTGTCACCATTAATCTCTGCCCTGTGGTCATTAATCAGTGAGTGGATGGAAACAGTTTCTCTATTTAGTCCATATAAAACCAATGTTTTATGCAGTTCTGGCACCACCACCCCACTCTTTAAATCTATGCATCTGCTAATAAACTCAAGCATAAAGGGCTGTTCTGGTACAGTGGTAGTATTTCTACCTTTGATCCAGGAAGCTTGGGTGCAAGTCCCATCTGTTCCAGAGGTGTGTATTAACATCTCTGAACGGGTTGATTAGAAAAGAGGAAAAAAAGCAAGAATCCCATGTGCCCTAATCACATTATCTACTTGTTCTGCTACCTTCAAAGACACGCACACCAAGATCCTGCTGGTTCTTACTGCTGCTCCTACTCGCTGAGTAAAGAGACTTCTTCTCATTTTGTCTCTGGTTCTTTTGCCAAGTATTGCCAATTGTGTATCCTCCAGTTACTGATGCTTCTGCCACTGGAAACAGTTCCTCCTTGTTTACTCCATCAAAACCATTCAAGGCTTTGAACATCTTATTTAAACCTCCTATTAACCCTCTGTACTCAAAGAAGGAAATCTCATTCTCTAAGTTTCTTTGCACAACTGAAGTTTGACATAATTGCAATAATTCAAATAAATTAGTTGTCTATGAATACATCTTTCTAAGATGCAAGAACCAAGAAGGACAAATCCAATCTGGCCAATTACTGCCCCATCAGTCTACCTTGATCAACAATAAAGTGATGGAAGAGTCAGATAATGTTATCAACTGGCATTTACGCAGCAATAACCTGTATAATAACATTCGGTTAGGATTCTAACAAGACCATTCAGCTCTTGCTATAATTAGAACCACAAAGGAGCTGAAGGCTGACTCAGTAGCAGCGCTACTGACCCAGCTGACTAATGAAGAGCTTATGTTCAAAATGTCGATTCTCCTGCTCCTCTGCTGCTGCCTGAGCAGCTGTGCTTTTCCGGCACCACACTCTCAACTCTGAATCCTAAAGGACACAGCTACTAGATTTGTTCTGTGGCAGATGGCAAGGGAAAAGCCTATTTGACTCCTTACCTATTTGAGTCTACATGCTGCAAATTCACCTATCTTTGATATCATTGGTGGGAGTGGCCACTACACTTCCTTGTGGTGATGGAATCCTTTCTTCACGTTGAAGATGCCCTCCATCAATTCATTCTAAATCCAATTAGATTTCTAACATGTCTTACGGCTTAAACCTGGTCTTCCTTGATGCGCTCCTCCTCTCACCTTAATTAAGAGTCCACAGACGTGCCACAAAGAGGGTCTAAGGAAGTTTAGATCGAAGAGTGAGGCTTCAGCTCAGGACTCTTTGACAAGGAGGTTGAGTGAAGTGATTACACCACAGTTGAAGAGGGTGAAGACATGACTGCCCAGCTGGTTCAGTGCGCTACGTGCTTGATGTGGGAGGTCAACGACTCTGGTGTGTCTGGCTCGTATATGTGTGGAAAGTGTGTGCACATTCAGCAATTGAACGAACATATTGCAGCGCTGACGAAAGAACTCGAAGACCTTAGGCTCATCCGAGAAAACGAGATCTTTCTGGACAAGAGCTTCAGCGATGTTATTACACCAATCATGCCAGAAGAAAGCAGAAGAGAGCAAACGATGAGGAAGGCAGAGAGGAGACAGGTGCAAGAGACCCTGGGAGAAGTACCTGTCAGGAACAAGTTGAAGCTTTTGGAAGCAGAGACTGATGACACTGCCAGTTCGCAAGGCGGCCAAGTTTGTCAATCAAAAGTTGCCGCAGAGGCAGAGCGGAAGAGTCGGACATCGCACAGAGCCGTGGTAATAGGGGACTCCATCGTGAGAGGAACTGACCGGGGTTTTTGTGGCAGCAGACGGGATTTAAGGATGGTGTGTTGCTTTCCTGGTGCTAGAGTGAAAGACATCGTGGACAGAGTGCAGGAAATCCTCAAGGATGAGGGTGAAGTGCCAGAGGTGGTGGTACGTGTCAGCACAAATGGTGTCGGGAAGAAGAGGAGGAACATACTACAGCGAGACTTCGGAGAACTAGGAAGAAGGCTGAAAAGCAGGACGTCCAAGGTGGTTATCTCCGGTTTGCTTCCAGTTCCTCGGGCTAGTGTGGCCAGAAACCGGGAGATAATGGACTTGAACGTGTGGTTGGGGAACTGGTGCAGGAAGCAAGGATTTAAGTTCTTGGATCACTGGGGTATATTTTGCACCTTAATGGGTTAGGGACCAGTATTCTGGCAGGCAGGTTTTCTACTGCAACACCACTACATTTAAACTAAGTAGCGGGGGGGAGGGGACAAGCTGGATGTTTAAAAAGGAAATTGAAGGGAAAGTTAGAACAAGAGAAGTCATGAAAGACAACTGTATTAATGAGGCAGAAAACTCGGAAAGGCATCATGCTGTAAGGTTGAGTGAAATAAGGGTTGATGGGAAGGGTGAGAGCAGTAACAAATTAAAAATACTATACATGAATGCACGAAGCATTAGACATAAGATGGATGAGCTTGAGGCTCTTTTGGAAATTGGCAGATACGATATTGTGGGGATAACTGAGACGTGGCTTCAAGTGGACAGGGCCTGGGAAATGAATATTCAAGGATACAGTTATCGTAAGGACAGACTGACGGGCAGAGGGGGTGGAGTGGCCTTGTTGGTAAGGGACGATATTCAGTCCCTTGCGCGGGGGGACCTAGAGTCAGGAGATGTAGAGTCAGTGTGGATAGAGCTTCGAAATACCAGGGGTAAAAAGACCCTCTTGGGAGTCATCTACAGGCCCCCAAACAGTAGTCTGGATGTCGGATGTAAGTTAAATCAGGAGCTGAAATTGGCCTGTCACAAAGATGTCACTACAGTTGTTATGGGGGATTTTAACATGCAGGTAGACTGGGAGAATCAGGGTGGTATTGGGCCACAAGAAAGAGACTTTGTGGAGTGCCTCAGAGATGGATTCTTAGAGCAGCTGGTGCTGGAGCCGACCAGGGAGAAGTCAATTCTGGATCTGGTATTGTGTAACGAACCAGAATTGGTCAGAGACTTCGAAATAAAGGAGCCATTGGGAAGTAGTGACTATAATACAATAAGCTTCAATCTGCAATTTTAGAGGGAGAGGGTACAGTCGGAAGTGACAGTACTTCTGTTGAATAAAGGGAATTATGGAGCTATGAGGGAGGAGCTGGCCAAAGCTCAATGGTGCAATACCTTAGCAGGGATGATCGTGGAGGAACAATGGCGGATATTTCTGTGTATAATGCAGAGGTTGCAGGATCAGTTCATTCCTAAAAGGAAGAAAGATCCCAGGAGGAGGCATGGGCGGCTGTGGCTGACGAGGGAAGTAAAGAAACATATAAAGTTAAAAGAGAAAAAGTATAACATAGCTAAGATAAGTGGGAAAACTGAGGACTGGGAAGCTTTTAAAGAGCAACAGAGGATTACTAAGAAGGAAATACGCAGAGGAAAAATGAGATACGAAGGTAAACTGGCCAAGAATATTAAGGAGGATAGTAAAAGCTTTTTTAGGTATGTGCAAGGCAAAAAAATGGTTAGGACAAAAATTGGGCCCTTGAAGACCGAAACAGGGGAATATATTACTAGGAACAAAGAAATGGCAGAGGAATTAAATGGGTACTTCAGATCTGTGTTCACTTGGGAAGACACAAGCAATCTCCCTGAGGTAACAGTGGCTGAAGGACCTGAACTGAAGGGAATTTATATTTGCCAGGATTTGGTGTTGGAGAGGCTGTTAGGTCTGAAGGTTGATAAGTCTCCGGAGCCTGATGGTCTGCATCCCAGTGTACTGAAGGAGATGGCTCGGGAAATCGTGGATGCGTTGGTGATTATTTTCCAGAGTTCAATAGATTTGGGGTCGGTTCCTGAGGATTAGAGGGTGGCTAATGTTATACCACTTTTTAAGAAAGGTGGGCGAGAGAAAGCAGGTAATTATAGACCAGTTAGTCTGACCTCAGTGGTGGGAAAGATGCTGGAGTCTATTATAAAGGATGAAATTACTGCACATCTGGATAGTAGTAACAGGATAGGATAGAGTCAGCATGGATTTATGAAGGGGAAATCATGCTTGACTAATCTTCTGGAATTTTTTGAGGATATAACCATGAAGTTGGACGAGGGAAATCCAGTAGATGTAGTGTACCTGGACTTTCAGAAAGCTTTTGATAAAGTCCCACACAGGAGGTTAGTGAGTAAAATTAGCGTGCATGGTATTGGGAGCAAAGTACTAGATTGGATTGAAAATTGGTTGGCTAATAGGAAGCAAAAGGTAGTGATAAACGGCTCCATTTCGGAATGGCAGGCAGTGACCAGTGGGGTACTGCAGGGATACGTGCTGGGACCACAGCTTTTTACAATATATGTTAATGATATAGAATATGGTATCAGCAATAACATTAGCAAATTTGCTGATGATACAAAGCTGGGTGGCAGAGTGAAAAGTGATGAGGATGTTAGGAGATTACAGGGTGACCTGGACAAGTTAGGTGAGTGGGCAGATGCATGGCAGATGCAGTTTAATGTGGATAAATGTATGGTTATCCACTTTGGTAGCAAGAACAGGAAGGCAGACTACTACCTCAATGGAATCAATTTATGTAAAGGGGCAGTACAGAGAGATCTGGGTGTTCTTGTACACCAGTCAATGAAGGCAAGCATGCAGGTACAGCAGGTAGTGAAGAAGGCTAATAGCATGCTGGCCTTCATAACAAGAGGAATTGAGTATAGAAGCAAAGAGGTGCTTCTGCAGCTGTACAGGGCACTGGTGAGACCACACCTGGAGTACTGTGTGCAGTTCTGGTCTCCAAATTTGAGAAAAGACATTCTGGCTATTGAGGGAGTGCAGCATAGGTTCACGAGGTCAATTCCTGGAATGGCAGGATTACCTTACACTGAAAGACTGAAGCGACTAGGCTTGTATACCCTTGAGTTTCGAAGATTGAGAGGGGATCTGATTGAGACGTATAAGATTATGAAAGGATTGGACACTCTGGCAGTAGGAAACATATTTCCACTGATGGGTGAGTGCCGAACCAGAGGACACAGCTTAAAAATACGGGGTAGACCATTTAGGACAGAGCTCAGGAGAAACTTCTTCACCCAGAGAGTGGTGGCTGTGTGGAATGCTCTGCCCCAGAGGGCAGTGGAGGCCCACTCTCTGGATTCATTTAAGAAGGAGTTGGATAGAGCTCTCAAAGATAGTGGAATCAAGGGTTATGGAGATAATGCAGGAACAGGATACTGATTAGGAATGACCAGCCATGATTATATTGAATGGCGGTGCAGGCTCGAAGGGCTGAATGGCCTACTCCTGCACCTATTGTCTATTGTCTATCAACAGAACCTATAGCTTCATGATCCATTATGTTCCATCTCCATTATTGTCATCTATCCAAAGGGTCACACTTAATTCAATAAAGTACGTAGGAGGGAATGCACCAGGCATCCTTAAAAATAAGGTGTCAATTTGGTGAAGTTACAATACAGGACTACATGCATGCCAAAACAGCAGAAGCAACAGATGACAAAGAGACCTTACTGAACCCACAAGCAACAAATATGATTGAAGCTGTACTGTCCCACCAGAGCCAGTCATGAATAGTGGTGGACAATTAAACAATTCAATTGGAAGCAACTACACAATTATCGCCATCCACAAAGATGTGCAAGCCCAGTGGATCGATGCAAATGTTGAGACTGATGCATTTACATCCATCTTCAGCCAGAAATGCCAAAAGGAAGATTCATCTGGGCTGCCTCCTGAGGGTACTGGCATTTCAGTCAATTTAATTCGCTCCTTATCAAGAAATGGTTGGAGGCACTGGATACTGCAAAGGCTACTAAGCCTGACGACATTGTGGTGATAGTACTGAGGACTTGTGCTTCAGAATTTGCACTACCCTCGCCAAGCTATTGCAATGTGGTTACAACACTAGCATTTACCTGACAATGTGGAAACTCGCCCTGTTCACAAAAAAGTAGGTGAATCCAACTTGGTTAGTTACCACCCCATCACTCTATCCTTGACCACTGATAAAGTGATGGAAGGGGTTATTGGTGGTGGTATCAAGCTGTATTTACTCAATAACAACCTGATCACTGCTGCTCGCTTTGTGCTCTGCTCAGGCCACTGAGCTTCTGATTACAAATATTGTTACCATTGAGGATGAAAGAGCTGAACTCCAGAAATAGTGGAGAATGATTGCCCTTGACATCAAGGCAGCATTTCACCCATTGGGCATCAAAATGCCCTTGTAAAACTAGAGTCCATGGGAAATGGGTGAAACTTTCCCCTGGCTGGTGTAATACCTGTCACAAAGGAGGAGATTATGATTGTTGGTGGTCAATCATGTCAGTCCCAGGACATCACTGCAGTAGTTTCTCAGGCCTCCGCCCAAACATCAACAATTGCTTCATCACAAGTTGGGATATTTATTAATAACTAACTGAACAATGTGCACCATATGCCATTCCTCACATGTCGAAGTTGCCCATATCCACATGCAGCAAGGCCTGGAGAACATCCTGGCATGGGTTGATAAATAGCAAGTAACATTCATGCCACAGTAGTACCAGAAATCCACTAAAAGTCAGAATCTAACCTTTTACCCATGATATTCAACAGAATAGTGATCATTGAACACCCTATTACCAACAATTTGGTGAGGCTTACCATTTGACTAGAACCAAACCAGATTGGCCATATAAATATTGTGCATCGAAAAGCAGGTGAGAAGCTAGGAATTCTATAGTAAGTAACTCGCATCTACAAGATACAAGCCAGGTCTGTGATGGAATAATATCCACTTGACTGGATGTGTGCAGCTTAAACAACACTCCATCTCAATATTATCTAGAACCAAGCAGCCCATTTCTTTGGCACCCCATCCACCGTTTTCAACATTCACTCCTCTGTCAATGCACAGTGGCTGTAAAATGTACCATATGCAAGATATACTGCAGCAATTCACCAAAGGTCTTCAACTGCATCTTCCAAGTTTGCAACATCTATCATCTCGAAGAACTATTTCAGCAAATGAATGGGAACAGGGCGGCATGGTGGCACAGTGGTTAGCACTGTTGCCTCTCAGCGCCGGAGACCCAGGTTCAGTTCCCGCCTCAGGCAACTGTGTGGAGTTTGCACATTCTCCCCGTGTCTGCGTGGGTTTCCTCCGGGTGCTCCGGTTTCCTCCACAGTCCAAAGATGTGCAGGTCAGGTGAATTGGCCATGTTAAATTGCCTGTAGTGTTAGGTAAGGGGTAAGTATAGGGGTATGGTGGGTTGCGCTTCAGTGGGTCAGTGTGGACTTGTTGGGCCGAAGGGCTTGTTTCCACACTGTAATCTAATCTAAAACCATCATCCAATTGCTCTTGAAGCCACTCACTATCTTGATTTGGAATTATTGCTTTCACCGTAATTGTTACACAACTCAGCAGTTTGTGAATGCATTTGAAAATGCAAAAGTGAAACTTTTTTTTTTAAGGATTTCTGTAAACCTCCAGAAAACCGTTGTACTTTGCAGAAGCCTTCTGAAAATTACCCTGGATTCAGAGACTTTTTTTTGGTCATGATCAACAAGCTAACATCAGCATTTAATTTGTTTGGATTTCACTGACTCTGCACCCAAGTACAGGTTTTTTCCTGATATTGCTTTATACTGTTGTAATTGTGGAATTATTGTGATGCTCCCATCATTATTTGTGCATTTTCCAAACACCAAGATGAACATAGAAATAATTTATTTGTCATATTTCTGCTGGCAAAAATGAATTTCTGATGAAGACCATCTGCAGAATGTTTAAAGCTTTTTTTAGTTTTGAAATGATTTGTGTTCTTCCAGCTTCGCATCTATTGATTGTGCTGTCAGTAATCTTGCTTAGGTGAATGTGGCTCTGAAATTAGATTCACACATGTTTTCAAATAGTCTTCGATAAAAAAGAAAATTAACTGGTCTCTAGATCATTCTATGCCAGTTTTGTTTGGTAGTTGCAGGGTTGAATCTCATATTCTTTAAATGAATTCTCTGTTCTTCTTTTCTTACTTCACTATAACCCACTGACTTGGGGAGCTTGGGAATAGAGCAGAAGTTCACACTACCATTCTTTTCAGCAAGTTCAAGTATTTAATTGCATTTTATACCCTACGTTAGTTTTGTACCATCTTGACATGAGAACTTTTTTTTCCCACAAAACCTTCCTCCTATAATTTATTTTAACTTGGAACTGGGTAAAATGTTAAGGATGGGCATTTCTTCAGGCATTACCAACTGGAGTCCAAAATTTCAATGAGGAAATTGGATCTGATGGGCACCAAATTTAGCCCCACAGACTGGGCTTGAAATATTTTGTTCATGCTTGGCAGCAGCTCAGGACATGGATGGTGATAATTGCATGTAAGTATGTCAAGTATGTTTTTAAAAAGGAGTTAAAACAAGTCGAGGGAATTAAGGGCTAATTAGTTTGCCAGTGCTAGAAAAATTAATGCAATATTTGTTTTTCTAATGTTTTAAAAAATATCTAGAAGCTGAAATATAATAAAACTGACATGGATTTCTAACTGAAAGTTTTATGGTTGACCAATTTTAAAATAACTTTGAAGTAACAACAAAGTCATATACCTGGAATTTTAAGGTATTAAAAGGCCTTTTTAATCATTGTAAACATATGACTAAGGTCAGAATGTAGATTCAGGCCAGATAGCATACTGGATAGCAGTCTAGCTACAAACGGAAAAGAGAGAGTAAGGATTGAAGATAGGTATATTATTGGACTTCCATAGGATGGGAAGTTGTGATCCACAGGAGTGTGACTGTGACTATTGATGTATATTATTTTCATAAACAATTTAGACTCAAATTGGAAATACAATTTTTAGAATTGCAAATCCCAAATGTGGCTGGGAGTGGGCATAATTAATATAACAAAGGACTGCAATGAAATACTGGAAAGCATTTAGATGTGAATTATGCAAGTTTGTTATTCACAGATAAGTTAGCAATATACATAAATGTGGGTGGACAATTACCATTTTTAGAGGAAGAACTATGGGAATCCATGTATTTTAGAATATGTGACTAAACAAATTAAAAGGACAGAGGGACCTGGAATACGGATACATGAATCACCGAAAATTGTTATGCAGGAATAATAAGTCAAAGTCACAAACAATGCACTGGGGTTCATTTTTAAATGTCATTTCTATTTGGAAGTTATGGAGACTATGTTAAATAGAATCAAAATGCTGTAGATGTTGGAAATCTGAAATTAAAAAACAGTAAGAAGTAGATTAGCTCAGCAGATCTGGTAGCATCTTTGAAAAGAGAAAGAGTTGATGTTTCAGGTTCAAAGTTTCTTCTTCAAAAATCAATTCAGCACTTTAACTTGGGGCCCACAGACAAATCAATTCCCTAGCTACCGATTCTACATCCCTCTCCCTGGCAAATGTTTGAGGGACGAAACAGATTGTTCATAATCTCAATATCATACTCGAAACTAAGATGAACTTCCAATCATATATCAATACCATAAGTAAGACTGTCTATTTATGCTGGGTTCCGAAGAAGTGT
Organism: Chiloscyllium plagiosum; assembly: GCF_037043375.1. NCBI lineage: Eukaryota > Metazoa > Chordata > Chondrichthyes > Orectolobiformes > Hemiscylliidae > Chiloscyllium > Chiloscyllium plagiosum. The sequence goes on from NW_028270145.1 coordinate 51,788,702, forward strand.
TTTAGCTCAGTGCTTGGTTGAAGGAGTATCTTTTAAGGGAAAATTAAAAGAAAGAGAGAGTGCAACACTTAGGGCGGACAACTAACAGCATAGCTGAAATGCAAGATCCTTTTCAGACAAGCTAATTAGGTGAGGTTCCTCCTGTCTGAATGCAGGTTACCATCCTGTGATATTTACACTGGATTTAAGATCTAAAGATAATTGTACATGACAACTTGACTCCTCGGTTTGAATCTAAACATACCATTAAATTGAAGATTATCAGCTTTGAAAGGCTGCTGTTCTTTCTACTTGGGAGTTGACAAGCAGGTTAAATTATGTGTTCTTCTCACTGACAAACTATAATCCAGTATGAATTGTGGACAAAATAGTACATTTTGAATTTTTTGAGTTTTAAATGTTTTTTAGTTGTGACAATCCTTGCATGGTCCTCACTGCAGTTATGGGTGCTACGGGGGGAAAAGAAAATGATAATTTTGGTAACTGAAAAGAATCAAGGTGATGAAAAAGGGAGATTTTTCTGCCAATAACTAAGTTAAATAAACATAAACACTCAAGAAAGCTGAAATATATAAGTGATTAACACTCAAAAGTGTTAGAAATGTACTTATTAGCCAGCATTTGACAGGAAAAAGTGCTTATTATTTCACTTGGGCTGTTCACTAGAACCAATATTCTGCCTTAATCTGGTAATACTGTGCAGATTAGGCAGAGTTTGTGGAGAAAAAGAAATCAGGCAGTCAATGTTTGAAGTCTTCAGATCCTTCTTTGGGACTGGAATATATTCTAGATAAATAACATCAAGAAGAAAATGGAAGGAGAAAATAAAGGACACACAGTAAAAGATACTTGTGAAGTGTTTGGGTGGAGAACAGGAGATGTCTAATTATTGCAAGGGATATTTTGAGAAGGCAAGAAGATATAATAAGAATTTTTTTTAAAAAATAGCTTTAGGAATGGTGGCCAGAATACTTATTTAGGATGGGAGGGTCAGGGTGTCTGTTTAAAATTGGGTGTCATAGCAGTGGTACCTCTGTCACCTGCCCAACCCATGAGTATTTTATTCATGGGAGAGGCATTGGTAGCCTGCGTACCCTAATATGTTATATTAATGGCCAATTAGCAACATAAAGCTCTCCACTTTTCACCAACTGCTGTCATTTTCTTGCTGTGGGGGAGGCTGGTGCAAAGTATCCAGTTTGACAGATGAAAGCTGGTGGCATTGTGACTTTGCAAGGGAAAGTCCCCTCTAGCCATTTATGCACATTTGGAACTCATCCCAAGGTGTGCCACTTCACCAGCCACTTTGTTGCTGTGTGCTGCTATCCTGGTAGGACCACAGACTTCACTGCTGATGTGGGTTCCTTTTGTTGCTCATCTTCAGGAATTGCCTGAAGTCCCAGTAATGACCATTCTCCTGCTGATTATTGCTGGGACAAGAGCTACTGACCATTTGGCAACAGCAGTCAGTGCTCAGATTTCCTCTTTGATTGAAGAAAAGACCTGCCTTAAAATGTTTACAGGTCCTGTGGTGTTTAATGGGCTATGGGATGAGCTGACAGTGTAGAGGTGGGCTTGAGGGTGAGGGAGCATCTCACCCATCCTAAAATTAAAGCTTAGGATGTTAATTTATAAGGGATGGTAAAAAGACCTTCTTTTCCTCTGTCTGTCTCTCAATCTCACACAATCTCTCTCTCTCTCTCTCTCTCTCTCTCTCTCTCTCTCTCTCTCTCTCTCTCTCTCTCTCTCTCTCTCTCGTTGATTCTCACTCACGCTCTCTTGCTCTCTCACTGACATGCTCCCTCAGAGAGGACCTATCACCTTCATCCCACCCCCATCCACCCATTGTACTCTTTGCTACCTTCCTCCACCCTCCTCCCTGACCGATTACCTTCACCCCCACCCCCATTCACCTATTGTACTCTGTTACTTTCTCCCCACCCCCACACTCCTCTCATTTATCTCTCCACCCTTCAGGCTCTCTGTCTGTATTCCTGATGAAAGGCTTTTGCCCGAAACGTCGATTTTACTGCTCCTCGAATGCTGCCTGAACTGCTGTGCTTTTCCAGCACCACTAATCCATAAATCTATACCCATTGGAGTTTAGAGCAGTGCGAGGTGATCTTATTGAAAGATCTTGAGAGAATTGAATAAGGTATCTGAAGGATACCTCTACTTGTGAGAGAGACTAAAACTAAGGAACACAGTTTAAAAATAAGAGATCTCTCTTTTAAGGTACGTTGAAGATGAATTTCCTCTTGGTAGTTTGTTAATGAGTGGAATTCTCTTCTCCAGAAGGTAAATGTAGCTGGACCTTTTAATTTATTCTAGGCCAAGTTAGATTTCTTTATAAGCAAGAAAGGTTATGGGTTGTAGACAGGAAATGGAGATGAGATCACAACCTCAGCAACCATGATTCTATTCAACGGTACAGCAGGTTTGAAGGATCAAATGTCCTGATCCTGCTTCTAAGTCTTATGTTCCTATGCGAGTCCACAATCAAAGAATCTAAATGTTTTGAAACCATTCAAGTCCATTCACCAAATAACTTTGCCTTCCATGTTCACATGTTTGTAATGGGACCATTAATGGGACGTGACTATTCGCGTACATTTAGAATGCACTTGTGTATTTGAGTGTTTGCCTGGACATATGCTCTTTTATGTGAGTGAATTGAAATTTATAACACTTTGATTTGCTCAAATATGTGAACTTTGCAAATGACTGAAACCTCAGAAAAACACTTGAGAGGAAATTGAGCAGCTTTCTGCTGTGTATTAAGCTGTTAAAAGGATGTTGGCTGCTTCCTTTGTGGATCAAGTAACTCAGCAAATGTAAGAATCTCGAAATTTAAAAAAAAACCCTCACTTGCAAAAATATAGGAAATATAAATTGGACTTCATTCAGCAGAACGTTTATGAGAAAAGTGAAGCCTATGACATATTTTCTGTTGTGAAATTAAAAGGCTCCTCACAATTTTGGCTCAGCTATAAATGCTGCTGTCACATGCACTACTGTTTCTACTTATAACTTGCAGTTCTGGATAGTCAGTGAATCCTGATGTAGCTATTACTTTTAAATCCAGTAGTTTAGTGAAAATGTGAATTATTTTTAAAAACGCCAGCTGTTTTTTTTTAAAATAGTCACATTTTTATGATGATACTTATTTGCACATAAGTACATGCTCACAGTACAATAGTGTTTGCGCTTCAAAAGTAGCTCATTGGTTAGGAAGTGCATTGGGGATATCCTGAGAGGTTGAGAAAGGCACTACATAACTGCAAGTCTCTTTTTAAATGTGTATGGTAAATGACAGAAGTTGTTAATACATTTCAGGCAGAAGCATATGAAAAGTGTTCTAATGACATTTATTTTTAAGTCACCATTATACTTATTGTATGCAACTTTGAAAGGTGGAAACAAGCCAATAGTCTTGTTCCACTATGAGTCTAACCACTGTTGTTCGAGCTCTGATCTCAAATGAGGTGCGGTGAGGAAGTCTGACGTTCAACATACAGCTAACAGGAAGCAAGCAGAAAGAAATTCAGGGAACTGTATAAATTTAATGCTTTGAAATAGATTGAAAATTTTGAAGGTAAGCAAAGTTAATTTAAATAAAACAGTGATAAATGGCCTGTTTGGCACTTAAGTGATTTAATATTTCTGGCCAATCTAAATTTTATATAGTCGAGAGGTCTGCATCAGATAAAGCTTTAAAGTGCAGAGTACTCCAGTTAAAACCACAACAATTTAGAGGAACTGAAACATGAATGTAGAATTGAAGTTTTCAGAAACTTGCAACCCTGCTCAAAAAAACGTTTGAGCTACAGATGTTCTTTTGAAAGAAAGTGCAAAACAAATATGGAGCAATTGCCTTCACTGTGTTTGGAAGAATTTTATCACACGTTCTAAATAATTTTGAACATCAGTTGTGCTATTATCTGTTTTCACAGATTGAGTTACATTTGAGATAGTTCATTATAGAAGTCACAGATCTTATGGTGTGATTTGAGTCTCTGCAGGAACTTCTTGTAGAATATACTTTGGAGTTTATAGAACAAATGTGACAGTTCAGAAAAGTGCTAATCTTTCTTTAAAATGTTAATATGATAAATAATGCACCTTGTTAAACTGTGCTCAGCACTGTGAGGATACTGAATTGTTAAAGCACCGATTCAATTCAGGATATATAATATTGTTCCATTTCAGTAAACTGCATCCACAAGAAAATACACTCTATTGAATATGGAAAAAATTCTACAGTATTTAAATGTAACACTTTTATATATAACGGAATATTTTCAAGTAGAATCTTTTTAATTAATACTTAGTAGTATTAATTAGTACTTTCATTAATATTGTCGAAAGCTATATTCTTCATATAGTTTTTTTTCTACAGCAGTTTACATGTTGAAGAATTTATGCATGCACAACATGAGTGAAACAACTAGTTAAAAACTGTAGGAACATAACTTGGTAATAAATATGGAGGTATATGTTGAAAATTCTTAAGTTGCTAATAAGATGGTCGGTACTATGGTAGTGTAAGACTAAGTGCATAATATAACTTTATTAATATATAACTTTATTGAAATTATTAGCAGTGGATTGAGTAATTTTGTTTGGCTGTGAAATTTCAGCGCCAGGTTGTTGAAACTTTTGCTTCAGCATGGTGTAATGCAGTATATGCAAAGGAAGATAACTTCAGATAGGTTCAGTGTGCTCAGCTAATAAATTGAAAATACTGGTTTAAATGAAGTAAGTAGTTATTTTCATTGCTGTTGCTGGGTGAGACAATACATTTTAATGGATTTCAATTTTAGATGAAATTTTGAACCCTGGTATAACCATGTTAATGCATCTTTCGTAGCAAACTGTGTTTATTTTTCTAAATTTTTGAGTGAAGTGCTAATTTAAGCCTTGGGTTCAGTGTTTTTCCTAAAGGCTAGCTGATTAGGAATTCTATTGAAATACTTGTATCTTAAATGCTCATATTAAACAGGAAATATGAAAAAGTGACTTTTAAAGCTGCAAGACTTCAGAAAGACTTTGAAGAATTTGCTAATAGACAATAAATGTTAACCTGTAGATAGAAGTAGTTTGCTTCACAATTATTTTATGAAAACGTGATTGGCATTTGAATTTGTGTTGTGAATTTTCTCTTCATGTCACCCCCAAAAGCAAAGGCTTGTAGATTTATAGATTCTGACTATTTACTGGCTGCACTATATGTAAAATGAGCCAAAGTGGCCTAGTTAAAGACAGCAGGATTTGAGAGTACGACGGAAGTGTCTGAATGAAGTAAAACACTTCCATTTTGGTTTGTTTTTGTAATTGTTGAAGCAGAAAAAATGTTCTTACCTGCATACAATACATCTAAGCAAACTAATTAATATTGTTTTGCAAAAGTCTATTTAATTTTGTATTGTATTTAACTCCGAATATCTGTCATAAGTTATGTAAGGATGGGGATTCTAAAAGTCAATACAATAGTAATGGTCTGACTGTTAAATGCTATTAAGTATTTATCATGTCCTTTAAGACATTTAGATAACCATTTGACTGTTTCCAAAATTCAAAAATATCTGAAAATACTTCCTGTTTAAACATCACGAACATTAAATCTTGTAACACACAGATGTTACCATGAAAACCTTCTTGGCCAGTGTCAAAATATTTCCAAGGGACAATTGCAAGTGATAGATCTCCT